>NC_133331.1:129276729-129876729 GCF_042186555.1 Aquarana catesbeiana | reverse complement strand
AGTGTCTGTTAATTAATTTTTTATTTATTTTTATTTTTATTCCCCGACCATATATTTATTTATATTATTTACATATTTATCTATATTATTTACAATATTCATATACTTATATCTATTTTTAGCTTGTCATTCTTTCATCATTCATTTTTATTTATTTATTTTCCAAAAATATTTTCTCCATTATTCTTTACCATTTCTAAATTGTATTTCTTATATACACAGTTTTCTGTCTCATTTTCTGTCCCATTTCCTGTTTTCTGCCCCATTTCCTGTTTTCACTGTTTTCTGTCCCATTTTCTGCCCCATTTCCTGTCTTCCTTAGTTCCTCCCCTTCCCCTCTTCATTAGCCTGTGTCTCCATTCATGTTTTTGGTTCCGCCCCTCGTTCCGCCTATATTAAACCCCTCCATGTATTGTGTATCCATGCTTGAAAAAGGAATGAGGCTATTCTATCCATCTATAGCTAGCAATTTCAGAAACGCGTCGCATGTTGATGATGTCACGCCTCGGCGCCGGCCTGTGTCTGCTCTCCAAGCCTCGTTTCCATCATGCATACACGGCCGTGTCTCTTCCCTTACTATACAGGGACAGTACGATTGCTGGAGATACAGCGCAGCCCTGCCATCCAGCCAGACGTCTCTCTCCTCCTTTCCACAGATATTCATGCTATTATTGGACTGATCCCTTCCTTTTCCACTGGACTACTGATACCATCCTCCAGGGACATTGCATTACACCGATGTGTGTATGTGCTCAGCCATCTGCACCCCTGCTTGCCTGGATTGGATTGTGCTCCAGCTACACTGATACAGCTTCTACCTGCATCCCTGTGTTTTTCAGCCCTCCAGCCTTCACCACGCTCCTGTACATGCCTTCTCCTATTTTCATGTGAGTGGATATTTTATTTAAAATAAAGTGTTTATGATAATTTCTCAGAGGCGCCTCTATTCCTTGTCCTTTTTTTAGCTATTGGAACTTGCTTTTGGTTTCTTGGTGGCTGCCCTGACTGAAACTGCGGTTTTATATTACCAGTGTACACATCTGTACACCCACATTCCTGGACTATTAGGTAGTACATTGTAAGGTATCTGCATATTGCGCCTTGTTACTTGTTTAGTGTCTTATGTCAGAAGCCATAAGTGCTGCATTCCCAGATTCTTGCACTGTACCTATATTTGTCATTTTAGATTGCACTTGAATGTATTTTTTACCTTGTTGTATTTTTTTATATACCATCCGTTCTTTTTTAATATGTTTTAAACCTTCCTTTCCCCTTTTTTCCTTCTCCACCATCCTATGTTCTCCTCTCCTTCCTTTTCATAATGGACCTTTTAAAAGACATAGAAACCTATAGACATAATGTTTTAGAAGAGCTATATACCTTACTACCACAAAATATTTTTTCCAATGATGCCAAACTCTCTGGTGCGACTAGATACACCCTTTGTGGAAAATTCAAACACCTAGAGAGAATAATTAAACATACTAATCAACATTGGTGGGATAGATTTTTCCTAGAAAAATATATCTGTGCCAAAACCTTACCCCGAGGCCTTAGAATCACCAAAGAATGTCCGTTTTTGGACGCCACCAATAAAAAAGAATGGGAAAGCATCTCAGAATTTTGTACCTCCAAATGGATGGAAATTCTCATCAAACATAGAACAGATCTTTTTGAAAAATTTCGACTTCAAGCTAGTACCATAGCTACGGCTATTATTCACCATAGGGTTATTGTTCCCTCTTCCTGGCTCGGCATTCTCAAAAAGAACACCAAGTCAGATGAAGATCATCTGATCAAAACCAAATTGGGAAAATTCAGACGAGACCTAGATGACTTTAATCATAACAGAATTTTCAATTGGAGGCCCAAATCTGTGTGCTCAACATCAGATCAGAGACCCACACGTCTCCCTCCTCCACATCCTTCCCCTACTTTTGATAACAGACCCTCAGCCCCCCCATCCTCCTGTTCCTTTCCTCCCCCTTCCCTTCCCCCATCGTCCTCACACCTCCATTCCCCTCCACCCCTCCCTTCCCTTATGGACATCATTCTCCCTCCACGCAAGAATTTTCCAGGTGCTTTTACTCCCCATTCCAGTTTAGATCATCATAGGAACAAAACTACCAGGACTAAATGTTTGCTCAATGATCTCAATAAATTTTACAATAGACCTTCCCATAAAGAAAGGGTCCCAGATCCCAATACTGGGACTAATACTTCCCAGAATAGTTCCACTAAAAATCCCTTGTCCAATTCTTCATCTCTAATTAGAGGTCAAACCAACGACCCCAACACACATAAACCCAGTACCTTTAGGTCCATTAATATGGAACCTATAGATACTCAAAGTGTGACCCATAATCCGGTTCACACTGCAGAACTACATATCCCCATCCAATCATCTGATTCCACCTCTGCTAACATTGTAGATGGTTCTTCTCTTACCCCATCTTCTTCTTCCATCACCTCGGACCCTGGGGTTTTTTAGCCTCAAGTCCTCCTCGAACCAACCGGAGAAAAAGGAAACTCACCAGAGAGGTTGTAGAGGAGGACGTAACAAGTCCAAGACCATACACACCAAAACTCCGCAAACTGTGAAAATTTACAATTTATCTTCCCTTCAGCTTTCCCCCACTGATATCAGCTTACTTAGTAAAGGACTCAATTTTGCTCCCATAAATAAGCCCAACCCTTTTCTTTTATTTAAAGATCTTAATAGGTATATTCGGAATCTGACATTAAAAAGATTTTTTCTTGCCAAACAGAACAAACCCAATACCAATACTATTGATCTTCCTTCCGTTATTCCTTCCCCAGATCTTTTTGAATATGATGGTGACATCATTGATGCTTTAGAATCTCTCACTGGAGAAGAAGACACACTCAGTCTTCTCACACAACATCTCACCACCTCCCCACCCATTTCATATTCATCCCTCAAACCTAATTCGGTTTTCTATCCTGCTCAATCCAAAGGGCCTTATCTGGAAAGTTTCTATAGAGTAGTCTATGCCGACTTTCTTAAACTTTGCCAGTCTTCATCTCGTGTACCACCCCATATACACAATCTTTCCCCCTCTGAAATTCAGGCCCTAGATTCTTTAATCCACACATCAGATGTCATTATCAAATCCGCGGACAAAGGGGGAGGTATAGTTTTGCTCAACAACGCGGACTACATCAAAGAAGCCAATAGACTCCTTTCTGATAAGACTACATATCGGAAGCTCAAAAAAGACCCCACCACAGATTTTACTAATGAGGTTAACGTGATAGTCAAGTCAGCTCTTGAACGCGGAGTGATTAACAAAACTGAAGCCTCTTTTTTCATTAAAAGTTTCTACCAGACCCCATATTTTTATTACTTGCCCAAAGTACATAAAAAATCCTCACCTCTCCTCCTGGCAGACCCATTGTGGCTGCCATGGACAGTGTCACTACTGGGTTCAGTCAGTATATTGACCAATTTCTTCAACCGATTGTCCAACAGTTACCTTCCTACATCAGAGACGGTACACATCTCCTAGAATTGCTTACACCTTATAAGTGGGAGTCTTCCTACATATGGTTGTCATTAGATGTTACCTCACTCTATACCTCCATTCCCCATCAATTTGGCCTATTAGCTTTGGAATTCTACCTTGCACAAGATCCCTTCATGAACCCCAGACAGGCCGCATTTATCTTGGAGGCTACCAATTTCTGTTTGACTCACAATTATTTCAATTTCGATGGCGAATTCTACCTGCAAATACAAGGGACTGCCATGGGAGCCAACTTCGCTCCCTCATACGCCAACTTAGCCATGGGATATTGGGAAGAACATTACATCTCACATAACAATCCGTATTCATCCCACATTGTATTTTTTGGCCCATACATAGACGATGTAATTGTAATCTGGGATGGTCCTATTGATTCTATTACTTCATTTGTAGATCACTGCAACCACAATCCCTACGGTTTATCTTTTACACACGTCTCTGATCCCAATTGCTTGGCCTTTTTGGACCTCGAATTGAGTCATGTAGATGAAAGTATCATTGCAAAGAATTACATCAAACCCACAGCTGGCAACTCTTTTTTACATTATAAGAGTTGCCACTACCCAAAATGGACCAATAACATACCCAAAGGCCAGTTTTGCCGCCTTAGACAAAATTGTACTCGAGATTCTGACTATGACACCCAGAGTCTCCTACTAAAAAAGAAGTTTGCTGATAAAGAATATCCCCAAGAGTTAGTGGACCAAGCTTGTAATTACTATTCTAAAGGAAAACCCACCAAAAAAGCAAGGGAAGTCACATCAGACCACTCGATGAGATTTTTGACTACTTTTAATTTTCAATATAAAAAAATGGAAAATATTTAGCAAAAACATTGGAACATACTCCAACAAGACCCCCTCCTTAAAACCATTCTCCCAAACATACCTAGGATTACTTACCGGAAGGCCCCATCTCTGAAAAATAAAATTGCTCCGAGTAAATTTCCGTCAGATCATATTATTACTAACCCCACCCAGCTTATACCCCTAGTGGGCATGTTTCAGTGTAAAAAGATTCGCTGTAAAACTTGCTCATTTGTCCAGCATGGTAAAAAATCTTTTGTTTCTAAAGGTAAAACATACTTATTGGATCAATTTTACAACTGCTCATCTGAGTTCGTTGTATATGGCCTAAAGTGCCCCTGTGGGTTGATCTATGTTGGACGCACCATCTGCCCTCTGAGGCAACGGTTTGGACAACATCGACGACTCATTGAGGGTGGCAAAGACCTACATAGTGTTCCCCGTCACTTTGCTGAACATCACAAAAAATCCACCGTTGGTCTCGAAGTGTGGGTTATCGAGCAAATTTCTAAATCTATGAGTCAAGCTGAACGTTTTAAAAAACTGTGTGCGAGAGAGACGTTTTGGATATATTGCCTTGACGTCCTCTCGCCCGGTGGCCTCAATGAAGGTATAGAAATAGCCACAGTATTATAGTCTTTCTTGCCTTACATTTCCTTTACTGATTACTCTGATACTGTATTTTGAATATGTTATATGTCCATATTCATAGGTATATATATTTCTGTCATTTTATCACAGGTTTTATCTTCCCACCTGTTTTATATATTTTATTGGGGGTGGCGGGTTCGTTCCAGTAAGTATTGGTAACTCAGGAGGTGAAGTGATACCTCTTGTGTATGGGTGTGTATGTACATACTTGTGTATATGCGTGTGTGTATGTGTATATACATGTATATGCTTGCCCCCCCCCTTCAACACCCCCCCCTTCTCCCTTCCCTTTTCTTCTTTTTCCCTTGCCCTCTCCCTCCCCCTTCCCCCCCCTCCTTTTCCCTTCCTCTTCCCCCCCCCCTATATGTATATGTGCACATATACTCCGTCTCTTTTTCTCTAATATGGCATCCAGCTTATATCCTTAATTTCATATAACTCTTCTGTTACATGATTTTTTATAGTTTTTTCCACATTCTCCAAGCATGCATTTATTTATATCTATCCATTATATTTATACACCCATTTATATCCATTTATTATATTTACACATGTATATTTATTTCTATAGTTTTTTATTTTCCAGCATACCTTTTTTTCCCCATATTTATCATATATCTCTCTTGTCACATAGTGTCTGTTAATTAATTTTTTATTTATTTTTATTTTTATTCCCCGACCATATATTTATTTATATTATTTACATATTTATCTATATTATTTACAATATTCATATACTTATATCTATTTTTAGCTTGTCATTCTTTCATCATTCATTTTTATTTATTTATTTTCCAAAAATATTTTCTCCATTATTCTTTACCATTTCTAAATTGTATTTCTTATATACACAGTTTTCTGTCTCATTTTCTGTCCCCTTTCCTGTTTTCTGCCCCATTTCCTGTTTTCACTGTTTTCTGTCCCATTTTCTGCCCCATTTCCTGTCTTCCTTAGTCCCTCCCCTTCCCCTCTTCATTAGCCTGTGTCTCCATTCATGTTTTTGGTTCCGCCCCTCGTTCCGCCTATATTAAACCCCTCCATGTATTGTGTATCCATGCTTGAAAAAGGAATGCGGCTATTCTATCCATCTATAGCTAGCAATTTCAGAAACGCGTCGCATGTTGATGACGTCACGGCTCGGCGCCGGCCTGTGTCTGCTCTCCAAGCCTCGTTTCCATCACACATACACGGCCGTGTCTCTTCCCTTACTATACAGGGACAGTACGATCGCTGGAGATACAGCGCAGCCCTGCCATCCAGCCAGACGTCTCTCTCCTCCTTTCCACAGATATTCATGCTATTATTGGACTGATCCCTTCCTTTTCCACTGGACTACTGATACCATCCTCCAGGGGCATTGCATTACACAGATGTGTGTATGTGCTCAGCCATCTGCACCCCTGCTTGCCTGGATTGGATTGTGCTCCAGCTACACCGATACAGCTTCTACCTGCAGCCCTGTGTTTTTCAGCCCTCCAGCCTTCACCACGCTCCTGTACATGCCTTCTCCTATTTTCATGTGAGTGGATATTTTATTTAAAATAAAGTGTTTATGATAATTTCTCAGAGGTGACCCTATTCCTTGTCCTTTTTTTAGCTATTGGAACTCGCTTTTGGTTTCTTGGTGGCTGCCCTGACTGAGACTGCGGTTTTATATTACCAGTGTACACATCTGTACACCCACATTCCTGGACTATTAGGTACTACATTGTAAGGTATCTGCATATTGCGCCTTGTTACTTGTTTATTATACACCGGGGGGAGAACCTCTGGGGGAATCTAGGATGGAAAAGGACCTGGGGGTCCTAGTAGATGATAGGCTCAGCAATGGCATGCAATGCCAAGCTGCTGCTAATAAAGCAAACAGAATATTGGCATGCATTAAAAGGGGGATCAACGCAAGAGATAAAACGATAATTCTCCCACTCTACAAGGCTCTGGTCTGGCCGCACCTGGAGTATGCTGTCCAGTTCTGGGCACCAGTCCTCAGGAAGGATGTACTGGAAATGGAGCGAGTACAAAGAAGGGCAACAAAGCTAATAAAGGGTCTGGAGGATCTTAGTTATGAGGAAAGGTTGCGAGCACTGAACTTATTCTCTCTGGAGAAGAGACGCTTGAGAGGGGATATGATTCCAATTTACAAATACTGTACTGGTGACCCCACAATAGGGATAAAACTTTTTCGCAGAAGAGAGTTTAATAAGACTCGTGGCCACTCATTACAATTAGAAGAAAAGAGATTTAACCTTAAACTACGTACAGGGTTCTTTACTGTAAGAGCGGCAAAGATGTGGAATTCCCTTCCACAGGCGGTGGTCTCAGAGGGGAGCATTGATAGCTTCAAGAAACTATTAGATAATCACCTGAATGACCGCAACATACAGGGATATACAATGTAATACTGACACATAATCACACACATAGGTTGGACTTGATGGACTTGTGTCTTTTTTCAACCTCACCTACTATGTAACTATGTAACTATGTAATATATGTAAATGTAAAACGATACATGAATGAACAAAAACAAAAAATGGAAAATGGAAAACAGATAATGGAAAAATAAATAATGGAAAAATAATGGAAAAATAAAATAAAATCACCACAATTATAAACCATTACTAGATTAAATTGATATATAATATAGTGCACCTTGTATGTTTTCTCATAAAAGAGACCAACGCATATGCAAGTCTAGATATAGGCCATATAGATATATTAATCAGAATATATTAATCAGAATGGTGCGTATATATGCACATAAATGAGTAAATAACCAAAAAACGCACATAAATGAGTAAATAACCAAAAAACGCATCCCTTACATGGTCCATAAAATATATGCATGCATATACACACATGCATACATACATTCCAGAACATTCCAAGAGTTCCAAAAAATTCCCCCCAAAATTTTTTTTTTAATTCTAAAATTACATGGTAGGAGTTGGGGATAATGAAAAGCTCCAGCTAAATAAATATTAAAATATTAAAATTATTCATTATGTACTGAATATATAATATCAGTGGAATATCTAACAAACCTGTATACCTCTAAACGAACACATAAATATATATATATATATATATATATATATATATATATATATATATAATGGGTAAGAGTATTATTATAGGTAAAAATAGTTAAAAAAGCTAAAAAGTATATGTACACGTACCACATGAATGCATAATATAAGTGCAGAGGCTCTGGAGAGTGGGATCATGTTTAATTTAACATTATTACTTACCACCCACATAAAAGTATATATGTATGGAACTTCAAAAAAGGATATATAAGGATAAATAAGTGGAAGGAGGAATGCAAGTAATATATGCAAGTAATATATTGAGAATTTTCATATACGGTAAACAATATTATTTAAAAATATCCTTAAATTTACTAGATTACTGTACTAATCTGTAAAAAATGTAAAACAATTCCCCAGAGAACAACAGCGTGCAGGCCAGCTAGTCCCCGGACTTCCATAGAGGCTGCACCGCTGCTCCATCGTATAGCGGCTTGTCATCTCCATTATGTGGACACAGCTCCTTACATCACGGACCGCACAGTGACTCCAGACCCTGTATTTCCTATATGCCTGATATCACCATCCCTTTGTGAGTAGCCATTTGGCTGTCTTATTTTGTCTTAATAAATTGATTTCTTAAATACTACACTGAGTCTGGCGCACCTTGTTTCTGTTCTTTTGTGCCCAACATATGCAGCCACTTGTGCCCATCAAATGCAGCCACTTGTGCCCATCATATGCAGCCACTTGTGCCCATCATATGCAGCCACTCGTGCCCAGAATATGCAACCACTTGTGCCCATCATATGCAGCCACTTATGCCCATCAAATGCAGCCACTTGTGCCCATCATATGCAATCACTTGTGCCCATCAAATGCAGCCACTTGTGCTCAGTGGCATTCAATTATTCATCAGTGACCGTGACCAGTGGTATTAAATTATTCATCAGTTACCATGACCAGTGGCAGTAAATTCATTCATCAGTTACCATGACCAGTGGCAGTACATTTACCCCTACCCCCTCCCCCCGCAATGCTGCATATTACAGAAATCGCAAACAGACAGTAACAGTTTATTATTAATAATGCAGCCTGCATCCCGTATGGCATCAGCTTAGCTTATTTAGTGCTTGCTTACTTGTTACTTGGATTTGATACACACTGATTACTGACTTTGTCCCTGTGCTGCTGTCTGAACTTGCAAAGAATTTGCTGGTTTCTCCTCGGCGGCGCTGGCTCCTCTTGGCTGCAGCTGAGCTAGGGCAGCAGCTCGCTACACTCCTCCCATGTTCCTACCCTGCCTCCGGCTATGAGTGACGTTACGCCAGGACAGGGCTGTAACCCTAGGGGGAGTGAAGTTTTGGCAATGTCACGATGATGGGCGGTGCTTGTGTGCCGGGTGCAGGAGCGGAGTGTAATTGTGACATCCACGGACCACGACACAGACAGACTCAGAGTAGTAGAGATGACAGACAAGTAGTGACACTAACAACCGGCCCACTGAGAAACTCCCGGTAGTCCTGATGGCCAGTACAAGCCTGACACAAGTACCCCCTTAGTACCTGTTTGCTGAGGCGGTACTCAGAAAAGAGGGGAGCACCAGCAGGGACTAACAAAGAGGAGTTAGGGACCAGTGTGTGCAAAATTATTGCACAGAACAGGTAAGTATAAACAATTTCTTATTTTAAGAAAAAAATATTACTTTGGGCAGTGTAAAAACATGATTGCAGTGATTAGTTAAGTCTTTCTCTAGTTGTTAATCTACAAATCTCTATATGTACAACTGTACTCCAGGAAAACAACTAAATACAGAAGTAAAATACATACAGTATATGGGAGCTGCTTTACCTGCCTAACGATTTGAACTTCTGGTAATCTAGTCCTGACATTTACACAGCTGTGCAACACAGCCCTTTCTGTCATGAGAGCTGTCCTGATCTTTCTCTGCTACAGTTTTTCCTTTACTCCCTACCCCTATCTTGTGAATAAACAATGAATGGCATAGCATAACACTAATGAGCTCATCTCCCCATCACTCTGCTCTCTCCTCTTGCAGCATGCTTGACTAGCTCCTTGTGCTGCTTTTCCCTCCCCCTTTTTGTGCTCCACTGTTGAGAAGACAGCAAGAGGCTGATACCAAGTAAAAGTGTAACTAAACCCAGGACCCTGCATTCATTAGATCTGGTCTCCCATGGTACATAGAACATAGAAATGCAATTATTTTAGTTAATATAAATCCACTGTGACCCACATTGCACCCATGGATGATCCATCCCTGGCTCACAGTCGGGGATGATCAGTGCGGTGGGGTGGGGGTCAGTTGCAAGCACCGATCTCTCTGTATAGTTTTAAGTGAAGCAGCTGACAGCCACTTCTCCTCCTCTCCCTCCTGCAGCTGTCAGCTGAAAAGCTATATAGAGAGATCGGTGTTTGCAACTGTCCCTCCCGCCACACCGATCCTCCCCCAACTGTTCCCTGTGTTCTCCTCCTCCGGCCCACTCTGTCCTTCTCCGCCCACCCTCTGTGCTCCCCCTCCAGCCCCCGTGTCCTCCTCCACCCCCCTGTGTGCTCTTCCTCCGCCTCCCATGTCCGTCTCTGCCCCCCCCTCATTCCCCCACAGCCAGCTTCCCTCCTATCCTCTCCCGCCGGCTGCTGGGGGAATCTGTCAGGATGGAAAGTGGAGGAAGGCACAAGTAAATTTGTCGTTTACTGTCATCTTCCTTTTCTAAATTGGACACAGAGAGTGATCGCTACCAATCACTCCTACGTCCTTTGATAACTGAGCATAGTAAACTGTGTTTACTATTGTAGCTCCAACCCCGGTTTTCCGGAAGACTGATGATGACTACCGGGGGTAGGGATGGCTGACATACATTCTCAGGGTGCAGGTTTGTGGGCATGGTGGGTGATGAACAAGAAAGAAATTGGGCGCCAATCACTTTTATGCTTTAAACAATAGAGACGTTTATTTCTCAGAACAGGAAAAAAGTGGGAGAGAGGGAGAGGGGATCGGGCGCAGGACACCCTTAATAATGATCAGCAACAGGCAGATTGGCAGACTCCTTAGATAAAAATAGGTGAAGTAGGGTAGACAGCAGTACAGGAATAAGAGCCTTTAAGCTGAACCAGCACATCTATACTTTGTAGGACAGGCTGTCTCCTCTACTAACTGAACTTTACTCACTGCTTCATGCACTGATTCCCTTGGATGAGTTCTCTCTTGAAGTCCTCCCAGCCACTTCATAGCCTCCTGCTCATGAAGGGTCCTCTCTCTGGTGCTTCCTTAGAACTTCATCCCTCTAGAATCGTTCCCGGATCTTTGGCAGGCTTTTCTCTGCATAAACTTGAACACCCAGATAGGCCTCGGTTAAGCCTAGCAGCCGGCAGCCACATGGATAGGCCCCATCCACATACCACACACCATCCACCCAGGCCAAAGCCCCTGGCGGGAAGACACTGACTAGTCACCTGACTTCTTTTCATTAAATAGCTTTTCCCAGCATGCTTTGTAGAAAAGATGATTTGCTGAGAAAAGTATGTTTATTCATAACTTGCATATACTGTAGCTCATCACACTAATGTCAAAGACAACAGTGCCACCAACTGACAAAAGGGAGAAACCACACCCAAAATGGAAATAACACAGAAATCATTTGGCGCTAAAACACTACCAACTAGCCAGGCTGACTACCACCCGGCAAAACTAAATTTACCTGTGGCCCTATTCTAGGGACGAGGGCGCAACACTATGTTTCAGTTTATGAATGAACAGGAGCCCCTGTCTCTGTTCATTTATTTCAATGCTAAGGCTGCTGAGAAAGGGACTGTGGAATCTCTGTCCTCAGTCCCTTTCTCTGTCTCAAAGGGGAAATGTCTGGGGTCTGCTTAGACCCCTGATATATCACCAAAGCCCACCAACAGGGCTAATAAAAAAAAAAAAGCAATAAAAAGTAAAAAATAAAATTGTAAAAAAATGATTACTTTAAAAAAATATATATATAAAATAAAAAAAACGACTGAATTCCCCCCCGCCCTACTGACTGTGCACTGCCCCGACACCCTCCCACCCAAAAAGCATTGTGAAAAAAAATGAAAAACAAATCAAATTGCAAAAAAACTAAAAATAAATACTGACACCATCCACTGCTCTACTGACACTGTCCACTGATCTACTGACACAGTCCACTGCCCCAAACCCCCTCCCCCCTTCCCCAGAGGCTCTGTGAAAAAAAATACTTAAAACATTATTAAAAAAATAATTAAAAAACAAAATTGTAAAAAATAATAGATAATAAAATAACAAAAACAAAAAACTACTGACACCATCCACTGCCCTACCGACACCATTCGCTGTCCTACTGGCACTGTCCTCTACCCCCCCATCATTGTGAAAAAAAATAATAGAAAAACCTGGGGCAACAGTCATGGCACAAGCTCAGACAGGGAGAATAAAAGTTTAAGAAGCTGCATACTCTTGTAGCGCTACCAGTGGAGCTGCTAATTTTTTTGCACACCTGAAGATGACACACCTCGCTCACCCAGGACTTAATGACACACCTTGAGGTTTCTCAAAGAATTTATTAGGCCAAACATAACCTAAAAAAAGAGAGGTTTGGCAAGTGTACTTATACAAATAATCAATAAGACAACAACATTACTCTGAGAGATATGGTTAAACACCTTTTTAACTAAACTGTATTTACCTAGCAACAGTTAATAAAGACAGTCCTAACTTGCTATAACAGTCTAGTTTTTTTTCCTCACTGGCCAACGATTGACAAAAAACAAATTATGGTCGGCAAAATTGGGGCCCATGAAGAAAGCACAATAGTTCTCAGCAGACAACAGATTAATTTGTTGTTGTAATGTTACTATCTTAGACAATTACTTATCTTTTAATGGGTTTGTAAAATGAAAGTTTTCTTTTATTCAAATGTATTGTGGTAAGAAGCCCCTAAAGTCCCCTCCTTGTGGAAAGGATTTCCCTTTTTTGTTGTTACTCTCCTACCTATCTCAAATTCCGCTGAGACAGTCCCTCTTTTCCTTCCCTACAAGTGGTGGGAGTGCTCTGTAGTACAGTCTGATTTCACCAGGCACCCAAATCACACCCTCCCAGGGGGAAGGATCTCTGTCTCTTTGCTTCTCTGAGTTCTCATCTTATTGTGGTCAGCTATGTTCATCCAGGATCAGCAGCAGCCCAGTCTCTTTCCCACACATCTGCTTGCTTGTAGTATTGCACAGAGAATGATGGCAGCGGCAGTCTCTGGTCAGCCCTCTTCTCCTAATACAGCAACAAAGAAGTTCAACGGCAGTTATCAGCTACAGTCCAGGTTACACTCTGTAATTGATTAAATCAGCCACAGCACTGAAAGTGCTTAAAATCTGAAGGTTTAATATCACTTTTTTTATGCCCTTTATATCTGCCTAAAGTTCATCTTTAATACGATAGGAAAAATATAAAATATCAAGCATGTGAAAATATGGAAACCATGCATGAAACTTAGATAAAAACTGCAATGATAACTATAATACACAAAGCAGATGAAATAAGTGCTTCCTTTATGCACTTTTGGCTTTTTTTTTTACAACATATTTTATATCATACTATTTTAAAATTGATACTCTTGAAAAACATGTTTGGATTGATAATGACTCACTGCATCTCACACTTTGCGTTTTTTTTAGAAAATCTAAATTGACATTCTCAAGGATAATATGAAAATGTTTACCACTTATGGGTTTTGGGCACAGAAATGTAGCATAGAAATGACACACCTAATGACAATATAGCACTTCATCAGGGTGATGGAATTCATTTAAAATAAAGGAGCAGGAACAATATCTATTTGAAAGATAAATTAAATATTTTTCAGTATTCTGTTTGAATAACAAATACTGTGGGATTCAGTTAAAAGACAGAATATAAAAGCAGTTAATGGATGGGACGCCTACAGTGTGACATTCTTGGATCTCTCACTACCATATTTTCAGTGTACATAATGTATCCTTTAGGCAAATTTCCCTTTAGCATAGCTTAATTCATAATTACCAAGAGTACTTTGTTTTATCTCTGTGATAAAACATTAACTTCTAAGAAAGACAAGTAGAAAAGATCTGTGTTGCCCATGGCAACCAGTCAGTAGGGATGAGCTTGATGTTCGAGTCAAACATAAGTTTGACTCAAACATCGTGTGTTCACCCGTTCGCCAGAGAGTGAACATTATGGGGTGTTCGCAACAAATACGAGCACCACGGAACGCCCCATAATGCACTGCGAGATCGCAGTGAATTGCTGTATGATAATTGGGCAAATCATGTACCTGACCTGCATGCTTTGGCCAATCCCAGTGCCCTCTGCTAAGAGAGCCATAATTGACCAAAGGCCTTTGGCCAATCATGGCTCAAGGGAAATAAGTCCATGCCCCACACTATATAAGGCTGCCTACACCGGGTGATGTTGACCATGCCCCCTAAAACGTCACAGTCCCAGCATGCCCAGGGACTGTGACGTCATAAGAGGGCGGGGTCTCTATATAAGTCACAGCGGAGCGCTCAGAGAGCAGTCCAGCCGGAGAGACCGTCGTGTCAACATCTGGAGAAGAGAAGAGGGAAGAAGCCAAAAACACAAGAAGCCAGAAGTCCGGGCCTCCGCTGGCAAAAGAGCAGCATGAAGACAGTGGAGGAGCTGGCAGAAGAACTGGAACACCGGGAGAAGAGGCCAGAGAAAGCGGAGAAGAACCAACCGGACGCCGGGAGAAGAGGAACCGGAGGGACCACTGAAGCCGGAGGAAGACCCCCCCCGGAGCTGTCTAATAACTTATTTTAAAAACCTGTGTAGTGTGTTTTATTATTGACACTTTTTCCCTAGGTTAATGGGTAGGGGTAGTACCATGTACCCCATACTCATTCACATAGGGTGGGGGGGCCGGGATCTGGGGGCCCTCTTATTATAGGGGGCTCCCGGATTCCGATAAGCCCCCCGCCCACAGACCCCGACAACCAACGGCCAGGGTTGTCGGGAAGAGGCCCTTGTCCTCATCAACATGGGGACAAGGTGCTTTGGGGTGGGGGGGTGGGGGGGCCCTGCAGGGTGCCCCCCCTCCCCCAAAGCACCCACCCCCCATGTTGAGGGCATGTGGCCTGGTACGGTTCAGGAGGGGGGGCGCTCGCTCTTCCCCACCCCCTTTCTTGACCGGCCGGGCTGCGTGCTCAGATCGGGGTCTGGTATGGATTTTAGGGGGGACCCCACGCCGTTTTTTTGGCGTAGGGGGTTCCCTTTATAATCCATACCAGACTTAAGGGCCTGGTATGCCCAGCAACGGGGCTCGCAAGGTGTCAATCTCGCCAATAAAAGTGTCGAGATTCACTTCCTTTTCTAGTCCCATCGTACCCGAGTCACGTTCAAAATGAACGGACTTGGACATGTGTGGGCAAGTCCGTTCATTCTGAAAGTCCTCCGTAACTCCGGCGAAAGTCCGTCGGAAAGACGGGCAGACCTAGCCTGCCGGAAAGTCCGGTCGTGTGTAGGCAAGTCCGTCCGTTCAGGTAGTCCACTGGAAATTCCGGCGGAAAGACCGTCGGACCAAGTCTGCTGGAAAGTCCGATCGTGTGTACGAGGCATAAGGTTTACAACCACTTTACCTCTTTCTATATACTGACTTGCAGTTTCTGCCCTATATCTGCTGACCATAATTGACCTGCTTCCTCATTATTATTATTATTATTATTATTCAGGATTTATACTCATCCTCTTTGTTCTCATTTGTGCAATAGAAGATACCGTCGGACCAAGTCTGCTGGAAAGTCCGATCGTGTGTACGAGGCATAAGGTTTACAACCACTTTACCTCTTTCTATATACTGACTTGCAGTTTCTGCCCTATATCTGCTGACCATAATTGACCTGCTTCCTCATTATTATTATTATTATTATTCAGGATTTATACTCATCCTCTTTGTTCTCATTTGTGCAATAGAAGATACAGGTGATGCTGAATAAGGCCAAGTTGCCATGAGATTCCAGGCTTTAAAGCAGCCTTTTTCAACCAGGGTGCCTTTAGGTTTCTTCAGGGTGCCTTAGCAAAATGCCAAAAATTGCTTTAAAAATAGTGTACAAGCCAGTGGGTGGGAATCTGCTTATGTTACAGGTTTTTATTGTACACCATTACAACCTTCTAGCCGCCAGTGTCCCAACTTTCAATGACATCATCATTTATTAAGGAGGATGTTGGGTGTAGTATCCTTGTTTGCTCCACCCCTGCCCCATTCCATCAGCATTGAGGTCACATTAGTTTAGAGCTAGGGAGAGAAACTGATTGGAATACTAATCAGTATCAGTGTGCAAAGGTGTATTTGCTTTACAAAAATAAATCACCTCTAACGATGGGTGTCCTACGCCTGTGGATGTTGCTGCATTATGTAAAACTATTAGTTCAGTTTTTACATTTTAGAATGTGGTGCCTGGAGACTGTGCTGAATTTTAAGGGGTGCCTTGACTAAAAAAAGGTTGAGAAACACTGCTGTAAAGGATAGTTGTTTTGAAACAGAGTACAGATACACGATACAAGAAAATCAATGAAAAGCTCTTAAAAGAAAGCAAAATGATATTTATTATCTCTTAAGAGACATATTTTGTGCAGAAACTGGAATTACCCTTTAATAGGACAAAGGAAAATGGTGGTAGGTAACATGTAATAAAACATAGCAACCAATCTGATGTTATTTTTGTAACCAAATTGATGAAAGATGTATTAATATTAGATTCGTTTGGTTGTTGTAAATTTGTTCATTCTTGTAAATTAAGCTTGTAGCTTGTATGCGTGTATCTTAGTCAAATAGTATTGTAACATGAACCAAAATGTAAACTGACAGCCAAATAGCAGCTCTAAAACTGGCTTCTCTTGTTAAATGTATTTCTTCTCCCCACAAATGGTAGCCAATTATGGTGGTTCTTATCTGGTGTAATATTCTGCAGATTGCTTTCATAGAAACAGTTGTAGTGGTGCAGTACAACAAAAGTGTCCTAGGAAAAATTGGTGGTTTTGACGGAATCCTCTGTGCTGATTGTATTCACAGTATGGTATCATGGACTCATCACTGAGATATATTTGACATAAGAGACTTTTGCTCAAGAACAGTGATTTGCTCCTACCTAAGTGATTGTCATCAGGTACAGTTCTGACCCTTCCATAATGAAAAGAGAAAAATACTGTTTAGCTCAGCAATCATACCCCTTGTGATCTGTCTATGCTGATCCCAATGACAGGCCTAGCTAGAAAGAAATCAAATGCAGACCTGTACAAATATTATTGAAGTTCTGTATGCAAAAATGCGTACCAAAATAATGGCGCCTTGTGGGGATGAAAACATGTAGACAAACAGCTGCCCCCTTTAAAGTGAACAAATCTCTAAACTGTGCAAAATTATAAAATAAAGAATAAGGCACTATACATGTTCATGTAAAAAAACTGACACAAGGAAAACACTGCATCAAACTTAAATGTGCACATTAATGAATGAAAAAATAAGCTAAGCAAGCATAAAGTCCATAAGTGAGTGAATCCAACACCAAAATGGAATACTCTGAGATAAAACCTCTAGATCTTCCACCACGAGTGCCCAGAATGAAGATGGCCACTCACCAGAGCTGTGTGACCCCTTTTTACAGGACGGTCAAAAAACTCTTTGGGAGCACCAGATTGGTTCCACTACTGGAATAAATCCACTCCTTTGACCACTCAGGAAGGAGTTAGAATGTAAAAAATGACTCCACAGGAGACACGGTTGAAAGTCTCATAGTGAACACCTGGGGGGGAGATGGGCGGAGCCTAGTGGAGCAGACATGCATTGTTAGAGCTCCACACCGCTGAGGAGAGAAGAGAAGGACAAAGCGGAGCCTGCAGACTCAAAAGGTATCCATTAGAACCTTTTTGCCCCTGGGAACAAACTGTGAAAGTTTGGGCAGGAAATATGGTACTGGGAGGAAACCGTGGCAGAAATAAAAATCACCTCACAAAGAGCTCACAGGCACTCACTGCAGCTGAAGCAGCTCCAGTCACCTCACAATATACAGCATCAGGGCGCTCTCACAGACAGAAAATGTCACAGCAAGACTCTCCATTTGAGTCAGATACAGAACAAATCCTCTCACAAACTTCTCCACAAGCCTCCTCAGCATCCCCAGAAATATTATTACAATTTGAAAAGATACTTCATAAGGCTTTAAAACAAACCTCAGACCAAATAACAAAAAGCCTAACCAAAGAAATAAGAGAGCTGGGAAACCGCACCGCAGCCTTAGAAATAAAAATGGATGAAATTGAAATTACAACCCAAGAAAATATAACAGAATTGGAACAATTAAAAGAAGAGAATTTAATTCTTCAAACTAAGCTCGAAGATTACCAAAATAGAGCCAGACGTTCAAACTTGCGCATAAGGGGAATACCTGAAACTGTGACAGACCTGCAATCTACTATTACTGCTCTATTACAAGAACTAAAGCCAGATATCCCTATTGAACGTTTAGAACTGGACAGAGTACACAGAGCCCTCACAGCCAAAAAGAAAGATGGACCCCCACGTGATATAATCACAAAATTTCATTATTACAGAACGAAAGAACAAATACTAATTGCTGCAAGAGAAAAAAAGGAACTTAATTTTCAAGGACACAATTATCAAATTTTTGCTGACCTATCCCAACTTACTATTACTAAAAGACGATCCATGAAACCCCAACTAATAGAACTGCAACGCCACAACATTATGTATCAATGGGGCTTCCCCTTTTCAGTCAGATTTAACTACCAAGGTACAATTTACAGAAGCAGATCAGCAGATGAACTACAACAAACCCTTTTAAAATTAAATCTGACAGAACCCACAAGCAGCAACTCTCCCACACGCAGAAGAATGGCATCATCTTCACCTTCAGGCAGCACCCAGAAAATTCCAGAACAAAATGGGAATCATCATTCTCACAAAAGAGGCCGTTATGCCACATCATCCATGGACCAAGAAGATTCAATGGACTGACATCCTAATTCCTGATATCTCTTCATTTATTATACTAAGAGATGGTTCTCTATAAAAAACCTGTATTTATAACTGAATGTAACTGCATTCTGATAGTCACACAATGTGTGGAATCATGTTACATTCCAGTTATATTTCTTATTGCTTCTGATTCATATAGCCTTAGAATATATAAGTGAAATAAGGAAATTCTTGTTCAGTTATATATTATCAGGTAATAACAATAGATTTATTACTTTTTAGGACAAATATGTTCAATAATCCAGAAGTAATGGAAGCTTTTTTTTGTTTTTCTTAAAACAAATATATTATTACCTAACTAGTTCCTAGAATTATGTTTTTGTTTATTCTAATCTGAAGCAATACAACCTCAATTTTATGAGTTAACATATCTAAACAGTTACATATGAATAAAATATGTAATTGTTTACTCTAAAAGGGTTAAAATCCCAAAATAATCCAAACTATCTTCATCAATACCAAAGTTATTAACAGTACCTTTCTAACTGAATTATTTAGCCTAGGGCAAGACTAACCATATACAACCACCCTGGAATAAATAATTTCAACAAAAACTATATTTTGCACTCCAATTAATGAAACATCATTTTGATGTCTTTTGACATAGCACTTCTCTCCTGTAAGCGGAAGATCCGTGTACCCCCATTAGCCTTCCTCATTCTCCCAACCATATTATGTGGGAGTGTGACGAAGGCACTTATTCCCCTGAGAGAGATATTTATTCTCTTTCACGGGTAAATTGTGATTACTTGCAAAAAATAATTTATACAATGTATCATCTAATCTCATATGTTTTTTGTTTACTCTTTACTCCAGAATTCACTGGTTTCTTTTCTATCTTTTCACCTCTTCAGTCCACACAGGTTGATCTGCGCAGGCAGCTCTGCATAACAAAAAGTAAGTCAAAACTATTTGATCTGTTGCCATGGCACCACTGAATATACTTTCCCTGAATGTTCAGGGAATAAATGTCCCTCAAAAAAGGACCAAAGCCTTCCGTACTTTCCATAACAAGAAGGCTCACATAGTATGCCTCCAAGAAACACACTTCACCAAAGATTCTACTCCAAAATATATTTCTCCTTTTTATCAACAAATTTACACGGCTTCTGCCTGTACCAAGCAAAGGGGAACTCTAATTGCATTTCACCGATCCACACCATTCACCTTATCATCAGAAATTAAAGACCCAGAAGGTAGATACCTGATACTCATGGGTTATATAATGGATACAGCAATCACGGTGATTTCCTACTACGCTCCTAACAAACAACCTACACCATTCCTCTCACATATATTACAAGTGATTAATACACACAAAATAGGAACAGTCATAATGTGTGGGGATTCGAACCAGATCCTCCTCCCATTTCTAGATAAATCACCTTTTACACCATCCAAAATAACCTCTAGATTACCTTTTTCTCAACTTCTTTCCAAATACAATCTGGTAGATTCGTGGAGAGAAATTAACCCAATGAAAAAGAAATTCACTTATTTCTCGCACCCTCATCAAACCTTCACCAGAATAGATCATATTTTTCTAACAATAGGAATGATACCAGAAATTATTGCATCAGATATAATTCCGATTCCGTGGTCTGACCATAATGCAGTATACACTACTATAGCCTCAGCCATACCAAAAGCGCATGACCCAACGTGGTACTTACCGGACATAATGCTCAAACACCCACTACATCAGATGGCCATTGAACAAGCTTTAAAGGAATACATATCAATTAATAATACAACAGACATCTCCCCAATAACACTGTGGGAAGCTCATAAGCCTGTCTTGCGTGGTACAATACAAAGACAAATGGCACTATTTAAACGGGAACGCAAAAATCTAGCAAAAAAACTAGAACTCAATTTTAATGCAGCCTACATATCATTCCAAGATAATCCATCTCAGAGTACAAAATCTCATCTGGAAAAATCTAGATTGGAATACGATCTATTTCTCACTGAGTCAGTTGATAAATCCCTCAAACGCTCCAAACACAATTTCTACATGAATACAAACAAACCAGGTACATATTTGGCTCGGGCATTAAATTCAACTAACAAATCTTTCAAACCAATACGTTTGAAATTATCAAAAAATGTTTATACTTGTAATCCAGTTAAAATAGTCCATAAATTTCACTCACATCTCGCAACTTTATACAAGACAAACAATGAATTTAATCCTACAGAGGCTGAATCCTTCTTCTCAAAAATAACCTTACCTGAGTTATCTCAGAATCAAAAAAGCAGTTTGGATGAGCCTATAACTATAGATGAAGTTGCTAACGCCATAAAAGACCTAAAACTTAATAAAAGACCAGGCCCAGACGGCTACTTGGCTTTATACTATAAAACATTCTCAGAAATACTCTCTCCCATTCTCACTGAAACTTTTAACAAACTTCTAGATGGACATTCTTTTCGGCAAGAAACATTAATGGCAATTGTTTGTATGATCCCCAAACCCCTTTCTGATGATACTTCCTGTGTGAATTATCGGCCTATCTCTCTGTTAAACCTCGATATTAAATTATTAGCAAAAATAATAGCAAAACGCCTCAATAGCATTATAGGAAAATTAATACATAGAGATCAAGTAGGCTTCATGCCAAATAGACAGGCAGGCGATAATATACGCAGGGCAGTGTTATTGGCACATATTGCTAAAAAACAGAAAATCCCTTTATGATTTCTATCTCTCGATATTAAGAGGGCATTTGACACAGTATCCTGGCAATATATGCAATATTCATTACAAAAATGGGGTTTTGGACCCCACTTTTTAACATGGATCAAAGCATTATATAATAAACCCAAAGCCTATATAAAATATGCTGGATACAAATCTGATGCCTTTAATATCGAAAGAGGTACCCGACAGGGTTGCCCATTATCTCCCTTATTATTTGCCCTTATACTCGAACCCATGGCCCAATACATCAGAACAAACCAAACTATAACTGGCATTGAAGTAGGAGGTATTACACACAAATTATGTATATTTGCAGACGATATATTACTTTTTCTATCATCACCACAGGACTCTGGTCCTAACTTAATACCAGCTCTTGATGGATTTGCAGCCCTATCCGGCCTTATGATTAATCCTAAGAAATGCCTAGTGCTTAATATTTCACTCACAAACATGGAATTGATCCCGGCTAGGGCTGCACTCCCATTCACATGGGCAGAAAAATCAATCCCATATCTTGGAATTCATTTAACAGCATCTCATTCTGACTTATTCTCAACCAATTATCCTCCTGTATTAAGACAGATCACAAACCTAATAAAACAATGGTCGCAACTTCCTTTATCCTGGATAGGGAAGATTAATGCAATCAAAATGACTATTCTACCCAAATTGCTTTATCTATTCAGAGTCCTCCCTATTCCAATTCCTTCCTATTTTTTGAGAATAGTACAAAAAAGAGCAACTTCGTTTATATGGGGCTCTTCTAAACCACGTATACCTATACACACACTACATCTTCCCAAAAATAAAGGAGGCCTGGGATACCCTAATTTTACTAACTACTACAGAGCAGCACATTTGGCCAGTCTGTCCAAATACCATGCAAAACAGGAAATCCCATTATGGGTATTTATAGAGGCTTCAGAAAATGACCCTCTATTAATATCAAACTTATTATGGCTTGATCCTAAAGACCGCTTTAAAATTCATAATCCCATAACTAAACACTTCTTATCTCTCTGGGATAAACTAAAAACCAAATATCAGTTACAATCTCCACACAATCCTCTCCTTTCTTTTATCAGAAATCCGGCCTTTTATCCGGCATGGATCTACCCAAATTCTTTTAAAGCTTGGACAACATCAGGCATTCAGACACTAAATGACTTCATAGCATCTAAATCATTCCTTTCATTCCCATCGCTTAGAGAAAAATATGATCTACCAAACTCTGAGATATTTAGATATCTCCAAATCAAAAACTTCTATACACCATTCCTAAAGGGGGATACACCCTTATCCCAATTATCCATTTTTGAATCAATCTGTACAAAAGATCCATTTGATAAAGGTACAATTTCATCACTTTATAATCAATTATATGGAGTAGCAAATCTTAATAGACCCTCTTACGTTCAGAGGTGGGAGGAGGACCTGGGACGAACTTTAGAAGACACGGACTGGTCTAACATATGGCTCACATCTAAGTCATCTTCACCCAACATCTTAGCACTGGAGACAAATTATAATGTCCTAACTCGCTGGTACCTTGTACCCGCTAGAGTGGCAAAATATTCACCTAATACCTCAGCTCTTTGTTTTCGAGGATGCCCAGAAATAGGCACACATTTACACATATGGTGGACGTGCCCAGTAATCCAAACCTTCTGGAAGGAAGTCTTTGTGATTGCATCTAAAATATTTAAAAAAATAATACAACCAGATCCATATATAACTTTACTTAATCTAAAACCGTAATGGTTAACACTCTCTCAATTCAAACTTATGATCCAACTAATAACGGCTGCAAAACAAACAGTGGCCAAGGCATGGATTCCTCCTACATTGGTACTAGCAGAAACAATTCACAGAATGAATAATACAATGTCCCATGCTAAGATGGTAGCCATCGATCAAAATCAAATTCCAAAATTTGAAAAACTTTGGCATCCTTGGATAAAACAACAGTTCCTGTCAAACTTCAATGACTCTGTCCTGTTGCCATGGTAACAGATTAAATGACTTACAGAGACACCCATTCTAAGGCTTCAAAGAGAACTAAAAAGAATAATAAACTGACGAGCGGGACAACCTTGTGGACCATACCTCTACCTTTCTACCCTTTTTCTTCTTTCTCTTTCCTTTTCTCCACCTTACGATTAAAGCTCATTATCAGAATTTATTTGACCTATATACACTCTACCTGTAAACAATATGTATAGTAGGTATAAATCATTTAAATACCTACAAAAGTAACTAAGGAAATGACATATATCTTTAATTTAGGTTTACGTGAACCCAATGTTTAATATTTGAAATTTCATGATATTTACCTATATAAACCCTACTGTACAACAATGAGCTTACTTTATAGATCCTTGTAAACTTACTTTATGTATCTTTATAACATTGTATACTCAATAAACTTCTTTTGACAAGGAAAGTCTCATAGTGTAGTATTTTTTAATAAAGTAAAAACAGCAGCAATGATAGCAGTTACACTCACATGTAATAGTGCCTGACCTGGCACTAGGTGTAAACACTATGAGACTTTGATGCGTGTCTCCTGTGGAGTCACTTTTTACATTCTAGCCCCTTCCTGAGTGGCCATTGGAGTGGATCTATTCCAGTAGTGGAACCAATCTGGTGTTCCCAAAGCGTCCTGTAAAAAGGGGTCAAACAGCTCTGGTGAGTGGCTATCTTCATACTGAGCACTCGTGGTGGAAGATCTAGAGGTTTTATCTCAGAGTATTCAGTTTTGATGTTGGAATTCATTCACTTATGGACTTTATGCTTGCTTATTTTTTCATTCATTAATGTGCACATTTAAGTTTGATGCAGTGTTTTCTTTGTGTCAGTTTTCTTCATGAACATGTATATTGCCTTATTCTTTTTTTATAATTTTGCACATTATTGAAGTTCTGCTTTATTTTCATGAATCTTTTACTGCTTCTATATAACCTTTTTGTTTTTGCTAGGGAGAGTATGCAAGAATAAAAAGAATGAATATAACCCAAGTATCTCACATTTTTACCAAATTGATTGTTGCTTCTTTAGTCTGCATAGCAACGTGCATAATCCACTATTACCACTACCAGGGAAACACAGGGTACTAGTTTAGGAACATAAAAATAAGATATAGCTGTGAAATCAAAATTAAAATAGAATCCAGAACTGGGCGGTGCACTGATACAATGAGAAATAATATCTGAATGTTTTATTAAAACATGACAAGCAAATGTATTCCTTCTAGCAAAAGAATGTGTCACAACGTAATAAAATATTGAAAGAAGACCAGAAGATACATGTTATTTAAAGACATTTAGTACTGCGTAATTTACAGATTGGGAATTTGAACCATTCCAAAGATTTTGCATCAACAGCAGTAATTTGGTTGCAGAGGAAATGTACACAAAAAGTATCATAATTTCTTAATATTTGGGTGTAGTATCAATATCATAATTAAAGTATAATCAAATTCCTGGTAAAAAGTAATATATGCATAGAATATTTAATTAATATAGATAATGTTTAATGATCTTCTAAATGTACTTGATATTTGTTTGCCTTGCACTATGCACATATTTGTTGCAAGTTCTTAAGCTGACTTTCCAAGCTGTGCGCACTGTAGGTGCATTTTGTTGCCCAGTAATGTGGCCATAACGTGTAGGCAGAGCTGGGAACAGGAGTTTGGTGGTCGAAGGGGATCCGAAGGGTTCAGCCACAAAAAGGTCAGATGCAGACCCTTGGGGTGAATGTCCACTGAAAAAGGCCCCATGCATGCTTAAGTTTAAAAACACTACTTTTCCTCTTTTATCATTTCTTAAAAAATCACTTTTCTATCCTGCTTGGTCTTCCCCTAAATCTTTTAAAGCATGGACCTCCACTAATTTAACTCAACTCTGTGAATTAGCATCCTCTACTTCATTCAAAACTTTCCCTGACTTATGTGAAAGTAACAAACTTCCTAATCCAGAGCTCTTTCGATATCTTCAGATTAAACATTTTTTATGCCCTATATACAAGGAGGAATTAATTTAGATAAATTAACGTGCTTTGAAAATATATTTAAACGTGACCCACACACTAAGACCCCTTTCACAGTGAGGTGTTTTTCAGGTGCTACAGCGCTAAAAATAGCGCCTGTAAAGCGCCTGAAAAAAGCCTCAGCTGCAAACCCAGCATGAAAGCCCGAGTGCTTTCACACTGGGGCACTGCACTGGCAGGGCGTCACAAAAAGTTTTGCCAGCAGCTTCTTTGCAGCGGTGTAGGAGTGCTGAATACAACGCTCCTACACCGCTCCTCCACCACTACTACCCATTGAAAACAATGGGGCAGCGCTGTGATACCGCTGGAAAAGCGCCGCTGCAGCAGTATTTTGCATGTGGATTTAACCCCTTTTTGGCATATAGCCGAATAGTGCTGCTAAAATGCCGCTAAAGCTGAGCTAAAAATAGCGCCACTTTACCGATGACGCCCAGGGTGGCTCAGTTTGAAAGGGGTCTAAGTGACTTATTTCAACTCTTTACACTCATCTTATTATTATAATTATACAGGAATTAAACAGCGCCAACAGTTTACGCAGTGCTTTACAATTTATTACTAAACCCAACTCCGACCCACCATCATATGTGGCTAAGTGGGAGAAGGATCTTGGGTTTTCGTTGGAAGCAGCCAATTGGGATAAGATTTGGATCACAACTAAGTCATCCTCACAAAACATAGCTGCCTTAGAGACAAATTACAAAGTACTCACATGGTGGTATTTGGTCCCTGTCAGAATTGCAAAATATGCTCCAAATTTTTCCCCATCTTTTTTTCGTGGTTGTGGTGATCTTGGATCACATCTTCATAGTTGGTGGGATCGCCCGGTAGCAAAACATTTCTGGAAAGATGTATTTCTCATGATTTCAACACTGTTTGAAATCCCTATCAATCGTGATCCTACAATAGCACTTTTAAACTTAAAACCGGCCACTCTCTCCTACCGCCAATTCAAACTCCTCTTACAGATCACTACAGCCGCAAAACAAACAATTGCCAAATCTTGGAAATCCCCAACCTTAATAATTGCTGAAAATAAAAATAGAGTCAATCAAGCAATGATCCATGCCAAAACAGAGGCTATAACTCAAGATAAAAAATCCAACTTTGAGAATATATGGAATCCCCGGGTGACTCACTTTTTGCCTTCCAATTTTGATGCTTCCCTATTAAGACCTTGGTAATCTCAATTTATACTTCCATTCTCGGCATTCATGGTATGTGTTTATCACCATGTACTACCCCGTGGGGACCCCTACTACCTCTCATTTCTTTCTTCCCTATCTATTTTTTCTCCTACCTAAGATTACTTTTTCTTTTATTTTCTTTCTCTCTTCTACTTTTTCCCCCTATTCTCTCCTCTTTCAATTTACTCTTTATAGTTCTGGTAGCAGAACTTTTATTTCCTTGGTTATCATTATACCAATTGTACATAGTTCCAATATGTAGTATAATATTTTAGATTCTATAATAAATTGTTTCTTTTTTTTTTTTAATTTAAAAACTATACTCTTGATAATAATTAAGACCTTTTTTTTTTTATCAGAGGTATAAGTTGGTTTTATCCTCTCTTATACAATGTATGATGCAATCTTTTGAGTAGTTAGATCCATGCTAAAATAGTTTAATTTAAACTACTTTTAGTTTATGTTGGAACTACAACTCAATATTATTACCATATATGTGATCTTTTTTTTTTGCTGCCACCATATGTAATTATGTATACTAATTGTTAGAATTCAATAAACAAATTTGACAAGAAAAACACTACTTTTACAGACAAACAGCTTTTTTTTGCCTCTTAACTCCCCTCCATGTTAACCTA
This sequence comes from Aquarana catesbeiana, assembly GCF_042186555.1. Lineage (NCBI taxonomy): Eukaryota > Metazoa > Chordata > Amphibia > Anura > Ranidae > Aquarana > Aquarana catesbeiana. The sequence continues at coordinate 129,849,059 of NC_133331.1, read as the reverse complement.
CGTGTCCATGCACACATATGAGTTTAGAGGCAAGAGCATTTAGAGGCAGAAAAAAACCCAAAAAAACATGTGTGTTCAGGAGAAAAAAAAAAAACGCTCAAAAGCACCTAAACATACCTTAACACTAGACGCATTTAAGCGCATCCCCGAAATCCTGTGTTAATCCATTTAAATAGCCAAATTTCTGGCCAATATAATGTATTAATGACAGACATGCAAATGCACATGCAAAAATGTGGCCCTTTACCACACAATCATTTCTCCAGAAGTAATTTACATCTGCTGAGGTTGTGGTGACCCTGTAGGGTAAATACAGACAACCTTCCTGAAAGGCTCTCTTTCTCTTCCACTGTTTCAACTTGGCAGCACAGCACATCAGGTTAATCAGGGTATCACCTTCAACTTCAACTGAGAAAGTGGCAATTTAAAGCCACAAAACTCCTTTTTTATGGTGAAATACAGCAATTCGCTGTATGATAAACCAGATGACCCTAATGCTTTTTTAAATACACAAGAGGTGCCATTGACGTTTGGACCACCGACTGGATTTTTTAAACATTGTCCAACTTACCTGAGCTGGGAGCAGTCCTGATACTGCACCTGCATTTATTCAATCAAGAAGCTGTCAAGTTACATGTGCACTGGCACATCAGACTGCAGTGTACTGCAGCAGAGGTGCATGTTATAGGGTGACAACACTGCACCTCCATGGGCACACACAAAGGTAGTGTCAGCCAAGAAAGGGAAGTTAACAGAAATGTAAAAATTGGCAGGATCCAAAACAATATTATTAAGCCAGAGGTATTGAATTAAAATTCTCAAAGGTATGGTCAGTAAAAATTTCTTTCAGCAGAGGCCTGAATCTCCATGTCTGTGCTACATTTTCCCAGTTTCCCCTACACATCACACTCCCCAATACACATCACAGCTCCCCCTACACATCACAGTCCCCAATATACGTCCCAGTTTCCCCCTTCACATCCCAGTCCCCAATATACATCACAACCCCCCCTACACATCACAGTCCCCAAAATACATCACAGCTCCTCCTACACATCACAGTCCCCAATATATATCCCAGTTTCCCCTACACATCACAGTCCCCAATATACATCCCAGTTTCCCCTACACATCACAGTCCCAAATATACATCCCAGTTTCCCCTACACATCACAGTCCCAACATGCATCACAGTCCCCCCTACACATCACAGTCCCCAATATACATCACAGCTCCCCCTACACATCACAGTCCCCAATATACATCACAGCTCCCCCTACACATCACAGTCCCCAATATACATCCCAGTTTCCCCTACACATCAAAGTCCCAACATGCATCACAGTCCCCCCTACACATCACAGTCCCCAATATACATCACAGCTCCCCCTACACATCACAGTCCCCAATATACATCACAGCTCCCCCTACACATCACAGTCCCCAATATACATCCCAGTTTCCCCTACACATCACAGTCCCAACAGGCATCACAGTTCCCCCTACACATCACAGTCCCAACAGGCATCACAGTTCCCCCTACACATCACAATCCCCAATATACATCACAGCTCACCCTGCACATCACAGTCCCCAATATACAGTTCATCCCAGTTTCCCCTACACATCACAGTCCCCAGTATATATCCCAGTTTCCCCTACACATCACAGTCCCAACACACATCACAGTTCCCCCTATATATCACAGTTCCCTCTGCAAATCAGTGTCCTTAGTCTCCCTTTTACATCACAGTCCCACTTTACATCAGTGTCCTCATTTTCATATCACCGCCCACCACCACCCTTACATCACAGTCCTCACTTTATATCACATTTCAACCTCCCCATATTATAGCTCACCCACCTTACATTACAGTCCTCCTTTCAGATCACATTCCCCTCTCCCCATATTATAGCCCTCCTCCTTACATCATAGTTCTCCCTTCATATCACCCCCCCCCATTTTATAGCTCCCCTCCCTTACATCATATTCCTCCTTTCATATCACACTCCCCCCTCCCCATATTATAGTCCACCCTTTACATCCCAGTCCTTCCTTCATATCACAAGCTGCTGGCGGGAGGGAGAGGACACCCAGCTTTCTATTTGGGGTTGCAGCAGTCCCGATAGGACTACCACTCGGCCTGAGTCAGGACCGCGGTCCACCATTTAGTGATTCCTTTGCTATCTTCTTGATCTTGAGTAGGGATGAGCCGAACACCCCCCGGTTCGGTTCGCACCAGAACCCGCGAACGGACCGAAAGTTCGCACGAACGTTAGAACCCCATTGACGTCTATGGGACTCGAACGTTCGAAATCAAAAGTGCTCATTTTAAAGGCTAATTTGCATGGTATTGTCCTAAAAAGGGTTTGGGGACCCGGGTCCTACCCCAGGGGACATGTATCAATGCAAAAAAAACTTTTAAAAACGGCCGTTTTTTCGGGAGCAGTGATTTTAATGATGCTTAAAGTAAAAAAAAAAAAGTGAAATATTCCTTTAAATATCGTACCTGGGGGGTGTCTATAGTATGCCTGTAAAGTGACGCGTGTTTCCCATGTTTAGAACAGTCCCTGCACCAAATGTCATTTTTAAAGGAAAAAATCTCATTTAAAACTGCTTGCGGGTTTAATGTCATGTCGGGTCATGGCAATATGGATGAAAATCAGTGAGACAAACGGCATGGGTACCCCCCAGTCCATTACCAGTCCCTTTGGGTCTTGTATGGATATTAAGGGGAACCCCGCACCCAAATTAAAATAAGGAAAGGTGTGGGGCCACCAGGCCCTATATACTCTGAACAGCAGTATACAGGCGGTGCAAACAAGACAGGGACTGTAGGTTTGTTGTTAAGTAGAATCTGTTTGTAATTTTGAACATTTTTAACGTGTTTAGCTCCAGCCAAAAAATCTTTTCTAAGCTTTTTGGAAAACATAGGGAAGGGTTATCACCCCTGTGACATTTGTTTTGCTGTCTTTCCTCCTCTTCAGAAGATTTCACCTCACTTTTTTGTCCCAATGAAAAATGTTTTTTGAAAATTTGGGTTTTTTTGTGGAACAAGGATTGGAAAGCATCAGTGGAAAGGAGAACTTGTTTTCCCATATTAACTCTTACAGGAGAGAATTTCCCTTCCTAGGGGTAGATTTCATCTCACTTCCTGTTGTCTCCTTCCGTTTGCAAGTAGGAGTCGTTTGTAAGTTAGATGTTTGAAAGTAGGGTCCTGCCCTATATACTCAGCAGAAATTTGGGCCTTAGGTGTTGCTGTGGCCACAACACTGTAAGCCCTCACAGGGCCCTGCTGTGAAATATTAGATCAAGAATTGTAATTACATGCCCCTGTTGAACAGGAGCTGAAAAATTAGGCCTTAGGCACTGGTGCTGGTGCCACAACACTGCAACCCCTCACAGACACTCTAGTTGGAACGCAGGAACGAGCCCTGCTGCAAATTATTGCTTCAAAAATTGTAATTACACGCCCCTGTTAGACAGGGGCAGAAAAATTGGGCCTTAGGCACTGGTGCTGGTGCCACAACACTGCAACCCCTCACAGACACTCTAGTTGGAACGCAGGAACGAGCCCTGCTGCAAAGTATTGCATCAAAAATTGTAATTACACGCCCCTGTTAGACAGGGGCAGAAAAATTGGGCCTTAGGCACTGGTGCTGGTGCCACAACACTGCAACCCCTCACAGACACTCTAGTTGGAACGCAGGAACGAGCCCTGCTGCAAAGTATTGCATCAAAAATTGTAATTACACGCCCCTGTTAGACAGGGGCAGAAAAATTGGGCCCTAGGCACTGGTGCTGGTGCCACAACACTGCAACCCCTCACAGACACTCTAGTTGGAATGCAGGAACGAGCCCTGCTGCAAAGTATTACATCAAAAATTGTAATTACACGCCCCTGTTAAACAGGGGCTGAAAAATTGTGCCTTAGGCACTGGTGGTGGCGCCCAGAACCAAAAATGTTCTTACAAGCTATCAGCGTGATGATTGAGGAGGAAGAGGATAATTACTCAGGGATAGTCACTCAGCATCAGCATAGGCAGTCTTTGAAGGGATCTGAGATTTCAAAAAAAATTATTCGGTTACATCAGCATCAGGTGCTTGGTAGCTGGTGGTGATCCAAGACTCATTCATTTTTATGAAGGTCAGCCGATCGACCGAGTCGGTGGACAGACGCACCCTGTGATCGGTTACCACGCCTCCAGCAGCACTGAATGTGCGTTCCGAAAGAACGCTGGATGCAGGACAGGCCAGTAGCTCAATTGCATACTGTGCAAGCTCTGGCCAGTGATCCATCCTCAAGACCCAGTAACCCAGAGGATTTTCGGTGGGAAAGGTGTCCAAGTCTGATCTTGCCCCTAGGTATTCCTGCACCATGTAAAACAGACGCTGGCGATGGTTGCTGGAACCGATCATACCTTGGGGCTGCGGACCAAAAAATTGTCTGAACGCATCGGTCAGACGGCCACCTTCTCCACCGCTCCTTCTTTGACTGACCGAAGCCTCAGCAACACGTTGTCCAGAAACAGGAGTTTGTAACCTCCCAGTCTCTGGGAACGCGTTGCACAGACCTTTCTGCAAGGCCTCCCGAAGATGTTTCATCCTCTGCTCCCTCTGCGATGGCAAGATAAGGTCCGCAACCTTACCCTTGTAACGTGGATCAAGGAGGGTTGCCAGCCAGTATTGGTCCTTCTCCTTGATACCACGAATACGAGGATCCTTACGCAGGCTTTGCAGGATCAGGGAGGCCATGCAGCGTAGGTTTGCTGAGGCATTCGGTCCGGAGTCCTCTGGGTCACTAAGAACGACATGGTCCGCAGCCACCTCCTCCCAGCCACGTACAAGTCCATGTGTTTCTTGGGACTGATCCCTTAAAGACTGCTGCTGATGCTGAGTGCCAGGCTCCACCTCCATACTGACACAATCTTCCTCCTCCTCCTCTTCCTCCTCGTCCTCTTCCTGTGTGATCGGCGGGCACGCAGGAACACTGTCTGGATAAAGGGGGCCTTGAGAGCTAAGGAAGTCCTCCTCTTCCTGCCTCTGTTCTGCCTCAAGTGCCCTGTCCATTATTCCACGCAGCGTGTGCTCCAACAGGTGGACAAGGGGGACAGTGTCACTGATGCATGCACTGTCACTGCTCACCATCCTCGTGGCCTCCTCGAATGGTGACAGGACAGTGCATGCATCCCTGATCATGGCCCACTGGCGTGGGGAAAAAAAACCAAGCTCCCCTGACCCTGTCCTGGTGCCATAGTCGCACAGGTACTCATTGATGGCCCTCTGCTGCGTGTGCAGCCGCTGCAGCATGGCCAACGTTGAGTTCCACCTGGTGGGCATGTCACAGATTAGGCGGTTCTTGGGCAGGTTAAACTCCTTTTGGAGGTCCGTCAGCCGAGCACTGGCATTATATGACCGGCGGAAATGCACACAGACTTTCCTGGCCTGCCTCAGGACATCCTGTAAGCCCGGGTACCTGCCCAAGAACCGCTGCACCACCAAGTTAAGGACGTGAGCCAAACAGGGCACATGGGTCATTTGTCCCTGTCGGAGGGCAGAGAGGAGGTTGGTGCCATTGTCGCAAACCACCATTCCTGCCTTAAGTTGGCGTGGCGTCAACCACCTCTGAACCTGCCCCTGCAGAGCTGACAGAACCTCTGCCCCAGTGTGGCTCCTGTCCCCCAAGCACACCAGCTCAAGCACCGCATGGCATCTTTTGGCCTGCGTACTTGCGTAGCCCCTTGAACGCCTACGGAGCACCGCTGGTTCCGAGGAAGAGGCCATGGAGGAAGAAGAAGAGGAGGGGGTGGAGGAGAGAGGTGTGTCACAATCAGCATTTTGGAGGCGTGGTGGCGGAACAACCTCCAACACTACTGCACCTTGTCCTGCATCCTTCCCAGCTGCCAGCAGAGTCACCCAATGCGCCGTGAAACTTAGGTAACGTCCCTGTCCATGCCTGCTGGACCATGAGTCAGCGGTAATATGCACCTTACCGCTGACCGCCCTGTCCAGCGAGGCATGGACATTGCCTTCCACATGCCGGTAGAGAGCCGGAATCGCCTTCCGTGAGAAAAAGTGGCGTTTGGGTACCTGCCACTGAGGAACCGCACATTCCACAAACTCACGGAAGGGGGCAGAGTCTACCAACTGAAAAGGCAGCAGTTGAAGTGCTAGCAATTTTGCCAAGCTAGCATTCAACCGCTGGGCATGTGGATGGCTGGGAGCAAACTTCTTTCGGCGGTGCAGCAGCTGGGGCAGGGAAATTTGCCTGGTACAATCTGACGTCGGTGTACCAAAAGCAGATTGCCCACAAGTACTTGGCTGTGACACACCTAATTCTACACCTTCATTCCTCTCACTGCAGGTCTCAGAGAGGACTGAAGGTCTAGTGGGGTTGTAAATCTCAGCTGATGAGGAGCAAGGAGAGATCCTCTTTGTTCTTTGGTGTGGGTCTTTTAGATACGCTTGCCAACGAACTGCATGGCAGGTCAACATATGTCTGGTCAAGCATGTGGTACCCAAGCGGGAGATATTTTGGCCACGCGAGATACGCTTGAGACATATGTTGCAAATAGCAGCGGTGCGATCTGATGCACTCGTCTCAAAAAAGGCCCACACCAAAGAACTTTTTGAATAACGCGCAGAGACTGCAGCGCCCTGCACATGTGGAGCTTTGGGGTGTGATGCAGTCAATGTGCTGCCCTTAGGCTGGCCCCTGGAGGGCATCCTGCCTCGTTGGTGATGTGCTGCCGCCTCCTCCTCCTCCTCCTCCTCCTCCTCCTCTCTCCTATCAGGCACCCACGTTGAGTCAGTGACCTCATCATCCCCTCCCTCCTCATCACTGGAGCAAACCTGGCAGTATGCTGCAGCAGGGGGAGCATGACTGCCAGATTGCTGTCCTTCTTGGGCACCCCCTCTGTCCACGCTCATGTTACTGCCTTCATCGAGCTCAGTATCGTCATCAGAGCCTTCCAAACGCTGGGCATCCTCCTGGAGCATGTACCCAACACTGTGGTCAAACAGTTCGAGGGAATCCTCATGAGGACATGGTGGAGCTAGGGAAGGAGTCACTGATGACATTGAGCTGAGGGAAGAGGCCGCTGCTTTGCCAGACAAAGCACCCTGGGCATGGGTGAGAGAGGATGAGGAGGATGAGGACGGCTTGGTCATCCACTCGACCAAGTCTTCCGCATGTTGCGGCTCAACATGGCCAGCTGCCGAAAAAAAGGCCAAGCGTGTCCCATGGCCACGTGCTGATGAGGATGCACCGTCTCCACGACCAGCACTAGACACAGAGCCTGCTTGCCCTCTCTTATTGGCTTGTGACTGTCTGCCTCTCCTTCTTGGCCTTCCAGACATACTAATGGCCTGTAGCTGCACTAAGCTGGGATAGAACACCTGTAATTTTCTTCAAGTAGCTTTATATACTGTAACCAGACAAGCCTGCCTGTCAGTAGGAAGATAACAGGAACGGATCTAGCTGAACACTGTGAGCAGGACGCACTGTACTAAATGTAAATAGTCTAGCTGCCTGACCGTGGTACTAATAGGATCAAATAGAACACCTGTAATTTTCTTCAGGTAGCTTTATATACTGTAACCAGACAAGCCTGCCTGTCAGTAGGAAGATAACAGGAACGGATCTAGCTGAACACTGTGAGCAGGACGCACTGCACTAAATGTAAATAGTCTAGAAGATAACAGGAACGGATCTAGCTGAACACTGTGAGCAGGACGCACTGCACTAAATGTAAATAGTCTAGAAGATAACAGGAACGGATCTAGCTGAACACTGTGAGCAGGACGCACTGCACTAAATGTAAATAGTCTAGAAGATAACAGGAACGGATCTAGCTGAACACTGTGAGCAGGACGCACTGCACTAAATGTAAATAGTCTAGAAGATAACAGGAACGGATCTAGCTGAACACTGTGAGCAGGACGCACTGCACTAAATGTAAATAGTCTAGAAGATAACAGGAACGGATCTAGCTGAACACTGTGAGCAGGACGCACTGCACTAAATGTAAATAGCAGGAATGGATCTAGCTGAACACTGTGAGCAGGACGCACTGCACTAAATGTAAATAGTCTAGAAGATAACAGGAACGGATCTAGCTGAACACTGTGAGCAGGACGCACTGCACTAAATGTAAATAGCAGGAACGGCTCTAGCTGAACACTGTGCGCAGGACGCACTGCACTAAATGTAAATAGCAGGAACGGATCTAGCTGAACACTGTGAGCAGGACGCACTGCACTAAATGTAAATAGCAGGAACGGATTTAGCTGAACACTGTGAGCAGGACGCACTGCACTAAATGTAAATAGCAGGAACGGATCTAGCTGAACACTGTGAGCAGGACGCACTGCACTAAATGTAAATAGCAGGAACGGATCTAGCTGAACACTGTGAGCAGGACGCACTGCACTAAATGTAAATTGCAGGAACGGATCTAGCTGAACACTGTGAGCAGGACGCACTGCACTAAATGTAAATAGTCTAGAAGATAACAGGAACGGATCTAGCTGAACACTGTGAGCAAGACGCACTGCACTAAATGTAAATAGCAGGAACGGATCTAGCTGAACACTGTGAGCAGGACGCACTGCACTAAATGTAAATAGCAGGAACGGATCTAGCTGAACACTGTGAGCAGGACGCACTGCACTAAATGTAAATAGTCTAAAAGATAACAGGAACGGATCTAGCTGAACACTGTGAGCAGGACGCACTGCACTAAATGTAAATAGCAGGAACGGATCTAGCTGAACACTGTGAGCAGGACGCACTGCATTAAATGTAAATAGTCTAGATAGAAGATAACAGGAACGGATCTAGCTAAACTGAATACAGTGTATATATATATATGCAACACCTGGGATGCATATATATACACAATACACTGTAAGTGCAGCTAACTGACTGACTGTTCTGCCTAATCTATCTAACTCAAATCAAATGACACTGTCTCTCTCTCTCTCTATCTCTCAGCACACCGGAACACACACTACACAGGGCCGCCGTGCAGGCGGCCTTATATAGTGTGGGGTGTGTACTAAATCCCCTGAGCCATAATTGGCCAAAGCCACCCTGGCTTTGGCCAATTACAGCTCTCTCTACTGACAGCGCTGTGATTGGCCAAGCATGCGGGTCATAGTGCATGCTTGGCCAATCATCAGCCAGCAATGCACTGCGATGCCGCAGTGAATTATGGGCCGTGACGCGCCACACGAATTTAGCGCGAACGGCCCATAACGTTCGCAATTCGGCGAACGATCGAACAGCCGATGTTCGAGTCGAACATGGGTTCGACTCGAACACGAAGCTCATCCCTAATCTTGAGCAGTTACAGGAATGGCAAGGGAGATTTTTTTTCTCTCTGAAGCATTATACAGGGTAAATGCGCCACACTGTGTGATGTTAAAATAAAGGTTTGCACCTAAATTAGCTGTGCAAGGCAAGGGATCCTGTATGTATCCTATTTCTCATAAAAAGTTGTACCTTTCCTGAAACTGCACTGATTCTGTGCAGTCAGAATTCAGTTTAGCTCCTCTTTAGGCTATGCAAATTGTGGCCTTTTCCCAGCAGATATACATGTTATAGTTTTAATAACATTTTATCTACAGTGGGGACAGAAAGTATTCAGACCCCCTTAAATTTTTCACTCTTTGTTATATTGCAGCCATTTGCTAAAATAATTTAAGTTCATTTTTTTTTCCTCATTAATGTACACACAGCACCCCATATTGACAGAAAAACACAGAATTGACATTTTTGCAGATTTATTAAAAAAAAAAACTGAAATATCACATGGTCCTAAGTATTCAGAACCTTTTCTGTGACACTCATATATTTAACTCAGATGCTGTCCATTTCTTCTGATCATCCTTGAGATGATTCTACACCTTCATTTGAGTCCAGCTGTGTTTGATTATACTGATTGGACTTGATTAGGAAAGCCACACATCTGTCTATATAAGACCTTACACAGGGGCGGACTGACAACACTTAGGGCCCCCGGACCAAATAAAGCAAGGGCCCCCTGTCAGGCCCCGCCCATGACCCGCCCCCTAACCCCGCCCATGGCCTGCCCCTGACCTCGCCCCTACATTTTGCACAAAGTACAACTTCTGCCTTTTATTTAATGGGACCTGGAGGGGGGTCTCTCTCTAACAGTGTCCATTAGAGAGTCTCTGTTAGAGAGAGAGACCCCCCTCCAGGACCTATTAGAGACTACAAAGGAGTATAATGGGACCTGGAGGGGGGCCTCTTTCTAACAGAGTGTACAGTGAACACCTTCATTCAATCTGGTCCTCACAGGACCCCCTCCTTGTGCCATGACTCTCACCCCTGCCGCAACCTCTCACAAAGTAGAAATAAAATTGGCACTGTGTAGAGCTCCTCTTACCTTAACTATGGGTACTATAGCTGTGGCTGGTTCCTGCATCCTCTGTGGCTAGCTGGTTCCCATGTCCTCTGTGGTTGGCTGGCTCCCTGGTTTGGGTGGGTCACCGTGGGTGGCTAGCTGGCACCCTGGCTCTGCTGTGGGTGGGTCACCGTGAGTGGGTGGCTGGCACCCTGGCCTTGCTGTGGGTGGGTCACCGTGGGTGGTTGGGTGGCACGCACCCTGGCGCTGCTGTGGGTGGGTGGCTGGCTGGCACCCTGGCTGGTGTGTCCTCTCCTCTTTCACCATTTTGGGCACTGTTTGCCGAGGTGAGAGAGGTGCTTGGAGGGAAGTGGTGACCTTTCCCCTATCCGGGACTGTAAATCTAGAAGGTTTGCAGCAGGCCCTGTGCACGGAGACATGTGGCACAACACATAATGACGTTGCCTGCGTGTGCGGGTCCTCTCTGTGCCCATTTGAGTGTCTATGTTAGAAAAAGCCCTTATCAGTACCCATCAATGCAGCCTCTCCAGTGCCTCTCAATGCAGCCTCACCAGTGCCAATCAGCACAGACTCAGCAGTGCAAAATCAGTGCAGCCTCACTAGTGCCCATGAATGCAGCTTCACCAGTGCCCATGAATGCATCCTGATCAGTGCCCATCAATGCAGTCTCACCAGTGCCCCTTAATGCAGCCTCAACAGTGCCCCTCAATACAGCTTTACCAGTGTGCCCCTCAATGCAGCCTCACCAGAGTGCCCCCTCCATGCAGCCTCACCACAGTGCCCCCTCCATGCAGCCTCACCAGAGTGCCCCCTGCTTGCAGCCTCACCAGAGTGCCCCCTCACTAGAGTGGCCACTCCATGCAGCCTCACAAGAGTGCCCCCTCCATACAGCCTGATCAGTGCATGGGGGGATAGTCACTGGATCACACAGATTGGGTAACTCCCGCTGTGAAACCTGGCGACCGCTGTCACCTGATGTCCCGCCTCCTTTGTTAGATGTCACGTGTCCCGGCATTGGACCAGTGAGACATCTATCAAAGGAGGCGGGACATCGGATGACAGCGGTAAGCACAGGGCCACTGTTAGAAATCATGGGGCCCCGTACAGTTTACCTGACAGGGCCCCTTTTAACCTCGCCCTTGACCCCATCCTAGGCTCCTTCCCTGATCCAACCCCTTAAGATTTGTCCATGTTTACATATGCACGCATACTGTGTCCCAGGAACTGGATGTTACTGCTCACATCCTTAATGGGACCTCTGATGGCACGGGAGAGCCCAGTAAAGGTGATGGCGGGATGGTGGTGGAACCCCCTTTCACTGCCTGTAAAAGTAATCCAGGGGTTTCTTAGCCACTAGGATTACTTTTACTTTGTGCAAACTTGTCGAGGCTAAAAAATGATATCTTGATCATTGCTGCAGCGATGACCAAGATATCACCCTTCCAATCAAGCAATGTACCAGTATGTTGATGGACAGGAAGTGGTTAAGGGGGGTGGTTGGGGGGCACATGTTTACTGCCCCCCCAAATGCAAGTGTAAAGTAACATCACACTGTATTTTATGATTATCAGCATTATGAAAATTGCGCAGGCAGCACAGTCAGCATGTGCTCTGTCATGGATCTGTCACAGTGTCACATGGCTTTTGGGTGCTGACTTTGTTAATTTATGCCTGTACTGTATATTACAAACTTTAACCCAGTACAGGCATAACAAAGTCAGCACCAAACAACAATATGACACACTGTGACAGATCCTTGACAGAACACATGCTGACTGTGCTGCCTGCCTGAGTATCATAATGCCTATAATCATGACCTGCTGCTATGCTGTGTGTAAGCCCAAGTGAGACAGTGAGGATTCTATCCTCTGTTCTCCACTCACTCTGCAATGGAGGTGCAGCTACGCTGTCCCCCAGGTTCTTGCTCCCTCTAATCCACTGAGCCGTCTGTCACCTCACCTCAGTCTTGGCAGTCGGCACCTGAAAACGGAAGGCGGAGCCTCGTTGTATCACTCCACCGGGGAAGGCAGTGGGCAGCGGCAGCCGGGACTAATTAACTAGCAGAGCAATGTGCGGGATGGCTTTTTCTACATGCGCCCGAAAAAGGAGAAATAGTCTGATGACTGCTGCGCTCACCTCCTGGGCCAAACTGAGCTATCAGGGGAAAAGAGCCTTGGTGAGAGAGGTAAAGAAGATCCCAAAGATCACTGTGGCTGAGCTCCAGAGATGCAGTCGGAAGATGGGAGAAAGTTGTAGAAAGTCAACCACTGCAGCCCTCCACCAGTCGGGGCTTTATGGCAGAGTGGCCCAACAGGAAGCCTCTCCTCAGTGCAAGACACATGAAAGCCCGCATGGAGTTTGCTAAAAATCACCTGAAGGACTCAAAGATGGTGAGAAATAAGATTCTCTGGTCTGATGAGACCAAGATAGAACTTTTTGGCCTTAATTCTAAGCGGTATGTGTGGAGAATACCAGGCACTGCTCATCACCTGTCCAATACAGTCCCAACAGTGAAGCATGGTGGTGGCAGCATCATGCTGTGGGGGTGTTTTTCAGCTGCAGGGACAGAATGACTGGTTGCAATCAAGGGAAAGATGAATGTGGCCAAGTACAGGGATATCCTGAACGAAAACCTTCTCCAGAGTGCTCAGGACCTCAGACTGGGCCAAGAGACCTAAAAATGGCTGTCCATCAACATTTACCATTCAACCTGACAGAACTAGAGAGGATCTGCAAGGAGGAATGGCAGAGAATCCCCAAATCCAGGTGTGAAAAACTTGTTGCAACTTTCCCAAAAAGACTTGTGGCTGTATTAGATCAAAAGGTGCTTCTACTAAATACTGAGCAAAGGGTCTGAATACTTAGGGCCATGTGATATTTCAGTTTTTCTTTTTTAATAAATCTGCAAAAATGTCAACAATTCTGTGTTTTTCTTTCAATATGGGGTGCTGTGTGTACATTAATGAGGAAAAAAAATGAACTTAAATTATTTTAGCAAATGGCTGCAATATAACAAATAGTGAAAAATTTAAGGGGGTCTGTATACTTTCCGACCCCACTATATATGAGTGTTTTTCCATAAATAGGTGTACCTCTTATATAATTAGCTTGATCTATCACATTGTGTTCCTAGGCACAAAAATCATATTATACGGACTCTTTAGTTCAATTATGTCAATTTAAAATTAAGTTTAGAGACCAAAATTAGTTTTCCATTGAAGGTGATATTAGATAACGTGCTGAATTTCTACCATTTCATTCTCAAAGGTGGCATAATTTCATCCTGAAAAAGACTGCATATTGTTCTGGGCTAAAAGCTTTAGATAAAGGAGATGAAATGTAATATACTGGGTCAATTTTTTCTGAAGGATATAATGGCCGTACTCACAAATCAGATATTCTTTATTTTAACAGGAAAAATAACATTTCACTAGCTTCACATGTAGATGACAGCTGCTGTAGTGGCAAAACTAAGTTTCACAGAAATGAATACTACAATTTCATTCAAATAGAATGATATTATTTTTTTTTGCTCATAGGACAACAAACTATCCCCTCACTATTTGGGCCCTTTCACACTGATGTGCTTTTGTGCAGCCTAAGGTCTCTCACACTGATGCATTCCCATCTTCCCACTTATAATGAAAGGTTCCTTTTTGGCACCCTTTCGAAAAAACAGCATAAAAGATGCAGCATACAGGGCTTTTCAAAGTGCAGTGTGCACTTTGTGCATGCTTTGCACCTGCAGTGTGCACTTTGTGCATGCTTTGCACCTGCAGTGTGAACTTTGTGCATGCTTTGCACCTGCAGTGTGCACAGTTAAGGCACTTTCACACTGGGGTGTTGGGGGCGTCAGCGGTAATGCGCTTTACCATCATTTTAACAGCGCTTTTCGGCCCCCAGCGGACCGCTTTTAACCCCCACTAAGCGTCTGAAAAAGGGTTTCACACTGAGGTGCTTTGCAGGCGTTACAGCAGCACTGCTCATTGATTTCAATGGACAGAGGCACTTTAGGAGCGGTATATACAGTGGCGTCACTAGGGTTGGTGTCACCTGGTGCGGTAAAACATGGTGTCACCCCCCTCATGTCTAGGCTGCCCAGCACCCTGCATGTAGCGCACGGTCATGGGACGCACCCCAAACCGGCCCCTGTAAATTATAGTGTAGGGTGATATAGTGGCAGGTTAGGGTAGTATAGGGTGGTATAGTGGCAGGTTGGGGTGGTATAGGGCAGGTTGTGGTGGTATATTGGAAGGTATGGGTGATATATTGGCAGATTGGGGTGGTACAGGGCAGGTTGGAGTGGTAAAAGGCAAGTTGGGGTGGTACAGGGCAGGTTGGAGTGGTAAAAGGCAAGTTGGGGTGGTACAGGGCAGGTTGGGATGGCACAGGGCAGGTTGGAGTGGCATAGGGCAGGTTGGAGTGGCTCAGGGCAGGTTGGAGTGGCTCAGGGCAGGTTGGAGTGGCACAGGACAAGTTGGGGTGGTACAGGGCAGGTTAAGGTGGCACGGGGCAGGTTGGAGTGGTATAGGGCAGGTTGGGGTGGTATAGGGCAGGTTGGGGTGGTACAAGGCAGGTTGGGGTGGTATAGGGCAGGCTGGGGTGGCACAGGGCAGGTTGAAGTGGTATAGGGCAGGTTGGGGTGGCACAGGGCAGGTTGGGGTGGTACAGGGCAGGTTGAAGTGGTATAGGGCAGATGGGGTGGTACAGGGCAGGTTGAAGTGGTATAGGGCAGGTTGGGGTGGCACAGGGCAGGTTGAAATGGCACAGGACAAGTTGGGGTGGTACAGGGCAGGTTAGGGTGGCACAGGGCAGGTTGGAGTGGTATAGGGCAGGTTGTGGTGGTATATTGGAAGGTTAGAGTGGTATATTGGCAGATTGGGGTGGTACAGGGCAGGTTGCGGTGGTACAGGGCAGGTTGGAGTGGTAAAAGGCAAGTTGGGGTGGTACAGGGCAGGTTGGAGTGGTAAAAGGCAAGTTGGGGTGGTACAGGGCAGGTTGGGATGGCACAGGGCAGGTTGGAGCGTTACAGGGCAGGTTGGAGTGGCATAGGGCAGGTTGGGGTTCCTCAGGGCAGGTTGGAGTGGCACAGGACAAGTTGGGGTGGTACAGGGCAGGTTAGGGTGGCACAGGGCAGGTTAGGGTGGCACAGGGCAGGTTGGGGTGGTATAGGGCAGGTTGGGGTGGTACAAGGCAGGTTGGGGTGGTATAGGGGAGGTTGGAGTGGCACAGGACAAGTTAGGGTGGTACAGGGCAGGTTGGAGTGGTATAGGGCAGGTTGAAGTGGTATAGGGCAGGTTGAAGTGGCACAGGGCAGGTTGGGGTGGTACAGGGCAGGTTGAAGTGGTATAGGGCAGGTTGGGGTGGCACAGGGCAGGTTGGGGTGGTACAGGGCAGGTTGAAGTGGTATAGGGCAGGTTGGGGTGGCACAGGGCAGGTTGGGGTGGTACAGAGCAGGTTGAAGTGGTATAGGGCAGATGGGGTGGCACAGGGCAGGTTGAAGTGGTATAGGGCAGGTTGGGGTGGCACAGGGCAGGTTGAAATGGCACAGGACAAGTTGGGGTGGTACAGGGCAGGTTAGGATGGCACATGGCAGGTTGGACTGCTATAGGGCAGGTTGGAGTAGCACAGGGCAGGTTGGGGTGGCACAGGGCAGGTTGGAGTAGCACAGGGCAGGTTGGGGTGGCACAGGGCATGTTGGGGTGGGCAGGTGTGGGTAACACAGGTCAGGTTGGGGTGGTATAGAGCAGGTTTGGATGACTGGCGCAGGGCAGGTTGGGGTAGTATAGAGCAGGTTGGGGTGTCACAGGGCAGGTTAGGACTCTATGCAGTGAGAGTGTGCTGTGCAGTAACTTACAGCATGCCTCATTCCTGCAGATGAACTTCGGGATCAGCCAGTGTGAAGAGGTCTGTGGAAGGAGTGGAGGAGGCGGCGCGGCCACACCCACAGCTCCGCCCACTATCTCCTTCAGCTGCGGGATCAGCCAGTGTGAAGGGGTCTGTGGGAGGAGTGGAGGGAGTGGAGGAGGCGGCGCGGCCACACCCCCAGCTCCGCACACTATCTCCTTCAGCTGCGGGATCAGCCAGTGTGAAGGAGTCTGTGGGAGGAGTGGAGGAGGCGGCACGGCCACACCCCCAGCTCCGCCCACCAACTTCGGCTGCCTCGGAGATATTGGAGATCTCCGAGTGACAGCTTAACCTAAAGGGGGAGTGTTATAGGCAGCTTCCCCCGCACTGCTGGATGCCCTGCTCGCACCGCTCCGAGGCAATCTATAGTAGTGTTTAACGGCGGCCCCGGTGTCACCCCTCTGGTGGGTGTCACCCGGTGCGGGCCGCACCCCCCGCACCCCCATAGCAACGCCTCTGGGTATATACACTGCTCCTAAAGCGCTGCAAAGATGCTGCTTGCAGGACTTTTTTTAACGTCCCGCAAGCGGACCGCTCCAGTGTGAAAGCCTTTGGGCTTTCACACTGGAGTGACAGGAGAGGCGCTTCACAGGCACTTTTAGCGCTATAGCACCTGTAAAGCGCCTCAGTGTGAAAGTGGACTAACACAGGATTTATTTGGGAATGGCTTTAATCAGGGCTTTTTTTCAGCTGGAACTTGGTGGAACTCAGTTCCACTACCTCTGGCTCAGGCCCTCTGCTCCCTGCTCACCACTATTACTTGGAAACACAGAAGTCCAGCTTCTGTGTTTACCAGTGATAGCTTGTCTCCAACAGATCTACAGAGTGCAGGATGGGATCAAGGGAGATGCAAGTGCCTGGGGGTCATTGTGGATGCTGACACCCCCACTAAATGATCTGCAAGAGAGGGAGGAGGTGCCACCTACAGTGTGCGGAAAGGTACTAGAGCTGGCTGGGTGCTTCAGTTTAATACAGCAACAAAAATAAGATATGTGGAAGATGGTGGAGCTTTTAAGAAGGAGGGGAGGTTGCATGCAGAGATTAGAACTGAAGAGGGGTGAAAGTGAAATGTGGATGGGAGATGCAGAGGTGAGCAGTTGTGGAAGAAGGCTGAACTCGGCACTCTATGTGTAGCGCACCCCTGAACTCGGCACTATGTATGTAAAGCACCCCCAAACTCTGCAAGTAGTGCACTCCTGAACTCTGCACTCTGTGAAAACCCCCCCCGCCCCAAAACTCCGCAGTCTTACACTGTACGTAATGCACTCCTGGTATTTAATGCCCCTTTAAGGCCTTCCCACTGTTAGTGGTGAAATTTGACCACACTCACTATTTGATGCGGTTTAGAGGGTGTGTGGGTGTGTGTGTGTAAGGGTGGTTGTGGTTAAGTTCCCTGGCTTTAATGCTCTGAAAAAGCACTGCAAAGGTGCACCTGTGTGAAAGTGGTCTTTATATGTGAGACAAATCATGCTATGGGATTAATTTACTAAAGGGGTAGTAAATACTAACCTTGTCAAGTGAATGTTTACTTTTGCTAATAGAATAAAGATATATCAACTTTGAATAACCAATAATGAGTAAAAGAAATACAAACACAGGGGTTGATTTACTAAAACTGGAGAGTGCAAAATCTGGTGCAGCTCTGCATAGAAACCGATCAGCTTTTTAGTTTTTTGTCAAAGCTTAATTGAACAAGCTGAAAATAGAAGCTGATTGGCTACCATGCACAGCTGCACCTGATTTTGCACAATCCAGTTTTACTAAATCAAATCCACAGGAATTTGCCTTGCATGTGATTAGATCAGTGCTTCTCAACTCCAGTCCTCAAGGAGCACCAACAGGTCATGTTTTCAGGATTTTCATTATTTTGCGGAGGCAATTTGATCAGTTTCATTGTCTTAGTAATTACCATAGCCGTTTCATCTGGGGGAAATCCTAAAAAAATGACCTGTTGGTGCGCCTTGAGGACTGGAGTTGATAAACACTGGATTAGATAACTGAAAAGAAAGAAAGCCCGGAGCAATAGCAACCAAGCAAATAAGCGTAGGGCGGGCATGACAGGGTTAACAGGGAATTAACTTCCCTGATTAGGGGTGGTGAGTATAGAGCCGAGGGGGAGGGGCTGTAGGAATATTGATAAGGGGGCCCCCGCCTGGGATGAGTCACCAAAGCATGGGGGAAAGTTCAGTGAGGGAAGCATCATGGCAGAGGTGGAGAGAATTCTGGCCCAGCTCAGAGAGGAGGCAGCAGTGCGGGGTCCCGAGTGGCTCCAGGCGGCGCTAGGTACAGCGCTCATGAGGACAGAGGCAGCGTCCGGGCTGGCGGGCAGGAGCGGTACTAGAGCCCGCAGGGCCAGACCTCCGGAGCGATATTCGCCGGAGCAACGCAGTGAGTCTCAGCGGCAGTCGGGGGGGAGCCGCGGAGTGTCAGCAGCGGGCCCACCCCCAAAACGTACGGCGCGTGCGAACAGCAGCAGCCCGGTAAGAACCGCAGACCGGGAGCGCAGAACGGGCAGCGCGAGGCAGGGAAAGGACAGGGCTTCAGCGAGGCCTAGTAGGCCCGGCGAACGCGCGCGCGCTGGCCCCTCCCCCAGGCTACCAGAGACGGAACGGGGTCACACACAGAGGAGCAAGGCAGTCGGGATCCCCGGGCCTTCAGCGGCAGGAGATCCACAGCGGCCTGATCCGGAGCAGAGGGAGCAGAGAAGGGGCAGAGCGGAGGCCGCCAGGACTGAGGTTCCACACACCGGTCCTGGTAAGGCTGTCCAAAAGTCGCCACACGGACGCGCTGCGCAGAGGAGGGAGAGGATGTCTGAAGCAGCAACAGCCAGCGGGCCTGATAGGCTTTCTTCGGAAGAGGAGGAAGACATGGTGCTGAACCTTTCGGAGGAGCGATCGGAGTCAGAAGAAGAGGCAGCCCCCCGCTCGGGGAGGACAGCAGAGGTGGTTCAGCAGACGATCGGCTGATGGGGCGTCACCTATGCAGCCCGGTAAGTCAGCACCTATTACACCTGAGACACACTTGCAAGAGGGCAGTGGGC
This sequence comes from Aquarana catesbeiana, assembly GCF_042186555.1. Classification (NCBI taxonomy): domain Eukaryota; kingdom Metazoa; phylum Chordata; class Amphibia; order Anura; family Ranidae; genus Aquarana; species Aquarana catesbeiana. The sequence goes on along the minus strand of NC_133331.1, from coordinate 129,829,720 downwards.
CTAGTAGTGGGTCTGGGCCAGGGACATCAAGGGGAGGGACGGGGGAGAACCCCCTGGGTGCTGCAGGCTTATTGGGTTTCTTGGAAGGAATCAAAGAGCTAGTACGGAAGTTTGAACAGGCAGGCAACACAGCAGTGGGGCCAGCGGCAGCTTGGGTCCCACCTGCAGCAGGATCAGGGGAACACGCAGGGTCAGGGGGGTGCCGGGCGCCGGTGATCGCGGGGGCCGGCCCGGCGCCGGCCAAGGATGGTGAAAATACGGTAGTGGCTCCGGAGGTAAGTAAGACGGCTGTGGCCAGTGAGACGGTGGCGAGGCAGGATATAATTAGAATTGCAGATGCAGCCAAATGTGAAGTATATGTGTGTTATGAAGGGCCGTTAGGAGCACATCTGAAGCAGGAGGTCAGAGAAAAGCTATGGAAAGGTGAGTATGTGGAGATTTTTTCTCTACTCCCTTTGGAAAAATTCAATTTAGATAGAGTAAAGCCTGATGATTCCAAAAAGGAGGATGAAGAGAAAAGGAGATATAGGTTAATCCCGCGTACATTTACCAATTGGCTGCAGGCGTTCGCCATAATGGCAAGTGTCATTGGGGAAAAACAACCTGAACATTGTTCGGCGCTGTTTTGTTATCAGGATTCTATTGGGGAAGCGTATAGAGTTTATGGTGGGACTGCGTGGCTGAGGTATGATGAGCAGTTTCGGCAACGGAGGGCAGTACGGAAAGAGCTACGCTGGGACCACAAGGATATAAGCCTAAGGATGCGTTTAATGACCTCTGCGCGGGCACCGACCCAGTTTTTTCAGGGGGGGGGCGGCGGACCTTCAGCACAGGGACAGTCGGCCGGAAACAAAAAAGGGGTGTGCTGGCAGTATAACTCAGGAACATGCAAGTTCGGAAGTTCTTGTAGGTTCAAGCATGAGTGTTCGGGGTGCAATGGAGCCCACTCAGCATCCAAATGCTTCAAACAAGCTAAGGGTCGCTCAGGGGAAACTGGACACAAGAGGGAGGACTCCGGTGAGAGTGGGAAGGATGCGGCCGTTTCTCGGTAGGTATCCGGATAAGAAAGCGGCAACATTATTGGAAGAAGGTTTCTCCGTAGGTTTCCGGATCCCCTGTTCACTGGCGGTAGTTCCTCCCGTTCCACCCAATCTCCGGTCCACTTTGCAACACCCGGACGTGGTTAGTGAAAAACTACGTAAGGAGGTTGCAATGGGAAGGATGGCGGGGCCGTTCTCGTCGGCACCGTTGGCTGATCTGGTGGTGTCCCCACTGGGGGTAGTACCGAAAAAGGAACCCAATAAATTCAGGCTCATCCATCACCTGTCCTTTCCAAAAGGGGGGTCGGTTAATGACGCCATAGATCAGGAAGCGTGCTCTGTGACATATACGTCATTTGATGCAGCCGTAGGGTGGGTGCGCCGGTACGGAAAAGGGGCACTGTTGGCTAAGGTTGATATTGAATCGGCTTTTAGGCTGTTACCAGTGCATCCTGAAAGTTTTAGGCTGCTCGGATGTCAATGGGACGATGAGTTCTATGTAGACCAATGCCTTCCGATGGGTTGCTCTATATCATGTGCGATATTTGAGCAATTCAGCTCTTTTGTTGAGTGGGTGGTAAGGGAGGTTTCGGGTTTGAATTCTATAATTCATTACCTGGATGACTTCCTATGCATAGGACCAGCTGAGTCGAGGATCTGCGCGGTGCTCTTGGCAACGCTGGAACACATAGCAGACAGGTTTGGCATTCCATTGGCGCCTGACAAAACTGAGGGACCTTGTACGGTGATTACGTTTCTAGGCATCGTCCTGGATTCAGAGGCCATGGAATGTAGGTTGCCGGCGGCAAAGTTGGCAGACCTGAAAACAGAGGTTGCGCGGCTAATTGGATTGCGAAAAGTGCAATTGCGCGTATTGCAATCGGTGTTAGGCAAGCTCAATTTTGCCTGTCGCATTTTACCTATGGGGAGGGTGTTCAGTCGTCGTCTGGCAGCTAGTACGAGTGGCATTAAGTCCCCGAGACATTTTGTACGCTTGGTCAAAGCACATAGGGACGACCTGAGGGTATGGCAGACCTTTTTGGAGTCATTCAATGGAAGAGCGCTGTGGATGGCAGGACCGGTCAGTAATTTTGACCTGGAGCTCTTTACGGACGCAGCGGGGTCCTCAGGGTTCGGAGCTTTCTTCCAGGGACAATGGAGTGCAGGCCCCTGGCCACAGTCCTGGATAGCGGCGGGTTTCACGAAGAATTTGGTGCTGTTGGAACTATTCCCAGTAGTGCTTGCAGTGGAATTATGGGGAGCATCTTTCAGGGATCTGAAGGTGCGTTTCCATGGGGACAATTTGGGGGTAGTGCAGGTAATCAATAAGAACACGGCGTCTTCCCCGCCGGTTATTAGATTACTTCAACATTTGGTGCTGAGATGCTTACAGCTGAATGTTTTCATTCACGCTGTCCACCTGCCAGGAGTAGAAAATGTGATAGCTGACGCATTATCTCGCTTCCAGTGGGACAGGTTCCGAGAGTTGGCGCCGGACGCGGAGCAACAAGGAGTGCCTTGTCCCGAATGGTTGTGGGGGATAGCGTTGGAATCATCACGGGATGGATAAAGCGGTCGGTAAGTGGGTCTACGTGGTCAGCTTACACGAGGGTCTGGAAAGAGTGGTTGGCGTTCGTACAAGAGGTGGGTGAGGATCCGAGTGGACAAGCAGGACGTTCACTCGTTTTATACTACGTAGCCAGGAAAATGGAGGAGGGGGTGTCTGCATCTGTAGTGAATACGCAACTGTCAGGTTTAGCCTTCTTGTTCAAACTACAGGGGCAGCCTGATTTTACAAAAGATTTCTGGGTGAGACGGGCCGTAAAAGGTTACAGGCGATCGGTGATTCGGAAGGATACCAGGAAGCCCGTGACATTTGAGATTCTCAAGGGTATTGTAGCCAAGTTGCGGGAGGTGTGTTCATCGGAATTTGAGATAAAATTATTTACAGTCGCGTTTTTGTTGGCGTTTTTTGGGGCATTTAGAATTGGGGAACTGGTCAGCCCTTCAAAGAAAGTACATGGGGGAATTGGGAGCCAGGAGGTGGAGTGCAGCGGGGGAAGGCTGTCCTTGTGGTTTAAAAAATCAAAAACGGATCAAGAAGGCAAGGGAAAACTGGTTCAGGTGTTTCCAATTCCGGGTTCACCTTTATGCCCATTGGAAGCAGTAAGGGTTTTCAGGCGGGTTCGCCCGGCGGGGCTAGGCGCGTTTTTGGTACACGAGGACGGAACGCCATTGTCACGTTTTCAGTTTGGGGCTATATTTAGAAAATGCTTGGAGCAGTTGGGTTTGGATGGCAAAGCCTTTTCATCCCACTCATTCAGGATAGGAGCAGCGACAGAAGCAGCAAGGCAAGGGATGGATATGGAGGCGGTGAAAAGGATTGGGCGGTGGGAGTCGAACAGGTTCAGGTCTTACGTTAGGCCCCACCTGGTGGTAGGTTTGTGAGGTAATCAAGTGGGTAGGACTCTTCAGTCTGCCCGGGTATGTTTTTAAAAAAAAATGATGGTTGTACTACAGTGTATGTTGTTTTTCCTCTTTAATTTCAGGTTCGGCGACCGGGATGGTCTGGATCATGGGCCATTCCTATGTCTGCTGGGGGGCACGGAGAGGGGACGCGAGGTACGAGGGTAGGCAGTTGGGTTTTGATAGAAAGGATGCCTACATAAAATGGTTTGGAGTCCCGGGAATGTTATGGAGCCGGTTGGTTCCTGAGGTGCAGCGTTTTGCAGCTAGGGACAGACCGCCTGATGTGTTAGTATTACATGTGGGCGGCAATGATTTGGGGATTAGGTCCATGTTAGACATTACGCGGGACATAAAATCAGATATTGATCGCTTGATGGAGCAATTTCCTGATATGGTCGTTGTATGGTCAGATATAGTGGCGCGTAGGACATGGAGAATGGCCAGATCAGTGGAAGGTATTAATAGAGCCAGGAGAAAGATTAATAGGGCAGTTAGCAAATTCATGGTACAGAAAGGAGGGCTGGCGATACGTCACCTAGAGCTGGAATTTGAGACCTGGAGATATTTGAAAAAAGATGGAGTCCATTTAAACGAGGTAGGCATAGATATGTGGGCTTTGGGCCTTCAGGATGGTATACAATGAGCGCTTCGGGTGTGGAGGGGCATCCAAGGGTAAGGGAATTACCCTTGCCTGCTGTGGCGGACGTTGGTCTGTGCAGGGAAAGAAGATATCAGAAGGATGAGATCGGGACTATCGTTGGAGGGGTCCTGATTAGGGATGAGCCGAACACCCCCCGGTTCGGTTCGCACCAGAACCCGCGAACGGACCGAAAGTTCGCACGAACGTTAGAACCCCATTGACGTCTATGGGACTCGAACGTTCGAAATCAAAAGTGCTCATTTTAAAGGCTAATTTGCATGGTATTGTCCTAAAAAGGGTTTGGGGACCCGGGTCCTACCCCAGGGGACATGTATCAATGCAAAAAAAACTTTTAAAAACGGCCGTTTTTTCGGGAGCAGTGATTTTAATGATGCTTAAAGTAAAAAAAAAAAAGTGAAATATTCCTTTAAATATCGTACCTGGGGGGTGTCTATAGTATGCCTGTAAAGTGACGCGTGTTTCCCATGTTTAGAACAGTCCCTGCACCAAATGTCATTTTTAAAGGAAAAAATCTCATTTAAAACTGCTTGCGGGTTTAATGTCATGTCGGGTCATGGCAATATGGATGAAAATCAGTGAGACAAACGGCATGGGTACCCCCCAGTCCATTACCAGTCCCTTTGGGTCTTGTATGGATATTAAGGGGAACCCCGCACCCAAATTAAAATAAGGAAAGGTGTGGGGCCACCAGGCCCTATATACTCTGAACAGCAGTATACAGGCGGTGCAAACAAGACAGGGACTGTAGGTTTGTTGTTAAGTAGAATCTGTTTGTAATTTTGAACATTTTTAACGTGTTTAGCTCCAGCCAAAAAATCTTTTCTAAGCTTTTTGGAAAACATAGGGAAGGGTTATCACCCCTGTGACATTTGTTTTGCTGTCTTTCCTCCTCTTCAGAAGATTTCACCTCACTTTTTTGTCCCAATGAAAAATGTTTTTTGAAAATTTGGGTTTTTTTGTGGAACAAGGATTGGAAAGCATCAGTGGAAAGGAGAACTTGTTTTCCCATATTAACTCTTACAGGAGAGAATTTCCCTTCCTAGGGGTAGATTTCATCTCACTTCCTGTTGTCTCCTTCCGTTTGCAAGTAGGAGTCGTTTGTAAGTTAGATGTTTGAAAGTAGGGTCCTGCCCTATATACTCAGCAGAAATTTGGGCCTTAGGTGTTGCTGTGGCCACAACACTGTAAGCCCTCACAGGGCCCTGCTGTGAAATATTAGATCAAGAATTGTAATTACATGCCCCTGTTGAACAGCAGCTGAAAAATTAGGCCTTAGGCACTGGTGCTGGTGCCACAACACTGCAACCCCTCACAGACACTCTAGTTGGAACGCAGGAACGAGCCCTGCTGCAAATTATTGCTTCAAAAATTGTAATTACACGCCCCTGTTAGACAGGGGCAGAAAAATTGGGCCTTAGGCACTGGTGCTGGTGCCACAACACTGCAACCCCTCACAGACACTCTAGTTGGAACGCAGGAACGAGCCCTGCTGCAAATGATTGCTTCAAAAATTGTAATTACACGCCCCTGTTAGACAGGGGCAGAAAAATTGGGCCTTAGGCACTGGTGCTGGTGCCACAACACTGCAACCCCTCACAGACACTCTAGTTGGAACGCAGGAACGAGCCCTACTGCAAAGTATTGCATCAAAAATTGTAATTACACGCCCCTGTTAGACAGGGGCAGAAAAATTGGGCCTTAGGCACTGGTGCTGGTGCCACAACACTGCAACCCCTCACAGACACTCTAGTTGGAACGCAGGAACGAGCCCTGCTGCAAAGTATTGCATCAAAAATTGTAATTACACGCCCCTGTTAGACAGGGGCAGAAAAATTGGGCCCTAGGCACTGGTGCTGGTGCCACAACACTGCAACCCCTCACAGACACTCTAGTTGGAATGCAGGAACGAGCCCTGCTGCAAAGTATTACATCAAAAATTGTAATTACACGCCCCTGTTAAACAGGGGCTGAAAAATTGTGCCTTAGGCACTGGTGGTGGCGCCCAGAACCAAAAATGTTCTTACAAGCTATCAGCGTGATGATTGAGGAGGAAGAGGATAATTACTCAGGGATAGTCACTCAGCATCAGCATAGGCAGTCTTTGAAGGGATCTGAGATTTCAAAAAAAATTATTCGGTTACATCAGCATCAGGTGCTTGGTAGCTGGTGGTGATCCAAGACTCATTCATTTTTATGAAGGTCAGCCGATCGACCGAGTCGGTGGACAGACGCACCCTGTGATCGGTTACCACGCCTCCAGCAGCACTGAATGTGCGTTCCGAAAGAACGCTGGATGCAGGACAGGCCAGTAGCTCAATTGCATACTGTGCAAGCTCTGGCCAGTGATCCATCCTCAAGACCCAGTAACCCAGAGGATTTTCGGTGGGAAAGGTGTCCAAGTCTGATCTTGCCCCTAGGTATTCCTGCACCATGTAAAACAGACGCTGGCGATGGTTGCTGGAACCAATCATACCTTGGGGCTGCGGACCAAAAAATTGTCTGAACGCATCGGTCAGACGGCCACCTTCTCCACCGCTCCTTCTTTGACTGACCGAAGCCTCAGCAACACGTTGTCCAGAAACAGGAGTTTGTAACCTCCCAGTCTCTGGGAACGCGTTGCACAGACCTTTCTGCAAGGCCTCCCGAAGATGTTTCATCCTCTGCTCCCTCTGCGATGGCAAGATAAGGTCCGCAACCTTACCCTTGTAACGTGGATCAAGGAGGGTTGCCAGCCAGTATTGGTCCTTCTCCTTGATACCACGAATACGAGGATCCTTACGCAGGCTTTGCAGGATCAGGGAGGCCATGCAGCGTAGGTTTGCTGAGGCATTCGGTCCGGAGTCCTCTGGGTCACTAAGAACGACATGGTCCGCAGCCACCTCCTCCCAGCCACGTACAAGTCCATGTGTTTCTTGGGACTGATCCCTTAAAGACTGCTGCTGATGCTGAGTGCCAGGCTCCACCTCCATACTGACACAATCTTCCTCCTCCTCCTCTTCCTCCTCGTCCTCTTCCTGTGTGATCGGCGGGCACGCAGGAACACTGTCTGGATAAAGGGGGCCTTGAGAGCTAAGGAAGTCCTCCTCTTCCTGCCTCTGTTCTGCCTCAAGTGCCCTGTCCATTATTCCACGCAGCGTGTGCTCCAACAGGTGGACAAGGGGGACAGTGTCACTGATGCATGCACTGTCACTGCTCACCATCCTCGTGGCCTCCTCGAATGGTGACAGGACAGTGCATGCATCCCTGATCATGGCCCACTGGCGTGGGGAAAAAAAACCAAGCTCCCCTGACCCTGTCCTGGTGCCATAGTCGCACAGGTACTCATTGATGGCCCTCTGCTGCGTGTGCAGCCGCTGCAGCATGGCCAACGTTGAGTTCCACCTGGTGGGCATGTCACAGATTAGGCGGTTCTTGGGCAGGTTAAACTCCTTTTGGAGGTCCGTCAGCCGAGCACTGGCATTATATGACCGGCGGAAATGCACACAGACTTTCCTGGCCTGCCTCAGGACATCCTGTAAGCCCGGGTACCTGCCCAAGAACCGCTGCACCACCAAGTTAAGGACGTGAGCCAAACAGGGCACATGGGTCATTTGTCCCTGTCGGAGGGCAGAGAGGAGGTTGGTGCCATTGTCGCAAACCACCATTCCTGCCTTAAGTTGGCGTGGCGTCAACCACCTCTGAACCTGCCCCTGCAGAGCTGACAGAACCTCTGCCCCAGTGTGGCTCCTGTCCCCCAAGCACACCAGCTCAAGCACCGCATGGCATCTTTTGGCCTGCGTACTTGCGTAGCCCCTTGAACGCCTACGGAGCACCGCTGGTTCCGAGGAAGAGGCCATGGAGGAAGAAGAAGAGGAGGGGGTGGAGGAGAGAGGTGTGTCACAATCAGCATTTTGGAGGCGTGGTGGCGGAACAACCTCCAACACTACTGCACCTTGTCCTGCATCCTTCCCAGCTGCCAGCAGAGTCACCCAATGCGCCGTGAAACTTAGGTAACGTCCCTGTCCATGCCTGCTGGACCATGAGTCAGCGGTAATATGCACCTTACCGCTGACCGCCCTGTCCAGCGAGGCATGGACATTGCCTTCCACATGCCGGTAGAGAGCCGGAATCGCCTTCCGTGAGAAAAAGTGGCGTTTGGGTACCTGCCACTGAGGAACCGCACATTCCACAAACTCACGGAAGGGGGCAGAGTCTACCAACTGAAAAGGCAGCAGTTGAAGTGCTAGCAATTTTGCCAAGCTAGCATTCAACCGCTGGGCATGTGGATGGCTGGGAGCAAACTTCTTTCGGCGGTGCAGCAGCTGGGGCAGGGAAATTTGCCTGGTACAATCTGACGTCGGTGTACCAAAAGCAGATTGCCCACAAGTACTTGGCTGTGACACACCTAATTCTACACCTTCATTCCTCTCACTGTAGGTCTCAGAGAGGACTGAAGGTCTAGTGGGGTTGGAAATCTCAGCTGATGAGGAGCAAGGAGAGATCCTCTTTGTTCTTTGGTGTGGGTCTTTTAGATACGCTTGCCAACGAACTGCATGGCAGGTCAACATATGTCTGGTCAAGCATGTGGTACCCAAGCGGGAGATATTTTGGCCACGCGAGATACGCTTGAGACATATGTTGCAAATAGCAGCGGTGCGATCTGATGCACTCGTCTCAAAAAAGGCCCACACCAAAGAACTTTTTGAATAACGCGCAGAGACTGCAGCGCCCTGCACATGTGGAGCTTTGGGGTGTGATGCAGTCAATGTGCTGCCCTTAGGCTGGCCCCTGGAGGGCATCCTGCCTCGTTGGTGATGTGCTGCCGCCTCCTCCTCCTCCTCCTCCTCCTCCTCCTCCTCCTCCTCCTCTCTCCTATCAGGCACCCACGTTGAGTCAGTGACCTCATCATCCCCTCCCTCCTCATCACTGGAGCAAACCTGGCAGTATGCTGCAGCAGGGGGAGCATGACTGCCAGATTGCTGTCCTTCTTGGGCACCCCCTCTGTCCGCGCTCATGTTACTGCCTTCATCGAGCTCAGTATCGTCATCAGAGCCTTCCAAACGCTGGGCATCCTCCTGGAGCATGTACCCAACACTGTGGTCAAACAGTTCGAGGGAATCCTCATGAGGACATGGTGGAGCTAGGGAAGGAGTCACTGATGACATTGAGCTGAGGGAAGAGGCCGCTGCTTTGCCAGACAAAGCACCCTGGGCATGGGTGAGAGAGGATGAGGAGGATGAGGACGGCTTGGTCATCCACTCGACCAAGTCTTCCGCATGTTGCGGCTCAACATGGCCAGCTGCCGAAAAAAAGGCCAAGCGTGTCCCATGGCCACGTGCTGATGAGGATGCACCGTCTCCACGACCAGCACTAGACACAGAGCCTGCTTGCCCTCTCTTATTGGCTTGTGACTGTCTGCCTCTCCTTCTTGGCCTTCCAGACATACTAATGGCCTGTAGCTGCACTAAGCTGGGATAGAACACCTGTAATTTTCTTCAAGTAGCTTTATATACTGTAACCAGACAAGCCTGCCTGTCAGTAGGAAGATAACAGGAACGGATCTAGCTGAACACTGTGAGCAGGACGCACTGTACTAAATGTAAATAGTCTAGCTGCCTGACCGTGGTACTAATAGGATCAAATAGAACACCTGTAATTTTCTTCAGGTAGCTTTATATACTGTAACCAGACAAGCCTGCCTGTCAGTAGGAAGATAACAGGAACGGATCTAGCTGTACACTGTGAGCAGGACGCACTGTACTAAATGTAAATAGTCTAGCTGCCTGACCGTGGTACTAATAGGATCAAATAGAACACCTGTAATTTTCTTCAGGTAGCTTTATATACTGTAACCAGACAAGCCTGCCTGTCAGTAGGAAGATAACAGGAACGGATCTAGCTGAACACTGTGAGCAGGACACACTGTACTAAATGTAAATAGTCTAGCTGCCTGACCGTGGTACTAATAGGATCAAATAGAACACCTGTAATTTTCTTCAGGTAGCTTTATATACTGTAACCAGACAAGCCTGCCGGTCAGTAGGAATTTAACAGGAACGGATCTAGCTGAACACTGTGAGCAGGACACACTGTACTAAATGTAAATAGTCTAGCTGCCTGACCGTGGTACTAATAGGATCAAATAGAACACCTGTAATTTTCTTCAGGTAGCTTTATATACTGTAACCAGACAAGCCTGCCGGTCAGTAGGAATTTAACAGGAACGGATCTAGCTGAACACTGTGAGCAGGACACACTGTACTAAATGTAAATAGTCTAGCTGCCTGACCGTGGTACTAATAGGATCAAATAGAACACCTGTAATTTTCTTCAGGTAGCTTTATATACTGTAACCAGACAAGCCTGCCGGTCAGTAGGAATTTAACAGGAACGGATCTAGCTGAACACTGTGAGCAGGACACACTGTACTAAATGTAAATAGTCTAGCTGCCTGACCGTGGTACTAATAGGATCAAATAGAACACCTGTAATTTTCTTCAGGTAGCTTTATATACTGTAACCAGACAAGCCTGCCGGTCAGTAGGAATTTAACAGGAACGGATCTAGCTGAACACTGTGAGCAGGACGCACTGCACTAAATGTAAATAGCAGGAACGGATCTAGCTGAACACTGTGAGCAGGACGCACTGCACTAAATGTAAATAGTCTAGAAGATAACAGGAACGGATCTAGCTGAACACTGTGAGCAGGACGCACTGCATTAAATGTAAATAGTCTAGATAGAAGATAACAGGAACGGATCTAGCTAAACTGAATACAGTGTATATATATATATGCAACACCTGGGATGCATATATATACACAATACACTGTAAGTGCAGCTAACTGACTGACTGTTCTGCCTAATCTATCTAACTCAAATCAAATGACACTGTCTCTCTCTCTCTCTATCTCTCAGCACACCGGAACACACACTACACAGGGCCGCCGTGCAGGCGGCCTTATATAGTGTGGGGTGTGTACTAAATGCCCTGAGCCGTAATTGGCCAAAGCCACCCTGGCTTTGGCCAATTACAGCTCTCTCTACTGACAGCGCTGTGATTGGCCAAGCATGCGGGTCATAGTGCATGCTTGGCCAATCATCAGCCAGCAATGCACTGCGATGCCGCAGTGAATTATGGGCCGTGACGCGCCACACGAATTTAGCGCGAACGGCCCATAACGTTCGCAATTCGGCGAACGATCGAACAGCCGATGTTCGAGTCGAACATGGGTTCGACTCGAACACGAAGCTCATCCCTAGTCCTGATGGTGGTTCCCGGTTAACGGAGGTTAGCCGGGAAGTGAGAATGGGGCACTGCGGTCAGGGGTAGTCTTTGAGCCAGCTTGTCGGCTTGAGGCAGGGATAATACATTTGAGAGGGACTGCAGTGCAAGAAGGTTTATTAACACAGAGGTTTACTAATTTCCTGCTCAGACCAACGTTAGATTTTCATAGGTTTATAACAGATATGTTTTTTCTACTTATACGTTTTATATGTTGGATATTTGACTCATTATTTTGTTAAATAAAGTAGGCTGCTACGGCCTTTGTTACCCCATGAGCATGGTGTGGTCTCGGTTAATGAAGTCGTTTGAGTGGGGTAATATAGTTTATGGGGGAGTTAAACACATCTGTTATACATCAGTCATGCAGCCAGAATCTGGAGCAGCTGTGCCTAGAAACCAGCTTTTAGCTTCATCTTGTTCAGTTAAGCTTTGAAAATGAAAGGTAGAAGCTAAATGGTTGCCATGCACTGCTAATCCAGATTCTGTCTGCTCCAGCCTTATTAAATTCATCTATCATTTTGCAATATGCATATTCTCTTTAGTAAATCTACCTTGTAGGTTTTTAAAAATAACTTTTGGCAGGTGAATTTTTAATATGTTTCCAATTAAATAATTACTAATTCAGTGGAATCCAGATGATACTGCAGCCGTAGATATAGTCTAAACTCATGCTTAGGTTAAAACCCTTGGGAGTCATTATGTAGGAGGTGATCTGTAAGCTCTCCAATGCAGCCAGACAAAGTCTTATCAAACTCCAGCCGCCATGTGCAATGACACTTCTTTGGACATTAATAAAAAAAGAAAAAAGACAGCATCCTGCCGTTCATGCACCTTGACAATCCAATCATATTCCACATCTAAGCCTAGGTTCACATTGAAGCGATTTGTCATGCGATTTGAGAGATTCCCACTGAACAGTCATTGACTGTGAGCACTGATCAGCTGCTTTTTTTCCAGCATGCATGTTCGACAGAAGCCAGGAAGGCTTGTGTACACATGGGTTTCTGTTGAACCGACCAATATTCGGCCCATGTGTACCAGACATTATGGGGTATTAAATTTAAAGTAGTTCAAGCTAAAAAAGATAGGGTATGCAACATGGACATATTGGAATTGATTTACTAAAGGCAAATAGGCTGTTCACTTTGCAAGGGAATTTGCTGTTTGCAAGAGAATTTTCCCCAGAGGTTAGTGAATGTGGTGAAACTAAGTTTTCAAAAAACATAATCATGTGCAAGTAACATAAAAAAAAAAAGTTGCACATGATTGGATGATGTAATTCAGTAGAGCTTCCCCTCATTCACTGTGCTCTGGTTAAAATTCTCTTGCAAAATAAACAGTCTATTGTCTTTAGTAGATCAACCCTATATTGTGTCTCATTTTGCTTATGCAAAATTCAAGTTTTTTTTACAAAACATTTTATTGTAATTTTATAAAAAAACTTCTTTCATTTTAAAGTGTTTGTAAACCTTATTAAAACCGTCACTGCCAGCCCTCTTTTTTGCAGCCATAACACACAGTGTAAATATTTTTGGAAAAAGAAGCCTCTAAATACAGTTTTTCAGAGATCTTCAGGCAGGACACATGACTCCCGGCCACTCTCCTACTCCGATGTACGGCAACAGTGGGAGGAGCTGAGCTCTCCCTCTGACGTCAGCCGGGGAGGTCAACCTGCTCAACCCCTCCCACTGTAGCCCCTATATGGGGGTGGAGGTGCAGCCAAGAGTCACGTGACCGGCCTGAAGAGCTCTGAAAAACGGTATTTGGTGGTTTCGTTTTCCATAAATATTTACAGTGTGTTATAACTACATAAAACCAGGGCTGGCAGTGATAGTTTTTTAATATTTACTTTATAAAAAATAGCGGCAGGAGGGTGGGGGGGCTCACAGACACAGGAGCTGACAGGCAGGGAGGGGAGGGGGGGAACAGAGGAGAGCTGCGGATGATGGGGGCATGTAAACTGACCGCGGTGTCAGGGCTCAGCAGCCATGATAAACCGTGGTCAGTTTACAGGGGGGGAGGGCAGGACCAGGCAGAATTAGCCAGGTATTTCAGGTGTTACAAAGGGCCAAATTACACAGCACAAGCACTGTGCTGTATAACATGCTTTAAAGGAACAGGATCCATTTTTTTTTTAGGGTTACAAACACTTTGGGGTTGATTTACTAAAGTAAATTTTACTGTGCACTTTTGAAAGTGCAGTTGTACTATGCAGTTGCTCCAGAGCTTAGTAAATGAGGGAGAGCTCTTCCATCATCCAATCATGCACAAGCAAAAAATGCTGTTTTTTTATTTTCCTTGCATGTAATTGGTTGTTCTTTGTAAAGCAAACCTTTACCTTATTTACTAAGCTCTGGAGCAACTGCACTTGCAGAGTGCAACTGCACTTTCAAAAATGCACAGTCTTTTTGCCTTTAGTAAATCAACCCCTTTAAGTCTGTGTCCCAAATATTATTCTATTTTTATATTATTGTGCTTAATTTGTTAGGTAATGCTGGAATTGCCTCATTATTGTTGCGCTTATTCCTGCTATTCCTAGGAACCGCCTGGTATGATGGGTTCTTCTTTCTGCATGACCTATGACACAGCTGGTTATAATGTAAGTGTTAGTATACTATCACCAATCCAGGCACACGCAAATCTTGTCCTGAGCATTTGACAGTATTGTTGTCCCCAGGAACCTGGTCGCCAGTAATCCACTCCTCACGATCAGGACCTCTAAGCTCAGCTCCGGCTCTCGTTCTCAGTATATCTGTCAGGGGTAGGCACAGATCTGTATGCAGAGGACGTGATCCTGGAGAAACACACACAGACTGCCTGAGCTCATTAATGAAGAGGAAGAGACAGTAGAGACAGCCAATCATACTAGCAACCCTATATTGTTTCTTTTGCACATGCAAAATGCTAACTTTTTTTTTTTTTACATTAAAACTTTTTTGGTCGTTTTTTTTAAAAAACTTCTTTCATTTTAGATCTGTTTACCAAAATGATTCTATTTTTATATTATTGTGCTTAAATTGTTAGGTAACACGGGATATGCCTTTAACCCCTTCAGATCCGCGCTACAGCCGAATGACGGCTACAGTGCGGATCTAATTTTCCGGGAGGCCGTCAATAGATGTCCTCCCCTTTGCACGCTTGCCACGCCCCCCTGAAGGGCGTGCGCGACGCACGCTGTGATCATCCGAGTTAATGAGACTCGGGTGATCACAGATCTGAGTTAGGGGTCGATCCCGGCCCCATACCACATGATCAGCCAATGACATCTGATCACGTGATGTAAACAGAAGATCGGTGATCTTTTTTTTTCTTCTCACGCTGACAGCGTGAGGAGAAAAAAAAGCCAAACACCGCCTTCTGTTGAAGGGACATAGGACCTGAAGAGAAAGAGGCGAAGCCGCCTCATATGTGCCCACCAGTACTGCCTGCCAGTGCCACCTGCCAGTGCCACGAATCAGTGCCCACAGTGCCACGAATAAGTGCCTATCAGTACATAAGTGCCAGCAATCAGTGCCACCTATCAATGCCCACTAGTGCCACCTATCAATGCCCACCAGTGGTGCCAATATTATGGCTTAGTCATAGGCATTTCGGCCTCACCAGGTTCTTTGCCAGTGTAGGCATGCACAGCAACGGGTCTGCACACTCTGGTTTCTCTGTGCTGTCTGTCCAGATCTCTGCACATTTGCCCAGAAAAACATTGCTCTCTTCTCCCCTGTTTGCAGGGTGTGCCTGGGTGTTGTAGTTCTGCAGCCTATCTCTCTCTATGGTACATGGTGCTCCCCATGGACTACATTTCCCATAGCCTTGTGTGGCTGCAGGCGCTGATCCCCAATCAGCATGTGGACACTCCAGAACAAGAGGGGAAGAAACCATACGAGTAGGCAGAGGATTACACACAGCCCGCTCATTCAGCTGCACAGACAGCAGCAGAGGGAGGCAACAGAAGAAGTGGGTGAAGGATTACACACAGCCCACAGCACAACCGCTCTGTACATACAGAGCCAGCGCTTCTTCCAGTCTCCTCTCTAGCCAGCAGGGACCTGGCTACATTATTATATATATTATTATTATTATTATACAGGATTTATATATCACCCTGGCCCCTGAAAACTTTCCTAGCTCCATCAATGATAGTCAGCAATTACCCCCAAGGCACCTTTCCTGTTAGCTCTTGACTTTGTGTGCTTTAGTCCCCATTCACACCGAATCCGTGTTTAAAATTGTGCTACGTCACTTGAAATCGCACGTGAGTGCGACTTCAGGTGCAACTTGGCTGACATCTTTGCGACTTCATGCACAGATGGTTATGCAAGTCGCACCTGTAATCACCAAACATAGTTTAGTAACCTTTTTTTTTTTTTTTTTTAATCATTGCGGCACCGATTTTAACAATTCCATTGCCGATAATAGGGTGTGACTTGTCATGTGATTTGGACCTGTCAAATTGCATGACAAGTCGCACTGGTGTGAATGGGGGCTTATTTATAGAGATATTAACTGACACATACCAGCACTGCTATACCTATTCTGGTAATAGAAGCTTCAAAAACCGCTGTTCATGAAAGGGTTTTTTATTTACTGATACAGTCAAGTTTCAAGCATAATCTCATCTTTTACTCCTAACAAAAATACACAAACATAACTTATATAATGGTCATCATTTATTTTCCAAGCTAATAAATACAAAACCATAAAAAAGCACTTAGTGATTTTATTTTTAGCAGAATACATTAGTATGCTTATCGAGTGCAATTTATTATTGTGAAATTATAATAAGTGCAAGCAAATCAAAAAAGTGGATACATTAAGTAGAAAAATACTTATCTAAAAAGCCTCTGATGGAAGCACACATAGGGGGTTATTTACTAATACTATAAAGTGCAAAATTAGTGACACTTCTGCAGAGAAACCAATCAGCTTCCAGGTTTTATTGCTAAAGCGTAATTAAACAAGTTGAGGATTAAACCTGGTTGGTTTCTCTGCAGAAGTGTGACTAATTTTGCACTCTCTAGCTTTAGTAAATAAACCCCATAGAGGTTTATTTACTAAAGGCAAATCCACTCTGCACTACAAGTGCACTTGGAAGTGCAGTCGCTGTAGATCCGAGGGGGACATACAAGGAAAATAAAAAAACAGCATTTTTACTTGCACATGATTGGATGATAAAATCAGCAGAGCTTCCCCTCACATCTACAGCGACTGCACTAGTAGTGCAGAATGGCTTTGCCTTTAGTAAATAAACCCCATTGCATAATTCCCATATCACATAGCAGCCAGTGCTGTGGTTGTGCTGCAAAGACCCAAAACTATCATGCGGCTGTGGTTTCACAGAACAACTGCTTCCATCAGAGGTTTCTGAGACAGGTAGTTTGCTGTGTTGCTTATTCCATGATGCAACTAGGAAACTTCTTTCTTAGCAACACAATGCATAAATCTTACAGCATCTTTTTTTAGTTTGTTAGTAAGTGCTAAAATGCAGGTATAATAAGAATAAAATACTAGAATCTTTTGTCTAATGAAGATAAGATCTTCTCCAGGAGATCTTAGAAAAAAAAGCTACGTAAATGTAACAGTATTCGAAGATATCCACCTCACATAACATTGAGTAGGTCCCACTTTTGCCACCAAAACACTCCTAACCCATAGAGGTATTGACTCCACTGACCTCCGAAGGTATGCTATAGTATCTGGCATCAAGCCATCAGTAGCAGATACTTCAATTTCTGTAAAAGTTGTGGGGTGGGGTCTCCATGGATCAGACTTGTTTTTCCAGCACATCCCACAGATGCTCAATTGGACTGAAATCAGAAGAATTTGGAGGCCAAGTCAACACCTCAACCTCATTGTGTTCCTCAAAACATTCTTAAACCATTTTTACAGTGTTGCAGGGTACATTATCCTGTTGAAAGAGGTCAATGCCATCAGCGAACACCATTGGTATTGGGGGAGTGTACTTGATCAGCAACAATGGTTAGGTAGGTGGAACATGTCTGTCAAATAACATCCACATGGATGGTAGGACAAAGGTTTCCCAGCAGAACATTGCTCACAGCATCACATTGCCTCCACCGGCTTGTCTTCCTCCCATACTTCATCCTGGTACCATCTCTTTTTCCAGATAAGAGAAGGGAGGTATCACCGCTCCAGGGGGATCGACCAAAGGTAAATCTCTTCACCAGTTAAGAAGCCACAGGTGCAGGCAATGCATATAGCTAATAGATAAAAAGTAGTTCTGGACAGCCGCACTCTGAATATGCCTTTTATTCAAAAACTACAAACAAAAATACATGCCACAGCAGAACAAAAGATCTATAGTGTTTCACACTATATGTGGTGCTTAATCATAGCTATGATTAAGCACTACATATAGTATGAAACGCGTTAGCTCTTTTGTTCTGCTTTGGCATGTATTTTTGTTTGTAGTTTTTGAATAAAAGGCATATTCGGAGTGCGGCTGTCCAGAACTACTTTTTATCTTTTTCCAGATAAGCGACATGCATGCACCTGGCCATCCACATGATGTAAAAGTAAATGTGATTCATCAGACCAGACCGCCTTCTTCCATTGCTCTGTGGTCCAGTTCTGATGCACATGTGAACATTGCAGGTGCTTTTGGCTGAGATACTCCCTGTAGGAACACGTCTAATGGGATGCAGGCCCAGCAGATTTCCTCGTTAGTGCTGTGCACGTGCACACCTGATAGATAATTAGGAAACCACTCCCATTAGACCCACTCATCACAGAGGCACAGAAGAACATACAGGGATTTCTTCAGCATAACAAAAGGTAGGAATCTGCAACAAAGGTTGTTATAATCCTTGCAATGTACATAGATCACCCAGAGGGGAATGTTTTTTTCTCAACAAAAGTGGAGTTACGCTTTAAAGTAAAAAAGTGATGTAAAAACTGATGAGAAACTGATGTAAACTTATGAAAAGGTGATGAAAACTTCATCAGTTTTTTCTTTGAAAAGTGTGACCAAACTGATGAAACGAACGGTCCACATGTGTGAAAGGGGCCTAAAGCCTCATACACACAATCAGATTTTCCGCAGACAAAACGTCACACTTTTGTCCGAAGGGCGTTGGCCAGGAACTTGTCTTGCATACAAACGGCAAGGAATTGTCGGCCAACAAACACAAACGTAGTGACGTATTAGACGTACTACGAGACTACAAAGAGGAAGTCCACCCTTTGGACTCCTTCTGCTAATTTTGTGTTAGTAGAAGTTTGGTGAGTGTTGATTCGCGCTTTTCATTTTGCGTTTTTCATTTTGCGCTTTTCAGTTAGTTTCTGAACGGCCGTTTGTCAACCAGACATGTTGTGGTAATCGGAGGAGATAACGTGTTATTTATTATTGGCCTTGGAGTTATGGCTTTGACTCAAGTCCAGTCCAGGAACAGGAGGAGGAAGAATTGGTTGCTTTATTAATGGTGACCAATTATGTCATATGCCTTTGCTGCGGGAGCTCCAGTAGAATAATACGGATGATTTTCGGAATTATCTTCGGATGATGGACCCCTGCTTTCACCAACTCTTGGCATTGTTGACCCCCTATATTAAGAAGCAGGAGTCATGCATGAGGCTTCTATTTTATTTTTTTGGTTGAATAATGATTTGATTTGGTATATTTTCTATATTTTTGGATGCATAGAATGCACTTTTTGGTTAAATTCTATAGGCAGATAGATGTCTAATTTTATTTGTTTTCTTTTTTTTAATGCACAATAAAATAATACTTGGCTATGTGTTTTACTTCAAATGACAGTTTGGGAGTAGGCAGTTACATTTTTAAAAAATACAATGTAAAATTAACAAGGGACACCAACATAGTTGTATCTTTGATCTTATAAACTAGGGGATAATGGTGTTGTGGTAACTTGCTCAAAAAAAAAAAAAACAAGCATAATAATATTATTCTTGATATCACTAGAAAAAAAAAGCCTTTGAAAATACATTTGGCAGAACTCCATCAGTATCACCAGCAAAGCAGCTTCATTATTAACCCATTAAAGAAGAAGAGAATGTGCGCTGCATTTCGAGATTCAATATTTTGCACGAATGTTAATTCTCCATTACGAACGCTAGTTTACTAGACTGATCGCTTCCGGCTCGTCCTTGCTTCCGAGCATGCGTGTTTGTACTTCAGACTTTTGTCTGACGGACTTGTGTACACACGCTCGGAAAATCCGACAACAGACATTTGTCCGCGTAAAATGTATAAATCTGCCATCCAACATTTGTCTGCAGATAGTTGGGCAACAATTGTCTGATGGAGCGTACAAACGGTTGGATTTTCCGCCAACAGCCTGTCATCAAACAATTCACATCGGAAAATCCGATCGTGTGTGCGAGGCTTAAGAGTTAAGGTTTAGGTTACTAGACTCTTCTGTAGAAGCAAAAAAACACACCGCTCCAGGACAATCACCTTTCTCGTCATTCAGCTGCCTCTGCAATGAGATGGGTGCCAGCCTTGTTTGCAACAGGAACATGGAGAGTTTTTTTTCAACCCGCTAATTGCATTTAGGATTTCACATGTACCTGTATATATATGCCTGTTTGTATGTCTAGTATTTTAGCTATGATTAAGCACCAGCCTAGGTATGAAACGTGTTAGCTGTGTCTGTTAGTTCACCATCATTTGCTGTATGATTGCTGTATGGTCCTGTTTTTATTATATGGAATAAAGGTGATTGCATTGGAGTGCGGCCATCCAGCCTCGTGTTTCTCTACTAGATTCTCCTGTTATACAAAAGCTCATCCACATTGGTCTCAGCAATGTACGGGATTAATAACTTTTTTCTGCCAGTAACTGCAAAGGGTGAATTCAGGCCAATGCAAACTCTTGGTTGAAATCTTCATTTGCAGTAAAGCCGTTAGGGTTGATTTACTAAGGAGCAGAGGCTGTTCACTTAGCAAAGTGAATTTTCATTTTTTAAAGAGTATACCCACTAAGCTTAATAATAAGGTGAAAATGTGATCAATCTGAATACCCAATCATGTGCAACAGAATGGGAGAAGGCAGGACTTTGGCTTGTAGAAGACTGTAGGATTGAAATACTGTAAATACATTTTCATCTTTTTCACTAAGTTAGGTAAAAATTTCCTTTACAAAGTGAAGATGCTCTTATACTTTAGTAAATTAACCCCGCTGAATGGATAGTGTGCAGAGAACTCAGACAATTGAGCAGTGTGGGTGCCCGCAGGGATTCATTGATTTCCTATTGAGTGCTAAACACTCCTTACAGATGAATGTTACTTAATCACATTATAAGAACAGTGGATGCTAGTACTGAGGTCTGGAGTTTAAATAAAGAAAAATATCCAAATTTTAGAGAATGAGAGTACATCGTGCTCAGTTTGAAGCTGTGGAGCTTGGTGTAAGTGGAGCTGGATTAAGTGGGAGTTAAAAACAAGTGTTAGAGTATACAAGTCTTGCTGTCTGTTGGTGTGTGTTGCTGTCTGTTGGTGTGTGTTGCTGTCTGTTGGTGTGTGTTTGCTGTCTGTTGGTGTGTGTTGCTGTCTGTTGGTGTGTGTTGCTGTCTGTTGGTGTCTGTTTGCTGTCTGTTGGTGTTTGCTGGGTTGCATTTTGGGGACTTTTCCTTTTAGTTTTTAATTTGCCTTTTGCTGTCACTTTTTAAATAGCTTTTTTTTTTTTTTTTTTTTTTTTTTTCTTGTTTCATCAGTCTATCAATTAAGGGGTGTGGTTAATTGCTCACAGGTGCCTATTTAACTTGTTGTAGGACTCAGTCTGAGCGTGCTCAGTTTGAAGCTGTGGAGCTTGGTGTAAGTGGAGCTGGATTAAGTGGGAGTTAAAAACAAGTGTTAGAGTATACAAGTCTTGCTGTCTGTTGGTGTGTGTTGCTGTCTGTTGGTGTGTGTTGCTGTCTGTTGGTGTGTGTTGCTGTCTGTTGGTGTGTGTTGCTGTCTGTTGGTGTGTGTTTGCTGTCTGTTGGTGTTTGCTGGGTTGCATTTTGGGGACTTTTCCTTTTAGTTTTTAATTTGCCTTTTGCTGTCACTTTTTAAATAGCTTCTTTTTTTTTTTTCTTGTTTCATCAGTCTATCAATTAAGGGGTGTGGTTAATTGCTCACAGGTGCCTATTTAACTTGTTGTAGGACTCAGTCTGAGCGTGCTCAGTTTGAAGCTGTGGAGCTTGGTGTAAGTGGAGCTGGATTAAGTGGGAGTTAAAAACAAGTGTTAGAGTATACAAGTCTTGCTGTCTGTTGGTGTGTGTTGCTGTCTGTTGGTGTGTGTTGCTGTCTGTTGGTGTGTGTTTGCTGTCTGTTGGTGTTTGCTGGGTTGCATTTTGGGGACTTTTCCTTTTAGTTTTTAATTTGCCTTTTGCTGTCACTTTTTAAATAGCTTTTTTTTTTTTTTTTTTTTTTTCTTGTTTCATCAGTCTATCAATTAAGGGGTGTGGTTAATTGCTCACAGGTGCCTATTTAACTTGTTGTAGGACTCAGTCTGAGCGTGCTCAGTTTGAAGCTGTGGAGCTTGGTGTAAGTGGAGCTGGATTAAGTGGGAGTTAAAAACAAGTGTTAGAGTATACAAGTCTTGCTGTCTGTTGGTGTGTGTTGCTGTCTGTTGGTGTGTGTTGCTGTCTGTTGGTGTGTGTTGCTGTCTGTTGGTGTGTGTTTGCTGTCTGTTGGTGTGTGTTGCTGTCTGTTGGTGTGTGTTGCTGTCTGTTGGTGTGTGTTTGCTGTCTGTTGGTGTTTGCTGGGTTGCATTTTGGGGACTTTTCCTTTTAGTTTTTAATTTGCCTTTTGCTGTCACTTTTTAAATAGCTTTTTTTTTTTTTTTCTTGTTTCATCAGTCTATCAATTAAGGGGTGTGGTTAATTGCTCACAGGTGCCTATTTAACTTGTTGTAGGACTCAGTCTGAGCGTGCTCAGTTTGAAGCTGTGGAGCTTGGTGTAAGTGGAGCTGGATTAAGTGGGAGTTAAAAACAAGTGTTAGAGTATACAAGTCTTGCTGTCTGTTGGTGTGTGTTGCTGTCTGTTGGTGTGTGTTGCTGTCTGTTGGTGTGTGTTGCTGTCTGTTGGTGTGTGTTTGCTGTCTGTTGGTGTTTGCTGGGTTGCATTTTGGGGACTTTTCCTTTTAGTTTTTAATTTGCCTTTTGCTGTCACTTTTTAAATAGCTTTTTTTTTTTTTTTCTTGTTTCATCAGTCTATCAATTAAGGGGTGTGGTTAATTGCTCACAGGTGCCTATTTAACTTGTTGTAGGACTCAGTCTGAGTGTGCTCAGTTTGAAGCTGTGGAGCTTTGTGTAAGTGGAGCTGGATTAAGTGGGAGTTAAAAACAAGTGTTAGAGTATACAAGTCTTGCTGTCTGTTGGTGTGTGTTGCTGTCTGTTGGTGTGTGTTGCTGTCTGTTGGTGTGTGTTGCTGTCTGTTGGTGTGTGTTTGCTGTCTGTTGGTGTTTGCTGGGTTGCATTTTGGGGACTTTTCCTTTTAGTTTTTAATTTGCCTTTTGCTGTCACTTTTTAAATAGCTTTTTTTTTTTTTTTCTTGTTTCATCAGTCTATCAATTAAGGGGTGTGGTTAATTGCTCACAGGTGCCTATTTAACTTGTTGTAGGACTCAGTCTGAGCATGCTCAGTTTGAAGCTGTGGAGCTTGGTGTAAGTGGAGCTGGATTAAGTGGGAGTTAAAAACAAGTGTTAGAGTATACAAGTCTTGCTGTCTGTTGGTGTGTGTTGCTGTCTGTTGGTGTGTGTTGCTGTCTGTTGGTGTGTGTTTGCTGTCTGTTGGTGTGTGTTTGCTGTCTGTTGGTGTTTGCTGGGTTGCATTTTGGGGACTTTTCCTCTTAGTTTTTAATTTGCCTTTTGCTGTCACTTTTTAAATAGCTTCTTTTTTTTTTTTTTTCTTGTTTCATCAGTCTATCAATTAAGGGATGTGGTTAATTGCTCACAGGTGCCTATTTAACTTGTTGTAGGACTCAGTCTAAGCGTGCTCAGTTTGAAGCTGTGGAGCTTGGTGTAAGTGGAGCTGGATTAAGTGGGAGTTAAAAACAAGAGTTTAAAACAGGAGGTTATAACAGGGGTCATAGTACCTGTGTAGTGTGAGTATCTGAGTGTTGTCTGAGTAGTGTGTGTGGATCGTTAGTACTTGTGTATTGTGTACCTGTTTATTGTCTTGTCGTGTACCTGTGTATTGTCTTGAGTATTAGTGCCAAGAAGCTAGTTGTTAGGTAATTTGGACAGGGTAAAATCCCCAAATCCTCACTAAATTTAATAGGTACGATGCCCGGCGGGTGTGGAGAGGCGACTCTTTGTACATCTTGCTGCATGTATGCGTTCCTTGATCATCCGATCGAGGGCGAATACTGCTGTGCAAAATGTAAGCACATTGTTTCCCTGGAAGCCCAGGTTCTGAATCTGGGGAAGCAACTGTCAGCACTGAGAAGTCCCTCCATACTAAAGGTGAGCCAGGAACGTACACGGCAGGTGCCGGCAGGGGCCAGCACAGAGGCGGGTGGAGACAAAGAGGTGCAGGCACTAGCAAAGAGTAGATGGGTGACAGTCAGGAGGGGTAGAGGGGGAAGTGCCAGGGAGGCCGATCCAGGACTGGAGCATCCCAATAAGTACGCTCCATTGAGTGACATTGGTGTAACCAGTCAGGGACCAGCACTGCTGGAGATGAGGGTCTCTCCTAGCTGCCAGGGGAAGAACTCCTCCAGTGAGAGTGGGGGGGCAGCAAAGGGAAAGGAAAGACAGATTCTGGTGGTAGGGGACTCAATTCTTAGAAGGACAGAGAGGGCAATCTGTAACCAAGACCTGAAGCGCCGAACAGTATGTTGTCTACCGGGCGCTCGGGTTCGGCACATCACGGATCTTGTGGACAGATTACTGGGAGGGGCTGGGGAAGACCCGGCTGTCATGGTGCACGTTGGCACCAATGACAAAGTCAGAGGCAGATGGAGTGTCCTAAAGAACGATTTTAGGGACTTAGGAGCTAAATTGAGGAAAAGGACCTCCAAGGTAGTGTTCTCAGGAATACTACCGGTACATCGAGCCACACCAGAGAGGCAGAGGGAGATTAGGGAAGTAAACAAGTGGCTGAAGAGCTGGTGTAGTAAGGAGGGGTTTGGGTTCCTGGAGGACTGGGCCGACTTCTCAGTCGGTAACCGGTACTATAGAAGGGACGGACTGCACCTAAATGAGGAGGGTGCAGATCTGCTGGGAATGAAGATGGCCAAAAAGTTAGAGGGGTTTTTAAACTAGGCGATGGGGGGGAGGGTCCAGAGACAGTGATAGCCAGCGCGGAAGATATTCCAGAGGGTAGTATTGGGGGCATTAGTGGTAGGTTAACCAAAGCACAAAAATACAAGGTGAGTATAGTAGCAAGTCCAAGTTGCAATCTTGAAACACCCAATACGAGGACAATATGCGACCGGTCTAAACTATGTGGCATGTTCACCAATGCCAGGAGCCTGGCGGACAAGATGGGTGAACTAGAGATACTGTTGTACAAGGAGGATTTGGATTTTGTGGGAATTTCAGAGACCTGGTTCAACAGCTCTCATGATTGGCTGGCAAACATTCAAGGGTATACCCTATACCGCAAGGACAGAGAGGGTAAAAAAGGGGGAGGGGTATGCCTATATATCAAGAATAATGTACAAGTGAATGTGAGAGATGACATCACTGAGGGGGCTAGGGAGGAGGTGGAATCTTTATGGGTAGAGCTCCAAAGGGATGAAGCTAAGGGGAAAATAATACTGGGAGTATGCTATAGGCCCCCTAACCTGAGGGAGGAAGTGGAGACGGATCTCCTATCACAAATTGGATTAGCAGCAAGGATGGGAAGTGTTATCATAATGGGGGATTTTAATTATCCAGACATAGACTGGGCGGAGGGAACCGCGCATTCATTTAAGGCTCGCCAGTTCCTTAGTGTCTTGCAGGACAATTTTATGGGTCAGATGGTAGATGCACCAACTAGAAATAAAACATCACTAGATCTACTGATTACCAACAATACAGACCTGATAACAGATGTGGAAATACGGGGCAATTTAGGTAACAGCGATCACAGGTCAATTAGTTTCAGTATAAATCACACAAATAGGAGACATGAAGGGAACACAAAGACACTGAATTTCAAAAGAGCCAACTTCCCTAAACTACAAACCTTGCTAAAAGGCATAAATTGGGATAAAATATTAGGAACAAAGAATACGGAGGAGAGATGGGTTTGCTTTAAGAGCATATTAAATAAGGGCATTAGCCAATGTATCCCATTGGGTAATAAATTTAAAAGAGCGAACAAACATCCTGGATGGCTTAACTCCAATGTAAAAATGCATATAAAAGCAAAGGAGAAGGCCTTCAAAAAATACAAGGTTGAGGGATCATCCACAGCATTCAGAATTTATAAAGAATGCAATAAGATCTCTAGAGTAAACGCCCAATATACAATGGAAAGAGCTCTTGCCTACTCTAAAGGGGGATCCCCGAATTTCCATAAACAGTGGGAAATTTGGAGATCCTCAAAACACGCCTCCTCACATTTATGAAATCCTCTTACTGATACGCTAAAGCACACGAATGCCTCTGGTGCGATGGTATACTAATAGAATCTCTCAATCTAAATAGGTTGGATACTTACCAAAGAGCTACTAATGGTGGTGGGTTGGGTGTGTGGGGATAACTACGCACTCCGCACATATGTCAACTATATATCTATGTTTATGTTTTATAACCCTGAAGTGACAGCACTTGCCGCTTACAGCCTATCTTCCCGTGGGCCCTTCATAGGAACCACGGCAAGCTACTATACAGGTACCCAGCAATAAGCCTGGTCACAGTGTGAACCCAAAGAGGGTGACGGGCTGTACCTCCTACGGAGGTCAAGCATACAATCCAATTAGTAGCTTGAACACATGATGTATGTTCCTGAATATATATGTAGCAAGTGTTGTGTATACAAACTCACCTTGTATAATCTTATAAATGCATATATTGAATGCTCTGTAATGTACAAGTGAAATTCAATAAAAATCTATTGTTTAAAAAAAAAAAAGAGAGGCGGAGCAGACATGCATTGTTAGAGCTCCACACCGCTGAGGAGAGAAGAGAAGGACAAAGCGGAGCCTGCAGGCTCAAAAGGTATCCATTTGAACCTTTTTGCCCCAGGGAACAAACTGTGAAAGTTTGGGCAGGAAATATGGTACTGGGAGGAAACCGTGGCAGAAATAAAAATCACCTCACAAAGAGCTCACAGGCACTCACTGCAGCTGAAGCAGCTCCAGTCACCTCACAAGATACAGCATCAGGGCGCTCTCACAGACAGAAAATGTCACAGCAAGACTCTCCATTTGAGTCAGATACAGAACAAATCCTCTCACAAACTTCTCCACAAGCCTCCTCAGTATCCCCAGTAATATTATTACAATTTGAAAAGATGCTTCATAAGGCTTTAAAACAAACCTCAGACCAAATAACAAACAGCCTAACCAAAGAAATAAGAGAGCTGGGAAACCGCACCGCAGCCTTAGAAATAAAAATGGATGAAATTGAAATTACAACCCAAGAAAATATAACAGAATTGGAACAATTAAAAAAAGAGAATTTAATACTTCAAACTAAGCTCGAAGATTACGAAAATAGAGCCAGACGTTCAAACTTGCGCATAAGGGGAATACCTGAAACTGTGACAGACCTGCAATCTACTATTACTGCTCTATTACAAGAACTAAAGCCAGATATCCCTATTGAACGTTTAGAACTGGACAGAGTACACAGAGCCCTCACAGCCAAAAAGAAAGATGGACCCCCACGTGATATAATCACAAAATTTCATTATTACAGAACGAAAGAACAAATACTAATTGCTGCAAGAGAAAAAAAGGAACTTAATTTTCAAGGACACAATTATCAAATTTTTGCTGACCTATCCCAACTTACTATTACTAAAAGACGATCCATGGAACTGCAACGCCACAACATTATGTATCAAAGGGGCTTCCCCTTTTCAGTCAGATTTAACTACCAAGGTACAATTTACAGAAGCAGTTCAGCAGATGAACTACAACAAACCCTTTTAAAATTAAAACTGACAGAACCCACAAGCAGCAACACTCCCACACGCAGAAGAATGGCATCATCTTCACCTTCAGGCAGCACCCAGAAAATTCCAGAACAAAATGGGAATCATCATTCTCACAAAAGAGGCCGTTATGCCACATCATCCATGGACCAAGAAGATTCAATGGACTGACATCCTAATTCCTGATATCTCTTCATTTATTATATTAAGAGATGGTTCTCTATAAAAAACCTATATTTATAACTGAATGTAACTGCATTCTGATAGTCACACACTGTGTGGGATCATGTTACATTCCAGTTATATTCCTTATTACTTCTGATTCATATAGCCTTAGAATATATAAGTGAAATAAGGAAATTCTTGTTCAGTTATATATTATCAGGTAATAACAATAGATTTATTACTTTTTAGGACAAATATGTTCAATAATCCAGAAGTAATGGAAGCTTTTTTTTTTTTTTTTTTTTTTTCTTTTTCTTAAAACAAATATATTATTACCTAACTCTAATTCCTAGAATTATGTTTTTGTTTATTCTAATCTGAAGCAATACAACCTCAATTTTATGAGTTAACATATCTAAACAGTTACATATGAATAAAATATGTAATTGTTTACTCTAAAAGGGTTAAAACCCCAAAATAATTCAAACTATCTTCATCAATACCAAAGTTATTAACAGTACCTTTCTAACTGAATTATTTAGCCTAGGGCAAGACTAACCATATACAACCACCCTGGAATAAATAATTTCAACAAAAACTATATTCTGCACTCCAACTAATGAAACATCAATTTGATGTCTTTTGACATAGCACTTCCCCTGAGAGAGATATTTATTCTCTTTCACGGGTAAATTGTGATTACTTGCAAAAAATAATTTATACAATGTATCATCTAATCTCACATGTTTTTTGTTTACTCTTTACTCCAGAATTCACTGGTTTCTTTTCTATCTATTCATCTCTTCAGTCCACACAGGTTGATCTGCGCAGTCAGCTCTGCATAACAAAAAGTAAGTCAAAACTATTTGATCTGTTGCCATGGCACCACTGAATATACTTTCCCTGAATGTTCAGGGAATAAATGTCCCTCAAAAAAGGACCAAAGCCTTCCGTACTTTCCATAACAAGAAGGCTCACATAGTATGCCTCCAAGAAACACACTTCACCAAAGATTCTACTCCAAAATATATTTCTCCTTTTTATCAACAAATTTACACGGCTTCTGCCTGTACCAAGCAAAGGGGAACTCTAATTGCATTTCACCGATCCACACCATTCACCTTATCATCAGAAATTAAAGACCCAGAAGGTAGATACCTGATACTCATGGGTTATATAATGGATACAGCAATCACGGTGATTTCCTACTACGCTCCTAACAAACAACCTACACCATTCCTCTCACATATATTACAAGTGATTAATACACACAAAATAGGAACAGTGATAATGTGTGGGAATTCGAACCAGGTCCTACTCCCATTTCTAGATAAATCACCTTTTACACCATCCAAAATAACCTCTAGATTACCTTTTTCTCAACTTCTTTCCAAATACAATCTGGTAGATTCATGGAGAGAAAGTAACCCAATGAAAAAGAAATTCACTTATTTCTCGCACCCTCATCAAACCTTCACCAGAATAGATCATATTTTTCTAACAATAGGAATGATACCAGAAATTATTGCATCAGATATAATTCCGATTCCGTGGTCTGACCATAATGCAGTATACACTACTATAGCCTCAGCCATACCAAAAGCGCATGACCCAACGTGGTACTTACCGGACATAATGCTCAAACACCCACTACATCAGATGGCCATTGAACAAGCTTTAAAGGAATACATATCAATTAATAATACAACAGACATCTCCCCAATAACACTGTGGGAAGCTCATAAGCCTGTCTTGCGTGGTACAATACAAAGACAAATGGCACTATTTAAACGGGAACGCAAAAATCTAGCAAAAAAACTAGAACTCAATTTTAATGCAGCCTACATATCATTTCAAGATAATCCATCTCAGAGTACAAAATCTCATCTGGAAAAATCTAGATTGGAATACGATCTATTTCTCACTGAGTCAGTTGATAAATCCCTCAAACGCTCCAAACACAATTTCTACATGAATACAAACAAACCAGGTACATATTTGGCTCGGGCATTAAATTCAACTAACAAATCTTTCAAACCAATACGTTTGAAATTATCAAAAAATGTTTACACTTGTAATCCAGTTAAAATAGTCCATAAATTTCACTCACATCTCGCAACTTTATACAAGACAAACAATGAATTTAATCCTACAGAGGCTGAATCCTTCATCTCAAAAATAACCTTACCTGAGTTATCTCAGAATCAAAAAAGCAGTTTGGATGAGCCTATAACTATAGATGAAGTTGCTAACGCCATAAAAGACCTAAAACTTAACAAAAGACCAGGCCCAGACGGCTACTCGGCTTTATACTATAAAACATTCTCAGAAATACTCTCTCCCATTCTCACTGAAACTTTTAACAAACTTCTAGATGGACATTCTTTTCGGCAAGAAACACTAATGGCAATTGTTTGTATGATCCCCAAACCCCTTTCTGATGATACTTCCTGTGTGAATTATCGGCCTATCTCTCTGTTAAACCTCGATATTAAATTATTAGCAAAAATAATAGCAAAACGCCTCAATAGCATTATAGGAAAATTAATACATCGAGATCAAGTAGGCTTCATGCCAAATAGACAGGCAGGCGATAATATACGCAGGGCAGTGTTATTGGCACATATTGCTAAAAAACGGAAAATCCCTTTATGTTTTCTATCTCTCGATATTAAGAGGGCATTTTACACAGTATCCTGGCAATATATGCAATATTCATTACAAAAATGGGGTTTTGGACCCCACTTTTTAACATGGATCAAAGCATTATATAATAAACCCAAGGCCTATATAAAATATGCTGGATACAAATCTGAAGCCTTTAATATCGAAAGAGGTACCCGACAGGGTTGCCCATTATCTCCCTTATTATTTGCCCTTATACTCGAACCCATGGCCCAATATATCAGAACAAACCAAACTATAACTGGCATTGAAGTAGGAGGTATTACACACAAATTATGTATATTTGCAGACGATATATTACTTTTTCTATCATCACCACAGGTCTCTGGTCCTAACTTAATACCAGCTCTTGATGGATTTGCAGCCCTATCCGGCCTTATGATTAATCCTAAGAAATGCCTAGTGCTTAATATTTCACTCACAAACATGGAATTGATCCCGGCTAGGGCTGCACTCCCATTCACATGGGCAGAAAAATCAATCCCATATCTTGGAATTCATTTAACAGCCTCTCATTCTGACTTATTCTCAACCAATTATCCTCCTGTATTAAGACAGATCACAAATCTAATAAAACAGTGGTCGCAACTTCCTTTATCCTGGATGGGGAAGATTAATGCAATCAAAATGACTATTCTACCCAAATTGCTTTATCTATTCAGAGTCCTCCCTATTCCAATTCCTTCCTATTTTTTGAGAATAGTACAAAAAAGAGCAACTTCGTTTATATGGGGCTCTTCTAAACCACGTATACCTATACACACACTACATCTTCCCAAAAATAAAGGAGGCCTGGGATACCCTAATTTTACTAACTACTACAGAGCGGCACATTTGGCCAGTCTGTCCAAATACCATGCAAAACAGGAAATCCCATTATGGGTATTTATAGAGGCTTCAGAAAATGACCCTCTATTAATATCAAATTTATTATGGCTTGATCCTAAAGACCGCTTTAAAATTCATAATCCCATAACTAAACACTTCTTATCTCTCTGGGATAAACTAAAAACCAAATATCAGTTACAATCTCCACACAATCCTCTCCTTTCTTTTATCAGAAATCCGGCCTTTTATCCGGCATGGATCTACCCAAATTCTTTTAAAGCTTGGACAACATCAGGCATTCAGACACTAAATGACTTCATAGCATCTAAATCATTCCTTTCATTCCCATCGCTTAGAGAAAAATATGATCTACCAAACTCTGAGATATTTAGATATCTCCAAATCAAAAATTTCTATACACCATTCCTAAAGGGGGATACACCATTATCCCAATTATCCATTTTTGAATCAATCTGTACAAAAGATCCATTTGCTAAAGGTACAATTTCATCACTTTATAATCAATTATATGGAGTTCCAAATCTTAATAGACCCTCTTACGTTCAGAGGTGGGAGGAGGACCTGGGACGAACTTTAGAAGACACGGACTGGTCTAACATATGGCTCACATCTAAGTCATCTTCACCCAACATCTTAGCACTGGAGACAAATTATAAAGTCCTAACTCGCTGGTACCTTGTACCCGCTAGAGTGGCAAAATATTCACCTAATACCTCAGCTCTTTGTTTTCGAGGATGCCCAGAAATAGGCACACATTTACACATATGGTGGACGTGCCCAGTAATCCAAACCTTCTGGAAGGAAGTCTTCGTGATTGCATCTAAAATATTTTAAAAAATAATACAACCAGATCCATATTTAACTTTACTTAATCTAAAACCGGAATGGTTAACACTCTCTCAATTCAAACTTATGATCCCACTAATAACGGCTGCAAAACAAACAGTGGCCAAGGCATGGAAATCTCCTACATTGGTACTAGCAGAAACAATTCACAGAATGAATAATACAATGTCCCATGCTAAGATGGTAGCCATCGATCAAAATCAAATTCCAAAATTTGAAAAACTTTGGCATCCTTGGATAAAACAACAGTTCCTGTCAAACTTCAATGACTCTGTCCTGTTGCCATGGTAGCAGATTAAAATACTTACAGAGACACCCATTCTAAGGCTTCAAAGAGAACTAAAAAGAATAATAAACTGACGAGCGGGACAACCTTGTGGACCATACCTCTACCTTTCAACCCTTTTTCTTCTTTCTCTTTCCTTTTCTCCACCTTACGATTAAAGCTCATTATCAGAATTAATTTGACCTATATACACTCTACTTGTAAACAATATGTATAGTAGGTATAAATCATTTAAATACCTACAAAAGTAACTAAGGAAATGATATATATCTTTAATTTAGGTTTACGTGAACCCAATGTTTAACCACTTAAGGACCGCCTAACGCCGATTTACGTCGGCAAGGCGGCACGGGCAGGCAAAATCACGTACATGTACGTGATTTGCCTCTCGCGGGTGGGGGGTCCGATCGGACCCCCCCCCGGTGCCCGAAGCGGTCCCGTTCTGTTCCCCGGCGATCCGAGATGAGGGGGAGGCCATCCGTTCGTGGCCCCCCCCTCGCGATCGCCGCCGGCCAATGGGAACACTCCTTTGCTGCTGTATGCTAAACAGCAGCAAAGGAAATGATGTCATCTCCCCTCGGCTCGGTATTTTCCGTTCCAGCGCCGAGGGGAGAAGACATCAATGTGAGTGCACAACACACACACACACAGTAGAACATGCCAGGCATACAAAACACCCCGATCCCCCCCCCGATCGCCCCCCGATCCCCCCCCAATCACCCCCCCCCCCCGTCACAAACTGACACCAGCAGGTTTTTTTTTTTTTTTTTTTTTCTGATTACTGCATAGTGTCAGTTTGTGACAGTTACAGTGTTGGGACAGTGAGTATCACCCCCCTTTAGGTCTAGGGTACCCCCCTAACCCCCCCTAATAAAGTTTTAACCCCTTGATCACCCCCTGTCACCAGTGTTGCTAAGCGATCATTTTTCTGATCGCTGTATTAGTTTCGCTGGTGACGCTAGTTAGTGAGGTAAATATTTAGGTTCGCCGTCAGCGTTTTATAGTGACAGGGACCCCCATATACTACCTAATAAATGTTTTAACCCCTTGATTGCCCCCTAGTTAACCCTTTCACCACTGATCACCGTATAACCGTTACGGGTGACGCAGGTTAGTTCGTTTATTTTTTATAGTGTCAGGGCACCCACCGTTTATTACCTAATAAAGGTTTAGCCCCCTGATCGCCCGGCGGTGATATGCGTCGCCCCAGGCAGCGTCAGATTAGCGCCAGTACCGCTAACACCCACGCACGCAGCATACGCCTCCCTTAGTGGTATAGTATCTGATCGGATCAATATCTGATCCGATCAGATCTATACTAGCGTCCCCAGCAGTTTAGGGTTCCCAAAAACACAGTGTTAGCGGGATCAGCCCAGATACCCGCTAGCACCTGCGTTTTGCCCCTCCGCCCAGCCCACCCAAGTGCAGTATCGATCGATCACTGTCACTTACAAAACACTAAACGCATAACTGCAGCGTTCACAGAGTCAGGCCTGATCCCTGCGATCGCTAACAGTTTTTTTGGTAGCATTTTGGTGAACTGGCAAGCAAGCACCAGGCAGCGTCAGGTTAGCGCCAGTACCGCTAACACCCACGCACGCACCGTACACCTCCCTTAGTGGTATAGTATCTGATCGGATCAATATCTGATCCGATCAGATCTATACTAGCGTCCCCAGCAGTTTAGGGTTCCCAAAAACGCAGTGTTAGCGGGATCAGCCCAGATACCTGCTAGCACCTGCGTTGTGCCCCTCCGCCCGGCCCAGCCCAGCCCACCCAAGTGCAGTATCGATCGATCACTGACACTTACAAGGCACTAAACGCATAACTGCAGCGTTCGCAGAGTCAGGCCTGATCCCTGCGATCGCTAACAGTTTTTTTGGTAGCATTTTGGTGAACTAGCAAGCACCGGCCCCAGGCAGCGTCAGGTTAGCGCCAGTACCGCTAACACCCACGCACGCAGCATACGCCTCCTTTAGTGGTATAGTATCTGAACGGATCAATATCTGATCCGATCAGATCAGATCTATACTAGCGTCCCCAGCAGTTTAGGGTTCCCAAAAACGCAGTGTTAGCGGGATCAACCCAGATACCTGCTAGCACCTGCGTTTTGCCCCTCCGCCCGGCCCAGTCCAGCCCACCCAAGTGCAGTATCGATCGATCACTGTCACTTACAAAACACTAAACGCATAACTGCAGCGTTTGCAGAGTCAGGCCTGATCCCTGCGATCGCTAACAGTTTTTTTGGAAGCTTTTTATTGAACTGGCAAGCACCAGCGGCCTAGTACACCCCGGTCGTAGTCAAACCAGCGCTGCAGTAACACTTGGTGACGTGGCGAGTCCCATAAGTGCAGTTCAAGCTGGTGAGGTGACAAGCACAAGTAGTGTCCCGCTGCCACCAAGAAGACAAACACAGGCCCGTCGTGCCCATAGTGCCCTTCCTGCTGCATTCGCCAATCCTAATTGGGAACCCACCACTTCTGCAGCGCCCGTACTTCCCCCATTCACATCCCCCAACGAAATGCAGTCGGCTGCATGAGAGGCATTTTTATGTGCTCCCGAGTACCCCTACCCAACGAACCCCCCCAAAAAGATGTTGTGTCTGCAGCAAGCGCGAATATAGGCGTGACACCCGCTATTATTGTCCCTTCTGTCCTGACAATCCTGGTCTTTGCATTGGTGAATGTTTTGAACGCTACCATACACTAGTTGAGTATTAGCGTAGGGTACAGCATTGCACAGACTAGGCACACTTTCACAGGGTCTCCCAAGATGCCATCGCATTTTGAGAGACCCGAACCTGGAACCGGTTACAGTTATAAAAGTTAGTTACAAAAAAAGTGTAAAAAAAAAAAAAAATATATATAAAATAAAAAAAAATAGTTGTCGTTTTATTGTTCTCTCTCTCTATTCTCTCTCTCTATTGTTCTGCTCTTTTTTTACTGTATTCTATTCTGCAGTGTTTTATTGTTATTGTTATTGTTATTGTTATTATGTTTTATCATGTTTGTTTTTCAGGTATGTAATTATTTATACTTTATTGTTTACTGTGCTTTATTGTTAACCATTTTTTTGTCTTCAGGTACGCCATTCACAACTTTGAGTGGTTATACCAGAATGATGCCTGCAGGTTTAGGTATCATCTTGGTATCATTCTTTTCAGCCAGCGGTCGGCTTTCATGTAAAAGCAATCCTAGCGGCTAATTAGCCTCTAGACTGCCTTTACAACCCGTGGGAGGGAATGCCCCCCCCCCCCCACCGTCTTCCGTGTTTTTCTCTGGCTCTCCTGTCTCAACAGGGAACCTGAGAATGCAGCCGGTGATTCAGCCAGCTGACCATAGAGCTGATCAGAGACAAGAGTGGCTCCAAACATCTCTATGGCCTAAGAAACCGGAAGCTACGAGCATTTTATGACTTAGATTTCGCCGGATGTAAATAGCGCTATTGGGAAATTGGGGAAGCATTTTATCACACCGATCTTGGTGTGGTCAGATGCTTTGAGGGCAGAGGAGAGATCTAGGGTCTAATAGACCCCAATTTTTTCAAAAAAGAGTACCTGTCACTACCTATTGCTATCATAGGGGATATTTACATTCCCCGAGATAACAATAAAAATGATTTAAAAAAAAAAAAAAATGAAAGGAACAGTTTAAAAATAAGATAAAAAAGCAAAAAAATAATAAAGAAAAAAAAAAAAAAAAAAAAAAGCACCCCTGTCGCCCCCTGCTCTTGCGCTAAGGCGAACGCAAGCGGCGGTCTGTCGTCAAACGTAAACAGCAATTGCACCATGCATGTGAGGTATCGCCGCGAAGGTCAGATCGAGGGCAGTAATTTTTGCAGTAGACCTCCTCTGTAGATCTAAAGTGGTAACCTGTAAAGGCTTTTAAAGGCTTTTAAAAATGTATTTATTTTGTTGCCACTGCACGTTTGTGCGCAATTGTAAAGCATGTCATGTTTGGTATCCATGTACTCGGTCTAAGATCATCTTTTTTATTTCATCAAACATTTGGGCAATATAGTGTGTTTTAGTGCATTAAAATTTAAAAAAGTGTGTTTTTTCCCCAAAAAATGCGTTTGAAAAATCGCTGCGCAAATACTGTGTGAAAAAAAAAAATGAAACACCCACCATTTTAATCTGTAGGGCATTTGCTTTAAAAAAATATATAATGTTTGGGGGTTCAAAGTAATTTTCTTGCAAAAAAAAAAAAACTTTTTCATGTAAAAAATAAGTGTCAGAAAGGGCTTTGTCTTCAAGTGGTTAGAAGAGTGGGTGATGTGTGACATAAGCTTCTAAATGTTGTGCATAAAATGCCAGGACAGTTCAAAACCCCCCCAAATGACCCCATTTTGGAAAGTAGACACCCCAAGCTATTTGCTGAGAGGCATGTCGAGTCCATGGAATATTTTATATTGCGACACAAGTTGCGGGAAAGAGACAAATTTTTTTTTTTTTTTTTTTTTTTTTGCACAAAGTTGTCACTAAATGATATATTGCTCAAACATGCCATGGGAATATGTGAAATTACACCCCAAAATACATTCTGCTGCTTCTCCTGAGTACGGGGATACCATATGTGTGAGACTTTTTGGGAGCCTAGCCGTGTACGGGACCCCGAAAACCAAGCACCGCCTTCAGGCTTTCTAAGGGGCGTGAATTTTTGATTTCACTCTTCACTGCCTATCACAGTTTCGGAGGCCATGGAATGCCCAGGTGGCACAAAACCCCCCCAAATGACCCCATTTTGGAAAGTAGACACCCCAAGCTATTTGCTGAGAGGTATAGTGAGTATTTTGCAGACCTCACTTTTTGTCACAAAGTTTTGAAATTTGAAAAAAGAAAAAAAAAAAAAGTTTTTTCTTGTCTTTCTTCATTTTCAAAAACAAATGAGAGCTGCAAAATACTCACCATGCCTCTCAGCAAATAGCTTGGGGTGTCTACTTTCCAAAATGGGGTCATTTGGGGGGGGTTTGTGCCACCTGGGCATTCCATGGCCTCCGAAACGGTGTTAGGCAGTGAAGAGTAAAATCAAAAATTCACGCCCTTAAAAACGCTGAAGGCGGTGATTGGTTTTCGGGGCCCCGTACGCGGCTAGGCTCCCAAAAAGTCCCACACATGTGGTATCCCCATATTCAGGAGAAGCAGCTAAATGTATTTTGGGGTGCAATTCCACATAGGCCCATGGCCTGTGTGAGCAATATATCATTTAGTGACAACTTTGTGCAAAAAAAAAAAAAAAAAAAAAAAAGTGTCACTTTCCCGCAACTTGTGTCAAAATATAAAATATTCCATGGACTCAATATGCCTCTCAGCAAATAGCTTGGGGTGTCTACTTTCCAAAATGGGGTCATTTGGGGGGGGGTTGTGCCACCTGGGCATTCCATGGCCTCCGAAACTGTGATAGGCAGTGAAGAGTGAAATCAAAAAGTTACACCCTTAGAAATCCTGAAGGCGGTGATTGGTTTTCGGGGTCCCATACGCGGCTAGGCTCCCAAAAAGTCCCACACATGTGGTATCCCCGTACTCAGGAGAAGTAGCTGAATATATTTTGGGGTGCAATTCCACATAGGCCCATGGCCTGTGTGAGCAATATATCATTTAGTGACAACTTTTTGTAAATATTTTTTTTTTTTTTTTTTTTTGTCATTATTCAATCACTTGGGACAAAAAAAATAAATATTCAATGGGTTCAACATGCCTATCAGCAATTTCCTTGGGGTGTCTACTTTCCAAAATGGGGTCATTTGGGGGGGTTTTGTACTGCCCTGCCATTTTAGCACCTCAAGAAATGACATAGGCAGTCATAAACTAAAAGCTGTGTAAATTCCAGAAAATGTACCCTAGTTTGTAGACGCTATAACTTTTGCGCAAACCAATAAATATACGCTTATTGACATTTTTTTTACCAAAGACATGTGGCCGAATACATTTTGGCCTAAATGTATGACTAAAATTGAGTTTATTGGATTTTTTTTATAACAAAAAGTAGAAAATATCATTTTTTTTCAAAATTTTCGGTCTTTTTCCGTTTATAGCGCAAAAAATAAAAACTGCAGAAGTGATCAAATACCATCAAAAGAAAGCTCTATTTGTGGGAAGAAAAGGACGCAAATTTCGTTTGGGTACAGCATTGCATAACCGCGCAATTAGCAGTTAAAGCGACGCAGTGCCAAATTGGAAAAAGACCTCTGGTCCTTAGGCAGCATAATGGTCCGGGGCTCAAGTGGTTAATATTTGAAATTTCATGATATTTACCTATATAAACCCTCCTGTAAAACAATGAGCTTACTTTATAGATCCTTGTAAACTTACTTTATGTATCTTTATAACATTGTATACTCAATAAACTTCTTTTGACAAGGAAAAAAAAAAAAAAAAAGAATGCAATAAAAAATGTAAGGGTGCAATTAGGATGGCTAAGATAGAACATGAAAGACACATAGCGGAGGAGAGCAAAAAAAATCCCAAGAAATTCTTTAAGTATGTAAACAGTAAAAAAGGGAGGACAGACCATATTGGCCCCATAAAGAATGAGGAAGGACATCTGGTTACAAAGGATGGGGAGATGGCAAAGGTATTGAATTTATTCTTCTCCTCAGTCTTCACAAGTGAATCGGGGGGCTTCAGTAACCAAAACTGCAGTGTTTATCCTCATGACACAACACAGGAAGCACCTACATGGTTAACAGAGGACGGAATTAAAATTAGACTTGAGAAACTTAACATTAATAAATCACCGGGACCAGGTGGCTTGCATCCGAGGGTACTTAGGGAACTCAGTCAGGTGATTGCCAAACCGTTGTTCCTAATTTTTACAGACAGTCTATTGACTGGAATGGTACCAGCTGATTGGAGAAAAGCCAATGTAGCACCAATATTTAAAAAGGGCCCAAAAAACATCCCTGGGAATTACAGACCAGTTAGCCTAACATCAATAGTATGTAAACTCTTGGAGGGGATGATAAGGGACTATATACAAGATTTTAGTAATAAGAATGATATCATTAGCAGTAATCAGCATGGATTCATGAAGAATCGTTCTTGCCAAACCAATCTATTAACCTTCTATGAGGAGGTGAGTTGCCATCTAGATAAAGGAAGGCCCGTAGACGTGGTGTATCTGGATTTTGCAAAAGCATTTGACACAGTTCCCCATAAACGTTTACTGTACAAAATAAGGTGCGTTGGCATGGACCATAGGGTAAGTACATGGATTGAAAACTGGCTACAAGGGCGTGTTCAGAGGGTGGTGATAAATGGGGAGTACTCAGAATGGTCAGGGGTGGGTAGTGGGGTTCCCCAGGGTTCTGTGCTGGGACCAATCCTATTTAATTTGTTCATAAACGACCTGGAGGATGGGATAAACAGTTCAATCTCTGTATTTGCAGACGATACTAAGCTAAGCAGGGCAATAACTTCTCCGCAGGATGTGGAAATCTTGCAAAAAGACCTGAACAAATTAATGGGGTGGGCGACTACATGGCAAATGAGGTTCAATGTAGAAAAATGTAAAATAATGCATTTGGGTGGCAAAAACATGAATGCAATCTATACACTGGGGGGAGAACCTCTGGGGGAATCTAGGATGGAAAAGGACCTGGGGGTCCTAGTGGATGATAGGCTCAGCAATGGCATGCAATGCCAAGCTGCTGCTAATAAAGCAAACAGAATATTGGCATGCATTAAAAGGGGGATCAACTGCAGAGATAAAACGATAATTCTCCCGCTCTACAAGACTCTGGTCCGCCCGCACCTGGAGTATGCTGTCCAGTTCTGGGCACCAGTCCTCAGGAGGGACGTACTGGAAATGGAGCGAGTACAAAGAAGGGCAACAAAGCTAATAAAGGGTCTGAAGGATCTTAGTTATGAGGAAAGGTTGCGAGCACTGAACTTATTCTCTCTGGAGAAGAGACGCTTGAGAGGGGATATGATTTCAATTTACAAATACTGTACTGGTGACCCCACAATAGGGATAAAACTTTTTCGCAGAAGAGAGTTTAATAAGACTCGTGGCCACTCATTACAATTAGAAGAAAAGAGGTTTAACCTTAAACTACGTAGAGGGTTCTTTACTGTAAGAGCGGCAAGGATGTGGAATTCCCTTCCACAGGCGGTGGTCTCAGCGGGGAGCATTGATAGCTTCAAGAAACTATTAGATAATCACCTGAATGACCGCAATATACAGGGATATGTAATGTAATACTGACACATAATCACACACATAGGTTGGACTTGATGGACTTGTGTCTTTTTTCAACCTCACCTACTATGTAACTATCATTGTTCGAATGGCCAAGGATAAGCCCAGACAGCAAATGTGCTTTATAAATGTGGGGGACAATAAGACATTGGCATTGGACAGTGAA
The DNA here is from genome assembly GCF_042186555.1 of Aquarana catesbeiana. NCBI lineage: Eukaryota > Metazoa > Chordata > Amphibia > Anura > Ranidae > Aquarana > Aquarana catesbeiana. Next base: position 129,789,035 of record NC_133331.1, on the reverse strand, counting down.
CATGCAGCAAATGATTGACAAATCTTTTATTTGATTGCAAGCAGCAAATATCTAGAGAATGGGAACTCTCAGATGGACAATTCACACACAGATAATAGGAAAAGAACATAACTGCTCTCAATATGATGTTGCTGAGTAGTTTATTAAAGTAAATGATGAGTAGAACTGCACAGAACGTTATGTTTGCTGGGTAATGTATTCCATAAAGGAATCATTCTTTGTTTAGGATACCATGCACACACTGTGATAAAGTAAGCCATATGTGAAATGTGTTAGAGTTCTGTATGATTTTACTCTTTACAATTTGCTCCAATAAATAACAATATCAGATTGAGTATGATTCCGTTTGTATCCCTTCTATGGACTGTATTTACTAAAGGCAAATAGTCTGCTCACTTTGCAAGAGAATTTACACTTAGCTTAGTGAATGAGGTGAAGCTTTGCTGATTTCCATCATCCAATCCTATACAAGTGTAGCACCCTCCTAGTGTAGAGTAGGCTGCTATGCAAATTTAGATAGCTCCACTGTAATCCAAAGAGCAAAGAGTTGATTGATTAGGGCTGCTCAGTGTTTCACATGCTGCTGCTCTGTTACTTTCCCCTTCTTCTAGAGGATTCTAGAAGTATAGGTTTGAGGAAGAACGGAACAAGCAGCCTGAATATTTATGAGACTCCAGACAATCCCTGGGGAGGTGTGCCCAGAAGGTGGTAAGAGAGCCCAAAAATAGGCTGAGGCTTGAGCAGCAGGGGCAGAGTTCCTGGGTCCAGTCTTGCTGGAGCCCCCCTTATTACACAATAAATGGTATTGTTAGTAAATATTTTCTTCCCTAGGTGGGGGAGGGGGGAGGAGGGAGTAAGGGAATACAGGATTGGGTGGAATAAAGAGACACCATATATAGTTGTTTTGGGACACATTCTTTAACCAGTTGCCAACCACTGCACGCCGATATACATTGGCACAATGGCAGCGGTGGGCAAATGGGCGTACCTGTACATCCCCTTTAAGAGCCGGGGATAGTAGGCAGCACGTGCCCATCACGTACAGCGTGACCGTGCCCGCAAGACTGGTGGACTCTGTGACGAACGAGGGTGTCAGATCCCCTCCCTCCTCGCTAACTTGCAACGAAGGACCGGCCAACCTCACACCACGCTGTCACTTACGTAACAATGCCACTCTCAGCTGCGCCCAGCACAAAGATTTTCCAGCTTGTGGGACCACAATCTAGGTGCGAGCAGCCTGAGAGTGATTGTCACTGGGCTAATTACACAATTAACCCTTTAACTGCCACCACCCCCGTTTAAAAGACCGAGCTGGGGGAGACTCGTAATTTTGCAATACCAATTATAATTTTAGAATAAGCGTCTGCCACACACACTGCCACCACAGACAGGTCTGCTCAGAGTCTTACTCTACAACAGTAGCGCCCTTCAAGAGGCAGGTTCGTTTATAGCTTGCATTAAGAGCTTTAGAGACAAGATTAACACTTTTCAACATAAGGGTTTTTATTATAAAAAGGTCAAAGTTGGTGCAAATAAAATATTTACAGAAAAAAGATGTCAAAAAGATAAAGACAATATACAGCCACAAAGCAATAAGGTAGAATTGGGAAGAAAGAATACTTGCAATTAATGTCCGAGTGTTGATCAGAGTTCGATCGATGAGCTAGGTACTCGGTTCTCGACTTGGCAGATGTTTCTTCTTGGATGGTAAAAGGAGAACTGCCCATTGTCTTGGCATCTCCTCTTTTCTGTCAAATCAAAGGGGGTGTTGACAGTGACCAGTAACCAATCGTCTGGTCATCTTGTTTAGGGGTTGGTTGCTGGGAGGTGTCTACACTCATGACCACGTCCCAGGTAGATTTTGTAATGCATATTCATATATCTGCATCTATAGTGTTTACAGACTCCAAATATCCATATTATTATTCAACTTGAGATTTCCTTCAAAACAAGTCTAAACATGCCATCTCTATAATGTGTAGCCTGCTTTGGAGGAATAAGTGGTACCAGTGGTTTCCCATATGACCTGACATAGGGGTGTCTGAACTTGAAACATTCCATATTATCTGAGGAAACTAAATATGTCCAGATTATGGCTGTGCTATTACTAAGTCGGAAGTTAGGACACATGCTGAAATTTCATACTTATAAGTTGGAGGTGTATTCAGACAATTTACAACCGGGGCTTGTTAGGTCTCTGAATGGGGAGGGTGACAGTTTTACGACAGGCCTGAACACTGCCCTTACAACAAATGTTTTCTACTGACCTAGCATGGTTCTGTTTTCTCTGTTGAGATAACCTTTTCTGTTGAACTTAAAAAGCTTTGAATTCCTAAGACAAGGGAGGAGGGAGGAGGGAGTTCAGATTTCTCTCTATGTTACATGGTTAGCCAAACTGTCATGGCTACTTCCACACAAGATGGCAGCTAGCTACAGCTTTTCATGTCCCGTACGTGATATCGTTACAGACTCAATGTCTGCCGGTCTCCCGGCGATCGTGTCACGGGGCCTCAGAATGGGGAAGTGCCTATGTAAACAAGGCACTTCCCCATTCTGGCTTGTGTGATGACAGAGATCACCGCTCCCTGTCATTCGGAGCGGTGATCACTGTCATGTGACTTGAAGCTCCTCCCCCCACAGTTAGAATCACTCCCTAGGATACACTTAACCCCTTCATCGCCCCCTAGTGGTTAACCCCTTCACTGCCAGTGTCATTTGCACAGTACAGGCATACCCCACTTTTAAGTAACCAATGGGCTTTATTTACTAAAGCTGGAAAGTGCAAAATCAGGCTCACTTCTGCATAGAAACCAATGAGCTTCCAGGTTTTATTACCAAAGCTTAATTGAACAAGCTGAGGTTAGAAGCTCATTGGTTTTTATGCAGAAGTGAGCCTGATTTTATAGCACTGATCGCTGTATAAATGACAATGGTCCCAAAATGGTGTCAAAATTGTCAGATGTGTGCGCCATAATGTCGCAGTCCCAATAAAAATCGCAGATCACCACTATTACTAATAAAAAAAAATGAAAAACAAAAATGTCATAAAACTATCCCCTATTTTGTAGACGCTATAACTTTTACGCAAACCAATCAATATACACTCATTGCGATTTTTTTTACCAATAATGTTTAGAAGAATACATATCGCCTAGATTGAGGAAAAAAATTGTTTTTTTAATATATTTTGGGGGGATATTTATTATAGCAAAAAGTAAAAAATAATGTTTTTTTTCAAAATTGTTGCTCTTTTTTTGTTTAAAGCGCAAAAAATAAAAACCACAGAAGTGATCAAATACCACCAAAAGAAAGCTCTATTTGTGGGAAAAAAAGAACATCAATTTTGTTGGGGTGCAACCTCGCATGACCGCGCAATTGTCAGTTACAACGACACAGTGCCGAATCACAAAAAGTGCTCTGGTCAGGAAGGGGCTTAAATCTTCCGGGGCTGAAGCAGTTAATATACACCTTTCAATAAATTTACGAATGTAAAATTAATGGATTTAGGGAGGAGTGTGTGGTATTTGGATTGATATGCTAGTTGGTGATTGGAAGATGGGTACTGTTGATAGGTGAGATCGGGGAACGTCTCCTTGGTAGGGCGCCTCTGGTCACACCTTCTTACACAATAAATGCTGTTTTCATCACCTTCTTTTTATTTTGGGGAAGAGGGGGAGAGTCTCGGAACCATATCTTTCCTGGGGGGTGGGGGTGGGGTATGTAATGTTATATGGTGTATAATTTCTAAGAGTAACATATGTTTATATTGTATTTATATGGTATATTTATATGATGAAGATTTTGGTATGCAATGATGTGTTGTTTTTGAGTATGTTATGTATGTTTATTCTTTAGTAAAATCAATAAAAAGACTTTGAAAACACAGTCTTGCTGGAGGAGACCCCTGTGCTCAGGGTCCCCCTATCTCCATCTTGTGGACAAAAGGAGAAACTGCATGTTTGGTTGGATCAAATAGTCTTACATTATAATATATGCATGTCCTGTATGGGCCAATGACAGAATGCCTGTTACACATAGGTAGAATTTTTTTTTAAATGTTTTATCTAGGAGCCTTCATTTGATTTCCTGATTGTTAGTAGGGTCAAATTGATATTCATTTTGAAAGTGTATGGCTTAGAATGAAATTATCTGTATCATAAGTTAGCGTTAAATCAGTCCAAACAGAAATGTACCTAGTATATTACTGTAATTAAAGTGGTTGTAAAGGCAGAAGGTTTTTTATTTTAATGCATTCTATGCATTAAGATAAAAAGCCTTCTGTGTGCAGCCCCCAAATACTTAGCTGAGCCCCATCTCAATCCAGCGATATGCACGAGTGCCTCAGCCGTCTGGGACTCTCCCTCCTGATTGGCTAAGACACAGCAGCAGTGCCATTGGCTCCGTTGCTGTCAATCAAAGTCAATTAGCCAATGAGGAGAGAGAGGGGGTGGAGCCGAACCACAGGTCTGTGTCTGAATGGACACACAGAGCTGTGGCTTAGCTCGGGTGACCCATAGCAAGCTGCTTGCTGTGGGGGCACTCGACAGGAGGGAGAGGCCAGGAGCACAGAAGAGGGACCTGAGAAGAGGAGAAGCTGGACTGCTCTCTGCAAAACATTTAAACAGAGCAGGTAAGTATAACATGTTTGTTGTTTTTAACCACTTAAACACCACCCACCACATATATACCGCGGCAGGGCGGCTCTATTGCGTGAAACAACATACCTGTACATCATTCCATGCAATAAATCATGTGCACAAAGGAGCAGATATGTGTGCCCGGTGGACCCGATGTCCGCCGGCCACTCGCAATCGCTTCACAGAGAGGCAGAACATGGATAAAGGCAAACAAGGGTAAACAAGGCAGATGCCCAATCTGACAGGGAACAACATGGCGTTCTGCTGTTCCCAGTAATTAGCGATCTCTGTGTTGTTCCTGTCAGCACTTCCCCCATACAGTAAGAAAGCACCAACAGGGAACACATTTAACCCTTTGATCGCCCCTGATGTTAGCCCCTTTCTTGCCAGTGTCATTTATACAGTAATCAGCACATTTTTAGCACTGATCACTGTATTGGTGTCACTGGTCTTCAAAAAGTGTCACTTAAGGTCAGATTTGTCCGCCACAATTTCAAAGTCCCGACATTGCAAGTCCATAAATCTATCCAGTAGTTTGTAAACGCTATAACTTTTGCGCAAACCAATTAATGTACGCTTATTGGGATTTTTTTACCAAAAGTATGTAGAAGCATACATATTGGTCTAAATTGATAAAGAAAATAGTTTTTTTACATTTTTTTTTTTTTTTTGGATATGTATTATAGCAGAAAGTAAAAAATATTGTTTTTTTTTTCAAAATTGTCGGTCTTTTTTTGTTTATATGGCAAAAAATAAAAACCGCAAAGGTGATCAAATACCACTAAAAGAAAGCTCTATTTGTGAGAAACAAAGGACATCGGTTTTATTTGGGTACAGCATTGCACGACTGCGCAATTGTCAGTTAAAGTAACGCAGTGCCATATCGCAAAAAATGGCCATTAAGGGGTTAAATCCCTCCTGGTCTGAAGTGGTTAAAGGAAACAAAATAGACTTTAGTGTCATAGTTACATAGTTAGTAAGGTTGAATAAAGACACCAGTACATCCAGTTCAACCTGAGTGAGTTTGCGTGTCTACAATTATCCCTATTTATTTAAGGTACCCATATAGTGCCGTCAATTTACGCATCGCTCCACACATACATCGCACACTCATGATCCCTACCCTCAAGGAGCCCACAATCCAAGGTCCCCAAACTCACATTCATATACTAGGGCCAACTTTTGGACAGAAGCCAATTAACCTACCAGCATGTCTTTGGAGTGTGGGAGGAAACCCACACAGGCACAGGGAGAACATGCCAACTCCAGGCAGGTAGTGTTGTGGTTGGGATTCGAACCAGTGACCCTTTTTACTGCTAGGTGAGAGCGCTACCCACTACACCACTGTGCCGCCCGTGTCAATTTAATCCACAATGATTTCAGAAAATATATGACTGATTTGTATTTCACTTCAGCCCTGGAAGGATTTACCCCCTTAATGACCAGGCCATTTTTTGTGATACGGCACTGTGTGCTTTAACTGACAATTGCGCGGTCGTGCGACGTTGTACCCAAACAAAATTGATGTCCTTTTTTTCCCACAAATAGAGATTTCTTTTGGTGGTATTTCATCACCTCTGCAGTTTTTACTTTTTGTGCTATAAACAAAAGATAAACAACAATTTTGAAAAAAACACAATATTTTTTACTGTTTGCTATAATAAATATCCCCAAATTTAAAAAAACAAATTTATTCATCAGTTTAGGCCGAAATATATTCTTCTACATATTTTTGGTAAAAAAAATTGCGATAAGTGTATATTGATTGGTTTGTGCAAAAGTTATAGCGTCTACAAAATATTGCATAGATTTATGGCATTTCTATTATTTTTTTTTCTTACTAGTAGTGGCTGCGATTTTTGTCGGAGTGTGACATTGCTGTGCACAGATCGGACACTTTTGACACATTTTTGGGACCATTGACATTTATACAGCGATCAGGGCTAAAAAAAATGCACTGATTACTGTGTAAATGTCACTGGCAGGGAAGGGATTAACACTATGGGGCGATCAAGGGATTAAATGCGTTCCCTCAGTGTGTGTTCTAACTGTGGGGGGATAGGACTGACTTGGGGTGGAGACCGATCGCTGTTCCTATATACTAGGAACAAGAGATCAGTCTCCTCACCCCTGACAGAACGGCACCCCCGATCACCCCTGACAGAATGGGGATTTGTGTGTTTACACACACAAATCCCCATTCTCGCTCTGTCAGGAGCGATCGCGGGTGCCCAGCGGACATCGTGGCCGCTGGGCGCATGCATTGGCTCCTTAGTGACGCATCGGGCGCGCGCCCCCTATACTCCTTACAGCGCCCATCGTACAGCTGCTGCGATTCGCGCAAGAGTACCATTCTGCCGCCGTCAATTGATAGCGGGAAGTTGGCAAGTGGTTAAATGGAACTAAATTATCTCAATCAACATTAACAATTTTAAACCCTTTTTCCTGCTATCGTTGATACATAGGTAGGAAGGTATATTACTACTTAAATGTATTTTTTTACATTACTTCAGTTTCCTGGTTTCTGGCCTAAGTCAAAATGATGCCATACATCCCAGGAGTCTTCATGGGCATTTTTTTCTTTCATCTAGAAAGGAGGAGGGGCTTTCTCAGCTAAGCTCACCCTCCTGCCTGCATGCCTGATCTAAGGGCAGATGGATTCCAGGAAGTAGATGCTACAATAATAATCTGCTCTTATTTAAGATGGCCATGTGTTATGGACTAGCCTGCAGTTTTTTGTGAAATTCTTACCTTCTTGTTGTAGTGGTTCTGCCAAATCTGTGATTCCATTCACATGTGATGCTGGTTTCTGTGTTTACCTATGGGCGTTGCCTGCTCTAATGTGGATTTACACCCCTTTCCCTTTTATCACTTCCTGCCTCACCTCCTAGTCTGCTTCCCTATACAGTAAAACCTTCGTTTGAGAGTAACTTGGTTTAAGAGCGTTTTGCAAGACAAGCACATTTTTTTTATAAATCTTGACTTGATATACAAGCGATGTCTTGATATACAAGTAGCGTCATGTCACAACTGAGTATAAAAGATAAGAGAGGTGTCTCTAAGGGTAGCAATATGGTTACATTTAATGAAGGTACAACATTTAGCAACTCACATCCTTCCAACTCATCATCCTTCGCACTGCCATCAATGTCATCCCTTCCATGCTGCACTCCACGAGCCCTTCAAGCCTCTCTTTCAGATCGCTCTACTGCAGGGTAGTCTTCCTGGTCAGGATTGCAGACTGACAGCGGTGAGAGCCAGGCGGTGCGGGGGATGGTCTATGTAGACAGCTTTACCCCGGATGCCTGCATACCTAGATGTGCCTGTTTTAATCATCACCCATGTGAGTTGCTAAATGTTGTACCTTCATTAAATGTAACCATATTGCTACACTTAAAGGCGCCTCTCTTCTCTTTTATTCTCTGTAGCTCCTGATGAATTTTGCTTCTAATCCCCTTGTGGAGGCTGCCATTTGTGGATGGACATTAATGGTTACACAACCTGTCACATTGCTATAATCTTTTTATATGGACTATAAACTGAAAGACCTATGAATAAATGGTTGTGGAACAAATCATCTGAGTTTTCATTATTTCTTATGAGGAAATTCGCTTTGATATACAAGTGCTTTGGATTACAAGCATGTTTCTGGGAACGAATTATGCTTGCAATCCAAGGTTTTACTGTACATAGACATGTTCAGTGCAGCCTGGGTTGCCTGGGCAACTTCCTAATTCCTCTTTGCTCCTGGTTTGCCTTGTATTACTTGTATTCTGTGCCTGACTACCCATGTAATAACCGCGGCTTTGTCTACCATTCTCGCTTGCCTGCCCTGACTTCGGCTCATTTCCCAGATCCTCTTCTGTCTCCTGTAGGGTTGTCACCTCATCCTTTTAAACTCGAACACATAATAATTACACAGGTTCTGTGGCTGATTAAGGTGGTAATTAAACTTACTTGGTGCCTTATCTGCATTAAATTAGCCTCAGAAACGGTGTAATTAATATGTGTTCGGGTTTAAAGGGATGAGGTGGCAACCCTAGTTTCTTGCCATCTGTACTCTGAACATGTGAGTGGTCTCCACATTGTCATCTGGGCGTAGCTGGGGGCCACGACCTAGTTCCAATTTGCTGTAAGTCCATCCCCACCATCAGGGGCCCTTTGGAAGAAGCAGGCTGGGGCTTAGCGCCGGTTCACATTAGAAGCGGCACGACTTGCAGGTCGCCTCACCGAGGCGACCTGCACACGACTGCCGCGGCGACTTGCAAGACGACTTCTGTATAGAAGTCTATGCAAGTCTCCCCCAAAGTAGTACAGGAACCTTTCACCTAAGTCGGAGCGACTTGCGTTGCTCCGATTAGAGCGGTTCCATTGTACAGAACGGGAGGCGACTTGTCAGGCGGCTAGGTCGCCTGACAAGTCGCCCCCGTGTGAACCGGCTCTTAGACTCTGTGCCCCAGGGATACCCCGAGTTGGCTTTCTAGAAGGGCTCACTGCCATAAAAACCTGACACCATGATTAGAAACACCGGGGGGGGGGGATTTTCAAAGTAATTTCCCAACAAAATAAAGCATGAAGACATGGATGGATGGGGGAGTTTGCTTTAAATATATAGTAAACAGTGTTTTTGGTGTTCAGATACAGTTTAGTTCTGCTTTAAGGCTTTAAAGTATTTTTTTTTCTGCTTCATTGTAAGTAAACGGTTGTTTATGTAGAAGAATGTATAACTTTAAAGTAGGTGGGCGATGAAATCGTTAGTGCCACTTCAGACAACACTTATCCTTATTTATTCTAAGCGAACGCAATTAGGCACAATAGTTAATGTGTCTAATGTAAATGAATCATGTCACTCTCCTCTCACTGTAGCAGAATAATAAAGAGCTTGGCATACTATGTTAATTTACCACTTTATTTGTGTTATAACTGACCTTAGAATAGGTATCATTAATCAGACCTTTAGCTAATAAAGTAACAGGTAAGTTTCACAGTCATACCTTTCCCCCCACTCCACCCCCCCCATAATCTACCATCAGAAGTTTACAAAAGAAAGACAAATTCTAAAAGGAAAGGAAAGAATTGCTGGTTTCCGAAAGAAAAACGATGGTATAATTCTGGATTTCTTATATTGTGTGTAATGGCGGTAATCCCTATTTCCAACATACGAGGGTAGTGACTGGGAGTCCTTGAAAGCCACCTACAGTATCTCAAAAAAGTGAGTACACCCCTCACATTTTTATAAATATTTCAATATATCTTTTCATGTGACAACACTGAAAAAATGACACTTTGCTACAATATAAAGTAGTGAGTGTACAGCTTGTATAACAGTGTAAATTTGCTGTCCCCTCAAAATAACTCAACACACAGCCATTAACGTCTAAACCACTGACAACAAAAGTGAGTACACCACTAAGTGAAAATGTCCAAATTGGGCCCAAAGTGTCAATATTTTGTGCGACCGCCATTATTTTCCAGTGCTGCCTTAACCCTCTTGGGCATGGAGTTCACCAGAGCTTCACAGGTAGGGATGAGCTCAATGTTCGGGTTGAACATGAGTTCGACTTGAACATCGGGTGTTCGCCCGTTCGCAGAACAGCAAACATTATGGGGCATTTGTGGGAAATTTGAGCGCCACGGAATGCCCCATAATGCACAGCGATCTCGCCATGCATTGCTGTATGAAGATTGGCCAAAGTACACACCTAACCTGCATGCTCTGGCCAATCACAGCACGTTCTGCTAAGAGAGTCATAATTGGCCAAAGGCAGGGTGCCTTTGGCCAATCATGGCGCAGAGGGACTAATTCCACGCCCCACACTATATTAGGCTGCTTACACGGCAGCTGCGTGTAGTGTTGTTGGTGTGGACAGAGAGATAGCTTGAGTTAGATTAAGCAGGCAGGTTATTCAGTTAATGGCAGTGTATTTGATATATATATATATATATATATACACTCTGCATTTAGCATAGACTATATATTCAGTGTTTACCTGATATTCAGTCAGTGCATACTCTGCATCCAGTGTAGCCTATATCTACAATTCATTCTGTGGTGTACTGTTTCTAATACACTTCAGACGTTGTATTAATATATACATATATATATATATATATATATATATATATATATATATATATATATATATATATACGGTGCCTTGCAAAAGTATTCACCCCCCTTGGCTTTTTACCTATTTTGTTACATTACAGCCTTTAGTTCAATGTTTTTTTAATCTGAATTACATGTGATGGATCAGAACACAATAGTCTAAGTTGGGGAAGTAAAATTAGAAAAATATACATATAAAACTATTTTTTCAGAAATTAAAAACTGATAATTGGCGTATGTATTCACCCCCTTTGTTATGAAGCCCATAAAAAGCTCTGGTGCAACCAATTACCTTCCGAAGTCACATCATTAGTGAAATGATGTCCACCTGTGTGCAATCTAAGTGTCACATGATCTGTCATTACATATACACACCTTTTTGAAAGGCCCCAGAGGCTGAAACACCTAAGCAAGAGGCATCACTAACCAAACACTGCCATGAAGACCAAGGAACTCTCCAAACAAGGAAGGGACAATGTTGTTGAGAAGTACAAGTCAGGGTTAGGTTGTAAAAAAATATCCAAATCTTTGATGATCAAATCTATCATAACCAAATGGAAAGAACATGGTACAACAGCAAACCTGCCAAGAGATGGCCGCACACCAAAACTCACAGACCAGGCAAGGAGGGCATTAATCAGAGAGGCAGCACAGAGATCTAAGGTAACCCTGGAGGAGCTGCAGAGTTCCACAGCAGAGACTGGAGTATCTGTACATAGGATGACAATAAGCCGTATGCTCCATAGAGTTGGGCTTTATGGCAGAGTGGCCAGAAGAAAACCATTACTTTCAGCAAAAAACAAAATGGCACGTTTTGACTTTCTGAAAAGGCATGTGGGAGACTCCCAAAATGTATGGAGGAAGGTACTCTGGTCTGATGAGACTAAAATTTAACTTTTTGACCATCAAAGAAAACGCTATGTCTGGCGCAAACCCAACACTTCACTTCACCCAAAGAACACCATCCCCACAGTGAAACATGGTGGTGGCAGCATCATGCTGTGGGAATGTTTTTCAGCAGTCGGGACTGGGAAACTGGTCGGAGTTGAGGGAAAGATGGATAGTGCTAAATACAGGGATATTCTTGAGCAAAACCTCTACCACTCTGTACCACTCTGTGTGTGATTTGAGGCTTGGACGGGGGTTCACCTTCCAGCAGGACAATGACCCCAAACACACTGCTAAAGCAACACTTGAGTGGTTTAAGGGGAAACATGTAAATGTGTTAGAATGGCCTAGTTAAAGCCCAGACCTCAATCCAATAGAAAATCTGTGGTCAGACTTAAAGATTGCTGTTCACAAGTGCAAACCATCCAACTTGAAGGAGCTGGAGCAGTTTTGCAAGGAGGAATGGGCAAAAATCCCAGTGTTAAGATGTGGCAAGTTCATAGAGACTTATCCAAAGTGACTTGGAGCTGTGATAGCCGCAAAAGTTGGCTCTACAAAGTATTGACTTTAGGGGGGTGAATAGTTATGCACATTGACTTTTTCAGTTATTTTGTCCTATTTGTTGTTTGCTTCACAATAAAAAGAACATCTTCAAAGTTGTGGGCATGTTCTGTAAATTAAATGATGCAAATCCTCAAACAATGCATGTTAATTCCAGGTTGTGAGGCAACAAAACACAAAGAATGCAAAGGGGATGAATACTTTTGCAAGGCACTGTAAGTCATTACAGACGGCCCTAGTGGGAACATCTTGTGTCCAAATTAACTAATTACACCCTTCACTTGTGTGATCTTAAATTACATTTGTCTATTATGTTAACTATATTGTTTTAGTAAAGAAAATGTGTTGTGATGGAATAAATGGTCTATGAAATGAATAAAATAAATAAAATAAATTAAGTAAATAAATACATTGAAATGAAAATAAAATAAAATAAAAATAAAAAAAAATAAATAAATTGAAATAAAAATAAAAGTAAAAATAAAATAAAAATAAAATAAAATAAATACATTTAAACAAAAATAAAAGTAAAAATAAAAGTAAAAATACAATTACAAATAAAAGAAACTAAGAGAAAAGACAAGAAAAAAATAAATGAAAGAAAAAGAAATGAAATAAAATAAGCAAAAAACTAAATAAAATAAATTGTGTTAATATACTATACATATATGCCTATAAATACTATGTGAACCTCCCCTGTGGGAGAATGGACTCCATGGTGATCTATGCCTTACAACATAGGTTCTAAACTACTGTAATTTAAAAATTGGAAATGAAGCAGTTGATAGGATTCAAACTACCCAGTGTGCTGGATTCAAACTACCCAGTTCATGTATCCAGCATGTTTCATTCTGGGATACAGCTCGTGTCATGTTAATTCCCCTCCAGTGTCCTTCTATATCTATCCGACATACTTTTACCAAGCTGGGGGTCTCTATTATGATATAATCTATAGTGTTGTGACAAGTTGTGGTATTTATGGTATTTATACCCCTTTCTTATGTTATTCAGCTGTTCTCTTATCCTTACGAACATCAATACAGAAAACCTTGCTATACATAGGGGACCAGAGTTAATTCCCATAGACTGTTCTAGGATTGCAGGGATTTTAACAAACTTTGTTAAACTTTGTTGCAGATTCTTACCTGTATATGCTCTGAAGAAATAGCTGTTTGTTCCAATATGTCCTTTGGATACTAACTCTGAATGGGAGTGACTTCTTTGTTATAATCAGCTGGTGCACTCTTCATGTTATAATGAGAAGAGCTGTAATGCCTGTATTCCTTTAGATATATTTAATCCTTGAAGAGAATCTCACCAAAACTAAAATTCATATTGCAGGGGGTGCCTAAAATTTGCCTGTAACTTAGTGCAGACATTTCAGAGAATCTGTAAGCCAATCATACAAGCTGGAAATTCAATTTTTGGAGGCGTTACCTACAACAACAGTGTACAGAACGCCTCTAGGTTGGATTTTACAGAAAAAATTACAGCAGCTGCAGACTGAAAATGAAATTTTATTTTTAATGGAAGGGGAACTAAAGGCAGAAATACTTACCTACTCTGCAATGGTCTGACACCCATGAGGTCCCTTACCAGCTCTGGCATGTTCCTTCTGACTTCTTCTGGGTGCTGGTCTTCAGCAGATTTGTTTGGCTGGTGCAGGATGACATCATTACTGCACATGTGTGGGGGCCATTCTTATCAGCACACTGGCGACATGCAAGAAATGTATATGGAGCTCCACATTTGCAGCTCTGTGTACATTCCTTAGAGGATTGTGAACAAGCTGGCCATAGATGGATCAAATCTTGGCCAGTTTAGCAGGGACCGGCCGAGATTCTATCCATTTATGGGCAGGCTTGTAACCAAGTTGAAAAAAAGAAAAGAAAGACAATTGCATAATGTACGGCCTGCTTTAGGAGTCAATAGTCTGTCCTGCTCTTGCAAATTTCTTCAGTTTTTGTGATTTTTTTTCCCTTTATTCTTTACGCCACGTACATACAGTATTTAGGTTTTTATTTTATTACTGGTCATTGCTTTATTCCAATTTAGGCCTGATTCACACCTATGCAGGTTGCAGTTTGCATATTCCAGGTGTATTTTGCGTTTTTCAATACATATTTTTGATCCATTGAAGTCTATGGAACCAAAAAAACTGGCCCTTTTCGTAAATTGCACAGATGTGAACTACATCCATAGGAAACCATGTTAAATAGACTGTAGTGTGTTTCTGCAAAACTGAAAATGCACTAAAAAATGCATAGGTGTGAACCAGACCTTAATGACAATTGGTGACATATTCACATACTGTATATAAATATACAGATTATATATTATTATTCCAACAGTTTTACTTTACTTCCCTAAACTAAATAAATATTGAATCCTTTTACAGGCTTGATTTTTGTGCACTGGCTTATTTTCTTTATCTAGTTACAGAATATTGAAATCATCAGTCTTAGTGCTAGCAGCACACTTTCTGCACTGTCTATTCTTTCCTACAGTAGTATTGAACTTTAGATGTACAAAAGATGTTTCATACAAGTTATCTTTCCATGAACTTTCTGAGATAATGAACATTAGACTAGATATCATCTGCATCTTCAGACTGCTTTCTAATATCTGTGGTAGCATCATTCACAAAAATAGACAAATACAACCTGCTTAAACTGATAATGTACAGCTGTACTCTTTATTACCTTTATTAAAAACATTGCACAAAGTACAATGTAAAGTTAAAGCCAAAACTTTATTTTTTCATTTTGTATAGACTAGGGAATGGTTAAATTCCACATCAGTTTTTTTTTCTTGTTCAATGTGTTTTAATAAAGTTCTGCAAATACAGAATAAACAACATAGACCATTCCATATACATATTAAGTTTGAAAGTGCAGTTTTAATAAGAGGCCAGGTTATCCAATACAAATTTTCAAGATAAAGCTCAACCTTTTCCTATAAAACAGGTATGGAATTACCAATCCTAACTGCAATAGTCAGTAATGCTAATCCAAAGCTATACCATATATTGTTTTTTATTTTGATCTAATTTATCGCATTTAATAGGGTAGCACTAGAGATATCCTAAATAGGGATTTGGTGGCTTTAGTTTGGTAATGTTTTGTATCTGCATTACCTACAGGAAGTGAAAGGAAAAGAAAAGTAGAGAAGAGGACAGAAGGGGATAATAGAAAGACCGAAGACCCATTGGATCTTTGGGGGGTGTGTGTGTGTGGAGGGGGGGGGATAGAAGAGAGACAGCTTAAAAGGGAGGAAAATGAGGGTTCCCCAAACTTGAGGCCCAAATCCCCCTCTACTTCTTATCAAATACTTAGGTTTTCTGTGGTTAGGTTGTTAATAGGCTATCCATGGAGACTATATTTTTTAGAAATCTCTCATGTTTGTCCTTAGAGATAGCCAATTTCATTGATCATTATGTCATTTTGTTGGGTTTTGACCTCCTAGTAAATTAAAATATGCTATTTCCATGATTGGGCTATAGTTTGTTTAGTAGAATTAAGACCCCTTTAACACGGCAGCGGCTCCATTAGCAGTAAAGCGCCGCTAGTTTTAGCGGCGCTTTACCGCTCTTATAGGGCGCTTTTCGGTCGCTACCGGGGTGCTTTTAACCCCCGCTAGCGACCGAGGAAAGGGTTTATAGTGCCCGGTTTGCGCTGCTTCGTTGGGAAGGGGCGGTGGAGGAATGGTGTATACACCTCTCCCACACCGCCCCAAAGAAGCTGCTTGCAGGACTTTTTTTCCTGTCCTGCAAGCGCACCACTCCAGTGTAAAAGCACTCGGGCTTTCACACTGGGGTGGCTTGAGAGGTGCTTTACAGGCGCTATTTTGAGCGCTAAAACACCTGAAAGGCGCCTCA
Organism: Aquarana catesbeiana; assembly: GCF_042186555.1. Lineage (NCBI taxonomy): Eukaryota > Metazoa > Chordata > Amphibia > Anura > Ranidae > Aquarana > Aquarana catesbeiana. The sequence goes on along the minus strand of NC_133331.1, from coordinate 129,772,963 downwards.
GTGTGAAAGCGGTCTGAATATAAATCGAATCATTTTCACTGTGTTATTGCAGATATCATGAATTGGGTCAGTTTCCTTTTTTTTCATTGGTGTTCAAGTGGAGAGATTTCACTTTACTTCTTGTCCTATAGACACAACAGAAACTGCAAGAAAATCTCTCCAAAATGAGGAAAGTGGTTTTGATAGTCCTCTATAGAACATTTCCCCATACATTTTCCCATACTTTCAGCTCTAGTTTCTGCTTTAGATAAACTTTAAACCTATGCAGTTCTGACTGCCAAAAGTGTTTAACCTCTTGTAGACAGAAACCTCATTCAGTAGCAATATTACCAAATGTTTTTTGTGGCTGCTAATCAGACTTGTTTTAATCATTCCTCCCTAAAAATGTTTCCGTTAATTGATACTTCTGGGATTATTCTTGTGAGTCCTATGGGCTCTGACTTGCCCATTTTATATACATATATATCTTTTTTAAAAGGTTAGTCTTCCCAAAAGACATACATGAAGCATGTCTTGGGCATTTAAAAAGCGAGATTTCCCTGCTATAGTTGTCGACTGTTCATATTTAAATGTGAGATTCAGATATACCAATCAATTTTCGGTGCTCCAGCACCTGGTTTTGCAGTCAGTGGGCAGATTGAGAAACCATCATAATAGCACCACCAGCTGTGCAGGTACTGGAATGCAAGCACAGATGTCTTACCAATACAGTCTCCAAAAAAATAATAACATTTTAAGGTAGCTTAATTGTTTAATTCTACCAAAAACTGATATGTCAGGTTTAGGTAGACTGATTATTTGCTTACTTTTGTGTAGCTTGAGGTTACTGTCTTTTTTGAATCACTAGTTCTATTAAACTTCTGCCTGAAGACCCCTAGCCTGATCTTGATATAAATTTGGATAGCATATTCACTCTGTGACAGAAATCTATCCAGGTCCTGAGGCAGGAAAGCAGACTCAAACTACGATGTTATATTAAAACACAAAAAGGAAAAAAAAGTCTGTAAGAATTTGAGTCCATCACTCTCAAGTGGGTAATCAAAAAATATTAATTATTTTTTTTTAAAACCTATTAAATACAGAAGTGTACAAACAAAACTTACAGAAAAATGTGCTTAAGTGTTTACTTGTGCAGTAACACCATCCAACATCATAGTGTCTAACAGCTCATAAAATCCACATGACTGTCTAACTGTCTAATGCCCCATACACATGATCGGAAATTCCGCCAGCAAAAGTCCGATGTGAGCTTTTGGTCGGAAATTCCAACCGTGTGCATGCTCCATCGGACTTTTGCTGACGGAATTTCCGCCAGAAAAAGATTGAGAGCAGGTTCTCTTTTTTTCCGACGGAAAAAGTTCCTATCGGAAATTCCCATCGTCTGTAGCAATTCCGACGCGCAAAATTCGTACTCATGCTCGGAAACAATTTGACGCATGCTCGGAAGCATTGAACTTCATTTTCTCGGCTCGTCATAGTGTTGTACATCACGCCGATCATGACGGTCGAAAGTTCAGAGAACTTTTGTGTGACTGTGTGTATGCAAGCCAAGCTTGAGCGGAATCCCGTCGGAAAAACCATCCAAGGTTTTTCTGACGGAAATTCCGATTGTGTGTACAGGGCATAAAACAGTAATTGCACTTCATTTGATAAAAAAAAAGTTCATATTGCCTTTATCAAATTTTCTCTCACTCTTTCTTTTCAGGAGATATAAGTGTTTTGTGGACACGTTTATTTATTAGATTAAAAATAAATTTATATTTTTGATTACCCATTTTTCCTTTTTGTTTTTTATTGCTAAGCTGGTACAGTAGGTGAGTACTTATCTGAAAATAGGAGAAATTAGTTAACTAAAATATGATATACATAACCCTACAATCATGGTCCGACAATTACACTTTCAGAATACCTTATCTCTAATACATGCTCCAGATCAAAGACTCAGAAGGCATTGAAACCAAAGCATCTGCATAACAACCAGGGAACTAGCATACTCCAAGGAGAGGCCAGCAATGGCAGTCACTTTTAACTGCTTTGATGAAAAAATATGTTGTTTACAGAGCTCAGTAATTGAAGCTTAAACCTAAATGTAAACTATCCCTAAATTATTATAATTTAAATATAAAGAATATAGGAACATGGGGTTGTATCTGTTTGTTATTGTCAATGCAGAACAACATATTGCACATATAAAGATTGTATTTTCATATCCATCTATCAAACGGATCTCTAGTGACTCAACCCCCTGTGTCCCCGTGCCTCTTGCCCCTTTCTTTCCAACATTTCAATTAGTCATGGAGAAAACAAACAATAACCTTTTGCTGCACTCCGCTTAGAAAATTCATAGTACTTATTCATGAGTGCACCTGGAATTAAATGTTTATTTTTAGAGCAGGATTTTTTAGAAATCCTTGATTGGGGAAATTCACCCCTGTTTATCCTTGTTACCAGTGCCTCTGAGACACAAAGTGATGAGAAATCAAAAATAAATTAGAGATGTCACCAGGGACACATCCCTCAAATGAGTCACCTGTTATTATGACAACCCTCTAAGGTAATAATTCTGTTTACTTTGGAAAGTCTCTCTCTTTTCTGATTGGGTCTCCAGAACAGGAAAATGAAGGGAAATTTCCCGGAGGAGAGCGCTACAGCTGGCTGGAGCAGGGAACAAGTTACGTAAAAGAGCCTCTTATGTCACTCCCTAGTCATAATAAGCAATTAGGCTATGCAGTGCGAGGGGCCCCACTGCAAGGGTGGATTTTTACAATTTCAGTTGGAGTTTGAATTTAAGGGCTCAATCAAACTTTTCTGCTTCATTGCACTGCCTTACTGCACACGTTAACTTTTCTGCACAAAAGTGTAAAAAGTGCCATGCAGTAATGTGCATTTTGATAACATGCAGTGAAATACTTAATTTACCTTGCATTAACATAATGGATAGGAGTGTGAAGCTAGCCAAAATATATAAAACAGCAGTGCAGCTTTTTGATATATATCATGCTTTAACTGTCTTTGTGGAGAGTAGGCTTGATTATTAAAAGTCCCTGCTGTGAAACCCAGCACTTTTATACACTAGGCTGATTAAATTTATTCTGAACTGAGTCTTCTAGGATAAATTGTTTTGGTTAACTTTGAAAGCTTTTTATTTTTGAATTCGACCTAAATGTTGGCTATATCTTATTTTCATAACAGCTAAACCTTGAATAGCGTTCTTAATGGAACCACGCTTTGTACTGCTTTTTCAATCCCTTCTAGCATTATGCCACTCAAGTTCAAGAAAAGCAATTTTCAGGAGTTGAGTTTAAAGAAAGAAAACATGATCCACACAAATCCCTGACGTATTTAGGTGTGAAAGGACTAAACAATATTATTAAATAGCAATCTATGAATCCCAGTTTGCTGCTACTACTAGAAAAATTGGCAAAGATATAACCTGACCTATCACAGCATGCCAAATGAATAAAATCTCTATTGGTCTCACATTAGTGTGAGGTTATTATGGATGTCATTAAAACAGTTACTAGAAGGTCATATATGCTTGTAGGCAGGTGCCCACATGTTTGGTTGTTGTTAGATAGGGAGTCTGGGCTGCCCAGCTGGGAAAGGGTTCATTCTGGGTCTGTCAGTTTCCCGAGTTTCTCTGGACTCTGCCCTACACCCTGTGGTGTTATAAAAAGGGGGTGGGGAGCTAGAGAAATACTGCATGGGAGAAGAAAAAAAGGTCCAACAACAAAGATGTAACCAAGCGTAATCTATGATCACTACCACTCTAGAGAACCTACCTGCCAAGGACTTTGCCATGTGTGGACTTCTACCTGCAAAGGTATGCCTGGGCAGCTTAGGAATTGTAAGTTAGGGACTTTTTGTTGAACTGTTGGTGGATTGTACTGTTGCAAAGCCTTCAAATAAAGTTTTGCTAACTATTTCTGAGCCTAGTTTGCGCAGAACGGATGGGCACTCCAGCTGAGTTGCTGATCAGCTGGAGTGATGTCCCACAATGCATGCGCACATTATAGAAGCCTTTTTTCGATGGGAAATACCATTTCTCGGGCACAATTTAATGCTATGCAAACAGCGGAGAGACACCGTATTTGTCATATTGTGCCTTGTTGTTGCGCCGGGGGATTACAGCGAGGCACAATGTGACATCTACCCTGTCCCTCCGCTCTTTGCATAGCTTTCAATTGTCCCCGTGAAATGGTATCTCCCAATGAAAAAAAACATCCTACGATGTGTCGGAAACACAGCTGGAGAGCCCTTCTGTTCTGCACATGCGTGGGCACATATCGATAGAACACTGACATTCTTTTCTTTACATTTATCTGTCAGTGGAGAAGCCAGCTGACAGATGATGAGTCGTGGTTGTTAAGGATGTGGGCGGCCAGCTTTCCGGCCCGCTGCTTAACAACCAGCTATTCTTTACATAGATTTCTAATCGGTCGAACATTTTTCAACCTGAATTCTAATCGTTCTGAAAAGTTGGAATTCGTTAGAAAACGAATAAACGTAAATGAATTTTAATGGATTTCAACTAAATTCGTTACAATTCGTTACTATTTAATTCGAAGATTGGGATACATCCGAATCTCCGAATAACTAAAAATTTGCTCAAATTTGTATTCAGACCAAAACGAATTGCACATGTCTAAACATCAGCCAGACAGCGGTACCTAGCGGTCGGTTCCCCCAAAAAGTAGCTGGGACCGAACCCAAAGTACGGAGACCCCATGTATCCAGCCATAAGGTATAGGAGAGAGAAGGAGTTAATTATGTACATGCATTAGGTTCATGCTAGTGCATGATGGGAGCCCATTTTGCCACTGGCAGTGAGGTGGCAGAGTTATGCTGGGCTGGTGGAGTAGGGCACAGGCTCATTGGTGTCCCTCCTAAATGCAACATTCATCGAGCACAGGTGTGTAGTGACATGGAACATAATGTTTTACAGAGAGATCCTGCACATTGCGCTATTGCACACAGTTTACGGCTCATCTCTAAGCTGGGGTTCCACCTTAATGTTGACTTTCACATGGCCGTGGCCCAGCCTGGTCCCAGGCATTGGTAAGCATGTACACACAAGAGGTACCTCCACATTAAGGTTGAATAGGTCCCACACGCTTTTACATGCTAATGTAATTTCCACTTTTTTTTTTAATTTGCAACTTTCATTGAAATAATATCTGGTGATCCTGCCATGAAGGTCCTTGTTCAGGCAATTAATGTTATAGGATGACAATTGTTGCTAACTATGCTCCTATCTTGTCTCCCTGCCACACGTGCCCTTGGTGGAGATTTACAAGTGACTGTGGCAATCACACATACTGCTGGCATTATCCCACTGTTATCATCAGGAAGTCCACCCATGGGATTGAAAGTGACTGAAAGAAGCTGGAAGTGATCAGGAGTAGTGAATGCAAAAATTAAATGAAATGGCAGCTTTTGTGCTTTAGAAAACTAAATATCCTGCATTTAAGGTTTAGAGCTACTTCATTAGCAATATGTACAGTATATACATGTATGGATTAGTTAATGTATTGTTTTATTTAGCTTGACTCCTAGTCCATCTCACACTACGCTCTTCACAGGTTGACAAAGCTGCTGTCTCTCTTGCTGCCCCATAGAAATAGTTACTATTACTGGCTGGATCACCAAGTGAAAATTAGGAAAAAAGCTAAAAAGCAAAAGCTAATGCAGCCATCATGCCTAAGCCCTGGTAAGCTGCACAATACACTTTTTATCTTTGGGTTTGGATATGCTTTAAGGGGTTGCTTTTCCCCAGTAACCTAAAGTGTTTGTAAAGGATGAAGGTTTTTTTACCTTCATGCATTCTATGCATGAAAGTAAAAAAACCTTGAGTGTGCAGCATCCCCCCCAGCCCCCCCCCCCTTCTCTAATACTTACCTGAGCTTGATCTTCCTCCAGCAAAGTGCACAAGAGCCTCGACTCTCACTCCTCACTGGGTAAGACAGCTACAGGATCCATAGGCTCCCGCTGCTGCCAATTACAGCCAATGAACCAATGAGCAGAGAGAGGGGGCAGGACTGAGCTGTGCTTCTGTGTGTGAAGGGACACAGAGAGCCGCAGCTCGGGAGCGAGCCTGTTCAAGTGCCCCTATTGCAATCTGCTTGCTCTGGGGGCATTTGGCAGGAGGGAGGGGCCAGGAGCGCCGGAGATGGACCCGGGAAAAGGAGGATAAGGGCTGCTCTGTGCAAAACCACTATACAGAGCAGGAACGTATAACATGTTTATTGTTTTTTTGATGTTTGTTATTTTGACTTTAATATCTCTTAAAGATCAGCTTTCTAAAGTCACAAGCTTATGATATTTAATTACTGCTAAAGTTATTTTTCTCCAGAATAATGCCTTGTCTGGGCCCCCTTTCTAAAATACAGAACTATTATGATTTACCTACAAAGGGTATATTAATAATGATATTAATAATAATAGTTATTATTACTTCTGTTGTATTTCCTTCTATTTCTAACATTATTATTATTATAATTTTTACCTTTTACTTATCCTGTGCAGGGAACCAGCATACAGCGACATGGATTAATAATAGTTATCACAACTAACTGTACACCATATGCAGAGTATCGTCTTCTAGCTTTCCCAAATCTTTTTACCATGCATCTGCTAATTCCATCATTTTTAATTTACAATTGTATTGGTTTATATAAAGCTTTTCAAAAATCTATCTGTATATAGCAGCCTAAGACCACATTCACACTTTGCGACTTTTTTGTGCGGTTTTCACATGATTCCATGTGCCATACATAAGGCAGTCGATCCACTTGAATGGGCTGCTCTATGAGCATTTGTCAGGGCAAAGAAGCTCAGGGACCAAAATTTGACTCTGAGCCAGGAACGTTTTTACACTTGCATTTTGCTGTGATTCGCATGTGTTTTGCCACGCAACAATTGTGGCAAAGTCGTACTGAGTTTGGGGAACCTTGATCGATGAATAGCACCCAAACGCGCTATGGGCATTTTGTTGAGATTTTGAATTACTTTGGAATCGCGTGCAGAATCACGCTGATTCTAACCATGATTCTTAATAGCCCAAGTGTGAATGTGTCCTAAGTGTGATATTTTACCAGACAAATTGCATGTTTCTTCTGCTGTTCTGGATCTTGAAGCAAGAGTCCAGGTGAAGACCAGTAAGCAACGACCAGTTAGAATATCTAACTTATCTGGTTAGTTTAGTGGTGACAAAGTGTTGACATTTTAGAAGGGAAGGATTTACCACATCGTTTTTTTGTTTTTTTGTGTGTTATTCCTGACATTATAGTAAAGATAAGATTAAATTAAATGTAACTGTTAGGTTACTAGGTAAACTAGACATACAAGGCTCAATAATCTCTCATCAAGCCTGCAGTCTGAAAAGGAAATCAGTCAACCCCCCCACCCGAGCTAAACATGAAACTCCACTACTTATTACATTTAGCAGCCATGGAACTTGCATGAACTTGCATGCTAGATTGCCAAGACCCTGAAACTGATCTGCAGCACATTGGCCAAGACCATACAGTGGTTTAACAGGGCAGGTTCCACTCAGCACAGTTTCTTGCCATGGTCGACCAAAGAAGTTGAGTGAACATGCTCAACAGCATATCCAAGAGGTTGTCTTTGGGAAATAGACGTATGAGTGCTGCCAGCATTGCTGCAGAGGTTGAAGGGGTGGGAATCAGCCTGTCAGTGCTCAGACCATACGCCGCACACTGCAACAAATTGGTCTGCATGACTGTCGTCCCAGGAGGAAGCCTCTTCTGAAGATAATGCACAAGAAAGCCTGCAAACAGTTTGCTGAAGACAAGCAGACTAAGGACATGGGTTACTGGAACCAGTGATCCATGTCCAAAGACAAGTGTGTCTTGCCTACAGTCAAGCATGGTGCTGGAAGTATCATGGTCTGGGGCTGCATGAGTGCTGCCAGCACTGGGAGCTACAGTTCATTGAGGGAACCATGAATGCCAACATGTACTGTGACATACTGAAGCAGAGCATGATCCCCTCCCTTCAGAGACTGGACCGCAGGTCAGTATTCCAACATGATAATGACCCCAAACACACTTCTAAGATGACCACTGCCTTGTTAAAGCAGCTAAGGGTAAAGGCGATGGACTGTCCAAGCATGTCTCCAGACTTAAACCCTATTGAGCATCTGTGGGGCATCCTTTAAATGGAAGGTGGAAAAGTGCAAGGTCTCTAACATCCACCAGCTCCGTGATGTCATCATGGAGGAGTAGAAGAAAACTCCAGTGGCAACCTGTGAATCTCTAGTCCATGCCCAAGAGGATTAAGGCAGTGCTGGAAAATAATGGTGGCCACACAAAATGTTGACACTTTGGGCCTAATTTGGACATTTTCACTTAGGGGTGTACTCACTTTTGTTGCCAGCCATTTATACATTAGTGGCTGTGTGTTAAGCTTTTTTGAGGGCACAGCAAATTTACTCTGTTATACCAGCTGTACACTCATTACTTTACATTGTAGCAAAGTGTAATTTCTTCTGTGTTGTCACATGAAAAGATATAATTAAAAAAATAAAAAAATGTGAGGGGTGTACTCACTTTTGTGAGATACTGTATATATAAAAGGTCTGGCTCAGTTGGCAGTTACCAAACGGTTATCAGATAACTAAAGCTCATTAATCTAAACTGCAGAGTTGGCTGACTCAAACAAGGCCCCAGGCCATTACAGTCTGTGATAAATCAGAGAGAAATCACTAGGATTTCCCTAGAAACCAAATGCAGAAGCAATGATTCCGTTAGAGCCGGGGTCTCCGAACTTTCTAAACAAAGGGCCAGTTTACTGTCCATCATCAGGCTTTATGAGGGCTGACCCTGGACCAGTGAGAGTAAAAAATGCCCCAGCATCAGCGGGAGTGGACAATGTCTCAGGCTTGGTGACCATTGTGAATTTAAAAAGTTACATAGCGCTTGTGGTCAGTAGGAGGAGAAATAGTAACTCATCATATTAGTTGGAGGAATAGCGCTCAATCATTGGTGTCAATGGGAAGAATAGTTCCTCATCGTTTGTGTGAGAGGAAAGGAATGGTGCCACATTGTTGGTGTCAGTGGGCGAATACTGCTTAGTATCAATAGGAGGACTAGTGCCTCATATCAGTGAGAGGAATATTGCCTTATATCAGTGCCCCAAGGGCCAGAAAGGCAGGTAAAAGGCAGAATTAGGTTTGAGACTGAGTTTGGAGACCATTGTGCAAGAGGGCACTCTTGCTGAAACTTAAAATAAAGAGCTAAGTGGATCACCATCTTGGCTGAGCACTGGATCCTTGCTATCACTGATAGCTGAATATTCCAGCACCATCAGGCCCACTGCCATCTCTTGAGTCACTCTAATCCACTGAGTACTGCAGCTGAGAGTGGAATATGCAAATGCTGTAAAAATGGTTAGTATGGAACGTCTCTTCTTTTTTTCATTTTTGGTAGATTAGTGACATATCAGAAAGTCTGCGCAGCTTCCTAGTGGTTACACAGAAAGCAATAACTTTGCAGAGGTTCTAGCCCTATTTTTTTGTGCCCCCATTGAAAATATTTTCCTTCACTTCCTGTCCTTGTGAAATAAGAACTAAAAAGAAAAATCCCCAACATAAGCTTTAACCATACATCCCTACAAAAACTAAACAAAAATGTAATCTGACTTTAATATAATAGGGGGTAAATGATAGTATAGTGTTGAAAAGTAGGAAAGAATTATACTAAACCTTTGAGTACTGCAAGTAAAAAATACCTAAGGCCATAAGCACAAACTTCTTTGCATAAATTATAGATCAGCCCATGTATCGATTCACATAAACAGGCAGGACATTTTTTTGATGCTTCAATAATTTCAGTGACCTTTCTTTCAAGCCAACCATGACTGTGTTACAGAAAATTACTTTCCTTCCTGTGCTGTGTCAAATGTATGAAATTACACTATTAATCCTGAATTAGCAGCCTTTTGAGCAAAAACTGTATGCTACTCAGTGGAAAATATTAATTAGATGGCACTCTCAGCTAGCATTGTGTGTTAGCTTAGTGGTTAATTGCATCTCACAATTCATCATTTACTATATTGATAAGATGAGGTAATTATTGTTGTGTGATCAAGAGATATTTAAAAACTAAACTTTTTTGTTTTAGACAGGGTATGGAATTTATAAAACCCTTGTCAGGTTTTTATTGCTATCTGTGTCCCTATTGGGAAGATGGCTACAAAAGAAGACTAGGTGAAATTATCCACTGAGCAGTCTGTTTTGGTGACAGCTGTCTAGGAAGGGAATTTTGCTCACTTTGAAAAAAAATTTCTCTCACTTCACGTTGTTTCACTGAAGAGAAGTGAAATCAGCTTAATGGAGTAGATTTAAAAAAAAAGTGTTTTAAACATTCCTTACTCTGGCCAAAACTACAGAAAAAAGTTCTGGTTTTACATAAACTTTAAAGCCTAAGTTTACCTAAAAGAGAAAAAAAGCACAAGGGATCTTACTTACCCTCCCCTCTGTGTGATGTGTCCTTGGTGCTTCTGTCACCTAGTTCAGTAGCAATGTTCCGCCTCTAATATCTCCCCCATCCCCTGCCGCCATAATTTTCCGATGCGGAGTGGGTTAAAGTGATTGTAAACCTCAGACATGAACAAGGTACATTCCACTACAGTGTGAATTTGCCTGAATACAAAGCACTGAGTCTGGTTCCTCTTCGATCTCTCTCTGAGTCACTGATAGACTCTAAGCTGACACAACAGCCTGCAAGCAGGCAGCCACCTCTCTCCAGCACACAGCAGGCTCTATGGGGGAAAAGGCTGCAGATAAACTTATGTGGGAGAATTTGGTTCATCTCTGTATATCACCTGAGGCTAGTCACTGCACTGTAAGGGTTTACAACCACTTTAATGGAATTGATAAGCTGTCACAGGCACTCATTAAAGTGGTTCTAAAGCCTTAACTCCCACTGCCTGTGTCATTGGACGCAGCAGTGGGGCTCGGGAGTGAGCACACACGGGTGTCCCCATGAAAAGCGGCTTTCCATTAGGGCACCCAACGAGTGCCTGGAGCGACGGCAGGAGACCCCAGAAGAGGAGGATCAGGGCTGCTCTGTGCAAAAGCATTGCACAGAGCAAGTAAGTTAACATGCTTGTTATTTCAATACAAAAAAAAAAAGTTTTAGAATCACTTTAAGAGTATTCGACTAGTCACAGCTTTTCTGTTCAACTCCTCCATTTATAGAAGCTGTACTACAGTTTCTATGACTGAAATGTAATCTATGAATGGAGGGGGCGGACCTGTCAATCTTTGTTAAACGCTGTCCAAACCACACACTGAAAATGTATTTTTTAAAGAATATACTTGAAAATTTTGTAGGTTTACAAAAGGCTGATGAAAGAAATGTTATTGTACCAAGAAGATACATAAAAATAGAAGCAAATTGATAACTTTATTTTTTAAAACAAAAAATACAACAAATATCAGTCTAAGCATAATGGTATAAATTTCCCTCTGTTCATTACATTATTCATTATATTTTTCAGTGCATTCTGAAACTGTAATTTACACATAATTATGCTACTTGCATGGTTTAATTGGCACAACATGTATGGCCTTTTCAATTGGCAACAAATAGCAAATGTGTGAATTGTTCTACAAAGAGCCATACTGGGCCTCCTGTTGAAGAAAATATGCTTTCCATAATTTGATTAATACTCTTTAATTTAACATGCTTGATATTCATTATTCTGCTATTTTAATTTCATTTAGTAATTTTACAGCAAGTTACCTGATAACTGTGTTTTATTGTTTTAGTTAGAATGAAGCATGGAAAATGAGACTACATGGAAAACATAATGGTTTATAAAATTACATGATAGAGGGTGACACTGAAATTATGAACAAGGAGTAATATGAACAAAATATAGTGTAAACTTTATAGGAAAAATATGAATAACATCGGTACATACCAATGTTATATACCAGGTAACAGTAGGCCCATGGCTATAGTTAAAGCGGAGTTCCACCCAAAAATGGAACTTCCACTTTTCGGATTCCTCCCCCCCCTCCGGTGTCACATTTGGCACCTTTCAGGGGGGAATGGGGGGGAGCAGATACCTGTATAATTCAGGTATTTGCTCCCACTTCCGGGCATAGATCCGTGGCGATCTACGCCATGTCTGGCCCCTCCCCCCCGCGCTGTCTTCTGGGAGACACACAGGTCCCAGAAGACAGCAGGGACCAATTAGGATGCACAGAGCAACTCGCACATGCACAGTAGGGAACCAGACTGTGAAGCCACAAGGCTTCACTTCCTGATACCCTTACCGAAGATGGCGGCACCTCCACCCGAGAGCCGAGGGATAGATCGGCTTCAGGTGAGAACGTCGCGGGCACCCTGGACAGGTAAGTGTCCACATTTTAAAAGTCAGCAGCTGCAGTATTTGTAGCTGCTGACTTTAAAAAAAAAATATATTTTGGCGGAACTCCGCTTTAACAGGAGCAAATAAGGTTTTTGTCCTAGTACAGGCAAACAAGATAGGGTCTGTAGGTCTGTTCTTAAGTTGATTCTTTTGTAAGTCGGAACAGGTACATTTTTTAAGTGTAGCTTCAGCCAAAAAAAAACATTTTTACATTTTTTGGATAGCATAGGGTAAGGGTAGGGTAACGTTAACACCCCTGTATATTTGTTTTGCTGTCTGTGCCCCTGTTCAGAAGATTTCACCTCACTGTCTGTGCTCAGCTGTCAGCTAATTGCCTGCTCCTATCTCTTTGCAGTGACTCACCTGTTGATGATATCCTGCTCATCAGTCCTGCTTACTTTAGCCATCCAGCCCAGATGATCTCTGCCTTCGCCTTGGTTCCTCTTAAAGACTTGCTTGGTTGACATTCCTTCTGGCTCCAGATCCTGCTTGCTGTTCCACTACGCTGATCTCTGGCTTCCTGACTTTCTGGCTTGTCTGACTATCCGTTACGATTACCAAACTTTGGCTATGTTTTGACTATGTTTGTTCTATTTACTTTTATTATTAAACACATGGGATTTAATTGTACTTCTGTTTTGGTCTGACTCATGGTTTCTGACACTTCCTTTTGTCTCCCTTCATTTGTAAGTAGGAGTCATTTGATAGTCTGATGTTTGTAACTCAGGGACTGCCTGTATAGACATTGGTTATACATTTTTCTATGTCATAGGTAATAATGCAGACATATAGTTAAAGGTTATTTAAAATATTGTCCAATATCCTCAGGAGAGGATGGATATATCATTGGGTGTCAAATATTTTGTGTCTACAGGCTCCAGTGATAGAAATCTGGCCCTGATTAAAACTAGACATGTGCGATTTGCTTCATCACAAATTGAAACTAGGACTAAATTTTCATTATTAGAGAGAATTGCATCCGAATCTTCGAATCACAATAGTAACGAATTTCCTTGTCAAAAGAAGTTTATTGAGTATACAATGTTATAAAGATACATAAAGTAAGTTTACAAGGATCTATAAAGTAACCTCATTGTTTTACAGTAGGGTTTCTATAGGTAAATATAATGAAATTTCAAATATTAAACATTGGGTTTACGTAAACCTAAATTAAAGATATATATCATTTCCTTAGTTACTTTTGTAGGTATTTAAATGATTTATACCTACTATACATATTGTTTACAAGTAGAGTGTATATAGGTCAAATAAATTCTGATAATGAGCTTTAATCGTAAGGTGGAGAAAAGGAAAGAAAAAGAAGAAAAAGGGTTGAAAGGTAGAGGTATGGTCCACAAGGTTGTCCCGCTCGTCAGTTTATTATTCTTTTTAGTTCTCTTTGAAGCCTTAGAATGGGTGTCTCTGTAAGTCATTTAATCTGTTACCATGGCAACAGGACAGAGTCATTGAAGTTTGACAGGAACTGTTGTTTTATCCAAGGATGCCAAAGTTTTTCAAATTTCGGAATTTGATTTTGATCGATGGCTACCATCTTAGCATGGGACAATGTATTATTCATTCTGTGAATTGTTTCTGCTAGTACCAATGTAGGAGATTTCCATGCCTTGGCCACTGTTTGTTTTGCAGCCGTTATTAGTTGGATCATAAGTTTGAATTGAGAGAGTGTTAACCATTCCGGTTTTAGATTAAGTAAAGTTAAATATGGATCTGGTTGTATTATTTTTTTAAATATTTTAGATGCAATCACGAAGACTTCCTTCCAGAAGGTTTGGATTACTGGGCACGTCCACCATATGTGTAAATATGTGCCTATTTCTGGGCATCCTCGAAAACAAAGAGCTGAGGTATTAGGTGAATATTTTGCCACTCTAGCGGGTACAAGGTACCAGCGAGTTAGGACTTTATAATTTGTCTCCAGTGCTAAGATGTTGGGTAAAGATGACTTAGATGTGAGCCATATGTTAGACCAGTCCGTGTCTTCTAACGTTCGTCCCAGGTCCTTCTCCCACCTCTGAACGTAAGAGGGTCTATTAAGATTTGCTACTCCATATAATTGATTATAAAGTGATGAAATTGTACCTTTAGCAAATGGATCTTTTGTACAGATTGATTCAAAAATGGATAATTGGGATAATGGTGTATCCCCCTTTAGGAATGGTGTATAGAAATTTTTGATTTGGAGATATCTAAATATCTCAGAGTTTGGTAGATCATATTTTTCTCTAAGCGATGGGAATGAAAGGAATGATTTAGATGCTATGAAGTCATTTAGTGTCTGAATGCCTGATGTTGTCCAAGCTTTAAAAGAATTTGGGTAGATCCATGCCGGATAAAAGGCCGGATTTCTGATAAAAGAAAGGAGAGGATTGTGTGGAGATTGTAACTGATATTTGGTTTTTAGTTTATCCCAGAGAGATAAGAAGTGTTTAGTTATGGGATTATGAATTTTAAAGCGGTCTTTATGATCAAGCCATAATAAATTTGATATTAATAGTGGGTCATTTTCTGAAGCCTCTATAAATACCCATAATGGGATTTCCTGTTTTGCATGGTATTTGGACAGACTGGCCAAATGTGCTGCTCTGTAGTAGTTACAAAATTAGGGTATCCCAGGCCTCCTTTATTTTTGGGAAGATGTAGTGTGTGTATAGGTATACGTGGTTTAGAAGAGCCCCATATAAACGAAGTTGCTCTTTTTTGTACTATTCTCAAAAAATAGGAAGGAATTGGAATAGGGAGGACTCTGAATAGATAAAGCAATTTGGGTAGAATAGTCATTTTGATTGCATTAATCTTCCCTATCCAGGATAAAGGAAGTTGCAACCATTGTTTTATTAGATTTGTGATCTGTCTTAATACAGGAGGATAATTGGTTGAGAATAAGTCAGAATGAGATGCTGTTAAATGAATTCCAAGATATGGGATTGATTTTTCTGCCCATGTGAATGGGAGTGCAGCCCTAGCCGGGATCAATTCCATGTTTCTGAGTGAAATATTAAGCATTAGGCATTTCTTAGGATTAATCATAAGGCCGGATAGGGCTGCAAATCCATCAAGAGCTGGTATTAAGTTAGGACCAGAGACCTGTGGTGATGATAGAAAAAGTAATATATCGTCTGCAAATATACATAATTTGTGTGTAATACCTCCTACTTCAATGCCAGTTATAGTTTGGTTTGTTCTGATGTATTGGGCCATGGGTTCGAGTATAAGGGCAAATAATAAGGGAGATAATGGGCAACCCTGTTGGGTACCTCTTTCGATATTAAAGGCTTCAGATTTGTATCCAGCATATTTTATATAGGCTTTGGGTTTATTATATAATGCTTTGATCCATGTTAAAAAGTGGGGTCCAAAACCCCATTTTTGTAATGAATATTGCATATATTGCCAGGATACTGTGTCAAATGCCCTCTTAATATCGAGAGATAGAAAACATAAAGGGATTTTCCGTTTTTTAGCAATATGTGCCAATAACACTGCCCTGCGTATATTATCGCCTGCCTGTCTATTTGGCATGAAGCCTACTTGATCTCTATGTATTAATTTTCCTATAATGCTATTAAGGCGTTTTGCTATTATTTTTGCTAATAATTTAATATCGAGGTTTAACAGAGAGATAGGCCGATAATTCACACAGGAAGTATCATCAGAAAGGGGTTTTGGGATCATACAAACAATTGCCGAAAAGAATGTCCATCTAGAAGTTTGTTAAACATTTCAGTGAGAATGGGAGAGAGTATTTCTGAGAATGTTTTATAGTATAAAGCCGAGTAGCCGTCTGGGCCTGGTCTTTTGTTAAGTTTTAGGTCTTTTATGGCGTTAGCAACTTCATCTATAGTTATAGGCTCATCCAAACTGCTTTTTTGATTCTGAGATAACTCAGGTAAGGTTATTTTTGAGAAGAAGGATTCAGCCTCTGTAGGATTAAATTCATTGTTTGTCTTATATAAAGTTGTGAGATGTGAGTGAAATTTATGGACTATTTTAACTGGATTACAAGTGTAAACATTTTTTGATAATTTCAAACGTATTGGTTTGTAAGATTTGTTAGTTGAATTTAATGCCCGAGCCAAATATGTACCTGGTTTGTTTGTATTCATGTAGAAATTGTGTTTGGAGCGTTTGAGGGATTTATCAACTGACTCAGTGAGAAATAGATCGTATTCCAATCTAGATTTTTCCAGATGAGATTTTGTACTCTGAGATGGATTATCTTGAAATGATATGTAGGCTGCATTAAAATTGAGTTCCAGTTTTTTTGCTAGATTTTTGCGATCCCGTTTAAATAGTGCATTTGTCTTTGTATTGTACCACGCAAGACAGGCTTATGAGCTTCCCACAGTGTTATTGGGGAGATGTCTGTTGTATTATTAATTGATATGTATTCCTTTAAAGCTTGTTCAATGGCCATCTGATGTAGTGGGTGTTTGAGCATTATGTCCGGTAAGTACCACGTTGGGTCATGCGCTTTTGGTATGGCTGAGGCTATAGTAGTGTATACTGCATTATGGTCAGACCACGGAATCGGAATTATATCTGATGCAATAATTTCTGGTATCATTCCTATTGTTAGAAAAATATGATCTATTCTGGTGAAGGTTTGATGAGGGTGCGAGAAATAAGTGAATTTCTTTTTCATTGGGTTACTTTCTCTCCACGAATCTACCAGATTGTATTTGGAAAGAAGTTGAGAAAAAGGTAATCTAGAGGTTATTTTGGATGGTGTAAAAGGTGATTTATCTAGAAATGGGAGGAGGACCTGGTTCGAATCCCCACACATTATCACTGTTCCTATTTTGTGTGTATTAATCACTTGTAATATATGTGACAGGAATGGTGTAGGTTGTTTGTTGGGAGCGTAGTAGGAAATCACTGTGATTGCTGTATCCATTATATAACCCATGAGTATCAGGTATCAACCTCTTGGGTCTTTCATTTCTGATGATAAGGTGAATGGTGTGGATCGGTGAAATGCAATTAGAGTTCCCCTTTGCTTGGTACAGGCAGAAGCCGTGTAAATTTGTTGATAAAAAGGAGAAATATATTTTGGAGTAGAATCTTTGGTGAAGTGTGTTTCTTGGAGGCATACTATGTGAGCCTTCTTGTTATGGAAAGTACGGAAGGCTTTGGTCCTTTTTTGAGGGACATTTATTCCCTGAACAGGGAAAGTATATTCAGTGGTGCCATGGCAACAGATCAAATAGTTTTGACTTACTTTTTGTTATGTAGAGCTGACTGCGCAGATCAACCTGTGTGGACTGAAGAGATGAAAAGATAGAAAAGAAACCAGTGAATTCTGGAGTAAAGAGTAAACAAAAAACATATGAGATTAGATGATACATTGTATAAATAATTTTTTGCAAGTAATCACAATTTACCCGTGAAAGAGAATAAATATCTCTCTCAGGGGAATAAGTGCCTTTGTCACACTCCCACATAATATGGTTGGGAGAATGAGGAGGGCTAATGGGGGTACACGGATCTTCCGCTTACAGGAGAGAAGTGCTATGTCAAAAGACATCAAAATGATGTTTCATTAATTGGAGTGCAGAATATAGTTTTTGTTGAAATTATTTATTCCAGGGTGGTTGTATATGGTTAGTCTTGCCCTAGGCTAAATAATTCAGTTAGAAAGGTACTGTTAATAACTTTGGTATTGATGAAGATAGTTTGAATTATTTTGGGATTTTAACCCTTTTAGAGTAGAGTAAACAATTACATATTTTATTCATAGGCAACTGTTTAGATATGTTAACTCATAAAATTGAGGTTGTATTGCTTCAGATTAGAATAAACAAAAACATAATTCTAGGAACTAGTTAGGTAATAATATATTTGTTTTAAGAAAAGAAAGAAAAAGCTTCCATTACTTTTGGATTATTGAACATATTTGTCCTAAAAAGTAATAAATCTATTGTTATTACCTGATAATATATAACTGAACAAGAATTTCCTTATTTCACTTATATATTCTAAGGCTATATGAATCAGAAGTAATAAGAAATATAACTGGAATGTAACATGATCCCACACAGTGTGTGACTATCAGAATGCAGTTACATTCAGCTATAAATACAGGTTTTTTATAGAGAACCATCTCTTAGTATAATAAATGAAGAGATATCAGGAATTAGGATGTCAGTCCATTGAATCTTCTTGGTCCATGGATGATGTGGCATAACGGCCTCTTTTGTGAGAATGATGATTCCCATTTTGTTCTGAAATTTTCTGGGTGCTGCCTGAAGGTGAAGATGATGCCATTCTTCTGCGTGTGGGAGTGTTGCTGCTTGTGGGTTCTGTCAGATTTAATTTTAAAAGGGTTTGTTGTAGTTCATCTGCTGATCTGCTTCTGTAAATTGTACCTTGGTAGTTAAATCTGACGGAAAAGGGGAAGCCCCATTGATACATAATGTTGTGGCGTTGCAGTTCCATTAGTTGGGGTTTCATGGATCGTCTTTTAGTAATAGTAAGTTGGGATAGGTCAGCAAAAATTTGATAATTGTGTCCTTGAAAATTAAGTTCCTTTTTTTCTCTTGCAGCAATTAGTATTTGTTCTTTCGTTCTGTAATAATGAAATTTTGTGATTATATCACGTGGGGGTCCATCTTTCTTTTTGGCTGTGAGGGCTCTGTGTACTCTGTCCAGTTCTAAACGTTCAATAGGGATATCTGGCTTTAGTTCTTGTAATAGAGCAGTAATAGTAGATTGCAGGTCTGTCACAGTTTCAGGTATTCCCCTTATGCGCAAGTTTGAACCTCTGGCTCTATTTTCGTAATCTTCGAGCTTAGTTTGAAGTATTAAATTCTCTTTTTTTAATTGTTCCAATTCTGTTATATTTTCTTGGGTTGTAATTTAAATTTCATCCATTTTTATTTCTAAGGCTGCGGTGCGGTTTCCCAGCTCTCTTATTTCTTTGGTTAGGCTTTTTGTTATTTGGTCTGAGGTTTGTTTTAAAGCCTTATGAAGCATCTTTTCAAATTGTAATAATATTACTGGGGATACTGCGGAGGCTTGTGGAGAAGTTTGTGAGAGGATTTGTTCTGTATCTGACTCAAATGGAGAGTCTTGCTGTGACATTTTCTGTCTGTGAGAGCGCCCTGATGCTGTATCTTGTGAGGTGACTGGAGCTGCTTCAGCTGCAGTGAGTGCCTGTGAGCTCTTTGTGAGGTGATTTTTATTTCTGCCACGGTTTCCTCCCAGTACCATATTTCCTGCCCAAACTTTCACAGTTTGTTCCCAGGGGCAAAAAGGTTCAAATGGATACCTTTTGAGCCTGCAGGCTCCGCTTTGTCCTTCTCTTCTCTCCTCAGCGGTGTGGAGCTCTAACAATGCATGTCTGCTCCGCTAGGCTCCGCCTCCTGCTGTAACGAATTTCAATGAATCTGAAATACATTGTAGTAAAAATAACAAATTAATTTGTAGTCATTCATTTTTATTCGGATGACATGATGCAATACTTTGGGCCTTCTGTTAATGTTTGAAGCAACAAACATAATGTAACAGCATAAGGAATGATCCAAATTGATTCGGATCCATTTAACTTTATTCTAGTGAGCCTAACATGAATATTCTAATAAGATTCTTTTTGTATTGGGCTTGAACTTGAGAGGACATTTGTTTAATTTGTATGCCAAAAAAACAAAGTAAGTTGGGAATAAGGAAATTAACCACTTAAGGACCAGAAGATTTTCCTCCTTAATGTCCAGACCTTTTTTTGCGATATGGCACTGCATTGCTTTAACTGACAATTGTGCGGTCGTGCAACGCTGTAGCCAAACAAAATTTACATTCTTTTTTTCCTACAAATAGAGCTTTCTTTTGGTGGTATTTGGCCACCTCTGCAGTTTTTATTTTTTGCACTATAAACAAAAAAAGAGCGACAATTTTGAAAAAAAAAATTTTTTTACTTTTTGCTATAATAAATATGCAAAAAAACTATAAAAATAATTCTTCATCACTTTAGGCCAATATGTATTCTTCTGTATATTTTTGGTAAAAAAAAAAATCGCAATAAGTTTGTATTGATTGGTTTGTACAAAAGTTATAGCATTTACAAGATAGAGGATATATTTATGGCATTTTTATTATTCATTTTTTTTTTACTAGTAATGGCGGTGATCAGCGATTTTTAATGGGACTGCGACATTGCGGTGGACAAATCGGACGCTTTTGACACTTTTTTGGGAACATTAACATTTAAACAGTGATCAGAGCTAAAAAATAGCCACTGTTTACTGTATAAATGTCACTGGCAGGGAATGGGTTAACACTAGGCAGCGATCAAGTGATTAAGTGTTCCCTAGGGAGGTGTTTCTAACTGTGGGGGGAGTGGGCTGACTGGGAGTAAAGCGAGATCACTGTTCCTGATCACTAGGAACAGCAAATCTCTCTCTACTTCCCTGTCAGAACGGGGATCTGTCTGTTTACATTGACAGATCCCTGTTCTGGCTCTCTGAGGAGCGATCGTGGGTGGCCGGTGGACATCGTGGCTGCCAGCCATGCGCATCAGGTCCAGGGACGCGCGGCGGGCGCATGCTCCCTATACCCCTACGGCAGTTTGCGCAGGGTAGTCAACCTGCCACCGTATAATGATGGCGGCTGGTCGGCAAGTAGTTAATTCAACTTAATAACATAACAAATAAATTTTTATGTTTTGGACTAGAGCAGCGTGGTAGTCTGACACTTGGATAATCAGCCCATTCTTTTTGCATTAACATTTTTCATTATTTAAAAAAAAACACTGCACATGAAATGGAAACATAGCAAGAAATACAGTAAGGTATAAAAGTGAAATAAGATGATGACTATTTATTGTGTTTTGGTTGGATGGAGGTGGATCCATCAAGACTCTCCAAATCATAACATAACGAATGAATCTGAAATTAATTTTGTTCCATTTGTTACTTTCTGATGCAATGCATGCAACTCCGGTCGATATCGCCCAATCAGCTCATTCAATTTCTCTTTGTGGGTTGGACTAGCAGGGATGACTCAAAGTGCATAAATAATCTCCTGAAATAATAAATTACATGTTAAAACTAGAAATGTACATTGCCGAAAAATGTGTTCGTTTTCGTTTCATTTGTTTTTTGTTTTTTTTGTTTTTCAGGTCATTCATTATGATTGAAATTCACAAATTCAGAAATTAGAAAATTCGAAAATCCAAAAATACAGAAATTCAGAAATTTGAAAATTAAAAAATTCGGAAATCTGGAAATAAGAAAGAAAATATGAAAATTCAAGAGAACGAAAATTTGAAATAATAACTAACTAATAATAACTAACTATTAGATTATAGGTATTGGAATTTCCTTTCAAATTTGGCTGTTAATGAACGAATACGAATTTATCCGAAGTTACAAATTATCCGAAATAACGAATGCTGCATCTAAACAAATGGAACAGAACAAATTAATAATAAATATTATTATTAATAATAATAATAAAAAGTTTTTATTATTATCATTGTTATTTATTATTATTAAATTGTCACTAGCAGCCAAATTTGAAAGGAAATTCCAATACTTATAATTTAATAGTTAGTAATAGTTAAGTTATTATTAGTTAGTTATTATTTCAGATTTTAGAATTTTCAGGTTTTTGAATTTTCTGATTTTCGTTCTTATTTTCGGATGTTTGAATTTTCAGATTTTTGAATTTCCAGATTTTCAAATTTTGAATTTACGAATTTCAGAATTTTCGAATTTACAGATTTTCGAATTTATAGATTTTCGAATTTTGAATTTACGAATTTACTAATTTACGAATTTTCGAATTTAGGGATTTTCAAATTTAGGGATATTCGAATTTACGTATTTACAAATTTTTTCACTATTTGAATTTACGAATATTACGAATATTTACGAACATTCAGAAAGATTTGTTAAATGGGTTTTCGTTAATTCGGATATTTCCGAATTAACGAATTTGTCGAAATTCGTTAAAAAACAAATTTGGAACAAAACGAATTGCACATGTCTAGTTAAAACGAATATAGCCAATCTTAAATGAAATAACTTAAAATAACTTAATAAAAATACAAATAAATTCAGAATAATGAATACGGTATATTAAATAAATCCAAATATATGAAACCACTTCTAAAAACAAATCATTCTAACGCATATGACAAAACAAAATGATTTACTTAACAAATGAATCGAGGAAAAAAAAAAACGTTTTTCCATCGTGCACATCTCTAATTAAAACTGATAACTAAAAAAATACATATTGTATGAATGGGGTTCCCTAGTATCTGCTTAACACTGTATTTGCTGATTTGTGAAGTCTCTTCCATATTTCGCCATTCTTAGGAGTTCCAGTCAGTTCCTGAGTGCATCAGAAGTGTTTCAGGGTGTTTATGTTACATATTTAATAGCTGGTACTCTCAGTGGTTTGGGTCAAGAACAGATAAATATGATGAGCAACATTGAACAAGAATACACAAGGACTTCTGCTGGACTGAATGCTACCTTAGCCTTCTGTGAATGAGGATCAAGTCGTTAGAAACTCCGCTCTACTTTTTTGGGTAATCCTTCTACCCCTTGTTTTTCTTTTTATCAGTCCAATTTTGATACACATACAGAAAGATTCACTGGTTGGATTGGATTTCATTTACCTACATGAAAATGTTTGCACAAAGTGGAGATTTAGTAAATTGGAAATTTAACTAAACTTTGTAAGACCCACTTAGGAGTAGGCACTGCCAAGGTTTTACCCATAGAAGGAGAAAAAGTCCAGTGCTGCTTATTTTGCAATGGAGGTTGCACTTTGCACCTCCTCCTGTCTGCACTTTATACCTACAGCAACCAATTTTTATTTTATCCCATGACAGTTTCTTTAATTAAAATGTCACTTTTGAGTGGGCTGCATTTATTAAAACATAGACGGAGAATTAATTCTACTGTTTGCTAATTCTAAAGGTTCTTTTCTCTTTCTTTTTTTTTACAACTCTTGCATTATATGAAATGGGAAAAACATGTTTTCTAAAATTATATGGATTGTAAGATTCACTGGCAATGTTTACATATAAAAGCTTCTGATACAATCACAGTAAAATATAGTTTAGACACGTGGATGTTCAAATGCAGGAAATCTACTGTGAGATATTTCAGCAATGACAAAACCCTGAATGAATAACTTTATAAATCAAAAAAAGGTATTGAATATTTTTGCACCTAAAAGTTACTATAAGCAGTAAAGGTGCAACCATTCATCATGTATTCTCAATTCAAGCATTCAGTAGGGCAACAATATTAGATTTTTCTTTCAGATTGCTTTTTTTCCAGACTCTCTCCAGTTCTTTTCTTTGACTTTGTTTGTAATGTATGGAAAATTAATTTTATAGAAGACTATTTTTTCTTTGAATCAGTGTATTGAAATATTTTATATATATATATTTGTATATATTTTATTATATCTTGCTACAATGTAAAGTAGTAAAGTAGTGAGTGTACAGCTTGTATAACAGTGTAAATTTGCTGTCCCCTTAAATAACTCAACACACAGCCATTAATGTCTAAACCGCTGGCAACAAAAGTGAGTACACCCCTAAGTGAAAATGTCCAAATTGGGCCCAAAGTGTCAATATTTTGTGTGGCCACCATTATTTTCCAGCACTACCTTAACCCTCTTGGGCATGGAGTTCACCAGAGCTTCACAGGTTGCCACTGGAGTCTTCTTCCATGACGACATCACGGAGCTGGTGGATGTTAGAGACCTTGCGCTCCTCCACCTTCCGTTTGAGGATACCCCACAGATGCTCAATAGGGTTTAGGTCTGCAGACATGCTTGGCGAGTCCATCATCTTTACCCTCAGCTTCTTTAGCAAGACAGTGGTCGTCTTGGAGGTGTGTTTGGGGTTGTTACCATGTTGGAATACTGCCCTGCGGCCCAGTCTCCGGAGGGACTGCTTCAGTATGCCACAGTACATGTTGGCATGCATGGTTCCCTCAATTAACTGTAGCTCCCCAGTGCAGGCAGCACTCATGCAGCCCCGGACCATGACACTCATACTACCATGCTTGACTGTAGGCAAGACACACTTGTCTTTGTACTCCTCACCTGGTTGCTGCCACACACGCTTGACACCATCTGAACCAAATAAGTTTATCTTGGTCTCATCAGACCACAGGACATGGTTCCAGTAATCCATGTCCTTAGTCTGCTTGTCTTCAGCAAACTGTTTGCGGGCTTTCTTGTGCATCATCTTTAGAAGAGGCTTCCTTCTTGGAAGACAGCCATGCAGACAACCTCTGGATATGATGCTGAGCACGTGCATTCAACTTCTTTGGTCGACCATGGAGAGTCCTGTTCTGAGTGGAACCTGTCCTGGTAAACCGCTGTATGGTCTTGGCCACTGTGCTGCAGCTCAGTTTCAGGCAATCTTCTTATAGCCTAGGCCATCTTTATGTAGAGCAAAAATTCTTCTTTTCAGATCCAAAGAGAGTTCTTTGCCATGAGGTGCCATGTTGAACTTCCAGTGACCAGTATAAGAGAGTGAGAGTGATAACACCAAATTTAACACACCTGCTCCCCATTCACACCTGAGACCTTGTAACACTAATGAGTCACATGACACTGGGGAGGGAAAATGGCTAATTGGGCCCATTTTGGACATTTTCACTTAGGGGTGTACTCACCTTTGTTGCCAGCAGTTTAGAAATTAATAGCTGTGTGTTGAGTTATTTTGAGGGGACAGCACATTTACACTGTTATACAAGCTGTACACTCACTACTTTACATTGTAACAAAGTGACATTTCTTCAGTGTTGTCACATGAAAAGATATAATAAAATATTTACAAAAATGTGAGGGGTGTACTCACTTTTGTGAGATACTGTATATATAGCTACATGGAATGCACCTGTCATGATATGTATTTTATAGATATTGCATGGCTTTGCTTATTGCCCATTGCTAAATTCAGTATTGATCTGTTCCCATGTGGTTGGAGATAGCTCCTAACATTTTAACCTTGCTCTTATCTGAGTGATGACCCTTTTAAAAAAAAAAGTTTAATAGGTGAGCACATGAAAGAAAAGGTCTCCTCTACATTAATAGGAAATTAATGGGAAAGGTAAGTAATCTACTAGGCAGCAAGCTCCATAATTCAACATACACTCAAGCACACAGAAGTGCTAAACGGGATATAGAATAGCATTTGAATTAAAAGAAAGGTCAATAAGCAAAATATGAGCTATTCAAAATTATGTGGTGATGCAGTAATGTACTCAGTAATGCAGGAATGTATTTGAATGTATTCACTAAGACTAAATGCAAAGTGCACTAACCTATATTATCTTATCAGAATTAATTTTGCGAACCCGTGTAGAGTACACTGAAATCAATTGCTATTGCTATAGTGTACTTTGCATATTGTTCGCTAGCAGTGTTATTCAATAACTATGATGGTCAAAAAACACTCAGGGAGTGTGCAATACAGAATGAAGCAGAGCAAGAAGGAAATAGTTCAATGTTCTATGTGTAGCAGTAGGGACTGCTGGATATTGTGGTCCACCTGTCACCCTGCCCCAGCCGGGTATTCACTTCCCAGTCACTCTTGAGACAATGAACAGTCTCAAGTATGTTTGTTTTGTAATTTTTTTCAGGGATTTTTAACTTGGATAGGGTAAGGAAATATATGGAATGCCCAGAATCAATAATGAAATCAATGAGATGATCAATTGAAACCTCTATTTACAAGTCTAGAGTTTCAGTCTCCTCCAGCACAACGCTTATTTGTAGACTGTTCCTCACTCTCCTGTACATTACTTGGTTCCTGGTACAGCTAGCACATGGTAGGCCCGACTCTGACTCTGTCAGGCCTTAGCAACTGCCATTTTGTCAGATACCATGAACCAGACCAAGACAGAAGTACAGTAAAGTCACACTTGTTTATTAATAAAAATAAAAATGTAAATATAGTAAGCGTAGTCAAAGCATAGCCAGAGTCCAGTAACTGGATCGGGTAGTCAGCCAAGCCAGAGTTCAGTAACCAGATCGGGTAATCAGCCAAGCCAGAGTTCAGTACCCAGATCCGGTAATCAGCCAGGCCAGAAGTCAAGGATCCAAGTAGAGGAACAGCAAGCAGGATAAGGAGCCAGAAGGGATGTCAGCAAAGCCAGTCTTTAAACAGAAACGCAGGAGATGGTCTCTTGTGATGTGACCAAGGCAGGAATTAAGTGAGCTGGAGCTCTTTAAGTAGTTGGGACTGACGAGCAGATCCACAACAGCTGGTTAACTGTGGAGAGAGATGAGAGCTGGCAATTAGCCGACAGCTGAGCGGCCAGCTCAGAGAAGGAAGGGCTGAGCCAGCCCTGATACATTTGCAGGCAGGGACCGTGGGCCCCTTTATTGTATCAACAAAAATAGGAAAGTCTTTGGTGCTAGCTGACCTATGGTGGACTACTGCTCCCGGTCAGTTCTCTTCACGCCCTGCCAGCCCTTCTGGCTGCAGCTCCCCGACTTCACTGCCCATGACATCACAGTCTCTTTTGCTGGCTCTACATCCATCTCAGACGGCACACTCCCAGTTCGCTCCAGCATGCCTCCCCAGCTTTCCTAACTGTGCCTGTCACTCACCAGCCCTCCTGGCTGTGCTCCGGTGGACTGGGGATAGATAGATTTTGCATAGAAATTTGGCGTCTTATATTGTAGATCTGTAATTCTTAGCAATAACACACTTAGATCTGTCCACCAAGAGTCTAGTAGATATCCCAGGTATGATGAAGTTTGAAACACAAAATCATAAATTATAATATAATAAATAAATATAAATAATGGAAAAAAAAAAAATATAATAATAATAAAATAAATTTCCCCATGATTCACTATCGCTCAGTTCTGCAAGTGTTCTAATTTACTATCGCTGTTTTCTAGCTGGTCTAAAACCACTTTTGACGTAAAGGGACACTTTTTGGTAGCTATGGACAATCTCAAATTTTCAGGCAGAAAGAACAGTATATATAATATAAAACTGCATGCAGGGCATGGGCCAAAGCACTGGGGCCAAAATGAAGTGAGATGATATCATGCAGTACTGTAATCTGTAAGATTACAGTACTGTATGTGTTATGATTTTTACAATTTTTTGAATTTGCCGCCAGGCTCTGCCCCCGTGCGTCGCGACGCTCGCAGGGAACGGAGCCTGGCACAGAGAGGCTTCGGGCAGAGGACGGAGCCCGAAGACAGCACAGGGGGACATCGCAGGATCCTGGGGACAAGGTAAGTATACCGCACAAGGATCCTGAGATATAATCCCGAGTGTGGCTCAGGGTTACCGCTAATGGTGCTGAAATTTAACCCCGAGCCACACTCGGGAATGCCGTCAGGGAGGCGACGGGGGATTGAGCTGCCTCCAGGCCCACCTGCCCCTGATCTATCCATTTATTGCATGTGCTTCCATTGTGGAGACGCTTATAAATTCAGTAGTGTTAGGACTGCAAGCATACACAGGGTGCCGTGAAGAGGCCTTGCATGCGTTTACAAATGCGTGCTAACTAAACCCCTGTTTTTAACGCAGACTGTTGGACAGGTTAATTTGGTCAGTTGGCAGACTGGTTGGTGAGTTGAGCTATGGAATGTTCTGTTTTTGTCTTTCATGTGATAGCCCTTCCATGTGCTCCTTGCTGTGAAGGCCAGTTATAGGTGGGGGCAGGGGCCATTTGTTTGTTACACTGCATACAATCCATGCCTTGCCCTTTTCTTTGTGTTGCATCACAAATGAGGGTTTCTAATGTGATAAAAATACATCTCTTCCCTTTATTGCCCTGCCTGATTTAGACTGTGTCAGATCTCATTACTGTTTAACTCTCATTTGCAGAACTCTAGACTGAGAGATCCAGGGATTGTGGTATATGTAAGTGTCAGTTCTTATACTGCAGACAAAAGTTATGCATTACCCTGTGCAGTGCCATGTGGTATGCCTCATATTTGAACACAAATAGAAACTGCTAACACGGGAATGTGACGATTTACTCTACTATAAATTGTACTCTGGGCAACAAATGACACCATGAAACTACATGATCAATTCACATCTTATGCAGGTGAAAAAAACAGGGAACAAGTAGAAAGATTTATATGTCTTATGACCTAATGCCAGACACACCTCTGCCTTCCTCAGCAGCTTGTGGCATGTGTGCTGAGGGGTGCAACTCTAGCGGGGTGCCCATTTACTCATCTTGCTTAGATGCAGATGGAGGCCCCTTTAACACCTTTTTTCCACAACTCCTTGGATTCCTGGACACACACAGGGAATATAAGTTTATCTGTTTCCCTACCTCATCAGCTTAGAGAATCTACACCTGATGAGACAAAGATAACTGTCCAAATGGTCTGCAGCTAGATGAAAGGTCCTCCACTCTTCCAATCAGAACCAACTTGTGGTCAGTGTATACATGTATTTTACCATCTTGAACCTTTTTTGTTTCTAACTGTGCAACTGTTTGGTAAACTGCAAGTTACACTTACTCCTTGTCTGATCATTTAGCTGATTACCTATACTGTTACATTTGCCATTACTGTTACATTAGCCATAGCCAATATAGAGCACTGGAATGGGATGGGAAAAGAGCATATCTTCCAAGAGAAAAGAAATTTTTTTTTTATACTAATTAGAAAAGGTATTTTAAAGCTTTTGTATAGAGCAGGGAATAGCTTAAACCACTGTCAGGAACATGTTTCTAGGGCTCAAGATGACCCTTTATTAGAGCCTAGCAATATAATATGTCCTGATGAAGGGGGCATCTGAAACATGTAACTTTTGTCAGGCTTTGTTTAAAATTTGTATTGGTGTAAATCTTTTTTGTATTTAAAACTTTGGAGACCTAGTGTCAACCATTTGTTCTTCCAAGGTTTTTTTGTTTCCCTTTTTTTGCTGTCTTTGACCTGTTGGGATGATTTTGTTTCACATCTTTTGCTCGAGATATAACATGGAGTGATAGGATATCTCTCCTAATTGAAGGGAGAAACTGACACTTGATTTCACCTAAACAGTGATAAATGTAACATTTTGCATTTCCCGTGATGTTCTATTGCTATGACAATGGTATCAAGGTCAGATAGGAAGAAAGGAATCAGACAGGAATCAACATAATGGGTTCACAGAATGCAACACAAGTATGACAGGGGTTCTAACTTTTCCCGACCCTATCCAGGAAAACAAAAACAAAAGTGTGGCTGTAAATACACTTTAGGCATTGTACTGTAAAACCACAAACACATGGCAGTACAGAACTATAAAGAGATAAACAATTAAAGGCTTCAAATGGTATAAAAATTATCCATTCTCACACAGGGATGACTGCTGGAGAATGAAAGTAGGATTAGTTGTTGCAAGGCATTAACCTCCCTGGTGGTATGATTATTTCTGATTTTAGGTGCTGAAAGCGGTACAATTATTTTGCACAGAAATTTGGCGTTTTATATTGTAGGCCTGTAATTCTTAGGAATAGTTCACTTAAATCTGTCCAAACAAGAGTCTAGTAGACATCCCGGGTATGATAAAGTTTGAAAAACGAAATAAAAAATTATAATATAATAAATAACTATAAATAATTATAACAAATAATAATATAAAAATAATAAAAATTATATAATAATGTAATCAAATCAAAAACACTGAAATTTGCTCAGTTGCAGAATTTTAGCTTTCGTTACTTTTAGTGTTTGATGACGGATCTCCCCACAAATCACTATCGCTCAATTCTGCGAGTGATTCTAATTTATTATCGCTTTTTTCTAGCTGCTCTAAATCCACTTTTGATGTAAAGAGACAGTTTTGGTTGCTATGGACAATCTCCAGTTTCCTGGCAGAAAGAACAGTTTTATATATATAAAACTGCATGCAGGACACTGGGCAGACCACTAGGGACAAAGGGGATGTGTAGTTATTTGATACAGTACTGTAATCTGTAAGATTACAGTATGCTGTATCTATACTGTGTGTTTCACTTTTGAATTTACCGCCGAACTCCGTCCCCGTGCGTCGCAACGCTCGCAGGGAACGGAGCTCGGCACTGTGAATCGAGCGAGACACAGCGGCTCGCCGATCACAGCGGGGAGACATCGCAGGATCCAGGGGACAAGGTAAGTATGCTCTTCCTGGATCCTGCGATGCAATCCCGAGTCTGGCTCGGGGTTACCGCTTTTGGTATGAAAAATCCAACCCGAGCCAGACTCGGGAATACCGCCAGGGAGGTTAAAGACAATTGTTCATTTAGAACTAGTTTTGTGACTAAACACTTCTGAACATATACTTGACTTTTAAGGTGCAGTGGGGTTAAAGTGGGGTTTTTCACTAAAGGCAAATAGACAGTTCACTTTACAAGGGAAGTTGCACCTTGCAAGTTAAAGTGTTATTAAACCCAGGACCCTGCATTTACTATATCTGGTCTCCCACAGTACACAGAACATGGAAATGCAATTATTTTAGTAAATCTAAACTGCTAAATACCTTTTCTCATCAGCAGTATATAGCAGCAGGGCCGCTGATAAGCCAGTACAACTGGCCCTGTTGTACCGGGCCCGGCCAGCAGGGGGGGGGGGCCCGAGCAACATAAACAGTGAATGAAAGAATGCAAAGTAATAAAAAAAAAGTGTTTCCCTCCCCTTCTCCAGCAGCTCACATTTGACTGTAAACAGTGCTGGAGTGGGGCTGAATGGGCGAGCAAGGAGGGAGACACAGGTATGACTACATCAGCAATACAAGTTCTACAGGACACACAGCTGTGGCTGAATGGAAACAACAGGAGCGTTGGGAGCACAGTAACATGTAACAATGCTGGCTGACTGCGTCTTCCAAATATCTATGTGATCAGGCAGTGTACAGGTTACTGATCAGCCTCCCCTCCCTCTTGTCTTGCTGGTTACTTTTTTTTTTTAATCTGCCTAACCTGACCCGCACATTGCCTGATCACACTGACACAATCTCTGGAAGACTCTGCAGCAGCTGTTAACCATTTAAGCTTATAATCAGCTATTTAGCCAGAGCTCTGTGTGTGCTTCTCAGATTGTTTGATGGGTATTTATTTATTTTTATTTTTTTGGAGGATTTACTGCTGGATCAGGCTAAAAACTTCACAGCCCTATTAGCAGGTTACTGTCCTCCATTAATCCTGACCAGTTCACTGTTTGTAAGAAAATTTTTATTTTGGAAATTGGATGTGATGCTGTCTTCTGTCACTTGGTTGTACTTTCAAAGAAAAATCACTGACTTGATCTTGCAGAGCTGGTTTAAATAGAGTGGATCAGCCCTGTAATACTATATACTGGTACACTGGGTTCAGCCATAAACGCAGTCTCCAACCATCTCCTGAATCAATCATGTCTGCGATCCCTAACCGTCTTCTGTACCATGTCTGCAGTCTCTGACCATCTCCTGTACTATGTCTACAATCTCTGACCATCTCCTGTACCATGTCTGCAGTCTCTGATCATCTCCTGTACCATGTCTGCAGTCTCTGACCATCTCCTGTACTACGTCCTCAGTCTCTGACCATCTCTTGTATCATGTCTGCAGTCTCTGAACATCTCCTGTACCATGTCTGCAATCTCTGATCATCTCCTGTACTATGTCTGCAGTCTCTAACCATCTCCTGTACCATGTCTGCAGTCTCTGACCATCTCCTGTACCATATCTGCAGTCTCTGACTATCTTCTGTACCATGTCTGCAGTCTCTGACCATCTTCTATACCATGTCTGCAGTCTCTGATCATCTCCTGTACCATGTCTGCAGTCTCTGATCATCTCCTGTAATATGTCTGCAGTCTCTGACCATCTCCTGTACCATGTCTGCAGTCTCTGACCGTCTCCTGTACCATGTCTGCAGTCTCTGACCGTCTCCTGTACCATGTCTGCATTCTCTGATCATCTCCTGTAATATGTCTGCAGTCTCTGACCGTCTCCTGTACCATGTCTGCAGTCTATGACCATCTCCTGTACCATGTCTGCAGTCTCTGACCATCTCCTGTGCCATGTCTGCAGTCTCTGATCATCTCCTGTACTATGTCTGCAGTCTCTGATCGTCTCCTGTACTATGTCTGCAGTCTCTGATCATCTCCTGTACCATGTCTGCAGTCTCTGACCATCTCCTGTACCATGTCTGCAGTCTCTGACCGTCTCCTGTACCATATCTGCAGTCTCTGACCGTCTCCTGTAGTATGTCTGCAGTCTCTGACCGTCTCCTGTACCATGTCTGCATTCTCTGATCATCTCCTGTAATATGTCTGCAGTCTCTGGCCATCTCCTGTACCATGTCTGCAGTCTATGACCATCTCCTGTACCATGTCTGCCATCTCTGACCGTCTCCTGTACTATGTCTGCAGTCTCTGACCGTCTCCAGTACTATGTCTGCAGTCTCTGACCATCTACTGTACTATGTCTGCAGTCTCTGACCTTCTGGGGAGGGGCCAGGGGGGGCTGAAGGAGGGACCATGGGGACCAGGGGAGGTCCATGGTGGGGCTGGAGGAGGGGCCAGGGGCAGGATTAGGGTGGGGCTGAAGGGAGCCCCGTCAGGTAGGCTGTACGGGGCCTCATGATTTCTATCAGGGGCCCTCTATAGCAGTCTTTTGATTTCTATCAGTTCCTGGTGAAGCTTGTAGGAGGAGTTTTCATACTGCACTAAGCTGTGCTGATCACATGCACTCTTCCAAAAAAAAAAAAAAAAAAAAAACCTCTCTAGTAATACACACCAAACTGAGCATGTGCGGCCTGACTCCAAAGGCTCTGTCTTATCCAGACTTGTCCAGGGGGACAGTGCAGGGAGGGGAGGATCTGTGCATACAAGATGAAGCAGCTTTTTTACACAATGCAGAGGATTAAACCCTTAGGTCCCACAGTCAGTATAACAAGCATGCTTTACTGCGTATACAGACCGATTTTACTGTTGTGGGTTTAGTAACACTTTAATTATCCCCAGAGCTTAGTGAAAGAGGTGATGCTCTGGTAACATCCATCATCCATTCAAAACATTTTTTTTCCTTGCATGTGAATGAGTATTGTTTGCAAAGTGAAATTTCATCACATTCACTAAGCTCTGGAGAAAATTCCCTTGAACAATGAGACTTCCCTTGCAAAGTGAACAGACTTTTTGTCTTTAGTAAATCAACCTCATTTTGACAAATGTAAAGTGGGAAAGTATTGGGAGCTACCTATTAAGTCAGTGATAGTCTGCTTTTTTGATATAGCAGAACTTAAGACCCCTTTCACACTGAGGCATTTTTCAGGTGCTAAAGGGCTAAAAATAGCACCTGTAAAGTGCCTGAAAAAATGCCTCCCCTGCAGCTGCAGTTTGAGAGCTTTCACACTGGAGTGGTGTGCTTGCAGGACAGTAGAAAAAGTCCTGCAAGAAGCATCTTTGGAGCTGTTTAAGAGCGGTGTATACACCCTCCACCACCCCTGCCTATTGAGATGAATAGGCACCGCTGCCGAAGCACCTGCAAAGCGCTTCAGCAGCAACACTTTTCGGATTTAACCCTTTCTTCAGCCGCTAGCGGGGATTAAAAGCGCCCCGATAGTGGCAGAAAAGCACTGCTAAAACGATGGTAAAGCGATGCTAAAACTAGTGACACTTTACGCGGCCCGCTGTAAAAGAGGTCTAAATGAGGTCCCTGAAATCACCAAAGGGCCATACATAATATTCAGTGAATGTAATGTAATAGAAAGCTGTCAAAGACTGTAGTCATGCAACAGGAGTTTACCAGAGATGATATACATGCTATAGGAGTTGTTGGAGACTGGGAATATGTTTCAGGAGAAAGTAATAGACTGGGGGTACATTAAATGAGACCACTGATCTTACTGTTCCTTTGCAAACTAAAGTGATTCTAAAATTAATATTTTTTTTTAGATAACAAACATGTTATACTTACCTGCTCTGTGCAATGGTTTTGCACAGAGTAGCTACGATCCTCTTCTTTTTGGGTCCACCACTACAGGTCCTGGCTCATCCCTCCGGCAACGTGCCCCCAATAGCAAGCCTCTGAAGTCTATTCACACACACAGAGCGTGGCTTGCCCCCCGCCCACTCTCTCCTCATTGGCTCACTGGCTGTGATTGACAGCTGCAGGAGCCATTGGCTCCTGCAGCTGTATGAGCCAGTGAGTAGAGAGAGACCCAGAAGAGCCGCTGCTCTCGTGCACATCGCTGGATCGAGATGGGGTTCAGGTAAATATAAAGGTGGGGCTGAGGGGGAAGACATTTTTACTGCCTACACCCCCCTTAAAAATGAATTGTGTAACAGTAAAAATAAACCAAACCATTTAAATATTATAGCCCAGTCTAAATACTTTGCCTTCCCTGGCTCAAGCAAGACCCTAGATTAAAAAGTGTTGTACCTGTAGGACCTCCCTCCCCCCATCTTTTCCAAACCTTAGCTGAAAAACTGCCATTCTGTGTCCTGCCTTTTTACCAGCTGTTGGTCGCCCGCCCCTTTTATCACAGGAGCAAGCTGTGTTACTCGTTCAAATCCGGACAGAAGTGCAGTGCGTTCTCTCCATATCAGCAGGAAAGCCCTAGAAAAGAAGTATGTGAATATGCCAGTCTACCAGTCCTGCCCCCTGGGTGAAGTCAGCGGTCCAGTCTCAGCCTTACTGTGGACAAACAAGATATTTGGGGGGCACACCCTAAAAGATGCATTAAAGCTGGTGCAGCCATAAGACCATACAACAGAGCAAAATATTACAGCGCACACATGCAAAAAAGACATTTACCTCAAGCAGGGCTAGTTTAAAACAATTTAAAAAATATTATCAAAAAATATGGGGATTTGGTCACACCATATTGCTATATGGTGCTAAGCCCACTTACTGCGTCAAAGTACCCCATGATTAGTGGGTCCTACACTATCCATGGATTGGGAGATCCTGCTTCTCTGAACCATGAGAGCAATACTCTCTTCTATATGGGAGAACTATGAAGTCTCCACCCATGACACAAGTGGACACTAATGAGAGGTACTTAATGAAAGAGTGGGGTGCTCCTCACCCAAAAGGATTTGGTCAGAATTAGGGATGAGCCGAACACCCCCCGGTTCGGTTCGCACCAGAACCCGCGAACGGACCGAAAGTTCGCACGAACGTTAGAACCCCATTGACGTCTATGGGACTCGAACGTTCGAAATCAAAAGTGCTCATTTTAAAGGCTAATTTGCATGGTATTGTCCTAAAAAGGGTTTGGGGACCCGGGTCCTACCCCAGGGGACATGTATCAATGCAAAAAAAACTTTTAAAAACGGCCGTTTTTTCGGGAGCAGTGATTTTAATGATGCTTAAAGTAAAAAAAAAAAAGTGAAATATTCCTTTAAATATCGTACCTGGGGGGTGTCTATAGTATGCCTGTAAAGTGACGCGTGTTTCCCATGTTTAGAACAGTCCCTGCACCAAATGTCATTTTTAAAGGAAAAAATCTCATTTAAAACTGCTTGCGGGTTTAATGTCATGTCGGGTCATGGCAATATGGATGAAAATCAGTGAGACAAACGGCATGGGTACCCCCCAGTCCATTACCAGTCCCTTTGGGTCTTGTATGGATATTAAGGGGAACCCCGCACCCAAATTAAAATAAGGAAAGGTGTGGGGCCACCAGGCCCTATATACTCTGAACAGCAGTATACAGGCGGTGCAAACAAGACAGGGACTGTAGGTTTGTTGTTAAGTAGAATCTGTTTGTAATTTTGAACATTTTTAACGTGTTTAGCTCCAGCCAAAAAATCTTTTCTAAGCTTTTTGGAAAACATAGGGAAGGGTTATCACCCCTGTGACATTTGTTTTGCTGTCTTTCCTCCTCTTCAGAAGATTTCACCTCACTTTTTTGTCCCAATGAAAAATGTTTTTTGAAAATTTGGGTTTTTTTGTGGAACAAGGATTGGAAAGCATCAGTGGAAAGGAGAACTTGTTTTCCCATATTAACTCTTACAGGAGAGAATTTCCCTTCCTAGGGGTAGATTTCATCTCACTTCCTGTTGTCTCCTTCCGTTTGCAAGTAGGAGTCGTTTGTAAGTTAGATGTTTGAAAGTAGGGTCCTGCCCTATATACTCAGCAGAAATTTGGGCCTTAGGTGTTGCTGTGGCCACAACACTGTAAGCCCTCACAGGGCCCTGCTGTGAAATATTAGATCAAGAATTGTAATTACATGCCCCTGTTGAACAGCAGCTGAAAAATTAGGCCTTAGGCACTGGTGCTGGTGCCACAACACTGCAACCCCTCACAGACACTCTAGTTGGAACGCAGGAACGAGCCCTGCTGCAAATTATTGCTTCAAAAATTGTAATTACACGCCCCTGTTAGACAGGGGCAGAAAAATTGGGCCTTAGGCACTGGTGCTGGTGCCACAACACTGCAACCCCTCACAGACACTCTAGTTGGAACGCAGGAACGAGCCCTGCTGCAAATGATTGCTTCAAAAATTGTAATTACACGCCCCTGTTAGACAGGGGCAGAAAAATTGGGCCTTAGGCACTGGTGCTGGTGCCACAACACTGCAACCCCTCACAGACACTCTAGTTGGAACGCAGGAACGAGCCCTACTGCAAAGTATTGCATCAAAAATTGTAATTACACGCCCCTGTTAGACAGGGGCAGAAAAATTGGGCCTTAGGCACTGGTGCTGGTGCCACAACACTGCAACCCCTCACAGACACTCTAGTTGGAACGCAGGAACGAGCCCTGCTGCAAAGTATTGCATCAAAAATTGTAATTACACGCCCCTGTTAGACAGGGGCAGAAAAATTGGGCCCTAGGCACTGGTGCTGGTGCCACAACACTGCAACCCCTCACAGACACTCTAGTTGGAATGCAGGAACGAGCCCTGCTGCAAAGTATTACATCAAAAATTGTAATTACACGCCCCTGTTAAACAGGGGCTGAAAAATTGTGCCTTAGGCACTGGTGGTGGCGCCCAGAACCAAAAATGTTCTTACAAGCTATCAGCGTGATGATTGAGGAGGAAGAGGATAATTACTCAGGGATAGTCACTCAGCATCAGCATAGGCAGTCTTTGAAGGGATCTGAGATTTCAAAAAAAATTATTCGGTTACATCAGCATCAGGTGCTTGGTAGCTGGTGGTGATCCAAGACTCATTCATTTTTATGAAGGTCAGCCGATCGACCGAGTCGGTGGACAGACGCACCCTGTGATCGGTTACCACGCCTCCAGCAGCACTGAATGTGCGTTCCGAAAGAACGCTGGATGCAGGACAGGCCAGTAGCTCAATTGCATACTGTGCAAGCTCTGGCCAGTGATCCATCCTCAAGACCCAGTAACCCAGAGGATTTTCGGTGGGAAAGGTGTCCAAGTCTGATCTTGCCCCTAGGTATTCCTGCACCATGTAAAACAGACGCTGGCGATGGTTGCTGGAACCAATCATACCTTGGGGCTGCGGACCAAAAAATTGTCTGAACGCATCGGTCAGACGGCCACCTTCTCCACCGCTCCTTCTTTGACTGACCGAAGCCTCAGCAACACGTTGTCCAGAAACAGGAGTTTGTAACCTCCCAGTCTCTGGGAACGCGTTGCACAGACCTTTCTGCAAGGCCTCCCGAAGATGTTTCATCCTCTGCTCCCTCTGCGATGGCAAGATAAGGTCCGCAACCTTACCCTTGTAACGTGGATCAAGGAGGGTTGCCAGCCAGTATTGGTCCTTCTCCTTGATACCACGAATACGAGGATCCTTACGCAGGCTTTGCAGGATCAGGGAGGCCATGCAGCGTAGGTTTGCTGAGGCATTCGGTCCGGAGTCCTCTGGGTCACTAAGAACGACATGGTCCGCAGCCACCTCCTCCCAGCCACGTACAAGTCCATGTGTTTCTTGGGACTGATCCCTTAAAGACTGCTGCTGATGCTGAGTGCCAGGCTCCACCTCCATACTGACACAATCTTCCTCCTCCTCCTCTTCCTCCTCGTCCTCTTCCTGTGTGATCGGCGGGCACGCAGGAACACTGTCTGGATAAAGGGGGCCTTGAGAGCTAAGGAAGTCCTCCTCTTCCTGCCTCTGTTCTGCCTCAAGTGCCCTGTCCATTATTCCACGCAGCGTGTGCTCCAACAGGTGGACAAGGGGGACAGTGTCACTGATGCATGCACTGTCACTGCTCACCATCCTCGTGGCCTCCTCGAATGGTGACAGGACAGTGCATGCATCCCTGATCATGGCCCACTGGCGTGGGGAAAAAAAACCAAGCTCCCCTGACCCTGTCCTGGTGCCATAGTCGCACAGGTACTCATTGATGGCCCTCTGCTGCGTGTGCAGCCGCTGCAGCATGGCCAACGTTGAGTTCCACCTGGTGGGCATGTCACAGATTAGGCGGTTCTTGGGCAGGTTAAACTCCTTTTGGAGGTCCGTCAGCCGAGCACTGGCATTATATGACCGGCGGAAATGCACACAGACTTTCCTGGCCTGCCTCAGGACATCCTGTAAGCCCGGGTACCTGCCCAAGAACCGCTGCACCACCAAGTTAAGGACGTGAGCCAAACAGGGCACATGGGTCATTTGTCCCTGTCGGAGGGCAGAGAGGAGGTTGGTGCCATTGTCGCAAACCACCATTCCTGCCTTAAGTTGGCGTGGCGTCAACCACCTCTGAACCTGCCCCTGCAGAGCTGACAGAACCTCTGCCCCAGTGTGGCTCCTGTCCCCCAAGCACACCAGCTCAAGCACCGCATGGCATCTTTTGGCCTGCGTACTTGCGTAGCCCCTTGAACGCCTACGGAGCACCGCTGGTTCCGAGGAAGAGGCCATGGAGGAAGAAGAAGAGGAGGGGGTGGAGGAGAGAGGTGTGTCACAATCAGCATTTTGGAGGCGTGGTGGCGGAACAACCTCCAACACTACTGCACCTTGTCCTGCATCCTTCCCAGCTGCCAGCAGAGTCACCCAATGCGCCGTGAAACTTAGGTAACGTCCCTGTCCATGCCTGCTGGACCATGAGTCAGCGGTAATATGCACCTTACCGCTGACCGCCCTGTCCAGCGAGGCATGGACATTGCCTTCCACATGCCGGTAGAGAGCCGGAATCGCCTTCCGTGAGAAAAAGTGGCGTTTGGGTACCTGCCACTGAGGAACCGCACATTCCACAAACTCACGGAAGGGGGCAGAGTCTACCAACTGAAAAGGCAGCAGTTGAAGTGCTAGCAATTTTGCCAAGCTAGCATTCAACCGCTGGGCATGTGGATGGCTGGGAGCAAACTTCTTTCGGCGGTGCAGCAGCTGGGGCAGGGAAATTTGCCTGGTACAATCTGACGTCGGTGTACCAAAAGCAGATTGCCCACAAGTACTTGGCTGTGACACACCTAATTCTACACCTTCATTCCTCTCACTGTAGGTCTCAGAGAGGACTGAAGGTCTAGTGGGGTTGGAAATCTCAGCTGATGAGGAGCAAGGAGAGATCCTCTTTGTTCTTTGGTGTGGGTCTTTTAGATACGCTTGCCAACGAACTGCATGGCAGGTCAACATATGTCTGGTCAAGCATGTGGTACCCAAGCGGGAGATATTTTGGCCACGCGAGATACGCTTGAGACATATGTTGCAAATAGCAGCGGTGCGATCTGATGCACTCGTCTCAAAAAAGGCCCACACCAAAGAACTTTTTGAATAACGCGCAGAGACTGCAGCGCCCTGCACATGTGGAGCTTTGGGGTGTGATGCAGTCAATGTGCTGCCCTTAGGCTGGCCCCTGGAGGGCATCCTGCCTCGTTGGTGATGTGCTGCCGCCTCCTCC
The DNA here is from genome assembly GCF_042186555.1 of Aquarana catesbeiana. Classification (NCBI taxonomy): domain Eukaryota; kingdom Metazoa; phylum Chordata; class Amphibia; order Anura; family Ranidae; genus Aquarana; species Aquarana catesbeiana. The sequence continues at coordinate 129,732,828 of NC_133331.1, read as the reverse complement.
TCCTCCTCCTCCTCCTCCTCCTCCTCCTCCTCCTCTCTCCTATCAGGCACCCACGTTGAGTCAGTGACCTCATCATCCCCTCCCTCCTCATCACTGGAGCAAACCTGGCAGTATGCTGCAGCAGGGGGAGCATGACTGCCAGATTGCTGTCCTTCTTGGGCACCCCCTCTGTCCGCGCTCATGTTACTGCCTTCATCGAGCTCAGTATCGTCATCAGAGCCTTCCAAACGCTGGGCATCCTCCTGGAGCATGTACCCAACACTGTGGTCAAACAGTTCGAGGGAATCCTCATGAGGACATGGTGGAGCTAGGGAAGGAGTCACTGATGACATTGAGCTGAGGGAAGAGGCCGCTGCTTTGCCAGACAAAGCACCCTGGGCATGGGTGAGAGAGGATGAGGAGGATGAGGACGGCTTGGTCATCCACTCGACCAAGTCTTCCGCATGTTGCGGCTCAACATGGCCAGCTGCCGAAAAAAAGGCCAAGCGTGTCCCATGGCCACGTGCTGATGAGGATGCACCGTCTCCACGACCAGCACTAGACACAGAGCCTGCTTGCCCTCTCTTATTGGCTTGTGACTGTCTGCCTCTCCTTCTTGGCCTTCCAGACATACTAATGGCCTGTAGCTGCACTAAGCTGGGATAGAACACCTGTAATTTTCTTCAAGTAGCTTTATATACTGTAACCAGACAAGCCTGCCTGTCAGTAGGAAGATAACAGGAACGGATCTAGCTGAACACTGTGAGCAGGACGCACTGTACTAAATGTAAATAGTCTAGCTGCCTGACCGTGGTACTAATAGGATCAAATAGAACACCTGTAATTTTCTTCAGGTAGCTTTATATACTGTAACCAGACAAGCCTGCCTGTCAGTAGGAAGATAACAGGAACGGATCTAGCTGTACACTGTGAGCAGGACGCACTGTACTAAATGTAAATAGTCTAGCTGCCTGACCGTGGTACTAATAGGATCAAATAGAACACCTGTAATTTTCTTCAGGTAGCTTTATATACTGTAACCAGACAAGCCTGCCTGTCAGTAGGAAGATAACAGGAACGGATCTAGCTGAACACTGTGAGCAGGACACACTGTACTAAATGTAAATAGTCTAGCTGCCTGACCGTGGTACTAATAGGATCAAATAGAACACCTGTAATTTTCTTCAGGTAGCTTTATATACTGTAACCAGACAAGCCTGCCGGTCAGTAGGAATTTAACAGGAACGGATCTAGCTGAACACTGTGAGCAGGACACACTGTACTAAATGTAAATAGTCTAGCTGCCTGACCGTGGTACTAATAGGATCAAATAGAACACCTGTAATTTTCTTCAGGTAGCTTTATATACTGTAACCAGACAAGCCTGCCGGTCAGTAGGAATTTAACAGGAACGGATCTAGCTGAACACTGTGAGCAGGACACACTGTACTAAATGTAAATAGTCTAGCTGCCTGACCGTGGTACTAATAGGATCAAATAGAACACCTGTAATTTTCTTCAGGTAGCTTTATATACTGTAACCAGACAAGCCTGCCGGTCAGTAGGAATTTAACAGGAACGGATCTAGCTGAACACTGTGAGCAGGACACACTGTACTAAATGTAAATAGTCTAGCTGCCTGACCGTGGTACTAATAGGATCAAATAGAACACCTGTAATTTTCTTCAGGTAGCTTTATATACTGTAACCAGACAAGCCTGCCGGTCAGTAGGAATTTAACAGGAACGGATCTAGCTGAACACTGTGAGCAGGACGCACTGCACTAAATGTAAATAGCAGGAACGGATCTAGCTGAACACTGTGAGCAGGACGCACTGCACTAAATGTAAATAGTCTAGAAGATAACAGGAACGGATCTAGCTGAACACTGTGAGCAGGACGCACTGCATTAAATGTAAATAGTCTAGATAGAAGATAACAGGAACGGATCTAGCTAAACTGAATACAGTGTATATATATATATGCAACACCTGGGATGCATATATATACACAATACACTGTAAGTGCAGCTAACTGACTGACTGTTCTGCCTAATCTATCTAACTCAAATCAAATGACACTGTCTCTCTCTCTCTCTATCTCTCAGCACACCGGAACACACACTACACAGGGCCGCCGTGCAGGCGGCCTTATATAGTGTGGGGTGTGTACTAAATGCCCTGAGCCGTAATTGGCCAAAGCCACCCTGGCTTTGGCCAATTACAGCTCTCTCTACTGACAGCGCTGTGATTGGCCAAGCATGCGGGTCATAGTGCATGCTTGGCCAATCATCAGCCAGCAATGCACTGCGATGCCGCAGTGAATTATGGGCCGTGACGCGCCACACGAATTTAGCGCGAACGGCCCATAACGTTCGCAATTCGGCGAACGATCGAACAGCCGATGTTCGAGTCGAACATGGGTTCGACTCGAACACGAAGCTCATCCCTAGTCAGAATCCATACAATAGACAAACAAGATATTTGGGGGGGCACACCCTAAAAGATGCATTAAAGCTGGTGCAGCCATAGGACCATACAACAGAGCAAAATATTACAGCGCACACTTGCAAAAAAGACATTTACCTCCAGCAGGGCTAGTTTAAAACACCTAGACAATTTAAAAAATATTATCAAAATTGATAATATTTTTTAAATTGTCTAGGTGTTTTAAACTAGCCCTGCTGGAGGTAAATGTCTTTTTTGCATGTGTGCGCTGTAATATTTTGCTCAGCCTTACTGTGAGGACACTGCACATGCATGAGGATTTTAATGAGTAAAACCATTTGCTTCTGTGATGCTGGGGTGGGCAACCATTGGCCGGCCAATCCAGGCAATAAAGCAAGACACAGAATACACAGAGTTTTTCAGCTAGGTTTGTTGGGCTAATTGTCTAAAGGTATGACACTTACATTAAAAAAACATTTTACCAAACTGCACAGTGTGTTTCAAACTATAGGGGCTAATTGGCTAAAAAGGTAAATTTCACCAAAAATAGTGTCAAAAGTGTCTGATGTGTCCTCCATAATGTCCCATTCACAATAAAAATCGCAGATCGCCACCATTACTAATAAAAAAAATAAAATAATAAAAATGCCATAAATCTGTCTCCTATTTTGTAGACGCTATAACTTTTGCACAAGCCAATCAATATACGCTTATTGTGATTTTTTTTTTTACCAAAAATATGTAGAAGAATACATATCAGCCTAAACTGAGAAAGAAATTTTTTTTTATATATTTTTGGGGGATATTTATTATAGCAAAAAGTAAAAAGTTGTTTTTTTTTTCAAAATTGTCGCTCTTTTTTTTTTATTGCACAAAAAATAAAAACTGCAGAGGTGATCAAATACCACCAAATGAAAGCTCTATTTGTGGGGATAAATTTTGTTTGGGTACAACGGCGCACGACCGCGCAATTGTCAGTTAAAGCGACGCATCGCAAAAAGTGCTTTGGTCAGTAAGGGGGTAAATTCTTCCGGGTGTGAAGTAGTTAAATTAGGATATTAAATAATTGTATAGATTTCAGCAGCAACTTTTAAAGAAAGGAATTCTTTTAAAATGACTGAAAAGCAATAGGTGTAATGCTTACTGACTTACTGAATAGACTTATATTCCGATCATTTTTATCAAGATACCTGTTAATTCCCTGCTCTGGTTAGATTTATTTTTAAGGTTAACCAGATGGGTCAGCCAGGGCGTTTATAGCAAATGAAAGTGTAATGGCAATTTCTAAATTCTCCCTGTAGCAAGGATTCCTTCAAAGTCTTATTAAATTACATCTTGACGCTGCTTGTAGCTACAATCACATTTGTCTGAAGAATAAGTATTGATCTCTGAGCAATCATTCCTCTTGTATTGCCATTGCCAATCATTGAATTATATGATGAGGGAGAAACCAGTTGGAAACTGAAAAGCTTGAAAGCTTTAAAGGTCTGTTTAAGGTCAAACATCAAGAAAAAGAGGTCATGTAGCCAAATTGCTTGGCGGAAAGCAATGTCTTCACGTTTTAAATGTCTGTTTTGTTTTCCTCTGATTAAATTACAAACAAACCAGAGGGCTCTGAAGTTTCATTTATGTATGAAAGGGAATTTATAGTTCTTTTATCACTTCTTTCCATAGAAATGGAAATGGGAATTCATTTTTTATGCATACATAGCAAAATATGTTCTTCTTTATGAAGGTAAACCTGTGGTGTAAGTATGGTTTATGAACACCTGGTTCTGGTCCTAGCTGCCTAGAATCAATGAATTTGTCAGAACTTGGATCATCTGCTGGTGGCACTGTGGTTCCTAGAGCGGAAGGTTGTAGTTCCAGGATCCACCAGCTGGGGTCTCCTAGCACCTACCAGATCCCAGTAATCAGGCTTCACCTGATTCTGGCTGCTGGGAGGATATTTAGCTCCTTCTCTACTTGTCCCTCTTGTTTCAGTGTTTTGCCAAATTCATGCTTACTAAGTTACCTTGAGTCTAATTCCTGCCTGATTTTGCTCCTGCCCTGTATCCTGTACCCTGTACCCTGCTGCCTCATATCTGCTCTCTTTGTTCCTGATCCCCATCCTGGTTCCCCCATCCTGACTGTTCCTTGCACCTCCTGTTTACCCTGTTGATCTGTGCTTCCCTTTTATCTGTATATATTGTATTATAGTTAGTTTTGATGGTTAGATTTTCTGTCAGTTATTTTGTTAGTTAGGATTTGTGCCCCTTTGGCTTATGGTTCACTATAATTTAATGTTTGCTGTGTATTCTGTTTGCTGATGTTTTGATGGATACTGTTTTACTATAAATAAATCTTACTTGAAGCATACACAGTCTGGTTTCAGTTTCCTGAATCCAGCTACACAGATCTGGCCATCCCTGTTGCTGATCGCCTGCTCTTGGTATCCCTGACAACATTTCTGGATGTGTGGTTAGGAGCACCTAGTACAAATGACAACTCATTTGGTAATTCGTTTAAATCACTTTCATGGTTAAGAACATCAAATGCATCCAACGTGTTTTGGGGGAAGGGCCTCCCCCTTCTTCAGGACTAACATGTGCAGGACAATAAAAAAACATAAAATATGGTAGTTAATAAAAAATCAACAATAGTAATGAAAATTTTATGAAAGGATGTTAAATTTTGTGTTGACAAATAAAAATCAGTATAATGGTACACATTGATCAGACAGCATTGTATATCATATTTCCATAACATTTAGCACATTGTGTTATGTATGTATATTACCATATTTTGGCACCACTAGGTTTACATTCCAGCAGCAGCCGGGATCCTCTCATTTAGCGGACGTGCATCGGTGACGTCAGGATGTGGCTCGTGGGAGGAGGAGCCACGTCCTGACGTCACCGCTGCACGTCCAGTCCCGGAAGCTACGGGCTAATCTGAAGCCAGCTGGCTTTTCCTTACTAGGGATGAGCTTCGAGTTCGAGTCGAACTCATGTTCGACTCGAACATTGGCTGTTCGCAAGTTCGCCAAACAGCGAACAATTTGGGGTGTTCGCGGCAAATTCGAATGCCGCGGAACATCCTTTAAAAGTCTATGGGAGAAATCAAAAGTGCTAATTTTAAAGGCTAATATGCAAGTTATTGTCATAAAAAGTGTTTGGGGACCTGGGTCCTGCCCCAGGGGACATGGATCAATGCAAAAAAAAGTTTTAAAAACGGCCGTTTTTTCAGGAGCAGTGATTTTAATAATGCTTAAAGTCAATCAATAAAAGTGTAATATCCCTTTAAATTTCGTACCTGGGGGGTGTCTATAGTATGCCTGTAAAGGGGCGCATGTTTCCCGTGTTTAGAACAATCTGACAGCAAAATGACATTTCGAAGGAAAAAACTCATTTAAAACTACCCGCGGCTATTGCATTGCCGACAATACACATAGAAGTTCATTGATAAAAACGGCATGGGAATTCCCCAAAGGGGAACCCCGAACCAAAATTAAAAAAAAAAAAATGACGTGGGAGTCCCCCTAAATTCCATACCAGGCCCTTCAGGTCTGATATGGATATTAAGGGGAACCCCGGCCAAAATTAAAAAAAAAAAATGACGTGGGGTTCCCCCTAAATTCCATACCAGACCCTTCAGGTCTGGTATGGATTTTAAGGAGAACCCCGCGCCAGAAAAAAACAAAAAAACGGCGTGGGGTCCCCCCAAAAATCCATACCAGACCCTTATCCGAGCACGCAACCTGGCAGGCCGCAGGAAAAGAGGGGGGGACGAGAGTGCGGCCCCCCTCCCTCCTGAACCATACCAGGCCACATGCCCTCAACATTGGGAGGGTGCTTTGGGGTAGCCCCCCAAAACACCTTGTCCCCATGTTGATGAGGACAAGGGCCTCATCCCCACAACCCTGGCCGGTGGTTGTGGGGGTCTGCGGGCGGGGGGCTTATCGGAATCTGGAAGCCCCCTTTAACAAGGTGACCCCCAGATCCCGGCCCCCCCTGTGTGAAATGGTAAGGGGGTACTTATACCCCTCCCGCTCTTCTCTTCTTCTTTTCTTCTCTTCTTCATTTTCTTCTCCGGGCCGCTCCGCAATCCATGCTGGCATGGAGGGAGGCTCCCGCTGTGTGACGGCGCTCCTCGTCTGACAGTTCTTAAATAACGGGGGACGGGGCCACCCGGTGACCCCGCCCCCTCTGACACACGGGACATGACGGGACTTCCCTGTGGCATTCCCTGTGACGTCACAGGGAAGTCCCGTCAAGTCACCGTGCGTCAGAGTGGGGCGGGGTCACCGGGTGCCCCCCCCCGTTATTTAAGAACTGTCAGACGAGGAGCGCCGTCACACAGCGAGAGCCTCCCTCCATGCCAGCATGGATTGCGGAGCGGCCCGGAGAAGAAAATGAAGAAGAGAAGAAGAGAAGAAAAGAAGAAGAGAAGAGCGGGAGCCTCCCCCCCATGCCATGGGTGCGGAGCGGCCCGAGGAGAAGAAGATAGAAGACGCCGCGGAGGAGATGCTGGATGAGAACGCCGGAGGAAGAACCAGAAGAGCCAGAAGAACCAGAAGAACCAGAAGATGAAGGAAGATAGAAGAAAGAAGAAGCATTTAAATAAAGGAATTGTCAAAAACTGTCTCTTGTCATTTTTAACATTTTGACACTTTTTTCGTGAAATGGTAGGGGTACTTATGTACCCCCTTACCATTTCACACAGGGGGGGGGCCGGGATCTGGGGGTCACCTTGTTAAAGGGGGCTTCCAGATTCCGATAAGCCCCCCGCCCGCAGACCCCCACAACCACCGGCCAGGGTTGTGGGGATGAGGCCCTTGTCCTCATCAACATGGGGACAAGGTGTTTTGGGGGGCTACCCCAAAGCACCCTCCCAATGTTGAGGGCATGTGGCCTGGTACGGTTCAGGAGGGAGGGGGGGCCGCACTCTCGTCCCCCCCTCTTTTCCTGTGGCCTGCCAGGTTGCGTGCTCGGATAAGGGTCTGGTATGGATTTTTGGGGGGACCCCACGCCGTTTTTTTTTTTTTTTTTTGGCGCGGGGTTCCCCTTAAAATCCATACCAGACCTGAAGGGTCTGGTATGGAATTTAGGGGGAACCCCACGTCATTTTTTTTTTTAATTTTGGCCGGGGTTCCCCTTAATATCCATACCAGACCTGAAGGGCCTGGTATGGAATTTAGGAGGACTCCCACGTCATTTTTTTTTTTTAAATTTTGGTTTGGGGTTCCCCTTTGGGGAATTCCCATGCCGTTTTTATCAATGAACTTCTATGTGTATTGTCGGCAATGCAATAGCCGCGGGTAGTTTTAAATAAGTTTTTTCCTTCAAAATGTCATTTTGCTGTCAGACTGTTCTAAACACAGGAAACATGCGCCCCTTTACAGGCATACTATAGACACCCCCCAGGTACGAAATTTAAAGGGATATTACACTTTTATTGTTTGACTTTAAGCATTATTAAAATCACTGCTCCTGAAAAAACGGACGTTTTTGAAACTTTTTTTTGCATTGATACATGTCCCCTGGGGCAGGACCCAGGTCCCCAAACACTTTTTATGACAATAACTTGCATATAAGTCTTTAAAATTAGCACTTTTGTTTATTCATGTTCGTGTCCCATAGACTTTAACGGTGTTCGCGTGTTCGAGCGAACTTTTTTCCTGTTCGCATGTTCTGGTGCGAACCGAACAGGGGGGTGTTCGGCTCATCCCTATTCCTTACTGTTTTTGCCTTTATCTGTTCACCGATCTGTAAGTGTTCATTTGGCTTTTATTATTTCATTAAATGTGAAAAGATTTACGCTATGTGGAGCATTTTGTGTGTTTTTTTCTGGTGAACACATTACTCTGCTGAGTTTTATGGTGACGATCCTCACTGACGCTGCGGTATCCTGTGCTTGCCTGTGAGATCCCGGGCTGGGGTTACAGCCATCTGCTCAGCGTGGTCCCCTGTAATAAGGGACCATCGCTTTCCAGTAAGTGGCAGTGTTTTTCCTGCGGTGGAGGTCTCATCTTTGCACTTGTCACTACAGTGTGAATTTTCACTACTTATCACCTTGGGATTTGCTTTGTACAACATGGACTTCGTTTTATTTATCAATTAATTTCTATATTTGAATTCTCATTTTCTGCATTCAATATATGGACATTTTTAACAGAGGTTCATAGTTGGGTGATGGGTCATGGTGATTTAAGCAGGATCTACATCACTGGAAAATGTGACTGACTATGGATTTGCATCATATGACATTGTTAACAAAACTCTGAAAACATTGTAGATTTTTTGAGGGCCCGTTCATACCATAAGGCGGTGTGGGAAACCCACGTTTTATGCGTGGTTCCCAAATAATCTAAAAGGAGCGCAAAATCAATATCTCTGTAGTGATAAATAAAAAGTTATATGTGTGAAAAAAAATAATTAACTCGTATTAAACCTTAATAAACAATGTGTATCACATAAATGGTTAAATGACAATAAAATAATAGATTTGTTCACACAAAATGCAGATCGTAAACACAATGTGTTTACCTCCACCAGTACTGCAGTTCTGTGCATGTGCAAGATCTCAGGAACTGCCTTCTGGGATAGGCGGCAGCTTGCAAATCTCGCGTGTGTGCATAAATGGTGCACAGGATCTACGCCAAAGTTTACAATGTGTCTACAATTGTTTAGGGGGATCCAGCACATGCACGGTCACACCAAGGGGATTTGCCAGGTCCCATACACCTGACAAAGACCCTCTTGGCTTGTCTATGAATGCACTGGATCTCAATTCAAGATGGTGGCATAGGAGAATAGGGAGAATTATGTCTGCAGGCAGGACACTGCTGTACACCATGGACTAGTAAGCATGTTTTTGATTTTTTTATTTCTATACAAGGAAAAATGTTGGGAATTACAATTTAATTTTTGATACGTATGGTGGAGTACCTCTTTAAACTCTAAAGGGTAACTTTTTTTTTTCTTGTGTCCCTCACCTTACAGGCATAGCTTCCCAAGGGGTATCAATCAATTTTCCAAATCTCCTGGATTTCCACCCAATCCTAACTGTCAGGGCGAATCCTTTCCAGAGCTTGTCTGTCTGTAGCACTCAGGTTTATGTTCCTATCTACAGTCTGCCTGTCCCTATTAGATGGGCTCTCCCCTTGTCATGTACCTGGTAGTGAGCCTGATGTGAAGTGGAAGGCCTCTTCTACAGTTTTGCCTTGGGGCTACTGGCAGTGAGGCAGCAGCCACAAGAGCAGGGTGAGGTACGAGTGCCATGCCTGAGATCAGTCCAGTAGTTTGTGTGGCGACAGCAGTCAGCAGGTGTTTGTGGCAGCAGAACTGACTAGTGGCAGATGAGCTGGCACGCAGCTTGGCTGGCAGCAGACTATTGGTAAGCAGCTGGAAGCAGGAGCCAGATGAGAGCTTGCTGGACTGAACAGCTCTAGCTTGCTTGACTGAAAAGCTCTAGCAGGCTGGAGGAGTGAGATGCAGGGTCAGATGATCCAGGTCGGTAACGGTCAGGCAGATTAGGCATAAATGGCATGCCTTTTCCTATGTCCATGCACATCTGCCAGTTGCTGGTCTGCGCATGTGCATATGTATGCACCGGGAGACTTAATTTGCACTATGGGCGAGCCTTCATTGTGTAAGTTCACCTTACAGATTTTTCTGTAAAGGTGAACTTACCCTTTAATCACAGTATAAATACAGCTGTTTTTTTAAACCCTAGGAGGTTTGTTAGAGAACCTTAGTGAACAAACAGCATCGTGAAGGCCAAGGAACACACCAGGCAGGTCAGGGATAAAGTTATGGAGAAGTTTAAAGCAGGGTTAGGTTATAAAAAAATATTCCAAACTTTGAACATCTCACGGAGCACTGTTCAATCCATCATCCAAAAGTAGAAAGAGTATGGCACAACTGCAAACCTACCAAGACATGGCCGTCCACCTAAACTGACAGGCTGGGCAAAGAGAGCATTAATCAGAGAAGCAGCCAAGAGGCCCATGGTAACCTTGGAGGAGCTTTAGAGTTTCACAGCTCAGGAGGGAGAATCTGTTCACAGGACAATTATTAGTCATGCACTCCATAAATCTGGCCTTTATGGAAGATTAGTAAGAAGAAAGCCATTGTTGGAAGAAAGCCATAAGAAGTCCCGTTTGCAGTTTGTAAGAAGCCATGTGGGGGAAACAGCAAACATGTGGAAGAAGGAGCTCTGGTCAAATGAGACCCAAATTGAACTTTTTGACCTAAAAGCAAAACGCTATGTGTGGCGAAATAATAACACAGTACATCACCCTGAACACACCATCCCATCGTGAAATATGATGGTGACAGCATCATGTTGTGGGGTTGCTTTTCTTCAGCAGGGACAGGAAAGCTGGCCAGAGTTGATGGGAAGAGTGATGGAGCCAAATACAGGGCAATCTTAGAAGAAAACCTGTTAGAGTCTGCAAAAGACTTGAGACTAGGGCGGAGGTTTACCTTCCAGCAGGAAAACGGCCCTAAACATACAGCCAGAGCTACAATAGAATGGTTTAGATCATAGCATATTTATGTGTTAGAATGGTCCAGTCAAAGTCCAGGCCTAAATCCAATTGAGAATCTGTGGCAAGACTTGAAAATTTCTGTTCACAGACGCACTCCATCCAATCTGACAGAGCTTGATTTATTTTGCAAAGGAGAATGGGCAAAAATTTCACTCTCAAGATGTGAAAAGCTGATAGAGACATTCTCAAAAAGACAGCTGTAATTGCAGCGAAAGGTGGTTCTACAAAGTATTGAAGGGAGGCTGAATACAAATGCACCCCACACTTTTCACATATTTATTTGTAAAAAAAAATTGAAAATCATTTATCATTTTCCTTCCACTTCACAATTATGGGCCACTTTTTGTTGGTCTATCACATAAAATCCCAATAAAATACATTTATTGGTTGTAACATCACAAAATGTGGAATATTTCAAGGGGTGTGAATACTTTTTCAAGGCACTGTAAATGTGGTCTTTGTAATTTATTAGTATGATTATTATAATCACGAAAGTCACCTGACTAAAGAGTGAAACATTGGAAGGGGCTAAAATCACAGCTTGGACATTGCTGTGTGCATACAGCCATCGCAACAATTCTGACATTTTTTTTTTTACACTTCCCTGCAAACCTTGATTAACAGACAAAAATTATTTAAAGCCCAGATTAATTCTTCATCCATCCTTTCCCCCACTTCTAATGGATTCAGTAGCAAAATCCACATTTCTGTCCACCCCGTGTAATGTTGGGGTTTCTTTTTTGACTGTTATTCTCTTCTGTTTATTGAGCTCATCTCTCTAAATCACATCCTCTCTTTTTCTGTTGAGTTAGGGGCTGTATATACTGTATGACTTTGTTAGAGACAGCAATCGATATATTTAATGTTATCAGTAGTAACACGTTGTTGTCATATTATAGAGAAAATGGGAGAGAGTAAAAAAAAAAAAAATCACAGGATTTTAGATAAACCCTTGTTATTCCCTAGGGACAGAGATTAATGTATACTTTGCAAGCTAGACAAAGGACAAAAATATCAGCCATCTGCTATGTAACAAATATAGCCAAGATGCAGGTGTGTTTCAAGTCATTTTTGATTTACAGCATGACTGTAAAATCTTTTTATAGCTTTACCTCACAACAAATAAAAAAAAACTAAGACAATTGCAGTTCATCAACCACAACACGTGACTTACATGAGATAAAACAGGTTTGGAGTTAACTGTACTAAACTTAAGAGTATAGGAGAACAGCAATTACTTGCTGAAAAGTCTTTCAAATGATAAAATTCAGACCCATTTCTCAGCATTTTACCCTTGCAACCTGCGCCACTCTAAATGTTGCACACGGGGGGGCCCCCATGCTATGCCACTTTTGCACATAGAACTTCCTATGCATCTTTGCATCTTCCCATTCATCTCCACTGGGAAGTACTCCTGCTCTTCCTCTGTAAAGCCCTTCCTCCCTTGATCAGGGTAGTTTCCAGCTACGACCTAAGCCATTCCAGCTGTCAGCTAATCAATCTGGGCATGTTCATGTCACTGCACTATTTCTAGTTAGCTGCACTCTATGCTGAATCTTGATTGGTTCCTACCTGTATAAATAGGAAGTCAGAGGCCTCAAGCATTACATATGATGGGGGTGCCAACTCTTGTTCTAAGCCAGTCTACTTCCACACATGTTTCTTGGATGTGTGACCTTTGGATTGTACCCTGCACTTCTGAGACATTGCTTTCTTTCCTGACCTTGGCCTGTCTGACTTTACTTTTAGATGTTATACTGCCTATTCATTCCTGACTGCACCCGCTCTCCCAACTACTCTTCTGTTTGTGATCTGGCACGATGAATTAACTGTCCAAAACCTGCTGAGGACCTCCCAATAAAATTTTTTGTTCAAGGGATGTTCTCAAAACTCCACAGATGCATCCCTAACACATCTTTAAATTCATAACTAGGAAAATTTGTAAAGAAAAGGATACTTTAATTTTTATGCAGATTAGGCATTTGTGAAAATTATGTGAATCTTTTCTGAATGTAGGAGTTGATTCACTTTGAAGCCTAAACTGCTTCTTTTTTTTTCTTCTGCTTCTCTACCTACTGCTCTATTCCGTTCCTGCTTACCTTTGCCTCTTTATCATTTTCTGTTATCTGTATTGACAGGCTATTACGGGATGAAGTGTGCATGCCGTAGATTATCATTAGATGTATAGGCATGCTACATTTCCAATACATTGTTCAACCATATCATTTTCTGAAAATAGCTTTTCTGTGATTCCTGGAAGTTGAGTTTATGCTATATGAAGGTAAGCAGTAGAACTTCTGGCACTATATATTTTATTATATGTTATTGTAGTTTTATGCTTATGTAGCGCTGACAATTTTTGTTTCTAGTTATATGTGTTGTTGTAAAGGTAATAAGTTGATATAGCGCCATCTAGTGGCCAATTATAAGGGTACAATACTTTTATTTTTCATCATTTTGAGAAGTGACATGGAAGTGATTGATTGTTTACTTCTGGACATTAACTATGACCTACCCACAGTGCTCATGGACCAGAAGAGAACTGAACTGCATTGTGGGGAGGATATAAAAGGGCTGGGAGTGGCCATCTTAGCTCTCTTGGTCTGCCAGCAGAACTCTGTGGGTGTGTGTGTCCCACAGGGTTGCGGCCTACTTTGTGAAGGAGCGGAGCAGCAGCAAGGATCCTGCTATTGATCACAGTGTGCTGGAGCAGCAGAAGTGATCGTTCCGGAGACCCGTGGAGGAGTTCACCGAGGACTCTTGGTCGTTAGTGAACAGAACGGCGAGACAGCGTGGTTGTGGCTCCATAAGGACTGAGAACTGCTGAAACGGAGACGTCCATCTGTCTGGGTTCGGTGCGGTGAGAGGATTAAGGCCCAGAAGTTTGTTCAACATTACACACATTTATAGCTGTTACAGAGTGTTGCTGGGACTGATAGTCCTACGTAACAATTTAGTTGAAAAGCATTACATTTACACAGACTTCAATATCCAGGGATTAATACTAGATGTCTGTCTCCTTCAAGTAAGAACACTCAATCAATTTGCTTGATTATAATTACTTTTGTGTATCACCTTGCACTGCGCAACACTCCAGAAGAACTCTCTTGTGGATTACAAATACTAATTTATAGCTAGCCGAAGATTGAAGACGTCAGAATTATCTCTTTTATTGCAGGGCCCTGCATTTAGTCATAAAGGATAGTGACTTTACTGTTTAAAGCAGGGGGAGCTCCCTGGTATCTATATTGTGGGATATTCACATTTCTGTGTCTTTGCGCTTGCTACAGTGTGCTGGAGGTGGGAAGGTGTCCAGAGCTAAAATGATTTCACTCTGGAAACTGGTCCCACCTGGAGACGCACCAATAAGGGGACTTTTCAGGAAGGTTCTGTGTGTGTGGATATATTTATGTATATCTGTGTATGTGTACAAAGACTGTTGTAAATATTTACTGTACTGTCACACTACGTTGGTGTGATAGTGTAGTCACTGTAATACTTTTTATATATACACATCATTTAAGTAAAAAGACGGCATTTTGGTTATCACAGAAGTTTGTGTGCAGTGTTGTTTTTCTCCTGCAGGTGGAGTCACAAGCACCCAGGTAGAGGTAAATATACATATGTATATATTGTGAGCTATAATTGGTATTAGTGTCACTACAACACTGCAGTACAGGTGTGTCAAGGAGACTGAACAAGTTAAGAGGGGTGAAGAGATCAGAGAACAGGCCCGATCATAAATCAGCAGCTCCACCGTGAGTTATTGCTACACTTATAAAATCTATCAAGCTTAATTTTTTTTTTTAAATGACAGGTTAATTGGACATTTGTAGCCTAAAGGGGAGCTTTGAGCACAAGATAAGAATATGTGAAAAATTACATTTATATGCCCTGGAATATTTTGCTGTATGGAAATGTATCGTGGAGGCACAATTCAATATAATAATGAAAATGTCTTATCCTGATTTATAACTTTGGAAAGGTAATTTTGAAGCAATCAAAGGTAAATTGCAACTACAGCATAATCGCATGTCATTTGGAGTCTACTCTAATGTCCGAACACATCCAAAAATAGGGATAGCTCATATTTATGTTCACTCACAAATAGTTTTAAGCATCCTAGAGTGTTATGAACTTCTAGCGATGCCTTTTGTGTTTAACCACTTGTATTAGTGTCGCTGGTGACGCTAGTTAGGGACGTAAATATTTAGGTTTGCCGTTAGCGTTTTATAGCGTCAGGGACCCCCATATACTATCTAATAAATGTTTTAACCCCTTGATTGCCCCCTAGTTAACCCTTTCACCACTGATCACCGTATAACCGTTACGGGTGACGCTGGTTGGTTCGTTTATTTTTTATAGTGTCAGGGCACCCGCCGTTTATTACCGAATAAAGGTTTAGCCCCTGATCGCCCGGCGGTGATATGCGTCGCCCCAGGCAGCGTCAGATTAGCGCCAGTACCGCTAACACCCACGCACGCAGCATACGCCTCCCTTAGTGGTATAGTATCTGAACGGATCAATATCTGATCCGATCAGATCTATACTAGCATCCCCAGCAGTTTAGGGTTCCAAAAACGCAGTGTTAGGGGGATCAGCCCAGATACCTGCTAGCACCTGCGTTTTGCCCCTCTGCCCGGCCCAGTCCAGCCCACCCAAGTGCAGTATCGATCGATCACTGTCACTTACAAAACACTAAACGCATAACTGCAGCGTTCGCAGAGTCAGGCCTGATCCCTGCGATTGCTAACAGTTTTTTGGCAGCGTTTTGGTGAACTGGCAAGCACCAGCCCCAGGCAGCGTCAGATTAGCGCCAGTACCGCTAACACCCACGCACGCACCGTACACCTCCCTTAGTGGTATAGTATCTGATCGGATCAATATCTGATCAGATCAGATCTATACTAGCGTCCCCAGCAGTTTAGGGTTCACAAAAAAGCAGTGTTAGCGGAATCAGCCCAGATACCTGCTAGCACCTGCGTTTTGCCCCTCCGCCCGGCCCATCCCAGCCCACCCAAGTGCAGTATCGATCGATCACTGTCACTTACAAAACACTAAACGCATAACTGCAGCGTTCGCAGAGTCAGGCCCGATCCCTGCGATCGCTAACAGTTTTTTGGTAGCGTTTTGGTGAACTGGCAAGCACCAGCCCCAAGCAGCGTCAGGTTAGCGCCAGTACCGCTAACACCCACGCACGCAGCATATGCCTCCCTTAGTGGTATAGTATCTGAACGGATCAATATCTGATCCGATTAGATCTATACTAGCATCCCCAGCAGTTTAGGGTTCCAAAAACGCAGTGTTAGGGGGATCAGCCCAGATACCTGCTAGCACCTGCGTTTTGCCCCTCCGCCCGGCCCAGCCCAGCCCACCCAAGTGCAGTATTGATCGATCACTGTCACTTACAAAACACTAAACATATAACTGCAGCGTTCGCAGAGTCAGGCCTGATCCCTGCGATCGCTAACAGTTTTTTTGGCAGCGTTTTGGTGAACTGGCAAGCACCAGCGGCCTAGTACACCCCGGTCTTAGTCAAACCAGCACTGCAGTAACACTTGGTGACGTGGCGAGTCCCATAAATGCAGTTCAAGCTGGTGAGGTGGCAAGCACAAGTAGTGTCCCGCTGCCACCAAGAAGAAGACAAACACAGGCCCGTCGTGCCCATAGTGCCCTTCCTGCTGCATTCGCCAATCCTAATTGGGAACCCACCACTTCTGCAGCGCCCGTACTTCCCCCATTCACATCCCCAACCAAATGCAGTCAGCTGCATGAGAGGCATTTTCTTTATGTCCTCCCGAGTACCCCTACCCAGCGAACCCCCCCAAAAAAGATGTTGTGTCTGCAGCAAGCGCGGATATAGGCGTGACACCCGCTATTATTGTCCCTCCTGTCCTGATAATCCTGGTCTTTGCATTGGTGAATGTTTTGAACGCTACCATGCACTAGTTGAGTATTAGCGTAGGGTACAGCATTGCACAGACTAAGCACACTTTCACAGGGTCTCCCAAGATGCCATCGCATTTTGAGAGACCCGAACCTGGAATCGGTTACAGTTATAAAAGTTAATTACAAAAAAAGTGTAAAAAAATTTTTTTTAAAATATATAAAATAAAAAAAAGTTGTCGTTTTATTGTTCTCTCTCTCTCTCTATTCTCTCTCTATTGTTCTGCTCTTTTTTATTGTATTCTATTCTGCAATGTTTTATTGTTATTATCATGTTTGCTTTTCAGGTATGCAATTTTTATACTTTATCGTTTACTGTGTTTTATTGTTAACCATTTTTTTGTCTTCAGGTACGCCATTCATGACTTTGAGTGGTTATACCAGAATCATGCCTGCAGGTTTAGGTATCATCTTGGTATCATTCTTTTCAGCCAGCGGTCGGCTTTCATGTAAAAGCAATCCTAGTGGCTAATTAGCCTCTAGACTGCTTTTACAAGCAGTGGGAGGGAATGCCCCCCCCACCACCGTCTTCCGTGTTTTTCTCTGGCTCTCCTGTCTCAACAGGGAACCTGAGAATGCAGCCGGTGATTCAGCCAGCTGACCATAGAGCTGATCAGAGACCAGAGTGGCTCCAAACATCTCTATGGCCTAAGAAACCGGAAGCTACGAGCATTTCATGACTTAGATTTCGCCGGATGTAAACAGCGCCATTGGGAAATTGGGAAAGCATTTTATCACACTGATCTTGGTGTGGTCAGATGCTTTGATGGCAGAGGAGAGATCTAGGGTCTAATAGACCCCAATTTTTTCAAAAAAGAGTACCTGTCACTACCTATTGCTATCATGGGGGATATTTACATTCCCTGAGATAACAATAAAAATTATTAAAAAAAAAAAATGAAAGGAACAGTTTAAAAATAAGATAAAAAAGCAAAAAAATAATAAAGAAAAAAAAAAAAAAAAGAAAAAAAAAAAAAAAAAAAAAAAGCACCCCTGTCCCCTCCTGCTCTCGCGCAAAGGCGAACGCAAGCGTCGGTCTGGTGTCAAATGTAAACAGCAATTGCACCATGCATGTGAGGTGTCACCGCGAACGTCAGATCGAGGGCAGTAATTTTAGCAGTAGACCTCCTCTGTAAATCTAAAGTGGTAACCTGTAAAGGCATTTAAAGGCTTTTAAAAATGTATTTAGTTTGTCGCCACTGCACGTTTGTGTGCAATTTTAAAGCATGTCATGTTTGGTATCCATGTACTCGGCCTAAGATCATCTTTTTTATTTCATCAAACATTTGGGCATTATAGTGTGTTTTAGTGCATTAAAATTTAAAAAAAGTGTTTTTTCCCCAAAAAATGCGTTTGAAAAATCGCTGCGCAAATACTGTGTGAAAAAAAAAAATGAAACACCCACCATTTTAATCTGTAGGGCATTTGCTTTAAAAAAATATATATTGTTTGGGGGTTCAAAGTAATTTTCTTGCAAAAAAAAAATAATTTTTTCATGTAAACAAAAAGTGTCAGAAAGGGCTTTGTCTTCAAGTGGTTAGAAGAGTGGGTGATGTGTGACGTAAGCTTCTAAATGTTGTGCATAAAATGCCAGGACAGTTCAAAACCCTCCCAAATGACCCCATTTTGGAAAGTAGATACCTCAAGCTATTTGCTGAGAGTCATGTCGAGTCCATGGAATATTTTATATTGTGACACAAGTTGCAGGAAAGAGACAATTTTTTTTTTTTTTGCACAAAGTTGTCACTAAATGATATATTGCTCAAACATGCCATGGGAATATGTGAAATTACACCCCAAAATACATTCTGTTGCTTCTCCTGAGTATGGGGATACCACATGTGTGAGACTTTTTGGGAGCCTAGCCGCGTACGGGTCCCCGAAAACCAAGCACTGCCTTCAGGCTTTCTAAGGGCGTAAATTTTTGATTTCACTCTTCACTGCCTATCACAGTTTCGGAGGCCATGGAATGCCCAGGTGGCACAAACCCCCCCCAAATTACCCCATTTTGGAAAGTAGACACCCCAAGCTATTTGCTGAGAGGTATAGTGAGTATTTTGCAGACCTCAATTTTTGTCACAAAGTTTTGAAAATTGAAAAAAGAAAAAAAAAAGTTTTTTCTTGTCTTTCTTCATTTTCAAAAACAAATGAGAGCTGCAAAATACTCACCATGCCTCTCAGCAAATAGCTTGGGGTGTCTACTTTCCAAAATGGGGTCATTTGGGGGGGGGGGGGTTTGTGCCACCTGGGCATTCCATGGCCTCCGAAACTGTGATAGGCAGTGAAGAGTGAAATCAAAAATTTACACCCTTAGAAATCCTGAAGGCGGTGATTGGTTTCGGGGCCCCGTACACAGCTAGGCTCCCAAAAAGTCCCACACATGTGGTATCCCCATACTCAGGAGAAGCACCTAAATGTATTTTGGGGTGCAATTCCACATATGGCCATGGCCTGTGTGAGCAATATATCATTAAGTGACAACTTTGTGCAAAAAAAAAAAAATTTGTCACTTTCCCGCAACTTGTGTCAAAATATAAAATATTCCATGGACTCAACATGCCTCTCAGCAAATAGCTTGGGGTATCTACTTTCCAAAATGGGGTCATTTGGGGGGGTTTTGTGCCATCTGGGCATTTTATGGCCTTCAAAACTGATAGGTAGTGAGGAGTGAAATCAAAAATGTACGCCCTTAGAAATCCTGAAGGCGGTGATTGGTTTTCGGGGCCCCGTACGCGACTAGGCTCCCAAAAAGTCCCACACATGTGGTATCCCCGTACTCAGGAGAAGCAGCTGAATGTATTTTGGTGTGCAATTCCACATATGCCCATGGCCTGTGTGAGCAATATATCATTTAGTGACAACTTTTTGTAATTTTTTTTTTGTCATTATTCAATCACTTGGGACAAAAAAAATTAATATTCAATGGGCTCAACATGCCTCTCAGCAATTTCCTTGGGGTGTCTACTTTCCAAAATGGGGTCATTTGGGGGGGTTTTGTACTGCCCTGCCATTTTAGCACCTCAAGAAATGACATAGGCAGTCATAAACTAAAAGCTGTGTAAATTCCAGAAAATGTACCCTAGCTTGTAGACACTATAACTTTTGCGCAAACCAATAAATATACGCTTATTGACATTTTTTTTACCAAAGACATGTGGCCGAATACATTTTGGCCTAAATGTATGACTAAAATTGAGTTTATTGGATTTTTTTTATAACAAAAAGTAGAAAATATCACTTTTTTTCAAAATTTTTGGTCTTTTTCCGTTTATAGCGCAAAAAATAAAAACCGCAGAGGTGATCAAATACTATCAAAAGAAAGCTCTATTTGTGGGAAGAAAAGGACGCAAATTTCGTTTGGGTACAGTATTGCATGACTGCGCAATTAGCAGTTAAAGCGACGCAGTGCCAAATTGGAAAAAGTCCTCTGGTCCTTAGGCAGCATAATGGTCCGGGGCTGAAGTGGTTAAAGTGGTTATAAAGACTCAAAGTTTTTTTACCATCATGCATTTTATGCATGAAGGTAAAAAAAAACTTCTGTGTACAGCAGCCCCCCCAGCCCCCCTAATACTTATCTCCCTCTCAATCCAGCGATGTGCAGGAGAGCATTGTCTCTCTGGGGACCCTCCCTCCTCATTGGCTGAGACAGCAGCTGGAGCCATTGGAAAAATTTGTTTTGTTTTGGGTTTGTTCGTTAAGTTAATAATTTTGTTTCGTCATATTTGTTATGTTTTAATTTAGTATTTAAGTTTAAATAATTAGTATTTAATTATGAATAATTTGTTTTTGGAATTTCTTTCACATATTTGGATTCGTTCCATTAATTTGTTTTTTTTTTAAATGAATTTTAATTAAAAAATATATTTGACTTTGAATTAAAAAATGAATTTAAATTTGAAATGGAAACATATTGCAATAAATACAGTAGGGTATAAAAGTGAAATAAGATGATGATTCCTACTTAGGCTGCTTTATTGATTAGAATAGAAAATAAAAGAGTAGAATAGAGAAAAAAATAGAATAGATTAGAATAAAATAGAACAAAATAGAACATTTTAGTCATTTTCTGAAATTCGAATTGTGAAATTCAGATCTCAGAAGACAGCTATGTTCGTTCTATTCTATTCTATTCAATTCTAATCATTTGTATTTTTTTTTTATTCTATTCTTTTCTATTCTTGTTTATTCTACTCTATTCTAATCTATTAGAACTGTCTCTATCAGCTGTGTGTTGTTGCTGTTCTAATTTTCCAGAGTGCTTTGCATTGTGTGTCTGTGAACTTCCACCCTTCCTCTTCCAGGAAGGATATACATACTTGTTCACTAACTGTAATAAGTGTTCTACCTCACCTCTAACTCCGTTGAAAAGCAAGTGTATATACCCATCTCAAACTCTGTTGGAGAGTGTTTTATCATGGTTACTTGATAGTTTAAGTTTTTGAGGGTTTTCGAGATGAAACGAGAGATTACACAAACACTTGTAGATAAAATCAACCTGTATATAATATTTAATTAAGTAATAAAAAATAAAGATAACAAATGTAATAATATTGAAAAATGGAACAAGAATACATAGCTATAGATGCCTTTTGCTAAGAAGTCCCCCTTACGGCTTAGCAAGATGATCAAACCAGATGCGCGCATAATGCAGCTTTGGTACGGTACTAGTTTTTCCAATTTTGGCTGCGGTATATACAAGACTAGTTGGTAGCATTTGACCAATTGTAATTCTTGGAAAAAGGTAGTATTTCCTTTTAAGGAAGACAGCACACATTCCTTGGTCAGCTGGTCAGTTCGTAATGACATTCCTATAGTATAAAGTCATCCAAGGTAAAACCATCCTTATATGTCCATATATGGCCCCATAGACTAATGAACTGGGCCCTCAGATGGGATTTTAAGGGACATAGACGCCAAGATTAAAAATCACAAAAACTTTATTAATACATGGCAAGACATGTCAAATTCAAATAATGTGTTGCGCTGTCAAACATGACCTTATCTACATAAAATGCACAAAGTCCATCAATTAGAATAATAGTGAAAAAAGGAAGAAATAATAGTCCAAAATTCCAGCTATGAATCCATAAAGTGAACCTGAAAATGTGTTGATCAAATTTCAATCTGTGCAAACACCCAGTGCTCCCCACAGGATAAATAGGGCAAAATATATCTGCTTACCAGTTATTAAGACCTCCCAAGGTCTATATGCGCATCAGTGAGCATTCACCCCTCACTACGGGTATAACCGCCTTAGTTGTTCAGTCTATATGATTGGATTCCAAAGCTATGTCCCTCACAGCTATTATCCTTCAAGGGAACTCCAGAGTCCAATCACACGGTAAAACATATGGAAGAGGAAGGTAGACTCATTCCACAATATTCGTTAAAAGCCCACAAGTGTTTATTAAAAGTTCTACTTACAGCAAAAAATGATAAAATTAGGCTTAAATGGAAACATTCATTCATCCAGCACCCTCCACGGGTGCTCCGACGTCACTGCTGCTCCGTGCCTAGCCTGACGTACCTTTCCTTCAATGGGACTTCTTCTGTGAGGCAGTAAGGCGGAGCCTCGCGCATGCACAGTAAGGATCCCGGTGTGAAGCTGTAAGGCTTCACTGCCGGGTTCCCTTACTCGCAATGGAGACGGCATGCACCCGACAGCTGATGGAAACATCAGCTGCGGTGCCGACAATCCTGGACTCCAGGACAGGTAATTGTCCGATTATTAAAAGTTAGCAGCTGCAGTATGTGCAGATGCTGGCTTTTAATTTTTGCAGCGGTGGGCGGACCTTCACTTTAAATATGTTGAGACATTGTTTAGGATTAGAATTATTTGTTAGGTTGGTCGACTTTCCCTTTAATGGGTTAATATGAGGTTATTTCCATCCCAATTATTTAGGGACCGTTTTATTAGTAAGGAATATATTTGTTTTTGTTCAGTCCCCTCTTTTTTGATGATTAAAGTGTTTTATATCGATTGAGGTAGCTTATTTTAAAGTTGAATAGTGGAACTATTCTCATTCCTGCTACAGGAGGCCAATATACTGGTAGGGGATTTAAGTATACTTCCCCATATGTAACCCCTTTTAGATCATTTGGGTGTTTTTTGTGTTCCCTTGACAAGGGACATCTATGTATTATTTTTATAGCTTTAAAGTGTGTTTTTTTAAATCCTTTTTTATCTTTTTGCAATATCCATTTTTGTGCAGGGTAAGAATGTAAGATACATGCAATATGTGGGCCATTATTCCCCTTTTCAAAATGGTGAAAGAAGAGATGTACTGCCTGAAGCTCAGATCGTCACCGTGCTTCATAGATCCAGGAAGGACGTTTTTATTAAAGCCGGCCAGCTTGAGATTTTCCCATGTGTTAATGCAAACTTGATGTAAGTGTATTACTTTTTATATGTAAATGTTTATGGTTGTACACTATGGCAAGCCTTTATCTTTTTTGGGAAACTCCCACAAGTATGAATATTCGGAGAACATCTGTAAAGGCTTCCTGCTAGAGATTGAGCCATATCAGCTGTGGTACCTGTGATCCCAGAAGTAGATATATGGTTAGACGGCCATATACACATCTCCCTATGCAAGTAAAGGCCCTGGCTGGGTATTAGCCACAAGCGAGATAAGAGGTCCACATCAGCTGGTAAGCAGGCATTTCTTGCAGTGGAGGTATCACTTCTTTTGTGGTGTGGGACGGTATCACCATTATTGAAAAGACTTTTTGGTATTTAGACACATTTTTTACCACAATCTGCACTGTTGAAATAACACACAACTTTGATCATATATTATTTCTTATTGTGACCTTTATTTTTATCAAATGATTTTTCAATAATTGGTTGGTCATATTTTCACTTTTTTCATTTTTCACAATTCTTTATTTGTGGATCAGCGCGACTTTATTTACTATTATATATTAAGACTGTATATATCTTACAGTATAGTTGCTGCTTTTTTTAGGTTATAGGTTATTTAGCGCAGTTATTTTTCCTGGTTTATGTTACATATAAAAATACTGATGCGGTTTACAGTTCACAGAATATTGTTGGTAAGTATATATATAGAAATAACCAGAGTTTACTGTCAGTGTAGATCATACAGACAGAGTTGAACCCAAGTTCATAATGACATTCCTATAGTATTAGGTCATCTAAGGTAAAACCATCCTTATATGTCCTTATATGGCCCCTTAAGCAGGTTTTGGAGGCATTCTTATACATTAGTGAGCCACAATCAAGAAAAATGTATTTCTTCATCAGAAAGCCAGTGAGTATGCCCATAGCGATAGGAGTGGTGGCAAAGAACAGACTGCATTTACTAAGAATTTTACATTATAACAACCATAATGGCAGCTACTAATACCAAGAGAAGGTAATGATAGTATTCACAAGAATATCATTATTCCATTCTATTGTTCTGCTCAGGTTTTCTGGTTGACGGCTTTAGTTGGTTCTTGTAAACAATGTCTTCTCTTTTGAAAATAAAGTCTATAAGCAGATCTGGGGTACTGCTATGGGCAGCTCTGCTGCCTCTTTATTTAAAGCCTCTTTATGTGAAGAAAAGAGGGCTGGACGGCCGCACTTCTATGCAATTTCTTTATTCAAGTGCCGGATGCAAAGGTGAACAACAGGTATCAGCTTACATGTTTCACATCATGGTCGGGTGCTTACTCATAGCTCAAAAAACTGGTGTCTACAGACAGGTATATATACACACAAGTACATAGATTATTACATGAGGTGAAGGTTATTATTTGACACCCTAACTAGCAATCAATTGATTAATTAAACAAGTGTCAGAAAAACGTGTCAAACTGAAACGTCTCACCATTACCATATAAATAAGTAAATAAACCTCAAATGTGTGTATTTTCTGTGCCCTGGTGTGAACATCCATAATGACTGTAAAAACAATAATAGTAGAACCAAAACAAATATGTGCTAGATGGACAAGTAGTAGAAAAAGTTCAAGTACCAATAAGAGGCGGGGACAAATTCAGAATCTTATATAAAAAAGAAGTATTATGGATCTTCAACCTTAATGGCAGAAAACCCCTTGGCCTTAACCATGCATGGAATGTAACACACTTCTATGAATAATGAAGCTTTGTGTGAAATAAGTGGGGGAGTTTTGGTTGGGTTAAACCATTTCCTTTAGACTTTTTTTTTTTTTTAAATTGTATTTTTATTTAAGGATTTCAAAGGAAATACAACAAGGAGTAAACGTCAAACAATTGACAGAACAAAATGAGTACAATCATTCAAAAAGTATAAAACGGAAATTTTTCCAGAGCAAGATTACAGTAATACCAGTGTCACAGGTTAACAAAATGACAAGTATATAAATCATAGGAGAAAAGTGTCAATAGGAATCAAGGTGGGAGGGGACCCAGGGAGGGGTCATTCTGGATATATTAGTAGTTCACAGCATAAGAATTGTCCCTCCCTGGATCGGGGATTAGCGGGTTGTCAGGAGCGCCTATACCAGATAGAGGCGCTCCATGGGGTTCCCACAAAGGAAAAAGGGGGGGGGAAATAGGGATGCACCATGGAATCTCCAAGGGAATTGGTAAATGGGCCAGGAAGAACAGGCATTTATCCTACGTTGTTCAAGAAAGTATAATGCTATTAGATAGTGGAGGAATAGTCCATAGGTCCCAAATCTTTGTAAATTGAGGGAGTGTATCATGAATAATGGCAGTGAGGTGTTCCATTCTGCGTATTTGTTCCAGTATTTGTAGGACTTGTGGGAGGATGGGTGGAGATGAGGATAACCATCTCGAGGGTATAGCTCATTTAGCTGCTAGAAGGATAAAGCCAGCTAATTTTTGAGCATACTTGGGGAGTTCTGGGAATTGCAAACCTAGGAGAAAATTAATTGGATTTAAGGGAAGATTGGCTTTGAAAAGGTTTTGTAAGTATGTATGAATAGAGGACCAGAAAGTTTGGATACTGGGGCATTCCCAAAAAATATGGAAATGGGAGCCGGTATCGCCATGACATCTCTAACACACCTGAGGAACCCCTGGGTCATATCTATGCAAGACCTCCGGGGTTCTATACCAAAATAGTAATATTTTATAGGATGTCTCCCTTTGTTCCACACATCGTGAAGATTTGGACGTAGCTTCCCATATTTTCTGCCATTGGGGAACGAGGATGGGTTGTTTGATAATTTGGGACCATTTCCTCATATATATATATGATGTGTGTGGGAGAGTGGGAGGACCCCATGTAGATATTTATAAATTTCTGAAATAAGACGGGTTTGGTATGGGCCTTGGGTGCATAAAAGTTCAAATGGGGTGGGTTTGTCCAGGGTGAGAGCAGAAGATTTGGTGCTGAAGTAATGTTGAATTTGAAGATAAGAGTAGAATAAGTGTTTAGGGATTTGATGCTTTCGTTGAATTTCATCAAAGGGTAAAAGTGTGTGAGGGAGTGGGTGCACAAGACTTTGAAGCTGGAAAATACCAGCTTGGGTCCATGGAAGCATTCGGGTATATGATAAACTATCTGGGATGTCAGGGTTAAATGGCACATTTAATAGGGGTGGACATGGGGAAGAAAGGGAGAATTGATGGGAGCATTTTTTCCATATAGAGAGAGTGAAAATCATCGGGCGTAAGCATAAATTTCTAAGTTGGGTTATAGAGGACTCTAGGTTTGTCCAAATCATGGAACAGGGGTGAACAGGGCAAGTGATGTTCATTTCAATGTCCGACCAGATACTGGATGCCATTCTATGAGACCAGACTATGACCGGTTTCAGATGTTTGGCAAAGTAATATTTAAGGAGATCTGGGGCTCTCAACCCACCTCTGGATCTGGGGGCGAGTACAACCGAGCTGGCAATACGGTGAGCTTTAAAGTGCCATATAAAGTTAAGGAATAACCGCTGAGTGGCTTTGAGTTGTGACATTAAAACGGGGATTGGTAGGGTCTCAAATAGATAGAGGAGTCTCAGTAGGATAGACATTTTCAGAACATTGATGCGGCCCAGGAGAGAGATGGGATATGTGTCCCATTGTCGCAGAAGTCAGTCAAAGGCTGGAATATGAGGCAGTTAGATTAATTCCCAAGTATTTAAGGGATTTTGTGCACCAATTGTATGAATAGTTTTGTTGCAGTGTGATAAGATCTGAGGGTGAGATGAGTATGGGTAAGACTTCTGTCTTGCTTGTATTAATCTTATAGCCTGAGAGGGAACTGAATTCTTTAAGCAGAGCATGTAGGTTTGGGAGAGAAATGTGAGGTCTAGTCAGGGTTAGCAGAATGTCATCCACAAATAGGGATAATTTGTATTAATTTTGACGTAATGAGACTCCACGAATGTCAGGATGAATGCGGATGGCTGCGGCTAGAGGTTCCAGGCAGAGGATGAAAAGCAAGGGGGACAGTGGACACCCCTGCCTAGTACCATTGCTGAGAGAAAAGGATGGTGATATGAAGGATGATAGTTGGACTTGGGACGAGGGGCGGGAGTATAGAGCATGTAGTGCGGCAATGAAGGGACCTTCGAATCCATAATTGGAAAGCATAGCAAACAAAGGGCCAACTAAGCCTATCAAAGGCTTTCTGAGCGTCAAGGCTTAAAATTAGAGCTGGGCGTGTTTTATTCAATAGATCAATAAGGTCTATAGTGCGTCTTGTATTGTCTCCCGTGTGCCTGGCTGTTACAAAACCTACTTGATCTTTATGTATGAGCCTGGGGATCAGGTGGGATAGTCGATTATAAAATATTTACAAAAATTCTAGCTAATCTGAGTTAAGTAACGCAATGGGTCTGTAATTATCCGGGAGGGAGGGATCTTTACCGGGTTTTGGGATTACGGAGATATGAGCACGAAGGAATTGGTGGTGGGGTAAGGTGCCTTTAAATAGGGAGGAAAATAGGGAGATTAGATGTGGGCTAAGGATTGGTAGAAATGTTTTATAATAGGAGTATGGCAAGCCGTCAGGACCAAGGGTAGGGAGATTTTTAACTACATCCGCTAATTCCTCAGGGGTAACAGTCAAATTTAGAGATAAAAGGTGATCAGGAGAGAGTTTGGGTTAGTGTAGGGAGTCAAAGAAAGAGTCAAATTTTTCTTGTGTAAAGTTGTATTGGGGGTCTGATTGCAGACAGTTGTACAATTTGCGATAGAAGTCTCCAAATACTTTAGACATTGTAGACGGGCAGTATGTGGGGGTGCCATCAGGTTGTTTAAGAAAATCTGGGGATGAGTGCAAAGGATGAGGTTTCAATTTATTCACCAACATCCTGTGAGTACTCATAAAATTTCTGTTTAGACCAAAGGAGAGATTTGTCAATTTTTTTCATGTCTAATGATCTGAGTTGATTGCGTAAGGAAATAACAGCTCGGAGCCTAGCCACCATGGGGAAGGATAGTAAAAATTTTTTAGCTTTGTGGAGCTTGGAGATAGCAGAGGAGTGTTGAAGGACTGCGTCTCTTTTCAGATGAGAGCCTGTGGCAATACAGTGCCCTCTAAAGACGGCTTTGTGAGCTTCCCATAAGGTGGAAGGCTCCAAGACCGTATTAACATTAAGCTGGAAATATTCAACTAAGCTATTGGATAGGTGTTCCCTGGTTTCAGGGATTCAGAGAAGGGTTTAATTGAGTCGCCAATGGCAAGTTCTAGGAGATGCGAATGATAGGGCAATATCCAGATGGACTGAGGAGTGATCTGACCAGGAAACGGGAGTCATTTCGGATGAGACTGTGGATGTCAGAAGGGGTGAGGAGATAAAGAAATGGTCTAATCTAGAGTAAAGTTTGTGAGGGTATGAGTAAAATGTGTATTGTTTGTGTGTTGGGTATTTGATCCTCCAGATGTCCAAGAGGCCCCTAGCTCTGATGAGCCTCCGAAATGATTTGGAAAGGCGATCAGAGCTAGATGGAGTTTTAGACGGGAACAGTACAAGTCTGTCTTTACTGGGGGACATGGTCAAATTAATTTCCCCACCGATTACTGTGAAGGGTTGAGAATATTTATCGAGGACATCAAACATAGTAGAGAGGAAATGAGCCTGTCCGGAATAGGGAGCATATACACTGACTATCGTAAGGGATTGGGAAAAGAACACGCAGTCCAGGATAATAAATCTGCCATGGGAGTCCAAATAGGAGGATTCAATTTGTAATGGACATAAGCGATTAACAAGGATCGCCACGCCTGCTTTACCAGACGGGTCAGATGCCATAAAAGATAACGGAAAATGTTTACTAGCAAATTTGAGAGAACCCCCAGGATGGAAATGTGTCTCCTGGATTAGGATTACATCAGCTTTAGAAGCCTTAAACTCTTTCAGAGCTAGCCATCTCTTCTGAACAGGGTTTAAGCCTTTGACATTACAAGTAAAAAATTTTAGTGCCATAACGGCTTAACCTGGTGAGTATGGGTTTGATAGTTGACATAGCATGTGTCGGATAAGGGATTCCATGGTGCAAGGGTTATAGGGAGGGTGTAAAGTAACCTGTCAAAACATAAAACATTATCAAAACTGTAACCTTGACAATTCCAATTTAGGAGATGTAACCACCTCTGGTCAAGAAAAAAGGCCAGAGGATAAGCAGTGGAGAAGATATTATAAAAATGAAAAAGTAAATAAGACAAGAAATATCTATAAAAAAGAAAAGCAGCAAAAAGAAAAAAAAAAGAAAAAGAAAAGAAAAAAAAAAAAGAGAGTCAAAAAGTCATCCAAAGAGAAACCTGGAAGGGTGGGGCCTTCCAGGAAGCCCAGGTCTGAGCCTTGGGCCAGGAAGGGGAAAATGAGGGCCATCAAAAAAAAGAGAGGCCAGGGGATCCCCCTCCGATATCCGGAGCAAAAAAAACTAGGTATTAAAGGTAATTGAAACTTTAAAAAATACAAACCGGTTAACCTAGGTGTCATAGAGAACAGCAACAGTTAAGTTAGGACACCCCATGGGTAGAATGATGGGTATGTAAGCCTACCAGAGGGTCTAGGCAATCTCCTAGGAACATCAGGAGGCTGAAACAAAAAAAATTACCAAATAGGGCCGTAGCCATGTGTAAAGTTCCTCAGGTTGGGAATCTGGAAGATGGACGCCTCTGAGGAGTGAGATTGGTTTTGTGTGGTTTCTGCCTCACTGGGGTCCAGATGCGACCTGGGATTGCGGGAGGTTTGGGAGTGACGGGAAGCGGCACAGGATCTTCATCTGGAAGAGGCGGCAGGCCTAGAATGCGTAAAAAGGTATCACTTTCCTGGAGATTACGTAGGGAGAATTGTACGCCATCACGAGAGGCAGAGAGGCGGAAGGGAAAGCCCCAGCGATACAAGACTTTGTGGGTTTGGAGATGTAGAGTCAATGGATGGAGATTCCTTCGTCTTGCCAGTGTGATAGGTGAAAGATCGCTGAAAATCTGGATCCTGAAATCAAGTCTGTATTGATTATGGGCGGCGATGGTTAAGGCTTCTTTGCTGTCATAGTAATGAAACCTGACGATTACGTCTCTCGGGTTAGCTCCAGCCGGAGGTTTGAGGGCTAGGGCTCTATGGGCCCTGTCCAAGCGCCAATCAATATCAGGTATATTGGGGGCCACTACATTAAACAAACTCAAAAAATAAGGGCGAAGGTCTCTATCTTCTACCTTTTCAGGGATGCCTCTGATCCGTAAGTTCTGCCTGCGCTCTCTATTTTCAAGGTCCTCTTGTTGGGCATGAAGTTGGGTGACTCAGTGTTTAATGGCAGCGTTGTCTTCTTCTAAGACTTGAACATATTGTATGAGTTCGTCAAACTTTGTCTCAAGCGTATCTGTGCGGCTGCCTAATTGATCTATCTCACCTCTCAGTTCTTTAGCAAGTTTCCCTATTTCCTGGGCAATATTATGAGTGATGGCTTGGAGCAGGGATTGCAGTTTAGAGTCCAGAACGTCTGCCGTCAGCGGGGCAAATGATCCCTGTGGTGGATTGGGAGCAATGTCAAATAAAGTACCTGTCTCAGGTTCAATTTGTTCTCGTGGATCTTGTGTGGTGTCTCTGCCGTTTGAAGCCGTAGAAGCGGGTCTGTGTAGGAAGTGGTCCATGGTGGTAGAAGACTGGAAGATGAACACTGAGGTATAATTTTTCCTTTGGTCTCCGATTTTTCCCATGGGGTGCACGGTTACTGTAGGAGGCTGAGGATGTGACTCCTGTGGCTAGTGGTGCTTCAGAATGGTTAACAGGAGTCGCGGATATATGGAGGGGAGCATGGTATTAGGCTTACATGCCTGTCACATTGAGAGGTTGCAAATGTATCAGATAAACCGTGTTTTAGGGAAGGAGCAGGTCCGGGGTGGGTTTATTCGTAATGTGTCCGGTATTGGGGTAGGGCTGTATGCCTGAAGAGGGATAGAAGACAGGCTATGAGCCCTGAAGAAACAGGCCTGAGAGTGCAGCGGTGCCACCTTATCAATGCGGGAGTCAGGGGCGTGATTACTGTATGGGTTGGGGTTCAGGGGAGAAAGCACAGTTTGGTTGGGCACAGTACCTTAGTGTGTGGTCCCGTCCTGGAAGCTAGGCCGTAAGATAGATGGCGGCCTATGCTGAGTGTCCCAGAAACAGCCTCTCCCTGGTCCTCTTCTGTGTATGAGGGGGTTATGTGGGAAGTGCACTTGCCTGCAGCGTCCAGGGGGAGTCCGCTGTAGATGAGGGTAGACTGCTTATCACCCCTACTGCCAATCACGGCACTGGAGCCCGGGGACGCTGGAGGCTTCACAGGCCTCAGAATGGCTGTAGGCCGCGGGTGCTCAGGGCCTACTTCCAAAGGTTTTCCGTCTGTTTCCGGGTCCCCTCACAGTCAAGTCTACTCTGGGAATAGCACTCCCTACTTCAGGCAGGTTGATCGCTGTCTGTATTACTGATCACGGCACTCGAGCCCAGGGATGTCTGAGTTTTCTTAGGCCGCAAGATGGTGGCCGGTGTCTGTAATGTGGAGCCGGCCGCGGCCTAAGAACAGAGTGATCGGCCGGCCAGATTCTTCAATTTTCCCCCAGATCGATGCAGTCAGTATCCAGCAGTTGTAGGGGAGAATTTGGAGAAACCTCCGGGTTTTTTATGTGCTGGATGGCGATCTCCTTTAGACTTTTTCCCTCCCCATATCCCCTCCATGTTAAACTAGATTGCAGCACAGTCCATGTATACGGTATAACTAGATGTGAACATGGATTGTTTCCGTTTGGTGTTTTGTATTTTGCTTTGTTTTGTATTGTTCTATTCCATTCCACAGACCATGACCAATCCACCACACTACACTATTTCAGAATAATGTTAACAATAAATGAAAATGAAAATAAAAATGCAATTTATGGTGGGGGTGGATTGGTAAGAGTTAAAGTGGATGTAAACCCGAATTTTTTTTTTTTATGTCATAATGTAGAGTATAAGATTTCCTATCATTTGAGCCCAGTCTTGCTACAAAGAGTTAATCCAGCTCTGAGCAATCCTCTTTTATTGTTCAGTGAGATAAATCTTGACAAACAGAGAAAAACTTTGTCAAATCCTATCCCTTGCTGTGAGTGACAGGTGATTTACATATCTTGTGCACTAGTCTAAGACATGCATTATTTTTTCATTCCCACCCCCACTCCTTTCTTCAGCAGCTCTGCAAGGATTCCACACCTCAGCATGATTTTGGCATGCTGAAGTCATGTGGTTACTTTCCTGTCTGTTCACTGGATGTTAGAGATCATAGCAGAAGTTCAGTGTAGGAGAAAATGCATATTGACAAGGGGAGTGTAGAGGTGGGCGGGGAGTCTACTGACATCACGACTCCACCCACCGAGCTCCAGACAACAGACCCACCCACAGAATCTGCAGTTTTTGGGTTCTCATAACAGACAGAGGGGAGACATTTGACAGGTAAAGATACATGCAGGAGGCATGTATATCCTTATAGATAACCCCAATGGCAGTAGTTTAGAAAGGATGACATTGGGTTTACATCCACTTTAATAATGAGATAATAATGAGGCGATATGAAGTAGAACAAGGTGGAGTGGAGTAGAATGAAATAAAAGCAGAATGGAATTGAATCTAATAATAGGTCGAACAATTTTTTGACCCTGTGTCTACATACAGGGATTAGTTGAACAGCATACCATCTTGTATGAGCGACACATGTTGAGACTATAAAGGCTAGATCCAGTCACCAGTATATGCAGATTTATTAATAATAATACACATTGATCGATGGAGTGGATGGGGCAGAATAGAATCAATTAAATCAATATAATAAGATAAAATAATTAATTCTTAATTAGTCATCCCAAAATAACGGTCATTTCTATATGTATGTTAACCATTTGACATATTTTGATACTTTATAAATGTAAAATAACTCGTTGGAGTTGGGAAATATGTTTTATGGAACAGTATAACAACGTAAGAGTCCAATAGAGTGGGTGTTTTTCTTTTGAAAAGGCACTGTTCTTTGATTCAGACACCTGTTCAAATGAGAGGACAATACATCCTTTTTACTGATACTTTGTGTCTCGGTATGTATGATATTGTCACCATACAGCAGTCACCTAATTTTTGTAAGACCCACTTTATAATACAAAAAAAGTTTTAGAAGTTGTAAAAACCACAGAATAAAAAGATTATATCTTAGAGAAAGTTGTGAGGTTTTAGCAATAAAATGTGCAATTTAAATGATAAAATTCCTTTTTTTGATAAAATTTCTTTAAGCCCTGGTTCACATTGGTATGATTTGACATGCGATTTGACATGTCAAATTGCATGGCAAATTGGCGGCAATTGCCGGGAATGGCACCGACCTGATCGGTGCGACTCTACATTTGTGGCGCCGCACCGATTTCAAGAAGTTGTTTTTGTACTACTTTTTGCGATTTCAGGCTGCGATTTACATTGACATCTCTACAGAAACCCGCACATATTTTTTTGAAATTGCAGCCGAAATTGGAACTGACATGCGGGAGTGAAATCGTGTGATTTCAGCTGAACTCGCACGGCTTCATTCCCACAGTTCAGTGTGAACCTGGGCTAAATGATAAAATTACTTTGGTAATTAAACCCTATTTTATCAATTTCATTAATATTAAATAATTGTGCTGAATACACCTACACTTTTAGATGGATTTTCTGTTTGTCCGTCTAGCACATATTTGTTTTGGTTCCACTATTATTTAATCAATGAGAGATAATCAAACATAAATGAATGGTACCTCCCCCCAGCGCTCATGAAATAACAATGATGTTAATTTGAACAACATAAGCAGACATTATAAAAATAAACAAATAATCTCAGAAAATGCCACAGTGAAAACTATAACATTAGCAGCACTAAACAATCACAGCAAACGGCTGTGATAATTGTATCCAGGTTTTGATACATACGTCATAAGTCCATCAACAAGAGTTCATATGGGGTTAAATCCAGCTGTATCCCGTCACCACGCAGCGTATGAGAACTCCCCTAAGGTAATTAATTTACCAGATAAGCCAAGGAAATTAGACTTGTGTTTAAAAAATTTCTGTCAGAAGGCACTGTGTCTCTACATCTAGGTATTGCTCATGACAAGCAAAAGAAATGTGCACATAGCGTAATCCAATAAAATGTACTTGTTGATAAAATACCCCCCCCCCCCCCTTACAATTGCGCACTTACAAAGTTAAAATTCAAAACAGGCATATAGAAACTCAATATCACCCATCACTATCGCATGTCAAACTCTCACCGCTCGACTAATCTCTCGTAGAGCAGTGTTGAGTAGACAGCTGATCGGACAGCGTAGGATGCTGCATGGTCGTGTCCTCCTACAAGAGAGTCGATCGATGATAGTTTGACATGTCATAGTGATGGGTGATATTGAGTTTCTATATGCCTGTTCTGAATTTCAACTTTGTAAGTGCGCAATTGTAAGGGGGGGGGGATTTTATCAACAAATACATTTTATTGGATTAAGCTATGTGCACATATCTTTTGCTTGTTATGAGTAATACCTAGATGGAGATTTGCAGTGCCTGCTGACAGAAATTGTTTAAACACAAGCCTAATTTCCTAGGTTTGTCTGGTAAGTTCATTACCTTAGGGGAGTTCTCACACGCGGTGTGGTGACGGGATACAGCTTGATTTAACCCCATATGAGCTCTTGTTGATGGACTTATGACGTATGTATCAAAATCTGGATACAATTATTATAGCCGTTCCACTATTATTGTTTTTACAA
Source organism: Aquarana catesbeiana (assembly GCF_042186555.1). Taxonomy (NCBI): domain Eukaryota; kingdom Metazoa; phylum Chordata; class Amphibia; order Anura; family Ranidae; genus Aquarana; species Aquarana catesbeiana. Next base: position 129,697,727 of record NC_133331.1, on the reverse strand, counting down.
CATTCATTATGGATGTTCACAACAGGGCACAGCAAATACAAACATATGAGGTTTATTTACTTATTTATATGGTAATGGTAAGAACTTTCAGTTTGACGTGTTTTTCTGACACTTGTTTAATTAATTAATTGATTGCTAATATTAGGGTGTCAATTGATAACATTTACCTCATGTAATTATCTATGTACTTGTGTACTATGTACTATGTACTGGTGTCTGTAGACACCAGTTTTTTTGAGCTATGAGTAAGCACCCGACCTTGGTGTGAAACATGTAAGCTGATACCTGTAGTTCACCTTTGCATCCAGCACTAGAATAAAGAAATTGCATAGGAGTGCGGCCATCCAGCCCTCTTTTCTAAGTATCTGTTTGTATACAGGGCTAGCACCCTCCAAGTGGGATAGAGGCTTTTTGGAGCAGCAGGGTAAGAGAAACTGCCTTAGTTACATGTACATATACCTCTTTATGTGAAGTTTAGAAAAATTGCATATTGATCCTATCAAGTTCTTCAGGAAGTTTGTAAAGTTATGAAGAAGATATATTGATAACTTCTTCATTATCTGGGAGGAAACTGTGACAGACCTTGGTGACTTTGTTTAAATTTTTAAATGCTCTCCTACCAGGTATTGTCTTTTAACCTGGAGTATTTGGACAGCAATATTATTTTTTTAGGACATCAAGGTCTTCATCTGCAGCAGCAAGTTCAAAACAACTATTTTTGCAAAACCTGCTGACGATAAGTTTCGATTTGAACTGTGTCCATCCATGTCTCCTTGTCGAGAGCCTGTCAGTCTCACAGTTTCTGTCAGTAACAAGTATTTGCTCTAACCAACAGAACTGTGAGGCCAATATGAGAACATGTTTATTAAATTTTAACATTGTGGGTATACTGACAATGTTCTTAACCATGCTCTTAACAGGGCTATTGTGAGGCCGGCAGCCTTTCGTAGAACTGATGTGGTTATAGATGACAAATCTATGTTTGTGCAAATGTACAACAAGAGAATAGATGGAAGTTGAATATCCTTAAGCTGACCAAACATTGCACCCCTAAATATTACTCTCTCCTGTGTATGCATAACGATCAAATAAAGCAATTGGCTCTGTCTTGGTCTAAGCACATCCAGCATGAAAATAAAACTGTCAGCCCTTGCAGGTTTTTGAACAGAATTGGTTGTTATCCTTGCTTCAATTGCAATAGTTGCAAATACATCATCATATTCGATTGTCCACACAGGGGTAACCCTTACATAACATTTGTATATATCTGCTGAAAAAAGTCCACGCTCCCTTTTTTATGTTGGCAAGACAACTAAATTGTTCAAACGGCCTTTAAGGAAAATTGCAGAAAAATTAAACTAGCTATTGAATCATTCTGTAATGGTAAGGAGCTCCTTGTTTCAAAACACATTGCTTTACATTTTGTGAAAACTGTGAACCTAATTCATGAGCTTAGGTGAGCTTAATTCATTCATGTCATTGAATATGTGCCCATGCCACACCATCGGGCAAGATTGGTGCTACACAGGAAAGCCATCTGAATCTACACAATGAATATGATACCTCCATTTGGCCCATTTTTTCTTTAAACGGCTTTTTAGAGATGCAGTGATTGTCACAGATGCTTCCCTGACTGATCTCCTGTATCCAATAAATACCCTGTCCATGCCTCCTTATGACTTATAAGTAATTTACCTGCTGATTTATACACATGTGTTGCTAGGCTGATTATTTGGTATATATTTGCGTTGTACTTTTTGCTTCAGAAGTGCCCCTTCAGTGATTTTGTTTATTGTTTTTTCCTTTTTTATTTGTTTATTCTTTGTGCTTCCTAGTTTGTTTATTGTTATCATGCTGATATTTTGTGGCTATTTATTACAATTTATTACCCTATTTTCCTCCCCTATTATGTAATTTTTTCAACGATTCTCGGCCTCCACTTGTGTCACAGGCACTCTTTCTGTCCTCGTGCTTCATTCATAGAAGCAGTGCTTTCGGTTCCCACAATAAAAAAGCACTCCATGAATGGGAGATGGAAGGATGAACGAAAGGTCTGCCTCCTTCATTCATAGAGCACTTTTCATTATAGGAAGCAAAAGTACTTCTTCTATAAATGGAGCAGGGGGTGTAAAGGGCTGGCAAAGTCAGCACTTTAGACAAGTGCCTGTGACAGGTTGTGCCATTTGTATTACACCTGAAAGTCTTTCAAGGTTGTGACAGGTTGTACCATTTGTATTACAAATTACAAAGTCTTTCAAAAACGTCCAGTGTACATGAGGAATAATAATGAAATGCTTACACTTGGCTTCAGGGCAGCCATCAGAAATTTTTTGGCCCCTTACACAGCTTTAGGCCCGGGCCCCCCACCCCACCCACGAGCCTGAACACCAACATTCCCCAGGGCCTGCCCATGGGTCATGCCTCCGAATATGCACTTAGCCCCCCTCCTGACACCTGTACGCACTCAGCCCCCCCAATCCTGTATATATGTCAGCCCCCTCACATCTGTATGCATGTCAGCCCCCTCCCCCTCACACCTGTATACATGTCAGCCCCCCTCACTCCTGTATATATGTCAGCTCCCCTCCACACCTGTATATATGTCAGCTCCCCCCTCACATCTGTATATATGTCAGCCCCCTCCCCCTCACACCTGTGTACATGTCAGCCCCCCTCACTCCTGTATATATGTCAGCCCCCTTCCCCTTACACCTGTATACATGTCAGCCCCCTCACTCCTGTATATATGTCAGCTCCCCCTTACACCTGTATACATGTCAGCCCCCTCACCCCTGTATATATGTCAGCTCCCCCCTCACATCTATATATATGTCAGCCCCCTCACATCTATATATATGTCAGCCCCCCTCACACCTGTATATATGTCAGCCCCCTCACACCTGTATACCTGTCAGCCCCCCCTCACATCTATATATATGTCAGCCCCCCTCACACCTGTATATATGTCAGCCCCCTCACACCTGTATACCTGTCAGCCCCCCTCACACCTGTATACATGTTAGGCCCCCTCACACCTGTATACATGTCAGGCCCCCCCACACCTGTATGCATGTCAGCCCCCCTCACACCTGTATACATGTCAGCTCCCCACATATACACATCTGTAAACACACAAAGCTCTGGCCCCTCCCTGTACACAAACAGCCCCCCCCTCCCTCCTTCACAGCCCCTACTTGTAAAGGAGATCTTCTTACCTGGCCCCAGCTCCTGTTTCCACAAAGCTGACATGTGTGTGCCAATCACACTACATAACACAGCACACACAAGGGGTGCACATGCGCATAGTAGCCAGAGGTGGCAGTAAAGAGCTTAATGTCTGAGCTCAATGCCACAGAGAGCAGACGCTGCTGAGATCGTTTCTGCACTGCACAACATGGCTCCCCTTCACCCTCTCCTGCCTTCTCCTAGCTTGGTTGGGCCCCTCCAGATGCTTAGGCCCCTTACAGTTGTATCGGCTGTACCCCCTGATGGTGGCCATGCTTGGCTTCAGTATACAATTCTTATTAGCTAAGAGCACATTTTAAAAAAGTACAACATTTTTATTCTTTCCCTTTTTAAACAAAAACAACAACAATCCATATTGAAAGAATTCCTTTTTTCAGCAATGAGAAAAAAAGGTTCAAGGCTTTCACTTTTGAGCAAAAACAATAGGTGTTTGTAGACATCTATTTTCCAACAACTACAACAGTAAAGGAAAAGAGGTGAGAAACATAGAGGTATTTCTGTGAAAGAAAGAAACAGATTTGGCAAGGCAATTTATAATTACACCTCAGAACACCTAAGAAATGAAACCCATTTTAAGAGTAACCAGGTGCTGCTGGTTATGACGCCCTTGAAAATGTTTTCGGCCTAGCTGTTCTGGCATCTTCAGTTCTTAGTCACTGACTTGGAAAAAGCACACAGATCTTGATTTCCAACCTCATATTCAGCATGGTTGTTCCAGGTAGTCAGCGGAAACATATTTATGGTGATCAATAATGCTGCCAGGCAGTTAACATTTTCAGAAGGATATCAATGAAGGCCACCTGATTTTTCTTCAGCGCAGGCTTCCATTAAAGCATCTAATATAAGCAAAATCTGTAGGAGGACATTTTGGATTTCATTTTTTGCTCCTGGGCAGTGTTCCTTTAATAAATCTTTCAATGCCACCACATCAATTCTACCAACAATGCCTCCTTAAAGTGGTGTTCTGGCCGAAATTATTTAAATAAAAATACCCCTATAATACACAAGCTTAATGTATTCTAGTAAAGTTAGTCTGTAAACTAAGATCTGTTTTGTTAGTTTATAGCAGTAGTTTGTTATTTTATAAACTTACAGCAGGCCGTGGCCATCTTAAGTCTGGGCATCTGAAACCAGACTGGATCCTGGATCATATCCTTGCAGATCTCGCACATGCTCAGTGCAGCACAAGCAGTGTAATAGGTTTTAGGTCAGGTTTCCATAGCAACAGCAGTGTCAGAGGAAGTTGCCACCCCTTCCCTGAAGGCATTGCAAACAGGAAATGATGCGATGGGCCGCGGCCAGGGAGGAGGAAGTGAAAAATGAATACAGCAGATATACAGTGCTGGGAAAAAATATATCCAATTTGTTTACAGTGCACAGTTTAGTGAGGGATGCTGAAGAGTTGTAAAAGTGGGTGGAACTCCACTTTAATGCCAGTGATCAAATGTATAACACAAGAAGAGCACATCAAATGTCATTAAATCCAGTTTTGGTTAAGTGTGGGATAATATGCCATGTTTTATTGCCCTCTGTGTGCCCATTCACTCTCTCTGTCGTGGGGAAAATTTTCACTTGGATATGTAATGTGACAAAAACAAAGACAAAGTTCTTCAAGTCTTCTCTTAGGACAGGAAGTAAGAAGGGGAATTTTGAGATAAGGGAAATAAGATTTCCTCCTCCCCACGCTCTGCAAGGACCAGTCACTGGGACTGGAGTAAGTATTGTTAGTTCCTAAGGAGTGTTTTATTAAGGCCTATAGATGTAATTATTCTATGAGTGTCAAATCTGCAAGAAGTGGGCGTGTTTCTCTAAGAGAAAAGCAGTTTGTTTCTTATAATTTTGTTTGTAAGCTTTTGTTTAATCTCTTTAAAGTAATGGGTGAGGGTTTGCAGGCTCTGGCAATGTAATTTTAAAAATATTTGTCTTTTTGGGGAAATTGTCTAGTGTCTGAAACATAAAGGGTTCCCATAGAATCATCAGAAAGGTATAGTTTAGGATAATGTTGATGAGGCAGTAAGTTTTACCATATAGGTTTTGGGCTTCTGGGCAAAACCACCAAATGTGGAGCATGGTGTCAGGATCCACGCAGTTTCTGTCATGGGACTGCATCGTATAGAGAGGGAGCACATGGGATGGTACCCTTTAATTGTTTAATTGTTCTTTTGCAGTTCTGCCTACTTGTTCATTGATTATGATGGCTTAACCTTTACCAGTGAGCTAGCATTCTCAACATGCTTACCTGTCATTCATAGCTCAAGCTGCTGACTGTCATTTCATTCTGGAGTAGCAGTAGAGAAGAAAGTATTTCTGTATCACCAGCAAGATTTCCACCCTTCCTTCCCAGTTACTCAATTATGCTGTGGGCTTTATAAGAGGGAATTATTGTCTAGCCTTATGCTTGCCGGTTAAAAAAAATTGTTTTTGTGGTTGGTTTTGGTGTTTTTTTATTGGCCTGAGCAGGTTAGCTAGGCCATTGTTTATGCATTTTAATTATTTATAAAATAATTTATTATTGATAATTTATTTGGGTCACCCCTTAATATAGCACTATGGCCTTTCCCCTACTTTGAACCAAATGTATGGTGTATTTTATTTATTTATGATATTACTCATTATTGCCCATCCAGTTCACATCCCACTACCTTCTTTTAAGCTACACCAATCTGCTGTGAGTTGTTTTTCCATTCCTACTGACATGTATGAGAAGGGAAACAGTTCTGATGTGACCAGAAGCCCATTAGCACAGGACCTAAGGCTGGATTCACTTTTGAGCTGAGCATCTTTGGTCATTTTTACACATCTTTTTAGTGTTTTTAAGGAATTTTTTTAGTGTTTTTGTGGGAATCTGTGAACTGAGCATTTTTAAAACTATTTTTAGCCAATGGAAAGCTAGTTACTAGAGGGACAAAAAACAAAAACAAAAACACGCAATATGCATGTTTTTGTGAACATTTTTTAGGGGCTCCCATTGAGAACTACTGGTGCCCCAAATGTTTGAAGCTTGTAACTCAAAAGAAGGTCATGTATTTTTCAAGTTACAATACGTGTGAAACACAAGGCCTATAGGCTGAATCGGGCCCACCAGGTCATTTCATGTGGTTTGCGCACCTCTTCTGCAGCCGCGGCACCCTCTTGTCTTTGCCCCCACCTTGTCTGAGCAGTCAGCAGCAGAGATGAGGACAGAACTCCTCCTCCACATCCTGTACTACTCTGTGCAGCCGCAAGGAGTCTCGTCTCTGCACTCCTCCATCTCTACAGTTGGCAGCAGAAAGGAGGACAGAAATCCTAATCCTGCACCTCTCTGTACAGCTGCAGCACCCCCTCATCTCTGCCTCCCCTGGTCTCATCCTTCAGCAGACTCCAGCAGCTGACTCCAGCCCCCCTCTGGTCCTCCTCCAGATCCTGCACTTTCTATTTCCCAGCTCAGCCTCCAGCGTCTTTCCAGCAGCAGCTCAAGATATGTGGGGAGTGCACTGTGATGTAAGGGAGGGTGGGGGGCTCTTGACTTCTGATGATGGAGGGCTCTTGACATGAAGGGTGTATGGTCCTCTAGACATCTAGTCTTACAAATACAACCGTCCATTTGAGGGCAACCATAATGCTTATGCAGCTCGCAAAGAAATTGAGTTTGGCATCCCTGAGCTACAAGCTTCAAGTGGCACAGCTGAAAATCATGGGGTTATATATGCTGAACATTTTGGAACTTTAAGCTTCAAACTACAAAATGTTCAGGTGTAAATAGGGCCTAAGAAAGTCATGTAAAATGAGGTTTGGAGCATCTGGTTTCTCCTATAAATAAGCCTCTATGTGTTGAAATCTGTTTTAATAACTTAAGAATGGAGTTTATTGCCTATGTCAGATGGTTATGGTTCTGCTATTACACGGAACGGTGAATCGCAATACATAAAAAATAATTTGATTTAGAGTGATCTGTATTCTAATGCCCTTTACTTACTTGTGAATTATTGCATTTACTTTAATACATGTAGAAAAAATAATGGGGTTGATTTACTAAAGGCAAATAGACTGTCCACTTTGCAAGTGCAGTTGTACCCGCTTTCCCAGAAAGAATAGCCAATCAGGCGCAAAAAATAAAAAATAAAACAACTCCTCAATGACACATTGCTCTATAATAGCAGTCCAAGATTTACTGCCTGTTCTACGCTTTAAAGAATCCTTCAGGGGAATGTTGGACCACAATATAACCTTGCATTGACTGTATGAAATGAACAGAACTTGAAATGTTGGCTGGGATATATTACTGCTAGAATCAACAAGAAAAATAAGCCAGCATATGATTCAACTTGACATCAACAACACATGATTATATGTAATGACAATAGAATAGCTCTAATCAGTGTTCATACAGCAAATGATTTCTTATATTATTAACTTACAGACATAATAAACCAAGCAGTGCAAAGATCAATGATGCGCTAACTGAAGTAACTCATAGGGTTTTTTTTACTAAAGCTTGAGAGTGCAAGATCAGTCTCACTTCTGCATAGAAACCAATCAGCTTTCAGGTTTTATTGCCAAAGCTTAATCAAACAAACTGAGGTTAGAAGCTGATTGGTTTCTATGCAAAAGTAAGCCTGATTTTGCACTCTCTAACTTAAACCCCACAGAGACTATTTAGAATTCAGCTCACTAAGGTCAGGGCAGTAAAATAATTCTTGGCTGGATGTTATGCAGGGCAAGATTTCCTTCACTGGAACCTGTGGACAACTTTTGTCACCCAAGGCAACTCTACTAGGATTTCAACCTATACAAGGAACATTTTTTTGTATATGTGCTCCGCGCTGTCTTCAATTCATGTGACAATCTGTAGATAAACTTTTATTACAGTAGATGACTATCCAGTATTTCTATTGAGAATGGGAAAAATGTGTATCCAATAACTATACAGGAAAAAGTCACTTCGCTACTTTTGCCACACATAGGGACAAACCTATAGTGCCTATTGATAAATCTTGGACTTCTGCCATGCTTTACTACCCTTTCAATGTTTCTCTTTGCTTTACTGGGTAGATTGAGAATTACATATTAGTGAATTTAATAAATCTGCTTAAAATAAAAAATGTTTCTGAAGAAGGTATATTAAGAGGTAGTGGTAGATCAACTGCACTTTGGGCCACCTGCTATTATCCATTAATGTGTTCATAACAAATTGAATTTAATCTGCATAGTGTTCAGTGTGTTTTGTTTCTGATATAGGTTTATGCGTGCAGGATTTGGAATGCAGTGTTTGAATTACATATATTCCAAATCTAAAGCAGGGCTATACCATTTTCAAATTACAATGATAGATAATAATGAACCAATGTACAGATACTGTGCATATGTATTGTGTAGAGTTGGGCGAAAGGTTCTGCCCAAGCATGAGTTTAGGCCGAACATTAGATGTTTGCTTGTTCGACAAACACCCGATTTATCAGGGCATTTGACTGTTTGTTCGGCCCGCCAAAGGAACACAATGCACTATGCCACCGCATAGTGCATTGAAAGCCCTGATTAGCTGAAGCAATGAAAACTTTGCCCTCAGGCAGGAGGCGGAGCCTAGCGGAGCAGACATGCATTGTTAGAGCTCCACACCGCTGAGGAGAGAAGAGAAGGACAAAGCGGAGCCTGCAGGCTCAAAAGGTATCCATTTGAACCTTTTTGCCCCAGGGAACAAACTGTGAAAGTTTGGGCAGGAAATATGGTACTGGGAGGAAACCGTGGCAGAAATAAAAATCACCTCACAAAGAGCTCACAGGCACTTACTGCAGCTGAAGCAGCTCCAGTCACCTCACAAGATACAGCATCAGGGCGCTCTCACAGACAGAAAATGTCACAGCAAGACTCTCCATTTGAGTCAGATACAGAACAAATCCTCTCACAAACTTCTCCACAAGTCTCCTCAGTATCCCCAGTAATATTATTACAATTTGAAAAGATGCTTCATAAGGCTTTAAAACAAACCTCAGACCAAATAACAAAAAGCCTAACCAAAGAAATAAGAGAGCTGGGAAACCGCACCGCAGTTATTTTAGAAATAAAAATGGATGAAATTGAAATTACAACCCAAGAAAATATAACAGAATTGGAACAATTAAAAAAAGAGAATTTAATACTTCAAACTAAGCTTGAAGATTACGAAAATAGAGCCAGACGTTCAAACTTGCGCATAAGGGGAATACCTGAAACTGTGACAGACCTGCAATCTACTATTACTGCTCTATTACAAGAACTAAAGCCAGATATCCCTATTGAACGTTTAGAACTGGACAGAGTACACAGAGCCCTCACAGCCAAAAAGAAAGATGGACCCCCACGTGATATAATCACAAAATTTCATTATTACAGAACAAAAGAACAAATACTAATTGCTGCAAGAGAAAAAAAGGAACTTAATTTTCAAGGACACAATTATCAAATTTTTGCTGACCTATCCCAACTTACTATTACTAAAAGACAATCCATGAAACCCCAACTAATGGAACTGCAACGCCACAACATTATGTATCAATGGGGCTTCCCCTTTTCAGTCAGATTTAACTACCAAGGTACAATTTACAGAAGCAGATCAGCAGATGAACTACAACAAACCCTTTTAAAATTAAATCTGACAGAACCCACAAGCAGCAACACTCCCACACGCAGAAGAATGGCATCATCTTCACCTTCAGGCAGCACCCAGAAAATTTCAGAACAAAATGGGAATCATCATTCTCACAAAAGAGGCCATTATGCCACATCATCCATGGACCAAGAAGATTCAATGGACTGACATCCTAATTCCTGATATCTCTTCATTTATTATACTAAGAGATGGTTCTCTATAAAAAACCTATATTTATAACGAATGTAACTGCATTCTGATAGTCACACACTCTGTGGGATCATGTTACATTCCAGTTATATTTCTTATTACTTCTGATTCATATAGCCTTAGAATATATAAGTGAAATAAGGAAATTCTTGTTCAGTTATATATTATCAGGTAATAACAATAGATTTATTACTTTTTAGGACAAATATGTTCAATAATCCAGAAGTAATGGAAGCTTTTTCTTTCTTTTCTTAAAAAAAATATATTATTACCTAACTAGTTCCTAGAATTATGTTTTTGTTTATTCTAATCTGAAGCAATACAACCTCAATTTTATGAGTTAACATATCTAAACAGTTACATATGAATAAAATATGTAATTGTTTACTCTAAAAGGGTTAAAATCCCAAAATAATTCAAACTATCTTCATCAATACCAAAGTTATTAACAGTACCTTTCTAACTGAATTATTTAGCCTAGGGCAAGACTAACCATATACAACCACCCTGGAATAAATAATTTCAACAAAAACTATATTCTGCACTCCAATTAATGAAACATCATTTTGATGTCTTTTGACATAGCACTTCTCTTCTGTAAGCGGAAGATCCGTGTACCCCCATTAGCCCTCCTCATTCTCCCAACCATATTATGTGGGAGTGTGACGAAGGCACTTATTCCCCTGAGAGAGATATTTATTCTCTTTCACGGGTAAATTGTGATTACTTGCAAAAAATAATTTATACAATGTATCATCTAATCTCATATGTTTTTTGTTTACTCTTTACTCCAGAATTCACTGGTTTCTTTTCTATCTATTCATCTCTTCAGTCCACACAGGTTGATCTGCGCAGTCAGCTCTGCATAACAAAAAGTAAGTCAAAACTATTTGATCTATTGCCATAGCACCACTGAATATACTTTCCCTGAATGTTCAGGGAATAAATGTCCCTCAAAAAAGGACCAAAGCCTTCCGTACTTTCCATAACAAGAAGGCTCACATAGTATGCCTCCAAGAAACACACTTCACCAAAGATTCTACTCCAAAATATATTTCTCCTTTTTATCAACAAATTTACACGGCTTCTGCCTGTACCAAGCAAAGGGGAACTCTAATTGCATTTCACCGATCCACACCATTCACCTTATCATCAGAAATTAAAGACCCAGAAGGTAGATACCTGATACTCATGGGTTATATAATGGATACAGCAATCACGGTGATTTCCTACTACGCTCCTAACAAACAACCTACACCATTCCTCGCACATATATTACAAGTGATTAATACACACAAAATAGGAACAGTCATAATGTGTGGGGATTCGAACCAGGTCCTCCTCCCATTTCTAGATAAATCACCTTTTACACCATCCAAAATAACCTCTAGATTACCTTTTTCTCAACTTCTTTCCAAATACAATCTGGTAGATTCATGGAGAGAAAGTAACCCAATGAAAAAGAAATTCGCTTATTTCTCGCACCCTCATCAAACCTTCACCAGAATAGATCATATTTTTCTAACAATAGGAATGATACCAGAAATTATTGCATCAGATATAATTCCGATTCCGTGGTCTGACCATAATGCAGTATACACTACTATAGCCTCAGCCATACCAAAAGCGCATGACCCAACGTGGTACTTACCGGACATAATGCTCAAACACCCACTACATCAGATGGCCATTGAACAAGCTTTAAAGGAATACATATCAATTAATAATACAACAGACATCTCCCCAATAACACTGTGGGAAGCTCATAAGCCTGTCTTGCGTGGTACAATACAAAGACAAATGGCACTATTTAAACGGGAACGCAAAAATCTAGCAAAAAAACTAGAACTCAATTTTAATGCAGCCTACATATCATTTCAAGATAATCCATCTCAGAGTACAAAATCTCATCTGGAAAAATCTAGATTGGAATACGATCTATTTCTCACTGAGTCAGTTGATAAATCCCTCAAACGCTCCAAACACAATTTCTACATGAATACAAACAAACCAGGTACATATTTGGCTCGAGCATTAAATTCAACTAACAAATCTTTCAAACCAATACGTTTGAAATTATCAAAAAATGTTTACACTTGTAATCCAGTTAAAATAGTCCATAAATTTCACTCACATCTCGCAACTTTATACAAGACAAACAATGAATTTAATCCTACAGAAGCTGAATCCTTCTTCTCAAAAATAACCTTACCTGAGTTATCTCAGAATCAAAAAAGCAGTTTGGATGAGCCTATAACTATAGATGAAGTTGCTAACGCCATAAAAGACCTAAAACTTAACAAAAGACCAGGCCCAGACGGCTACTCGGCTTTATACTATAAAACATTCTCAGAAATACTCTCTCCCATTCTCACTGAAACTTTTAACAAACTTCTAGATGGACATTCTTTTCGGCAGGAAACACTAATGGCAATTGTTTGTATGATCCCAAAACCCCTTTCTGATGATACTTCCTGTGTGAATTATCAGCCTATCTCTCTGTTAAACCTCGATATTAAATTATTAGCAAAAATAATAGCAAAACGCCTCAATAGCATTATAGGAAAATTAATACATAGAGATCAAGTAGGCTTCATGCCAAATAGACAGGCAGGCGATAATATACGCAGGGCAGTGTTATTGGCACATATTGCTAAAAAACGGAAAATCCCTTTATGTTTTCTATCTCTCGATATTAAGAGGGCATTTGACACAGTATCCTGGCAATATATGCAATATTCATTACAAAAATGGGGTTTTGGACCCCACTTTTTAACATGGATCAAAGCATTATATAATAAACCCAAAGCCTATATAAAATATGCTGGATACAAATCTGAAGCCTTTAATATCGAAAGAGGTACCCGACAGGGTTGCCCATTATCTCCCTTATTATTTGCCCTTATACTCGAACCCATGGCCCAATACATCAGAACAAACCAAACTATAACTGGCATTGAAGTAGGCGGTATTACACACAAATTATGTATATTTGCAGACGATATATTACTTTTTCTATCATCACCACAGGTCTCTGGTCCTAACTTAATACCAGCTCTTGATGGATTTGCAGCCCTATCCGGCCTTATGATTAATCCTAAGAAATGCCTAGTGCTTAATATTTCACTCACAAACATGGAATTGATCCCGGCTAGGGCTGCACTCCCATTCACATGGGCAGAAAAATCAATCCCATATCTTGGAATTCATTTAACAGCATCTCATTCTGACTTATTCTCAACCAATTATCCTCCTGTATTAAGACAGATCACAAATCTAATAAAACAATGGTCGCAACTTCCTTTATCCTGGATAGGGAAGATTAATACAATCAAAATGAATATTCTACCCAAATTGCTTTATCTATTCAGAGTCCTCCCTATTCCAATTCCTTCCTATTTTTTGAGAATAGTACAAAAAAGAGCAACTTCGTTTATATGGGGCTCTTCTAAACCACGTATACCTATACACACACTACATCTTCCCAAAAATAAAGGAGGCCTGGGATACCCTAATTTTACTAACTACTACAGAGCAGCACATTTGGCCAGTCTGTCCAAATACCATGCAAAACAGGAAATCCCATTATGGGTATTTATAGAGGCTTCAGAAAATGACCCTCTATTAATATCAAATTTATTATGGCTTGATCCTAAAGACCGCTTTAAAATTCATAATCCCATAACTAAACACTTCTTATCTCTCTGGGATAAACTAAAAACCAAATATCAGTTACAATCTCCACACAATCCTCTCCTTTCTTTTATCAGAAATCCGGCCTTTTATCCGGCATGGATCTACCCAAATTCTTTTAAAGCTTGGACAACATCAGGCATTCAGACACACATGACTTCATAGCATCTAAATCATTCCTTTCATTCCCATCACTTAGAGAAAAATATGATCTACCAAACTCTGAGATATTTAGATATCTCCAAATCAAAAATTTCTATACACCATTCCTAAAGGGGGATACACCATTATCCCAATTATCCATTTTTGAATCAATCTGTACAAAAGATCCATTTGCTAAAGGTACAATTTCATCACTTTATAATCAATTATATGGAGTAGCAAATCTTAATAGACCCTCTTACGTTCAGAGGTGGGAGGAGGACCTGGGACGAACTTTAGAAGACACGGACTGGTCTAACATATGGCTCACATCTAAGTCATCTTCACCCAACATCTTAGCACTGGAGACAAATTATAAAGTCCTAACTCGCTGGTACCTTGTACCCGCTAGAGTGGCAAAATATTCACCTAATACCTCAGCTCTTTGTTTTTGAGGATGCCCAGAAATAGGCACATATTTACACATATGGTGGATGTGCCCAGTAATCCAAACCTTCTGGAAGGAAGTCTTTGTGATTGCATCTAAAATATTTAAAAAAATAATACAACCAGATCCATATTTAACTTTACTTAATCTAAAACCGGAATGGTTAACACTCTCTCAATTCAAACTTATGATCCAACTAATAACGGCTGCAAAACAAACAGTGGCCAAGGCATGGAAATCTCCTACATTGGTACTAGCAGAAACAATTCACAGAATGAATAATACAATGTCCCATGCTAAGATGGTAGCCATCGATCAAAATCAAATTCCAAAATTTGAAAAACTTTGGCATCCTTGGATAAAACAACAGTTCCTGTCAAACTTCAATGACTCTGTCCTGTTGCCATGGTAACAGATTAAATGACTTACAGAGACACCCATTCTAAGGCTTCAAAGAGAACTAAAATGAATAATAAACTGTCGAGCGGGACAACCTTGTGGACCATACCTCTACCTTTCAACCCTTTTTCTTCTTTCTCTTTCCTTTTCTCCACCTTACGATTAAAGCTCATTATCAGAATTTATTTGACCTATATACACTCTACTTGTAAACAATATGTATAGTAGGTATAAATCATTTAAATACCTACAAAAGTAACTAAGGAAATGATATATATCTTTAATTTAGGTTTACGTGAACCCAATGTTTAATATTTGAAATTTCATGATATTTACCTATATAAACCCTACTGTAAAACATTGAGCTTACTTTATAGATCCTTGTAAACTTACTTTATGTATCTTTATAACATTGTATACTCAATAAACTTCTTTTGACAAGGAAAACTTTGCCCAATCAAGCACTGTCAGAGCCATGATTGGACACTATGATGATGACTCTATCCAATCATGGCTCAGTGCTCTTAGTCCCACCCCACACTCTAAAAATATTCTTCCCATTGCGCCCATTTGCAGTGTGATTTTGGCATGGAGAGAGATAAAACAGGGCTCTATTCAGCGCTACTAGCGAGTTAGGGTGCTATAGTGTACTATTGTGATTCTATTGTGAGTGTAGAGTATCAGTTAATGTGAATATAGTGATAGTGCAGTGCGAGTAAAGTGTGACTGTTCATTTTTACTTTAGTGTCATTTTATTTTGTATGGACAGGTTTATGCAGTATATTTCAGTGCATTATTGCAGGTTTATCGCAGTATATTGCAGTGAGTTACTGTACATTTAACACAGTATATTTTAGTATGCTACCGCACGTTCAATGTAGTATATTGCAGATTTATTGCAGTATACTGCAGTGCATTACTGCATGTTTAACGCAGTATTTTTCAGTGCGTTTTTGCAGGTTTACCACAGTATATTGCATTGTGTTAGTGCACGTTTAATGCAGTATATTTCAGTGCGCTGGTGCATGTTTACCGCAGTATATTGCAGTGTGTTGCTGCACGTTTAACGCAGTATATTTCAGTGCATTGTTGCAGGTTTGTATAAAAATAAATGAATAAATCAGTCCATGAAAATAAAAAATGATGTGAAGGAATCCTTGCAGTCATGTCTCAAGGATGGTGGACAACTATACACCCAAAGTGCACCTTTCACCGCTATAATAAAAGGATGTACCCTTACAGGATAGCTAGACTCCTCGTTATAGGAGTCTAGTAAGACATGGATTCCCATGTCATGAGTGATCCATCCACTGAATGTAAGCAGGGTGATGTTGATACCAACCGCACTATTAACTCCCTCTCTCTCTCTCACCGATATGGTATAAAAAAGGGAAAAAAGTCAACACATAGTGTAAAACCATGATGGTTTATTTAAAAAGTTACAATAAATTTCACAATGTTAAAAAAAGTATGACCTCTTAGCCGCACACTCTGGAACTAACAAATTCAAGTTTAAATTAAAAAATTAAATAATTAAAATGAGCAGTCCATAGTGTAACCATAAAGTCAAATGTGAAAATAGAAATGAATAAATTTCAAACTGTGCTCAATAAACCAAATCATGTGATATAAATTACTCATATGAACATATGCATGTGACAAATGATATAAATGAACTTTATAAATACAACAATAAAATTATAATGGTAAAGTCCATGAACCGCCACCAAATGATTCTTCAATCCAGCGCACAGTGAAAATACAATTCTGTGAAAGGGAAAGGTGCTCCACCAATCTAGGCAAACATCCTACTCAGCGGATAGATCTGACACCCATGACAGGTGTCAAATGAGCAGAGAATGTATATTACGATGTCCCCACCGAATACAGGCGTCTCTCCCCAACGTTGTGGCCAAACGAGATTTGTAGATCAGAAAAAGAGTAGCTTGCAGCCATTTATTTGAAAAATGTACTCATTCCATTAAGAACACATAAAAACACATAAAATGGAGCCGGTAAGCCAAGTTGCGCTCCACCTGCACTCTAACTACGATGGTGTAAGTGACATATCATGTACATGAGTAGGATATTAGATTGGAGGAGGACGGCACCTTTCCCTTTCACAGAATTGTATTTTTACTTTGCATTGGATTGAAAAATCGTTTGGTGGCGGTTCATGGACTTTACCATTATAATTTTATTGTTGTATTTATAAAGTTCATTTATATAAGTTGTCACATGCATATGTTCATATGAGTAATTTATATCACATGATTTGGTTTGAGTGCAGTATGACATTTTTTAATAAATTTCACAAGTCCAGCAGAACATGAATAAAAATTCTTGGGTTAAAACAATTTGCAGATCACAATCAAACCAGCATGGTGTGATTGAGCATAAAATTCACCCTACTAATTTCGTCATACATGTTCTGCTGGACTTGTGAAATTTATACACAGCCAGTGCTCAGCGGGAATTCCACCTGCCCATAAACCGCCTGATATGTGACATGCCCAAACTCGACTTTAGCAATGCTGCAGTGGCTGCACATGCAGCAGAGGGCCATCAATGAGTACCTGCATGAGTATGGCACAACGACAGGCTTAGGCCGGCTCTGATTTTTTTCCCCAAGCCTATGGCTGCTGATAAAGGATGCATGCACTGTACTGTCACCATTTTAGGAGGCCACAAGGATGGTGAGCCATGACAAAGCATGCATCAATGAAACAATCTCTCTTGTGTTCCTGCTGGAGCAGATTCTGAGTAGCATTATGGACAGGGCACTCGATGCAGAGCAGTGGGAGGAAGAGGAGGACTTTCTTTTCTCTCAAGGCCTGCTTTATGCAGACACCATTCTTGCGAGTCCATACAACACACAAAAGGAGAGGGAGGAGGAGGATTCTGGCAGGTTTGAAAGCATCAACCCTTAACAGATGGTTTTCCACCCCAGAACCCTTGGTAGTAGTATGTGGCTGGGAGGAGGCAGTTCCAAAAACTGTAATCCTCAGTGACCCCGAGGAGTCTTCTTCTCATGCCTCCGCAAACTTGCGGTGCATAGGCTCCCTAATTCTTCAAAGCCTGGGAAAGGACCTGAGAATATGTGGCATCAAGGAAAAGGATCACTATTGGTTGGCAACCCTCCTTGACCACCGTTACAAGGGGAAAGTCTCTGAAATCATCCCGTCCCCACAGCAGAAGCAGAAGATGACATTTCTTGAGAACACCTTAAAGAGGAGTTTATGTAACACCTTTGCAGATTCTGGTAGGTTACAGTCTTGTGGAAAACGTAGTTTTGAGGCTTCTGTTGATCAACAGAGGAGCGGTGGAGAAGTCGGCGGTCTCAGTGATGCTTTGCAACATTTTTTTAGTCCTCGGCGCCCAGGGCTGTCAGCTTCCACATCTTATGGGCAGCGTCTGCATCATATGGTGGGAGATTATCTAGGGGCAAAAACAGACATGGAGAGCTTTCCATTTGACGATCCACTGGGTTACTGGGTCATGAGAACAGACCACTGGCCAGAATTTGCCCAGTATGCAATTGAGCTGCTGGGCTACCCTGCATCCAACATGCTTTTATGAATGGGTATTCAGTGCTGCCAGATGTTTTGTGACAGATAACAGAAGCGTGTCTGTCCACAGACTCAGTGGATGGCTGACATTTATCAAAATTAATCAGTCCTGGATTAGTAGCAGCTATCAAGCCTCTGATGCTGATGCCGCCGATTAAGTGCTTTATGGATCTGGAATCTCTGAAAGACTGTCTAGGCTACCTAGCTTTGTGGGTGGTGATTTCATCTGGATTAAATTGTATTTGGTGTTTTAAAATTTTTTACAGTAAGGCCAATTCTTGCTTTCATCAAGAGTACGGCTACGGTGTGAAGGCACCACTGACACCCAAAGACCAATTTTTCCACACCTGTTTTTTTTTTTTAACAGAAAACTTCCACACCTGTTTGACAGGTGCATATCATTTACATTTTTGACAGCAAGGCCAATTCTTGCTTTCATCAAGCGTACCTCTATAGGGTTAAGGTGTGAAGGCACCACGAACACCCAGAGACCAATTTTTCTGCCACTATTTGGCTGGGGGCATATTATTTCAATTTTTGACAGCAAGACAAATTATTGCTTTCATCAAGAGTACCTCTATAGCGTTATGGTGTTTAAGGTACCATCGACACCCAAAGACCAATTTTTCTGCACTTGTTTGACAGGTGCATACCATTACAATTTTTTACAGCAAGGCCAAATCTTGCTTTCATCAAAAGTACCTCTATAGGGTTATGGTGTGCAGGCACCACCGACACCCAAAGACCAATTTTTCAGCATCTGTTTGACAGGTGCCTATCATTTCAATTTTTGACAGCAAAGCCAATTCTTGCTTTCATCAAGCGTACCTCTATAGGGTTAAGGTGTGAAGGTACCACGAACACCCAGAGACCAATTTTTCTGCCACTATCTGGCTGGGGGCATATTATTTAAATTTTTGACAGCAAGACAAATTCTTGCTCTCATCAAGAGTACCTCTATAGCGTTATGGTGTTAAGGTACCACCGACACCCAAAGACCAATTTTTCTGCACCTGTTTGACAGGTGTCTATCATTTCAATTTTTGACAGCAAGACCAATTATTGCTTTCATCAAAAGCACCTCTATAGGGTTACAGTGTGCAGGCACCACCGACACCCAAAGACCAATTTTTTCAGCATCTATTTGACAGGTGTCTATCATTTCAATTTTTGACAGCAAGATCAATTCTTGCTTTCATCAAGAGTACCTCTATAGGTTACGGTGTGCAGGCACCACCGACACCCAAAGCCCAATTTTTCCATACCTCTGCTTCTATCCAAAGTCTGTGAAAGACACCAGAATTTATCCCAAAAAACTGATTTTGCACCCTCCAGTTTTAGCAAAGCAACCCCAGTGTGCAGAGAATCTAATGAAAATTTTAGTCAGTACAACTACTCATAAGTAGATGATGTATGTGCCTGACAATGAGTGTTAATTTCGTTAACAAAAACATTTTAAATCGTAATTTTCGCCAGCGGCCTTTTTACCGTGATGAAATCTAAACAAAAATGGCACCCTTTTTGTCCAGTGCTGAAAACTATGGCAAAAATCTATTTCATTTTCAATAACGAATGAAAACAAAAAAAATTTGAGGAAAGGATGTTTACCCTTCTGAACTTCTGGTTTCCACAGAGCTCAGCCTGTGTGGAGCCCACGAGTGCTTCTGCTCCCAGCAAGCAAGTGTCTCAAATCCTTAGCGTGCTTAGCTTAGCAGCAGTTAGCAGTACTGTGCAGCCAGCATAGAGGATCATCCAGAACAGCACTGTGCATTACAGGCCTCCCGACAAGAGTGCCACTCCCGACTCGCAACAACCATCCAGAGCAGAGAGCACTGTGAGTGTGTACATTACATTTACAGGCCTCCTCTCAGACCACCATTCGTCCAGAGCACTGTGTGCCTTACAGGCCTCCTCTGACCAGTGTCCACCGGCATCCAGAGCACTGTGCATTACAGGCCTCCCCTCAGACCTGAAACCATCTAGCACTATGCATCATTACAGGCCTCTCAGACCACCTTTTCAGAGCACTGTGCATTACAGGCCTCCCCTCTGAGCACCATCCAGAGCACTGTGCAGCATTACAGGTCTCTCAGACAACCGACATCCAGAGTACTGTGCAATATAGGCCTATTCAGACCACTGTCCAGAGCACTGTGCAGCATTACAGGCCTCCTTAGACTGTCCAGAGCACTGTGCATTACAGGCCTCCTCAGACCATCCAGAGAGGCTTAATCTGTGTCTGAGTTTGTTCAAACCTTAATACCATAAATAATATGATATTTGCTGCTTTTACTCCAAGAGTATATACAATAATGAGATTGGAAATTCTAGAGAAATGCTTAAAGCGTAACTCCACTTTCGCAAATAAAGAAAAAATAATATAGTATATACAATAGCGTAGTGTATACAATTGCGACACAAGTCATATTGTAATTGAATGTTTTTAAAAATTACCTTTCCTTTTCAATCTGCAGCCGCTGTAATTTTCTGAAAATGCAATGCAATATGGCTACCTGGAGTTGTTCTGTACACAGAATGTGTACTGACCACTCCCCAGAAACATCATTTCCTGCTTGTGTGAATGGCTCACAAATTTTCCCAGAAGTCTGCCTTAGATGCAAGTCAGATTTCAGGCATCCTCTGCAACAAAAATGTCATTTTTGGTGAGATACTCCCAATAGGAAAGCATGGCTAAAGGGATGCAGACCCAGCAGCTTTCCTCATTAGTGCACTGCAACAGCTGACTGATAATTATGAAACCACTCCTATTCGACCCACTTAGCACAGAGCCACAGAGGAACAAACAAGGATTTCTTCAGAATAACAAAAGGTACGAATCTGCAACAAAGGTTATTATAACCCTTGCAATGTACATAGCTCACCCAGTAGGGAATGTATTTTTCTCAGCAAAAGTGGAGTTACGCTTTAAATAAGGCATTACAATATAAATAAACCCATTAGATTTTAGTTGATTAAAATTATTTTAGTCTACTAAAACGATTTTAGTCAACTAAAATGTACTGGAGATTGTAGTCGAATAAATACGACTAAAACATCTGCAGGTGACTAAAATGGGACTAAAACTAAAATGGCATTTTAGTCAAAAGACTATGACTAAAACTAAATTGAAATGTGATGCCAAAATTAACACTGCTGACAATGGTCCTGCTCCAAAATGCAAGTGCCAGAATTGATAAGTGTTACTTTTATATAGAAATCCATGATTGTGGTACTCAGACAGCCAAGTCGGCTCTACACTACATTGCCCTGGATCAATAAATATAAGATTGTATCATTTTTAACCGCTACAGCTCCTGACATCTTATATGCCTAATTTACAGTCCTCAGACCAACTTCTTCCTATTCTCTGCAAAATGCTAATATAGATGACAGGTCTTTTAGCACATCCGTTAGCCGAGGAGCATGACTTTGATTTGTAATTGTAGAATCCTGATGACTAATCCTTGCACTATGCAAAAAAGTCAGTTTATTATAGAAGAATACAAAATGTTTTGCCGCATCTGGAAAACAGAACGTTTATACAGTTCATTTGTAAATGAATGACTCTAATGTTTAACAAAACAAATGTCAAATAATTAAAATGTAACGGGTTTGTGTGTTAATTTCTCCTAAGTGCTTCAGAGAAAATTCTTGTACTATTATTTATGAGGTGCACACTATATGTATGGTATTCACATTGTACTTAACCAATTTCAGTAGAATGTTGATGCATTGTGCTTTATGAAACAAGGAAAATGTTGTGAACAAGAATGAAATTCTTAATTTATTATACAATAGCTGATTATTTTTAATACCAACAATTATTTTTATTTTAACATTATTGAAATATGAGAACATATTGTTAGGTCTATAAAAATTTGTAAAGAAAAAAAAGCATGTTGGGACTTTATATGAGGCAACGACTATATAGTACAAGTGTCTCCATCCCTATTGTTTGTAAAGGTAGAGGCGATAGCAGCTCGGACATGGTCGCTTCCTCCTCTCTACTAGCACATAGCGTGACGTTGGTGGGGCTCTGCTGGTGGGCTGGCTGCCATCCACCACTACTCCTCGATGGAGTATACCCTCTGTTCCTTAATGTTTTCCTGTCTGTAACGATACCCCGAGTATGAAAGGGGTTAAAGTCATTTAGGACATTTCATACCTAAACACAAAGGCAGCTACCGAACACTCCAATCAGCCGAACAAGGAACCCATACAAATAATCCATCCCAAAAACGAGACACGGCTCTGTCTTCAGGTTTCAAGCAGGAATCAACTCATTTATTATAATACATGGACACAACAGATAAAATAAGTCAGACTCTTTCCCCCCCATCCTTAGAAAAGAGGGCGAGTTAAACTGTCCAATGACAATGGACACACAGGTCAGGTGTGTTTAACGTCTCATACACAGTCTTAGCAGGGAGAGCTGTTGGAAGAATCCCCCCTCCCTCCAATGCAATAAACATCCTGTGATCCAAGGCAGACAAACACAATAGAACATTGGAATACAGACCCACCCAAAACTAGCACAGCAAACAGTACACAACACAATGAGACAGCACACATTATATATACACATATATACAGCATTGAGTCTCTGACTAGCACAGATCATAGTGGGGTTCTCATTCACCTTGTGCCCCTATTAGTGACTCCCATCACAATGGCATATCCAGGGTCCCCAGAGTCTGTGTGTCTTGGGGG
The DNA here is from genome assembly GCF_042186555.1 of Aquarana catesbeiana. Classification (NCBI taxonomy): domain Eukaryota; kingdom Metazoa; phylum Chordata; class Amphibia; order Anura; family Ranidae; genus Aquarana; species Aquarana catesbeiana. The sequence continues at coordinate 129,674,707 of NC_133331.1, read as the reverse complement.
ACATGGACCTGAATCTAAAGTAACGCCACCTCCGGGGTCCCCAGGCATACAGCTCACAAAGAGCACCGTCCCCCCAAATGCCAGGGACCATAATCGGTTTGCAGGAGGCTGGCATTCAGTCCCCTCCAAAAGCCTCTTTTCTGGTTAGGTCTGTCACATTTCTCCCCTTTCGGCAGGAGACTAACACAGGAGGAGACCCCAGACGGGTTGACTCCGAAGTTAGTCAGTAGTTCCAGTCCTCTAATGCTGGTATCCACACCGTACCCCAAACAAATTGTTCCAAACAGATCATTACTTTCCCAGCCAATCTCTGCCTCTCTCAGAGAACACGCCCGCCGCTGGGGAGAGGCCTGGACTGGCCCTTCTCCCTGTAGTCTTTTCAGCTGCTGGAGAGAAGACAGGGTGACTGGGCTCACGCCATCATGCTGTTGGGGATCTGGGCATGGGTAGTCACTGGGTTGGCTTCAGCGGGGCCTATCGGGGCGTAAGCAGAAATGAGGGGGGCCAAATCATTCCCCAGTAGTACATCCACTGGCAAATCCTTCATCACCCCCACATTCACGTGTCCCGAACCAACCCCCCAATCCAGGTGAACATGGGCAACGGGTAGCCGGAAAATGGTGCCTCCTGCTACCCTTACGACTACAGTGTCCCCGGTGTGTTGGCTGTCTGGGATGAGGTTCTTCCGTAGTAGGGTCATGGTGGCGCCAGTATCACGTAGGCCATCAGCTACCTTTCCATTAACCCGGACGGTCTGCCTGTGTTGCTGCCGGTTGTCCTGGTTAGCTGCTTGTACTAGATCAGCCTCGTGCAGCACACCCCAATGTTCTTCCTCCTCAATGCAGTGAGCCGCAGGCATGGATGTGTGGGGATTCCCCCCTGCTGGCTTTCTCCACGAGTGGGACTGCCTGGCTGGATTCAAAACGGACAGCCTGGCTTTTTGTGCCCTAGCTGTTTACACCCGAAACACCTAAGGGGTTGTGAGTAGTCCTGGGAGTTGAACCTGGGCTGCCGAGAATAAGTGGCCACTGGAGGTGGTGCTGTAGGGCGGTACAACTGTGGTTTGTAGGCGCCAGCTGGAGGGGGTGCCGCTGATCGATAATCCACCCGAGCTGTTGTCTTGACCACATGGTTATCCAGTTTGCAGGTGTCTGTGTATTCATCCACCAGGCGAGCTGCTTCAGACAAGGTGCAAGGTTTTTGGTCCCGGACCCACTCTCTGACTTCTGGGGACAGCTTGTCAAAGAAGTGCTCCAGCAGGAACAGCTGCAGCACCTCTTCCCCGGATACTGCTTGGCATCCAGCAACCCAGTGGGAAGCCGTGTGGTGTAGGCGGGATGCCCACTCGGTATATGAGTCTCCAGTTTGCTTGCTCGTCTCTCGGAACCACCTCCAGTATGCCTCCGGTGTGACGGCATACCTGCCCAAAAGTGCTTCTTTTACCAGCCCATAGTTCATAATATCCTCATCTGGGATGGTCCTGAACGCTTCACTGGCCCAGCCGGACAATTTCCCAGACAAAATGGTAACCCATTCCTCTGTGGGTGCCCAGTGTAGGGCACATTGCCATTCAAAATCGGCAAGGTACCCATCAATCTCCCCTTCTGCTTCAATTAAATTTTTAAAAGCAGCAAAATGTACCTTTCTCCTTTCAGTTGGTGCTGTTGTGACTCCCGCTGCTGCAGCACCTCTTTGCTGTAGCCAATTTGCATCCACAGCCGCTATAACTCGGTCTATGATCTCCGCTGTAGGGTTAGGGCCATAATGTGCCAGTCTTATTTTAACAGCCCGATCAAAACTTGCCTCTTCGGGTGTCCTGTCTGTTACGCTGGGCCTTTCAGTTATACTGGATCTTTCCGCTCTATCCATTTAGACTAGTTCTGCGATAATGTCCCTCTTCTTACGGTTGTTGGCCGGTCGGCCCCCGGTTCTCCGGTTGTAGCTGTCCTTACGGGCTGTGTTGAATGATCCCGCTGCTAGCCACCAGTGTAACGACACCCCGAGTATAAAAGGGGTTAAAGTCGTTTAGGACATTTCATACCCAAAACACAAAGGCAGCTACCGAACACTCCAATCAGCTGAACAAGGAACCCATACAAATAATCCATCCCAAAAACGAGACACGGCTGCCTTCAGGTTTCAAGCAGGAATCAACTAATTTATTATAACACATGGACACAACAGATAAAATAACTCAGAGACTCTTTCCCCCCCACCCTTAGAAAAGAGGGCGGGTTAAACTGTCCAATGACAATGGACACACAGGTCAGGTGTGTTTAACGTCTCATACACAGTCTTAGCAGGGAGAGCTGTTGGAAGAATCCCCCCTCCCTCCAATGCAATACACATCCTGTGATCCAAGGCAGACAAAAACAATAGAACATTGGAATACAGCCCCACCCAAAACTAGCACAGCAAACAGTACACAACACAATGAGACAGCACACATTATATATACACATATATACAGCATTGAGTCTCTGACTAGCACAGATCATAGTGGGGTTCTCATTCACCTTGTGCCCCTATTAGTGACTCCCATCACAATGGCATATCCAGGGTCCCCAGAGTCTGTGTGTCTTGGGGGACATGGACCTGAATCTAAAGTAATGCCACTTCCAGGGTCCCCAGGCATACAGCTCACAAAGAGCACCGTCCCCCCAAATGCCAGGGCCCATAATCGGTTTGCAGGAGGCTGGCATTCAGTCCCCTCCAAAAGCCTCTTTTCTGGCTAGGTCTGTCACACTGTCATACTTATACACCACCTTGGGCCATATGCTTTTATTTCAAGTCCCAGAAGCCCCACAGGCTCATATCCACTAGTATTCACTACCATAATTTCTGATGGGGGAATTCCTTCTTATAAGATGTCCAGTCACCGATGGTTTTTGCCGTTTTGTGGCCGCAGTGCTATCACCTCAGCTCCCGAGGGGATGTTTCTCCCATGGTGCCTCCAATCGATTATAACATTCTTTTTACCTTGATTCTACCCACAGATACTTCCAGTGTACAGCTGCTCCTGATAAGTGGAAATTATCCACGAAACGTGTCAAGCTTTTATTGGTGCTATGTCACAGCAATCATGCATTTTACCATGGGTTTTTACTTGTTTGAATCATGAATTAATTATATATTACCAATCATGTTTGTACATATTCGGGTATACTGCTATTCTATTATGAATCATGTGGAATAATGTTATATTATGCAATTATTTTTTATATTATGTGATTTACCAATCATGTTTATTATAATTCTGTATGTTATTTTTTGAGTTAATCTTATATTTCCATGCTCTATGCCCATCTGTACTAATAAATATTGTATTTACTAATATTGATTGATTCATTCTACCCCAGTGATGTATTTCATCTAAAGTCCCATTACCCCCTTCTTTTCTCCCATTTCCCCTACGTCTATAAATATTTCGATAGAAATACAACTTTCATAATTTTGTCTCTGTATGGAGAGCCAATGGATTTAAAATAAAGCAGTCAAGACATGATTGGACAAACTAAGCAAGTCATAAATATAATATTCTTTTCCAATTCTTTCTTTTATAGTCAATGACGTCCTGAAGTCTGGAAAGCATCTACATCAACAAGTACTGGGATTCCTCAATAATAATGCTTCTCCATGCCCTTACTATAGCTGCCTTCCATTGCTGCTTGTTCACTGGCCTCTCTGCTTTCAGTTTTTCCTTCAGCAAGTGAAATGCATGTGCAGTTGGGTTGAGGTCATATGGTCATATTTCGTAAGTGATGTCAATGCTATCCTTGCCTCTTTGATTACATGGCTAGGGGTTCCCAGCCAGAGAATGAATGGAGCAGGGTGGCAACACTCATTGTTAAAGACGTGGTAGGTGCTGGCACCTGCTGCTTACTTAACAAGCATAGACAAAGAAAGCTGTCATATATATATATAGTAGCAGGTAGAAAAAATGCTACTATATATGATGTTTAGCTCCTACTGAACAAGTTAAAAGTCTGGTGTTTGGGTGAATGGCAAAACAAGAAAAGTTTGGTCTGGACCTGTTTTCAGTCCAAACTAAGATCACCTTCCTAATCTTGAGGCTTCCCAAAGGATTGCACCTTTATGTAAACCACCTGTATTACTTTAACTGAGTTTTCTATTGATTGTGGACAATTGATGATAGTACGCCCACCTCCTGGGGAGTGTCCTTGACTTGGCTAGATATTATAAAGATTTTTTTCTTCACCGTGGCAAGTACTCAGTGATCATCCAGCACAGTTATCTTCGGTGGTCATCCAAACCTTTTGGTGTTGCTGAACTCATCAGTCCATTCCTTTTTAAGAACACAAAAGTGCTCATTTGGCCACTTCTAATGTTTCTGATATCTGTTTTTTTTTATTTCTCAGGACTATTAATAGCGTGGTTTAATTACGAGGACAGATCTTTGGACCTCATTCTGAGAATTCACAGTGTAGTCTCAATTATGAACAGCAAAACCTTAAGCAATATTGTAGCTTGTTCTAATATTCAAATGAAAATACATAAGTTAGTTAGTTAGTTAATAGTTAATAAGATAGTCAAACTTCCCAAATGTATCTGTAAATGGACGTTATAAATAAGAAAAAAAATGGCTATTCTGTTCTGTATTCTCATGAAAATAGAGAAAAAAATAGTCCAAAATGTGTGCTTCAATGAATATATCAAATTGCATAGCAATCTAAATAATTAGAACAAAAATCACATTAATATTGTGCAGGGATTGCCTCAGCCTGGGCATGTACAATTTGACCAAAAAAATGTAGTTGTCTGTAGAGATGTGCACAATGGAAAAATGAGTTTAGTTTTGTTTCGGATTTGTTCGGTAAAGTGATACTAAACACACACTGTTTAATTTACAACGTCCCTTCTCCTTCTGTATATGGATGATGTCACTGTAATTATTTTAATAAAAAAAAAAAATCTAAGTACTTTTTTTCCTAATCAATATACAGCTGTCACATGACCCAGCTCTTTCCCAGTCTGTCTTCAGGGAAACATAATCAGGAGAAACTTCTAGTCCTCTACTGCTGGTCATATGTTCAAAAATAAAAAAAACTGCATTTGGAATACAGAGTAAAAATAAATAAATAATAAACTGTTTTACATTGAAATCTTTATTATTTTGTGGAAATAACATGGTGTGGGTAGATTTCTGCCAGTCACAGTCACATCCCTCCAGTATGAGTCTTAGAAAAAGAATGATGTAAAGCTTCCATTAATCTACATGTAATACCCCGCCCACCATTGTATTTAGCTGGCTAGTGGGCATAGAGGAGGGAGAGAGTGAGCTGTTTTTTAGCACTGTGAATACACCCACATGTGTGACTCTATAGTCACATGGGCTGCTCAGATGTGATCGGGAGGAAATTCTCAGCATAAAAATGCAATGAAAACTGAGCTTGTGCAGAATTGCCACCACCGCTGCAAAATTCCAAGCTGAATTAGGGACATGAACAGAAGGTGGAAATAGAGAAAAGCAGGATCAACCAGTTTTTTTGCAAAAAACAAATCTCATAGTGACTGAGTGAGTATGAACGGCATGTAATATACCATTTATTGATAGTTTATGATGTCGTTTAGTGACTGTGAGTGTTAATAATTTTGTTTCGTCATATTCGTTATGTTAGAATGATTCCTTTTTGGAATTCATTTTATATATTTGAATATTCAGATTTGTTTAATATATATACACGTTATTTTCAAATGAATTGGAATTTCAGAAGACAGCTATATTCGTTCTATCTTATTCTATTCTATTTTTTCTATTCTATTCTATTTTTTTTTATTCTATTCCATTTTATTCTATTTAATTCCTTTATTTTATATTTTATTTTATTTTCTATTCTATTTTTTTTACATTCTATTATTTTCTGTCCTTTTCCATTCTCCTCCTGTTTATTCTATTCTATTATGTCTTATTTTTTTATTTTCTATTCTATACTGTTTTACTCAATTCTATTTTATTCTTTTCTTTTCATTAAAGCAGCCTAAGTAGGAATCATTGTCCTATTTTACTTTTTTACTTTACTGTATTTATTGCAATATGTTTCCATTTCAAATTCGGATAGTTCGTTTTGTTATAAATTTTTTGGGATTCATTGAAATTCATTGCTATTGTGATTCGGAAATTTGGATACTCCTGAATGTAAGCATAACAAAAACTTCATCCAACTTTCAATTCGTAATGAAAGGAATCACACTTGTGTAATTGCCTGCTGGAATGACTATCTACAGGTAGGTGGGCTTGTAAAGAATCTTCTTGCTGAAGAGAATTGCAGAGGAGCTGGGTAAAAGCTCCTGCTGGACATTGTTGTAAGAAGGATTCATCACCCATCAATCAAGATACTTTTGACTACTCAAAAAGGGTCAAGAAGCAGATTTATTAGAGACAGATCCACTACTACTCACAAAGACTGTGACTGCTCTTACAGGGTCATAGATCTGCCTGGCTGATTTCACATGGCCAGCAATTACCAAGAGTCTGCCCTTCAAGTTCCTATTACCATTGCTTATTTTAGAATACCTGTCTTATTTTTGTGCTATTGTTAAGTATCCTTCACCACTAAACCCTCTCTCCTAAAATAAGTCCAGCAATAAAAGTTGAAAAGACAAATGTGACTGGTGCCCAACCTTTTTTTCTCCTCACCATGCACTACGAACCTGACTCTGAGATGAAATGTTAGTTAGCACCTTATTACCCTAGGGAGTTTTACACTCACAAAAAAACAAAAGCAGTAACAAGCCCGGACAGTACAATCTAAACAAAAAAAGAAATACAAAAGTTACCTGCAGTAAAAAATGCAGGGACAAATTAATTTTCAAGTGTGTAATAATTATTAACTTAAAGAGGAACTTCACCCAATAGCGGAAGTTCTGCGCTCTTCCCCCCCTCTTTCTCCTTCACATTTGCCACATATTTTTTGAGTGAGGGAACAGGTACCTAGTTTTGATGGGTACCCGCTCCCCCACTTACGGTCAGATTGCCATGGCGATCCAACCAAGGTGAAGTTCGTCTCTCTTTCCCCCGCAGCCTTCTGGGAAACGTCACAGGTCCCAGAAAGATGCAGGATCAGATGGTACAGCACGGTTCGCGTATGGGCACTGAGCAGCCGGCTGCGAAGACTCAAGCAGTCACAGCTGGCTGCTCGCAGTTAGTATGCCAACCCCCAGCGGTTGTAGCCTGGTAAAGAATTCTGCCAGGTGAGGATAGCACTGGATCTTTATTAAAAGGTCAGTAGCTTCAATTTTTTTAGCTCCTGACTTTTAATTTTTGAAAATATAACTGAAGAACCTCTTTAATATATTATTGAAGTGCACTAATTCTTTTTGCCCCCCTTCACTTAAACTACCTCACCCTACTAAGATGCATATTTAACTATATCCCACAGGATCTGCCATTTGATTTTATTATTTTACATAAACTGTGTAGTAGCTTTTAGTAGCATGCCATAGAATTATGCCCTGAGGCCAGAGAAGTCTGTGAGACAGCCCATTAGAGTCTGTAGGAGGCTATGGCACAGGCCTGGCTAACGCACAGAACATTTTATTGAAAGATGTAAACAAATGCTTGAGGTCCTGGGATCCAGGTAAGTGTACATCTGGGGAGGGTATAAATGTACTTTATTTGAGAAAAACCTACCTTAAGTAAACATGATCAGCAGATTTAGAGTTGTAGGCAGCTGAATATATGTGCAAAAATTTACTTTTCCTGTAAAAGTCAAGCTCCATCCGCCCCATGCTAACTCCCGAGCTTACCTCTTGGTCATTGAAGCCTTTCACCACATTAACCTCCCTGGCGGTATGATTATTTCAGATTTTTGCGTCTCAAATTGGTACAATTATTTTGCATTGAAATTTGCCTTTTTTATTGTAGGCCTGTAATTCTTAGCAATAACACACTTAAATCTGTCACCAAGAGTCTAGTAGTTATCCCGGGTATGATGAAGTTTGAAACACAAAATCATAAATTAAAATATAATAAATAAATAATTATAAAAAATAATAATATAATAATTATAAAATACATTTCCCCAGGATTCACTATCGCTCAATTCTGCAAGTGTTCTAATTTACTATCGCTGTTTTCTAGCTGGTCTAAAACCACTTTTGATGTAAAGGGACACTTTTTGGTTGCTATGGACAATCTCCAGTTTCCAGGCAGAAAGAACAGTATATACAATATAAAACTGCATGCAGGGCATTGGACGAAGCACTAGGGACAAAAGGGATGTGGAATGATTTCATACAGTAATGTAATCTGTAAGATTACAGTGTACTGTATGTGTTATGAATTTTCACTTTTTTGAATTTGCCGCCAGGCTCCGCTCCCATGCGCCACGACGCTTGCAGGAAACGGAGCCCGGCACACAGAGGCTTCGGGCAGAGGACAGAGCCCGCAGACACCGCGGGGGACATCGCAGGATCCTGGGGACAAGGTAAGTAACACTGCACCAGGATCCTGAGCTGTAATCCCGAGTGTGGCTCGGGGTTACCGCTAATGGTGCTGAAATTTAATCCCGAGCCACACTCGGGAAAACCGCCAGGGAGGCTACATGACTAATTGAAGGCTTTAAAGAAGAGGTGGGGTTTAAGTATGAATCTAACTGCCTGTATTTGAGATGGGAATGTCTTTACTAGTTGACAAAGACTGCCAAAAAGCTTTCATTAAATCTACTACACGTGCCTGAAGATGCTGAAAAATAAAGGTGACTAAGTGGTACAACTATCCAAAGTCAACTATTAAATAAAATATCAGTTGAAAGGAAAACTATAATGACTTTGGGTTTATTGTATTAATTTATTTATTTTAATGGATGAACCTATAATGCTAGTGTCACAGAGCATTATGGGTTTTCAAAGAAGAGAACAAAACAGAAGACGACTGCCTTCAGACTATCTCTGTCTTACATTTTGCCCTTGATGACTCACAGAACTCTGTGAATGAATGACGCGGCTATGTGGGCGAAGCCCTGCACAACCTTGCATTTTTCAAATTGTGACAGTGGGTGCAGGGAGAAGATCCCCAGCCTGCTGTCACAGGGAGGGGGGATATTGGGGGGAGAGATGCAGGAGCAGGAACATGTTAAATGTTCCAACCTAAAAACAGTTGGAACATGTAACGTGTTCATGAAGGTGAACTTATTCTTTAAAATCAGGCCTTGCATTAAAACAAAAAGAAGGCTAGATAAAAAATTTAAAAACACACACCTTATCAATTAAAAAGGCCTAGGTGAGGGTGATAGTGCTGGGTCCTTAAGTTTAAGATCTTCAGCTTTCTCAGAGCTGAAAGGCTTGATCCAATCACCTGTGCAAAATAATGGAGAGCCTGAAAACATGACCTGTTTGGGCGCCTTGAGGACTGGCGTTGAGAGACACTGGCCTAAGGTACCCAGCTTTTTCTGTTAATGTGTTTTTTTTTAAATCTTTATCCAGAGATTTTACATGTTGGGAGGGGTGCCGCAGTGCTATCACCTCAGCTCCCGGGGGGATGTTTCTTCCATGTTGCCGCCAATCGATAACATTCTTTTTACCTTAATTCTACCCACAGATACTTCCAGTGTACAGCTGCTCCTGATGAGTGGAAATTATCTACGAAATGTGTCGAGCTGTTACTGGTGCTATGTCACAGCAATCAGGTGTCACAGCAGGTCAGGTGTGTTTAACGTCTCATCAGTATACACTCTTAGCAGGGAGAGCTGTTGGAAGAATCCCCCCTCCCTCCAATGCAATACACATCCTGTGATCCAAGGCAGACAAAAACAATAGAACATTGGAATACAGCCCCACCCAAAACTAGCACAGCAAACAGTACACAACACAATGAGACAGCACACATTATATATACACATATATACAGCATTGAGTCTCTGACTAGCACAGATCATAGTGGGGTTCTCATTCACCTTGTGCCCCTATTAGTGACTCCCATCACAATGGCATATCCAGGGTCCCCAGAGTCTGTGTGTCTTGGGGGACATGGACCTGAATCTAAAGTAACGCCACCTCCAGGGTCCCCAGGCATACAGCTCACAAAGAGCACCGTCCCCCCAAATGCCAGGGCCCATAATCGGTTTGCAGGAGGCTGGCATTCAGTCCCCTCCAAAAGCCTCTTTTCCGGCTAGGTCTGTCACACTGTCATACTTATACACCACCTTGGGCCATATGCTTTTATTTCAAGTCCCAGAAGCCCCACAGGCTCATATCCACTACCATAATTTCTGATGGGGGAATTCCTTCTTATAAGATGTCCATTCACCGACGGTTTTTGCCGTTCTGTGGCCGCACTGCTATCACCTCAGCTCCCGGGGGGATGTTTCTCCCATGGTGCCTCCAATCGATTATAACATTCTTTTTACCTTGATTCTACCCACAGATACTTCCAGTGTACAGCTGCTCCTGATAAGTGGAAATTATCCATGAAACGTGTCAAGCTTTTATTGGTGCTATGTCACAGCAATCATGCATTTATCATGGGTTTTTACTTGTTTGAATCATGAATTAATTATATATTACCAATCATGTTTGTACATATTCGAGTATACTGCTATTCTATTATGAATCATGTGGAATAATGTTATATTATGCAATTATTTTTTTATATTATCAGATTTGCCAATCATCTGTGCAAAATAATGGAGAGCCTGAAAACATGACCGGTTGGGGTGCCTTGAGGACTGGAGTTGAGAAACACTGGTCTAAGGTACCCAGCTTTTTCTGTTAATGTGTTTTTTTTAATCTTTTAAATCTTTATCCAGAGATTTTACATGGGGGGGGGGGGGGGCTGCAAAGTGGCCAAACCAGGCTTTTAACCACTTGACAACTGGGCACTTAAACCCCCTTCCTAACCAGACCAATTTTCAGCTTTTGGTGCTCTCACATTTTGAATGACAATTACTCAGTCATGCAACACTGTATCTTTATGAAATTTTTGTCCTTTTTTTCACACAAATAGAGCTTTCTTTTGGTGGTATTTAATCACTGCTGGGTTCTTTATTTTTTGCGCCGTAAAAGAAAAAAGACCGAAAAATCTGTAAAAAAATACATTTTTCTTCATTTCTGTTATAATATTTTGCAAATTAGTAATTTTTCTTCATATATTTTGGCCAAAATTTATACCGCTACATATCTTTGGTAAAAATAACCCAAATCGGTGGATATTATTTGGTCTTTTTGAAAGTTATAGAGTCCAAAAGCTATGGTGCGCATATCTGAAAATTGATCACACCTGACGGCCTATCTAATTTCTTGAGACCCTAACATGCCAGAAAAGTATAAATACCCCCCAAATGACCCCTTTTTGGAAAGAAGACATTCCAAGGTATTTAGAAAGATGCATGGTGAGTTTTTTGAAGTTGTCATTTTTTCCCACAATTCTTTGCAAAATCTAGGTTTTTTTTTTACTTTTTTTTTTCCACAAAATTGTCATATTAGCAGGTTATTTCTCACAGACCGCATATGCATACCACAAATTACACCCCAAAACACATTCTGCTATTACTCCCGAGTATGGTGATACCACATGTGTGAGACTTTTACACAGCGTGGCCCATACAGAGGCCCAACATGCAGGGGAGCACCTTCAGGCGTTCTGGAGCACCCAGGCCAATTCTGACATTTCTCTCCTACATGTAAAAATCATCATTTATTAGCTAGAAAATTACTTAGAACCCCAAAACATTATATATGTTTTTTTAGCAAAGACCCTAGAGAATACAATGGCGGTCGTTGCAACTTTTTATCTCGCACGGTATTTGCGCAGCAATTTTTTTAACACGTTTTTTTTTGGAAAAAAAAATGTTTTGTGCTTTACAAAAACCAAAACAGTAAAGTTAGCCCAATGTTTTTGCATAATGTGAAAGATGAAGTTACGCCGAGTAAATAGATACCCAACATGTCACCCTTCAAAATTGAACGCGCTTGTGGAATAGCGCCAAACTTTGCTACTCAAAAATCCCCATAGGCGACACTTTAAAATTTTTTACTGGTTACATGTTTTGAGTTACAGAGGAGGTCTAGGGCCAAAATTATTGCTCTCGCTCTACCGATCGCAGCGATACCTCACATGTGTGGTTTGAACACCGTTTTCATATGTGGGCGGGACTTACGTATGCGTTCGCTTCTGCATGCGAGCACACAGGGACAGGGGCGCTTTAAAAATTTTTTTTTTTTTTGTTTATTGTTCATTTTACTTTATTTATTTTATTTTTTCCAAAAAAAAAATTTTTGACCACTTTTATTCCTATTACAAGGAATATAAACATCCTTGTAATAGGAATATGGCATGACAGGTTCTCTTTACAGTGAGATATGGGGTCAATAAGACCCCACATCTCACCTCTAGGCTGGGAAGCCTGAAATTAAAAAAAAAAAAAAAAAAAAAAAAAAGATCCTGGCTTCGATCGTAGCGGTGAGTCGGTAGAAGCACCGCAAGGCGGCGGGAAGGGGGGACGTCCCCTCTCGCCTCCCGTAAGAACGATCAAGCAGTGGAACAGCTGCTATGATCGTTCTCATGGTGTAGGGAATCGCCGGCTGAAAAAGCTGATATCTGAATGATGCCTGTAGCTGCAACCATCATTCAGATATCTCCGCACAAAGTCAAGGACGTTGTATGACGGCCGGTGGGCAGGAAGTGGTTAAAACGCTTTTTTTTTTTTTAACACAAAGTTGTCCATTTATACAATATTTCTACCACATAACATGTACATGCCAAAAATGACACCCCAAAATAGATTCTCCTGCTCCTCCTGAGTACGGCGATACCACATGTGTGAGACTTCCACAGCTTGGCCACATACAGAGGCCGAGTACAGCTGAGCATGGCTCAGCATGGCAGGGTATGGCGGGGTATTGCGGAGTATGGCGGGGTATGGCGGGGTATGGCGGGGTATGGCGGGGTATGGCGGAGTATGGCGGGGTATGGCGGAGTATGGCGGAGTATGGCGGAGTATGGCGGGGGCATGGCAGAGTATGGCGGGGGCATGGCAGAGTATGGCGGGGGCATGGCAGAGTATGGCGGGGGGCATTGCAGAGTATGGCGGGGGGCATTGCAGAGTATGGCGGGGGGCATTGCAGAGTATTGTGGGGGCATTGCAGAGTATTGCACAGCATTGCAGAGTATTGTGGGGGCATTGCAGAGTATTGCACAGCATTGCAGAGTATTGTGGGGGTATTGCAGAGTATTGCACAGCATTGCAGAGTATTGTGGGGGCATTGCAGAGTATTGTGGGGGCATTGCAGAGTATTGCAGAGTATTGTGGGGGTATTGCAGAGTATTGCACAGCATTGCAGAGTATTGTGGGGGTATTGCAGAGTATTGTGGGGGTATTGCAGAGTATTGCACAGCATTGCAGAGTATTGTGGGGGTATTGCAGAGTATTGTGGGGGTATTGCAGAGTATTGCACAGCATTAGTAGTGAGGGATGGCTGAGCATGGATGGATGGATGTCTCTGTGCAGCGCTGTGGGCACTACACATACAGCCCACAGCGCTGCAGACATCCATCCATCCCCCCTCCCCGCTCACAGTGTACCGATCGGTACACAGGAGGGGAGGAGAGGAACCGGCGTCATCAGGTCTGTTTACATGTGATTGCGCCGTCATTTGACGGCTCGATCACATGGTAAACGGCCGCGATCAGCGGCCATTTACCGGGATCCGTGATGCGCCGGGTCCCCTGGACCCGGCGGTCACGGATGTGTTCGGGTGCGCGCCCCAGGGGGCGCGCGAGAGGGGAATTCTGGGAGGACGTCATAGTACGTCCACCCAGAGTTATCCAACCGCCCTGCAGCCGTCATTCGGCTATGGGCCGGTTGGTAAGTGGTTAAATGCAAAGTCTGCTTTAAAGCAGAAGTAAATCCATCGATTTGGAAATGCTAGCTGTCACATTGGTTGTGCTCTCAACCAAACTGTCAAACCATCCAATAGCTGGTGACATAACGGATCACATGTGCAGCATCATGGCAGTTGCAAATTAACCACTTACGGACCGCCCCCTGCAGTTTTATGTCAGCTGTTTGAAGGATTTGCCGCAGGATCACTTTTATCGACGGCGGGAGAGGGGCCCTCCTCCCACAGCGATCCTGTGCCCTCCGCCGCTTACCGGAGCCGTCGGCAGCGGCGGAGGCAATCCGGTCCTTTCACTGGCTGTGCATGGACACAAGTGAGGGTAGGATGGCCCCCACCCATCTCCATGCAATTGCTGGGCTGAAGCGACGTCAAAACGTCACTTCCGCCCATAGCTCTTAAAGGGACATTTTTAAAATTTTTTAAATAATTTTTTTTAAATGACAATTTTTTTTTTATTGCATTTTAGTATAAATATGAGATCTGGGGTCTTTTTGACCCCAGATCTCATATTTAAGAAGTCCTATCATGCTTTTTTCTATTACAAGGGATGTTTACATTCCTTGTAATAGGAATAAAAGTGCCAATTTAAAAAAAAAAAAAAAAAAAAAAAAAAAAGTGTAAAAAATAAAAGGTAAAATAAATAAGAAAAAAATTTTTTTTAAACGCGCCCCGTCCTGACGAGCTCGCATGCAGAAGTGAACGCATACGTGAGCAGCGCCCGCATGAGAAAACGGTGTTCAAACCACACATGTGAGGAATCGCCGCGATCGGTAGAGTGAGAGGAATAATTCTAGCCCTAGACCTCCTCTGTAACTTAAAACATGCAACCTGTAGAATTTTTTAAATGTCGCCTATGGAGATTTTTAAGGGTAAAAGTTTGTCGCCATTCCACAAGCGAGCGCAATTTTGAAACATGACATGTTGGGTATCAATTTACTTGGCGTAACATTATCTTTCACAATATAAAAAAAAATGGGCTAACTTTACTGTTGTCTTATTTTTTAATTAAAAAAAAAGTGTATTTTTTCCAAAAAAACTGCGCTTGTAAGACCGCTGCGCAAATATGGTGTTACAGAAAGTATTGCAACGACCACCATTTTATTCTCTAGGGTGTTAGAAAAAAAATGTATAATGTGTAGGGGTTCTAAGTAATTTTCTAATTTTTTCTAAAAAAAAACTGTTTTTAACTTGTAAACAACAAATCTCAGAAAGAGGCTCGGTCCTTAAGTGATTAAACAGAGACTAAGATGGCAGCTTCCTTGGCTGAAAACGATAGGAGGGTTTACTTCCCCTTTAAGTTACAGATAAGATGTGGTCTCTTCATAAAAATTATGAGTTTATAAACAATAAAACCAGCATGGCATACTCTGCTTTACAATGTATTTACCGCATGATTTTTATGATCGTATATTCAATTCCTACAAATTGATGCGTTTAAGGCTACAAATTAACATTTACAGGGACACTCTGTTACCACAGCCTGTGGTCCGCAGAACAATGAATAATAGAAAAGTGTAATGTGCATAGGAGTTGGCATCTCTTTCCTTGCTAGATATATTGTCCTGTTCACCATTACAGTAAGAGCTTTACAAAGGAGGGAGGGGGGATATGCTTTTTTGCTATCTTTTAGAGAAAAACATGGCTGTGATTTAATTTTAAAGGAAATTATTTGTTAAAGGGCCACTAAACTTACATTATATGTTATCCATGAGAGAATATAAGGTTAATAATTCACATGAACCAGTATAGTAGAGGTGGCTGATAAAACGCATAAGGCACTTTTGACATTTAAAAAGGTGTCATTGCTGAGTAATCAGTAGCGAAAAACAGTAAGTTGGTCACAGCTAAAGCCCAACTTCATCCAAAAATATATATTTTTTACTTTTGAATAGAATGGAGATGGACGAGACAGTGGGGGTTATTTATTAAAGCTCGAGAGTATAAAATTTGGTGCAGTTGTGCATGGTAGCCAATCAGCTTCCAGGTTTTATTGTCAAAACTTAATTGAACAAGCTGATGTTAGAAGCTGATTGGTTACCATGCACAATTGCACCAGATTCACCAGAGTGCACCAGTTTTAGTAAATCAACCCCATTGCATCAGAGTTTTGTCTGTGAATGTATAGGACCATTTCCCTTGCCTCTTATTCCTGTTGCACCACAGCAGGGATTAGTGAGGCAAGAGGCACAAACAGCAATACAACTTGATATGTTCTTATCATTACTTTTCCCTTATCAAAACTTTTCATTACTTGGAGTGTGTTCATCATATAATAAGGATTTGATTACTATATGTGAAATTTTAACAAGCAATACATTTTTATTAATATCCATTTTGTAGTTTATAATCTTTTGCAATATATGTTAAAGATGAATTCTAGGCAGATATATAAATAAGAAATGAATGCAGATCTGTAAACATGAATTTATCCTTAAATGTATTTGTTATATAAGCAGTGTAAGTACATAGTATCAGCCTTTTGCAGTTCCTATCCAGAAAGGAGGAAGGGGAAGTTGCACAAATAGCCAATCAGTTGTGCTGCTGTGTATGGAACTAGCTGATAGAAGAAGAGAGCAGAGTGACAGAGATCAGTGCGCTTCTACTTCTTTCACTTTTCAGGCTCACTTTCCAGTTACAGGTCTCCTCCCCACCCTGTAAGTAAAAAGTGAAACTGCAGCAGAAAAATTGACCCCCAAAGGACCACTCAAAAAGCAAATAAAAAAGAGTTAACTTCGCTTACTCAGCTTTCTATCCCTAGCCTCGAGACATGACACTGGGAGGGAAATATGCTTTCATGAGGAGTCGCCAGGAAGGGAAAATTACGTTAAGAATCTAACAACAATTTTTTATACTTCTGGCTCTCCTTAAGGCCCAGTTCACACTGATGCGTTGCGAATTTATCGCAATTTTGACCCGATTGCGTTGCGAATCTTCTTTGCGAATTCATTACGTGTTTGTTGCAAATTTATAACGATTCTACAGGAATAGTTTTAATTTTGGGAGGTGACTGCGATTTCATGTCTGGCCAACGAAACCCAACGTTTATGCTGACGTAAAAAAAAAAAAAAAAAAATAGCTTTATTTAATTCCTGTTCTCTTCCTGGTTTTTGTGGAGTGTGTGGAGAGTGTGTAAAGAGGAGTGTAGGATAATGTACCATTCATTGTCTTTGGTTATGGCAGCAGTAGTTACTGCTACTGCTGCAGTCATAATAAAAAAAGGAGAAAGCCAGGCCGAGGAGGATGATGATGCTGTCAACCAGAAGATACTGGGTACACCCTGTAATTGCAAATAGTGAGGAGAGAGGACAGTTCAAGATGATCTACAATGATCTACGTCAACATAATGAAAAATTTTTCAACTACACTCGTATGTCAGTTGACAGGTGAGCAATTATACTTTTTCTCCCCATGCCTCCAGACCTGCCTTTATGCTACATCCCCCCTTCCATCCCTCACCCTACATCACTCCCCCCTCCATCCCTAACCGGTATCCGAACAACCCTCCCACCCCAATATCCCTCATCCCGCTATCCCTCCCCCCCACTATACGTCACCCATCTATCCCTCACCCCCACTTTCCCTTACCCCCTCCATCCCTCACCCTCCATAACCCAGTACATCCCTCTGCTCTGTATCCAACTTCCCTCTCCCCACTTCTCCCCCTTATCCTAATTTTCCCCCCTTTCACCTTATTTCCTTATCTGATACCTCCTCCCTTCATCTATGTAATCTTACCTCTTCTCTGTATATATTTAAATTTCAGTTTCGACGAATTGCTTCAACTGATCTACAGCGGTGTGGAGCATCAGAACACCACTTTCCGAAATAGTGTGGAGCCAGCGGAGCGATTACTTGTCACCTTAAGGTGACATATTTAATAAAAAGCCAGATAGCCAGCAAATGCGTATGCTTTTTTTATTTGTCGTGGCAGCTGATCCACTCTTGGCCCCACGTATTTGATGTAGGTGTTGCGTACACTACGCCACCTCGTCTTTACTTAGAGCAAAAACCAAAAAAAGTAAGCACACAATTAATTATCCTTCTCCTTACTTACAGGTACCTGGCTACCAGCAATTCTTTTGCCCAGTTTACAATACAAATTCAAGTTGGGCAAATCGATCGTGAGTTCTATTGTGCATACAACCTGTGCAGCTATTTGGCTAGTTTTAAAGGACTTGGTGATGAAAAAGCCGACTAGGGAAGACTGGGCTAAAATTGCCAAAGTTTTTTGGGAGCGGTGCAATTTCCCAAATTGTGTGGGTGCAATAGATGGAAAGCACATCAGAATAATCAGCCCAATTCGTAGTGGCTCAAAGTATTTTAACCATAAAATATATTTTTCATTTGTCCTAATGGCAGTGGCTGATGCCAATTATTCCTTTACCTATGTGGATATAGGATCATATGGAAGTAGCTCTGACTCCAGCATCTTCTCGCATTCTTCTTTTGGCAAGATGCTTTGAGAAAACTCACTGAACCTTCCTGATAATCTCCCATTTCCTGGAACAAATCAACCTCTGGAGCCTTATGTCTTTGTTGAGGATGAGGCATTCCCTATTTCTGAGCGCCTTCTACGGCCATATGCAAGCAGGGGACTGTCCACTGCAAAGAGGGTATTCAATTACAGACTGTCAAAGGCAAGATGTGTAGTGGAGTGAGCTTTTGGCATACTTGCCAATAAGTGGCATTTCCTGCACTCACCTATCAGCCTTAGTATGGAGCATGCCATTGGTGCAGTGCAAGCAGCATGTGCATTGCACAATTTTGTACCTATTTGAGGACTCTTCGATGCATGACCTCGAAGATCCAACATGGATCAGAACCCGTGGCAACTACAGTGGGGAAAATGTGCGCCAGGACCTCAGAGTGCTTTATGTCAGAAAATGGGCAGCTATCGTGGCAGCTCAATGCAATAGGTTAAAATGCTGTACTCTGCTTCACATATTTGCATGGTGTCAATTTTCATTGTTGAAAATAAAAAATTGAATTTGATACTGTTCACGTGTCATTATTTTACAGAGTGTGTTATGTACATATCGATCTTCCCATACCATATCCTCACTACAGGTAACCTTAACCCTTTCCGTAACCCTAACTGTAAAATGTAGCCTAACCCTGACGTCTCCAATCAGTGCATCAATAGACAAATACACATCTATAAGCAATATACTTACAATTGGGTTTATAGGTTCCAGGAGGTAAGCTGTACCGGTCATGGTACATGAGATGGATGGTTTGCGCCATAGTAAGCAATAGAAGCTGTCTCGTACCTGGTGGGTGAACCTGACATGTAGAGGAAGGCCTCTCGTACAGCTCCGGCTCGAGAGCCCCTGATAGTGGGACAGCAGACTCAGGAGCATGGTGGGGTAAGAGTGCCTGTGATCAGTCCAGAAGTCTGTATCAGCGCAAGCCAGGAATTTGCAGCAGGAAGCTGGAACACAGCAGGTAGCAGGCAGGAGAGATGGCAGATGGCTGGCAGATGGCTGGCAGATGGCTGGCAGACTTGGCAGGAGATGGGTAGAGATGCACCACTGGACGCAGGAGCTTGTAGCAGGCTGAACAGCCAGAAGCAGGGTCAGACGAATCGGGTAGGCAGCAGACAGGCAGATCAGGCAGAAGTGGCAGGCAGAAGCGTAGTCGGGTCACAGGCAGGTCTTTGGCAACAGACGGACAAATCAGGCATGGACAGCAAGCAGAAGCGTAGTCGGGTCACAAGCAGGTTCGGCAACAGGTGCTAGGTAACAGGAACTGGAGACAGAGAATAGTCCGTGGGCAGCCAAGGGGTTAGGGCCGGAAGCAGGCAGCGGTAGTAGGGAACAAGCCGGATCGGTAGCAGAAGTCAAACAGGCAGGATTCAGGTAACGCTGTAAACCAAGCAGCAACCAGCCAGTGTTGAAGCTCCGTTTAAATAGGCTGACTGGCACCAGTTCTGGTAACAGTCGCGCACCAACGCGCGGTCCCATTCGCGCACGTGCATCAGCAGAAGCGCCCTCAGTCATTCTAGACATTCTTGGTTGGTGCCTGCGCACAGGTATGTGCCTGGAAACACCAGTAGTACCTTGCAGACGTCTTCCCTGACACTGCCCCCCGCTTACGGGCAGCCTCTGGATGCCCAATTGTTCCTCTTCTGGGGGTGACAGCGGAAAAAGGCGCGGACCAAGTCCATAGCATGCACATCCTGTTCAGGTTCCCAGGAGTTTTCCTCTGGCCCATAGCCCTTCCACTTAAATTAGATATTGCAGACGACCCCTTCTCCTCCTGCAGTCTACAATTGCTTCCACCTCGAACTCCTTGTCCCCATTAACGATCACTGGTTCAGGCGGTCTAGTCCCCCCGATTAGGAAAGGGATCCGGCACTGTGGGTTTTAGTAAAGATACATGGAACACTGGATGTATCCTATAGGAATCCGGTAAAGATAGCTCATAGGAAACGTTGTTAATTTTCCTCTTTACAGGGAACGGTCCCAAAAACTTTGGGGCAAGCTTCTTTGACGGACAAGCCAACCTCAGATTGGTTGTGGCTAACCAAACCTGATCACCAGGCTGCATGATCAGTTTTCCCCTCCTCCTTCTGTCGAAAGCCTTCTTATTATCTTCCTGCACTTTGGTTACGGCTTCTTGCAATATTTTATTGTTACGACTGAAGAAGTCTACTGTACTCTGGGCAGCTGGAACTCAGGGCTCGGAGACAAGGTCAGGCAAGAAGGTGGGATGGAAGCCATAGTTTGCGAAGAACGGGGACTGTTAAGTGGCTGAATGACAGGAGTTATTATAAGCAAACTTGGCTAATGGTAGGAGAGACACCCAGTCATCTTGGACAAAAGATGTGAAGCAACGGATATATTGCTCCAAAGTTTGGTTAGTCCGTTCGGTCTGTCCGTTAGACTGTGGGTGGTATGCGGACGAAATAGAGAGTTTGATCTTTAGGGTCTCGCAGAGTGATTTCCAGAACCTGGATGTAAATTAGACCCCTCGATCAGATACGATATCAACAGGTACCCCATGGAGTCTCACAACTTCCCTGATGAACACTCGAGCCGTCTCTGCAGCAGATGGTGTACCCCTTAAGGTTACGAAGTGGGCCATTTTGGACAGGCGATCCACAATAACAAAGATGGCCGTACAATCTTTAGAAGATGGTAATTCCACTATAAAGTCCATCAAAATCATGGACCAAGGCCTGTCGGGCACAGGCAGAGGTCTGAGCAAGCCCCATGCCCTGTTTCGGGTGCCCTTACTCCGGATACAGGTTGTGCATGCACTTACGTAGCTTTTACAGTCTTTCCAGATTAGGCCACCAGAAAGTGCGTTGCACCAGCTCCGTTGTCTTGCGAATCCCGAAATGCCCCGCTAAGGGATGATCATGGCAAAAACCCAACACTGGCAACCGAACTCCTTCCGGAACAAAAACTCGGTCCCCCTTCCAAAGAAGACCCTCCCTTGCCTGAAGGGTATCCCTGGTGGGAGCAGGGGTAACTGTGGAAGCTCATTTTAGCTGAGACACCAAATCAGTCTGTAGTAGTAGGAAGTTTCCTGCTGGCAGAATGGTGTCTGACACTGGCAAGTCCTTAGGATCTTTGAACATGCGTGACAGTGCGTCAGGCTTGACATTCTTAGACCCAGGTCTGTAGGTTATATGAAACAGGAACCTTGAGAAGAAAAGTGCCCAACGGGCCTGGCGAGGTTTCAGCCGTTTAGCAGTCCATAAATACTCAAGGTTCTTGCGATCCATATATATCAGTATTGGGTGGGCTGCCCCTTCTAGTAAATACCTCCATTCCTCGAGGGTGGCTTTTATGGCAAGAAGTTCATGATCGCCAACATCGTAGTTCCTCTCAGCAGGGGCAAGCTTCTGAGAGAAAAAGGCTACAGGGTGAATCAGATTCTTTAGACCTTGACGCTGGGACAGAACCCCTCCGACAGCACTCTCGGAAGCGTCTACCTCCAAAATGTAAGGGAGCGCTGGATCTGGATGGCTTAGGACGGGGGCAGACGTAAACAGTCCTTTAAGAGTCTCGAAGGCAATCTGGGCTTCGGGGGACCAGTGGAAACGGACACCCTGCCTGGTAAGTTGTGTGATGGGTGTGATGATAGCTGAAAAGTTCTTGATGAATCTGCGGTAAAAATTAGCAAACCCCACGAATCGCTGGATTCCTTTATCAGTGGGGGCTGGCCAGGTCAGGATTGCTGAGACTTTCTGGGGATCCATCTCAATCCCAACGGTGGAGAGGATTAGTCCCAAGAACTGGATACTTCGCTGCTCAAACTCACACTTCTCTGGTTTGGCATAGAGTCCATGTAAGCGGAGGCGGCAGAGAACAATCTTGACATGTTCGCGATGACTTGCAAGAGAAGTGGAGAACACAAGTATGTCGTCTAAGTAAACGATAACAAAGATGTCTAGGTAGTCCTTAAAGACGTCGTTAATGAAGTGCTGAAACGTAGCTGGCACATTACACAGACCAAATGGCATGACGAGGTACTCGTAATGGCCAAAACGAGTGCGAAAAGCAGCCTTCCACTCATCTTCCTTCCGTATGCGGATAAGTTTGTAGGCTCCCCTCAAGTCTAGTTTGGTGAAGATAGAAGCAGAGCGAAGTCTTTGGAAAAGTTCTGGAACCAAAGGAAGGGGATAACGGTTCTTCACCGTGATCTTATTTAGTTCACGATAATCTACGCACGGCCATAGAGAGTGGTCCTTTTTCTCCACAAAGAATATTCCTGCCCCGGCAGGTGAAATAGAGGGGCGGATGAACCCCTTTTGCAGACTTTCATCAATCGACTCCTTCAGAGCACCTAGTTCCTTTTCGGACAGAGGGAAGATCCGACCAAATGGAATTGCAGCCCCAGACAGGAGTTCAATGGGGCAATCGTAGACTCTGTGTGGAGGTAGGGTGTCTGCCCCCTGCATACTGAAAACATCCAGATATTCATGATAGGCCTTGGGCACCCTTTGGTAAAGTTCAGTATCAATGTCCATACAAAGTAGCGCAGTGGGCTCAGATAAACAGTGCTCCTGACAGTAGGATGACTGGTACTTGATGCTGCCAGAGCTCCAATCAATCAATGGGTTATGGGCCTGAAGCCATGGTAGGCTCAGAATGACAGGAAACAGGGGTGAGGAAATTGCATCTAAACGTAAAATTTCCTTGTGATTGGTGGGAGTCAAAGTCAACAATGGAGGAGTCTCCTTAGTCACCAGTCCAGACACAGGAGCCATCGGCCAGAAATACAGTAAGTCCTTGCTCCTTGGGTAGAAGAGGAATATGTTGCTGATCTGCGAATGCCAAGTCGATGAAGCAACTGCAGGCCCCGAGGTCCACAATTGCTGTTGTAGATACGCTTCTGCCTGGAAGCTGGAAGGTGATGGGAAGCGCCAGTTGAGCAGAAGTTGCTGGCAGGACCGACTGGGTAACTGAAGAAGTGGTGAGACATCTACGTGCTTTAGTTGGGCAGTTACGTACATAATGGCCGGCCCCTCCACAGTAGATGCAGAGATTGCCGACATCGTCGTGACCGTTCTTCAAATGAGAGTGACGGGCGGATCAGGCCAAGTCGTGTGGACTTTGCTGTTGTCGATTTGGGTGAAGGAAACTGAACAGGTGTTGGCTGGGCCCGAACTGGGACTTTAGGTATCATCCATACAGGTTGGGATGGACCAGTAGACCTTTTTTGCCTGAGCTCTCGGAGACGACGGTCAATCTGAATGGAAACAGAAATTAAGTCCTCTAGTGAACTCCGCACCCCTACACAAGCTAACTCATCCTTCAGATCCTCTGCCAATCCCAGGCGGAACTGATGCCGCAATGCAGTGTTGTTCCAACCTGTGTCTGTCCAGCATCTGAAGTCCGTGACATAGTCCTTGACCGCTCGGCGGCCTTGCCAGAGTGCATGGAGAGAAGACTCGGCAGTAGCAGTTCGTTGAGGGTCCTCATACAATCGGGACATAGCCTGGAAGAAGGAGGACATGGTATAGAGTTGTGCATCCCTTACTTGCAACAGACGATGGGCCCAGGTTTGGGGTTCACCCTGGAGCAGAGATATGATGAACCCCACTTTGGTAGTCTTGGTAGAGAAAGTTCGTGGTTGAAGTGAAAAATAGAGCTGGCAGGCATTGCGGAATGCTCTAAACCTGGACCGGTCACCGGAGAACCGTTCGGGTCAAGGCACCCATGGCTCGGGGGATGTCATCACTGTAGAAGAATCTGTACTGGACACTGTCCGGGTTAACACAAATTCAGAAGATGCTGCCGCAGGAATGGCAGGAAGAGGCAGGACCTGTACACGTTCTTCAAGCTGAACAAACTTTTCCTGCAGGGTCTTGATTGCTTGTGTCAAGCCTGCGATGCTCTGGCAGACTCCAGATACGAGAGAGGTTCCTCCTGCAGGCCTGGTGGGTGAGCCTGACGTGTAGAGGAAGGCCTCTCATATAGCTCCGGCTCGAGAGCCCCTGATAGTGGGACAGCAGGCTCAGGAGCACGGTGGGGTAAGAGTGCCTGTGATCAGTCCAGAAGTCTGTATCAGCGCAAGCCAGGAACTTGCAGCAGGAAGCTGGAACACAGCAGGTAGCAAGCAGGAGAGATGGCAGATGGCTGGCAGACTTGGCAGGAGATGGGTAGAAATGCACCACTGGATGCAGGAGCTTGCAGCAGGCTGGACAACCAGAAGCAGGGTCAGACGAATCGGGTAGGCAGCAGACAGGCAGATCAGGCAGAAGTGGCAGGCAGAAGCGTAGTCGGGTCACAGGCAGGTCTTTGGCAACAGACGGACAAATCAGGCATGGACAGCAGGCAGAAGCGTAGTCGGGTCACAAGCAAGTTCGGCAACAGGTGCTAGGTAACAGGAACTGGAGACAGAGAATAGTCCATGGGCAGCAAAGGGGTCAGGGCCGGAAGCAGGCAGCGGTAGTAGGGAACAAGCCGGATCGGTAGCAGAAGTCAAACAGGCAGGAATCAGGATTCAGGTAACGCTGTAGACCAAGCAGCAACCAGCCAGTGTTGAAGCTCCGTTTAAATAGGCTGACTGGCGTCAGTTCTGGTAACAGGTGCGCGCGCGCCAACGCACGGTCCCGTTCGTGCACGCGCATGCGCATCAGCAGAAGCACCCACAGTCATTCTGGACATTCTTGGTTGGCACCTGCACACAGGTATGTGCCTGGAAACAACAGTAGTACCTTGCAGACGTCTTCCCTGACAGAAGCAATGCAGACAGATATCACACCATAGTTGTCTTCCCAAAAAAAAAAAATGTATTTTTTTAATTTGTAATCTTAATGTAATTACATACTTTTTGAAACATTTTTGGGAAACAATCAAACCTCAAACATCGTAAAGAACCACATAACGAGGAGATAATACTCTGTCTCCTTCTTCCCTTTCTCTCACCCTTCATGCTTTCTCCCCCTCACTCGATCTCTTCCTTCAAGTCAAACTTAGTATGACCCTCCCACTTCCTCAGACCCTCCTACTTCCTCAGACCCTCCTACTTCCTATCTGTTTCTATAGTCTTTATGGACATACTGGACATTTTCACTTTTCTTACCCAAAAAGAAGCACCTAAACCTCCACCTCACTCTCGTACTCTCTCTCTTCCTCCTACTTTTGTACATGTATCCCACTGCATAATCCACTCAACAGGTAGGCATCTATAAATTGAAATATGTTGTAACACTCTGTTGCTCAGGCGTTGCTTGCCTCAAAGGCACAGGCGGGGATATCACTCTATCCGGTGGTTCACTTGGGGGCCCATATTGTGCATTTGTGGGAGGCTCGATTGAATTAACTTCAAGTGATTGATTTCTATATGGATAAGGACTTGGAATGATTGGTTTGAGCTGTTCCATAGGTCTTGACACAGGTGGATAGTGGTTTGGCATGGATGGCATTTGATTGTAGAGCTGTGGTACTCTGCTTTGTTGTGGGAAATGGTAAGGAATTGAGTTGCGTGGTCTCAATACCATTGCTCTTGTCATATCCGGGGTTCTAGTTGGAGGGGTCATTAAGGAAGCAATTGGTGGAGGAATGGGATATGGGATTCTTGATCTGGGGGTCTCATATATGCTTGAGAGGTCAGAAAAACTAGAAGGATAAGGGTTTGGTGCAGGCTTTGAAGCAGAAGAAATGGGTGTAATTATTTGAGTACTAGTACTCTCATGCGTTGGCTCTGAAACATGGCGTGGCATAGTGAAGGAATGTATGCAATGTTTGCACTGCAATCCTCATGTTGAAGTAATGGTCTGGCAAGACCTCTTTGAGAAGAGGCACCAAAATTAGGGCAAACATAGTATGAGGGCATCTCTGGACATCGATTTGTTCAGTGATCCCTGACACTATATTGAGTAATTTATTTGTCTCGTCTTGGTCTTCCACCTGTTCTGCTGTCCTGCTGCTTCGCTTCCTGCGTGAGGTAGATGTTTGCCTTTGCCTTCTGTTGGAAGGTGTAGAAATGTCAGTATCCGCATTATCTTACTCCTGACTAGATGATTCATGTAGCTCGATTGCGTCACCCTCTACCTCCATAGATGATGAATCCTCTATGTTTGTGCAAGCAAATGATACTCCCTCATCTACGTCAACAATAGCAGCATGCTCCTCTCCCTCTTCCTCCTCCTCTTCCCAACTTGCTTCTGTGCTGAAAGACAAAAGTTGATACTTGAAATTCTAACTAAAGATGATAGCGGTAGAAGTAAAGGTTATGGGGAGGACAGGTAAATTAGAGAGGGATGGTAGAGAGAGGTATTCTTGTATGTAAACTTACTTCCTTAATTCTAGAACTGAGAAAATCCAGGTATCTGGCAAAGGCATAGGGACGCTTTGGGGCAGCACCAGACCCACTTTGTGCTTCACGCTCCAGTCTGTGGTGTCTTTGAAGTGTATACTTGAGGCTTCGCCACCTAGTATGTATGAGTTCTTCTGTAATCAAATAAAACATAAACAATTAATTGGTGGTGAGTGGGAACAATGCTCATTGCACAGCTGGTCAGTGGGATTGATGGTCAATGGGATGCATGTCCTTACATTGGGCATCAGTGGGATGCATGCCCTTACATTGGTCATTTGTGGGATACATGCCCTTACCTTGTTGGTCAGTGGGATACATGCCCTTACCTTGGTGGTCAGCGGGATGCATGCCCTTACATTGGTGGTCAGCGGGATGCATGCCCTTACATTGGCGGTCAGAGGGATTTGTGTTCAGCGAAATGCATGCCCTTACATGGGTGGTCAGAGAGATGCATGCCCTTACATTGGTGGTCAGAGGGATTGGTGGTCAGTGGGATGAATAAATATGTACTTACGTTTATGTTTGCGAACTTGTGGTGTGAAGTCTTCCCAGTCTGAATACAAAGTTTTACAAAATTTCTTCCCAGCCTCTGCTCTTCTGGGCATTATTTTTATATTCAGGTATACGGTTGTCCCATATATATGGCCTGTCACGGACAAGCCTGATGTGCTCATCATTGTCGATGCTGTTCCGATGCCTGGGGGCCATCTTATCTATTTGCATATGGACATGAGACAGGAAACAGGAAGTGAGGGGTCAGTACTGGGAGGAGGAGCTGGAGGTTACGAATTTGCACATATGTGAACCATCAATGCGATTCAAGAACGATTTACATTGATGTCTATGGAGACTAAATTTGCAACGCAGTAAACTCGCACAAGACCCTTTTTTATCACATCGCATTCGTAGAGAAATCACAACGCATGTATGTGAATGACCGTCATTGAAAACAATGACTTTAGGAATGAAATACGAATTTAAAGTGCTTTTGACGCATCGCATTCATTATGAACTCGCATCAGTGTGAACCGGGCCTAAGACAGCATACCTTGGGACGTAACTATCAAAAAAGAATTCCAAAGGACAGAAATAATGAATAGGAAAAGTCCCAAACAAAAACAAAGTAGACCATAATGCTGCATAACTATTGTTTACTTTTGGGAACAAGCAGAGGAAAGAACTGTCTTCATAAAATGACTCTGGGAAGCCTGCAGAATGTCGAACAAGCATAGCGAATTGTACTTAAATGCCGACCACCCCCCAGTTCGGTTCGCAGCAGAACATGAGAACAGGCAAAAAATTAGTTTGAACACACGAACACTGTTAACCAGTTAACATACGCGCTATAGCCGAATGACGGCTACAGCGCGGACCTGAATTCCCGGGAGGCCGTCATATGACGGCCTCCCCTGTGCACGCGCCCCAGCCCCTTACCATGTGATCAGCTGTCAGCCAATGACAGCTGATCACTTGATCAAAACAAAAGCTCTGTGATCATTTTTTTTTTCTCCTCACACTGACAGCGCGAGGAGAAAAAAAAGCCGATCACCGGCTCATCAGCAAGGGACATTGGTCCCGAAGAGGAAGAGGCAATAATGCCTCATATGTGCCACCAGTACCCCCTGCCAGTGCCACCTGACAGTGTCCACAATGCCCACGAGTGCCACCTATGAATGCCTACAAGTGCTACCTATCAATACCCAACAGTGGTGCCAATCAGTGCCACCTAGCAGTGCTGCCTATCAGTGTAACAGATCAGTGCCCATTATTGCCACCCATCAGTGCCCATCACTACCACCTATCAGTGCCCATCACTGCCACCTATTGGTGCCCATCAGTGCCGCCTCATGAGCGTACATCAAAGAAGGAGAAAAATTACCTTTTTTAAAATTTTATAACAAAATATAAAAAAAAAAAAATTTTTTTTTTTTTTAAATTAGGGCTTTTTACATTTAAAAAAAAAATAAAAACTGCAAAGGTGATCAAATACCACCAAAAGAAAGCTCTATTTGTGGGGAAAAAAATGATAAAAAATTCATTTGGGTACAGTGTTGTATGACCGCGCAATTGTCATTCAAAGTGCGTCAGCGCTGAAAGCTGAAAATTGGTCTGGATAGAAGGGGGGTTTAAGTGCCCAGTAAGCATGTGGTTAAAGTCTCATTTTAAAGGCTTATATGCAAGTTATTGCCATAAAAAGTGTTTGGGGAAAAAAATGAATTTAAAACTGCTTGCGGCTGTAATGTATTGTCGGATCCTGGCAATGTAGATAATAATACCAAAAATACCCCAAAAAATGGAGTGGATGTCCCCCCCCCCTCCCAAAATTCATACCAGTCCCATCAGGTCTGATATTGATATTAAGGGGAACCCCTCACCAAAATGTTTTAAAAAATGGAGTGGGGGGCCCCCAGGCACTATATACTCTGAACAGCAGTATATATACTATATGGCCTGCCCTATATACTCTGCAGAATATTGGGTCTTAGGTGTTGGTGGTACCAGAACACTGTAACCCCTCACAGATACTCTTGTTGGGTGCTGGAACGGGTCCTGCTGTGAAACATGACTGCCAGTTTCTTGTCCTTCTGTGGCACCCCACTCTCTAGGCTCACATTACTCCCTTCCTCAACCTGGGAACCAACATCGGAACATTCAAATCACTGCGCATCCTCCAGCAGTATATAACCGACACCGTGGTCAAATATATCTGGGGACTCCTCCGTGCATGATGGTGGGGCTACGAGAGGAGGGACCGTAGACAAGGAGCCTGTGGAATAGGCCGCTTTGGCAACTACTCTGAGCCTGGGTGACAAAGAATGAGGACGGCTTTGTTATCCACTCCACCAACTCTTCTGAATGTTGTGGCTCAATAACACGGCTAGCAGCAGAAAAAAAAAAGGATTAGCGTTCCCCACGGCCATCTGCAGAGGATGCTCCATGTCCACTACCACCACTGTTGACTGTAGACAGAGGCTGCTTGCCCTCTTTTAGTGGCCTGTGAGCGTCTGCCTCTCCTTGGTGGCCTTCCGGACATGATGTATTTTTTATTTTGCACCACACTACACTGTATTAGATACTGTGTACACCGCCCAAAATGTATTAGAAAGTGTACAACGGCTGCACTGTATTAGATACTGTGTACACTGCCTGAAGTGTATTAGAAACAGTACACCACAAAATGCACTGTAGATATAGGATACACTAAATACAGATAATATATATTTTAATACA
The DNA here is from genome assembly GCF_042186555.1 of Aquarana catesbeiana. Lineage (NCBI taxonomy): Eukaryota > Metazoa > Chordata > Amphibia > Anura > Ranidae > Aquarana > Aquarana catesbeiana. The sequence continues at coordinate 129,644,839 of NC_133331.1, read as the reverse complement.
CCGCACACGGAATGCACTGTAGATATAGGCTACACTGGATGCAGAGTGCATATATATATATATATATATATATTTTAATACAGCGCCTGACGTCTATTAGAATCTGTACACACTGTATTAGATACTCTGTACACTGCCTGCACTGTATTAGCAACTTTACAACGACTGCACTGTATTATATACTGTGTACACCACCATAAGTGTATTAGAAACTGTACACACTGTATTAGATATGTACAACGGCTGCACTGTATTGTATACACCACCAGAAGTGTAGTAGAAACTGTACACACTGTATTAGATACTGTGTACACTGCCTGCACTGTATTAGCAACTGTACACCATGGAATGCACTGTAGATATAGGCTACACTGAATGCAGAGTATATATACAGTATCTCACAAGAGTGAGTACACTCCTCACATTTTTGTAAATATTTTGTTATATCTTTTCATGTGACAACACTGAAGAAATGACACTTTGTTACAATGTAAAGTAGTGAGTGTGCAACTTGTATAACAGTGTAAATTTTCTGTCCCCTCAAAACAACTCAACACAGAGCCATTAATGTCTAAACTGCTGGCAACAAAAGTGAGTACACCCCTAAGTGAAAATGTCCAAAATAGGCCCAATTAGCCATTTTCCCTTCCCGGTGTTATGTGACTCGTTAGTGTTACAAGGTCTCAGGTGTGAATCGGGAGCAGGTACGTTAAATTTGGTGTTATCACTCACTCTCTCATACTGGTCACTGGAAGTTCAACATGGCCCCTCATGGTAAAGAACTCTCTGAGGATCTGAAAAAAAGAATTGTTGCTCTACATAAAGATGGCCTAGGCTATAAGAAGATTGCCAAGACCCTGAAACTGAGCTGCAGCATGGTGGCCAAGACCATCCAGCGGTTTGACAGGACAGATTCCACTCAGAACAAGCCTTGCCATGGTTGAGCAAAGAAGTTGAGTGCACGTGCTCAGCGTCATATCCAGAGGTTGTCTTTGGGAAATAGACGTACGAGTGCTGCCAGCATTTCTGCAGAGGTTGGGGTGGGGGGTCAGCCTGTCAGTGCTCAGACCATACGCCTCACACTGCATCAAATTGGTCTGCATGGCTGTCGTCCCAGAAGGAAGCCTCTTCTAAAGATGATGCACAAGAAAACCTGCAAACAGTTTGCTGAAGACAAGCAGACTAAGGTCATGGATTACTGGAACCATGTCCTGTGGTCTGATGTGAGCAAGATAAATTTATTTGATTCAGATGATGTCAAGCCTGTGTGGTAGTAACCAGAGGTGTGTCTTGCCTACAATCAAGCATGGTGGTGGAAGTGTCATGGTCTGGAGCTGTATGAGTGCTACCGGCACTGGGGAGCTACAGATCATTGAGGGAACCATGAATGCCAACATGTACTGTGACATACTGAAGCGGAGCATGACCCCCCCCTTCAGAGACTGGGCCGCAGGGCAGTATTCTAACATAATAAGGACCCCAAACACACCTCTGCCTTGCTAAAGAAGCTGAGGGTAAAGGTGATGAACTGTCCAAGCATGCTTCCAGACCTAATCCCTATTGAGCATCTGTGGGACATCCTCAATTGAAAGGTGGAGGAGCACAAGGTCTTTAACATCCACCAGCTCCTTGATGTCATTATGGAGGAGTGGAAGAAGACTCTAGTGGCAACCTGTGAAGCTCGGGTGAACTCCATGCCCAAGAGGGTTAGGGCAGTGCTGGAAAATAATGGTGGCCACAGAAAATATTGACATTTTGGGCCCAATTTAGACAATTTTCACTTAGGGGCAACAAACTGGCAACAAACTCACTTTTGTTGCCAGTGGTTTAGACATTCATGGCTGTGTGTTGAGTTATTTTAAAGCGAAAGCACATTTACACTGTTATACAAGCTGTACACTCACTACTTTACATTGTAGCAAAGTGTAATTTCTGCAGTGTTGTCACATGAAAAGATATAATAAAATATTTACAAAAATGTGAGGGATGTACTCACTTTTGTGAGATACTGTGTGTGTGTGTATATTGTAATAGTCCCTGTCACTGGGAAAAGGGATGGGATCTCTAACCCTGTGTCCATGTCTTATGGAGAGCCAGCAGGTTGTGTGCCCAGGTGCACACAGCCCATATAACGAGGGGCTAGTGAGAGCAGAGGGTGGAGGAAGGTGGAGTGTGTGTAGCTTGTTGCTACTGCTGTGTGAAGACAGACCTGTGTCTGGAGAGTGGTCTGCCCTGTGGGAGTCTGCAGCCTATGTAAATGGGATTCTTTGCCCAGGGACTGGGAAAGGCTGGCCAGCCTTGAGAGTCGGGGAGACTGAGGAAGCCAGTGAGTCCAGGGGGCTGTAAAGAATTGGCAAATCTGTTGAGAGCAAGCAGAGGAACTGCTGACAAGAGAGCCAGGTGGCTTGGTATGTTTTCCTTATTTTTGGAGTGCTTAATGAAGTTAAACCCCTGAGTGGGAATCCTGAATGGACCTTTTTGCTTTTGTTTTTCGGTTTAATAAACGTGGGCTACCAGGCCCTTAACTATAATGCCTGTCTGAGGTGGACTCACTGCACTAAAAACGCATTTATCGCTTGAGCTAAATACCCCAAACATTACAAGTGGTGTTCGAATGCGGGCAACAGACGGTGAAGTCCGGGTCTCTGCACCAGTAGTGAGTCATTTCAGGAATTGCTGCTAGCGGTGTGTGGCAGCCAGGCAAACTGCATTGCGCAGAAGTTAAATTGATGAACTGTGTTGCATACAGGCGTTTTACCTGTGGAAGTGAGCTCAGCGTGGCCTGAGAAGATGTCTCCACCTAGGAGGGCCAGTCCAGAAGGCCAAGTGATGTGCGATACAGTGAATGAATGGTTCAAGCGGAATCGCAAAAAGTGGGCCGCAGTGCAAGGGGCTGAGATTGTGGCCTCTGACTATGTGCAACCCATGCTACCTACAGAGGAGGTTGGGGACTTCCTGAAAAAATTTGAAAAAGTTGCTGTAAGGAGAAAATGGCCTAGGGATCGGTGGCCAAAATTGTTGCAACCCTTGTTACGGATAGAGTACCGGTCGGTTTACCATTTGATGGATTGGGACCAGGATGACTACTGCAAGTTTAAAGAGGAAATTCTTCTTAGAGGAGTGTTCCAGCGTATCATGGGCCGCCAGCAATGCTCCAGGATGGGAGAGGTGTCACCGGAAGACCAAGATTTTGGAAATGCAGAGAAACGCAAAGTTTTGTGTCATGGCCGCTTAGGGAAAGTGGTGAGCTCAGAAAGGAGGGTGCAACAGTCTACATCCTGCATGAGGTATAGCCAACCGGTTTTGGAGTGCAAGTCTGCTGTTACCCCTAGCAACAGGAATCTTGTGTTGCCTACAGGGGGCATCAGTGGGTCTAGAAAGGCTGCAGTATTGCTCCGTGACCACATGGGGGTGTCAGCCTGTGGAGACACCACAGATGAAAGACATCGCACTCAAGTGAAGGCTATGACACCAGCTGCAGGAACTGGTAAGACTGTTTCAGTTTATGATGCTGAACCCAGTGAAGTGGGAGTATGTCCAGTGGGGAGATCCGCAGTACAAATGGACATGGACTTGCTGCAGTGTGCTACCCAGAGCAGTGGGGAGGCGCAGCGTAAAGCCCAACTAGCTGCAGGGCTAGAGACTGGAAAGGACATGGGGACTCTGCATGTGCCTGCTATAATCCAGCAGATGGCTGAGAAAATTGAGCTAGGGGTGACCAAAACAGTGCTGGTGCCATGTTCCCTAGTTACAGGTGCTGCAGGGTTGCCCAGGGAAACTTCCAAGGAGCTCGCAGTGACGGAGCATGGAGTTTCCCAGGTCAGCTATGGAGCTGCCCAAATAGGTAAGAGTGCCCCTTTACAGAGAGCAGGCGCTGTGAAGAGTCACTCAGAGGTTATGGCGGCTCATAGACAACCCATAAAAACGGCAGTTGTGTCTACATGCAATGAAAATGCTAATGATTGCTTTGACAAAAGTGTTACTATGGGTAAAAGTGATGTGGATTGTAATGACATTGAAACATGTATTTCTGGTAATGTCATATCTGAGAGTGAGGTTGGTAATGTGTTCACTACCAATGATGAGAGTAGATCTCACGTTACAGGCAGAGGCATAGGATTGTCCATGGAGGTCTCAGGGGGTCTCCATGTGATGAAGCCAGAGTCTGTCCAGGATGGTTCTGGTCCTACTCTGGTGGAACAAGGTTGGACTGAGTCACACAGTGAGCGTGTGTGGGCACAGCCCCACAACCCTAAGTGTAGCCCAGTTGGCAAGGGGTTAATTCAGCCTGTAAAAGCTGAGAGTTCAAAGCTAGATGTGTTTGTAGCGCCACCAAAGCAAGGTGGTCAAAATAAGGTATTGCACATTGCCTTGGTTGAGGATGCAATCTCTCACGTTGATGTGAGTAAAAAAATATGGTCACAATGTGAGGTAGATAGAAGTGACAAGTGTGCTGTTTTGGCTAGTGAATCCCAGGTTCCTGTGGGGCCTTCTAGAGCAGCTGATGCAGCGCTGTGGAGCACTGGTGATGGAACCACACGGGACTGGGATGATTGGTGCAAGGAAGCGCTTGCAGCGCTTGGCCAAGTGACAAAGCGTTATGAAACAATGATGTGTAACAAAGGTGTGGACAGAACACCTGCTATGCCCATTGGAGGGGTCACAGAATGGCCGATGCTCATGGGTACACTAGCCCCTGTAAAGACTGAGTCCCTCCAGTCTGAAGGAACGGTTCTGGGCGCAAGCATGGCAGATGGGTTGTCCACAGCCCAGCAACTAAGTAATAGCAAGTGTCAAGGTGACAATGTGACTATTGTTGACCTGCAGAGGCTCATTGTTGAGTTGGAGGGGAAGAGGAGACATGTGGCTGACAGTGCTCCAGGGGAGCAACAGGCAGTGATGGTGGGTACCTCCAAGGAGGTGGAGGTCTCTTCCAAGGTCTCATCCTCTCAGACTACAGTGGATGAGCCCCTCCACGTCGTTAGTAAGGGAAAAGTCCCTAGAGTTCTGTGTTTAGATGTGGCATGTCTAGAAATAACTGAGATGTTGTTGGAATTGGTGAAAATCTTTCCGCTGTATACCTGCATGTATCCACCGCAGATGGGCGACCTGGTACTGCGTAGTACCAATCAGTGGAGACACGTGGTACAGGCGATGTTAAGCAATGTTGATAAAAATTGGTTACTGCAATGTTGGTTACTTTTGCAGAAAGTGGTCTCGCAGTTCTCTGCGAGAGTGCTTCCAGCGACAGTTATGTGCGGAAGGCGTTCAGGGGAACTGCTAAAGGAATCAGAAATGATAGACATAGTAGAAGTCTCTCCGTATGCTGGTGTGATGAGGTGCATTCCTGCTGGTGCGAACCGAGGTGCAGCTGAGCAGTGGTTGGTACATGGCGCGTGTGCTGTCTCACCCGCTAGACCTCGTGAAAGGGAAGGGCCCGGAAAAGACGCAGCAGTAGTGGGAATTCAATCCATCACTCGCAGGGAGGTGCAGTTTGAGGTACCCGGAGACACTTTGACAGGAAATGGCAGTGTTGGTAACTGTAATGAAAAAGTGTATGAGAAGCACTGTAGAGCACTGTCGGACAACTCAGAGGTATTGGTTGAGGTACCAATGGACACAGAAATGGTTAAAGAGATTGGTGTGGAAAAATGTGCGTTGGTAGGACAGTCGCTATTGGAGTGTTGGACAACAGGGAGCGATGTGAAACTGCGGGAATGTCCCATAGGGAGTAACTGCTTGCCTGTAGATGGTCCCTCCCTAGACCCTGTCCTAGCAAACCAGGTGACAAGAGGTCTTGATGATGATGATGATAATATTGAATTAAATAACCCCTTGTGGAACATTGCTATCGAGGTTAAACAGAAGTATGTGGTATTGATCTCAGATGATTTGGTTGCCAAGGGTAACCACACAGGGGTTAGTGAACCTGATAAACAGATGTTGTTGGTTAGTGTTGCGTCAGGTAGTGAGAGGGGTCAGTCCCTGACAGATTTCATGGAAATGGGTCCCCAACAGTCCCAGGGGAGTAGGTCTGTGGAAGGGAAAAGGAGGATCCCGTGGCCAGAAGGTGGAAGGGATAGAGAGATTAGTGGGAGCCCATGGTTCAAAGTGAAGTGCTGGTGGAAACATACCCGGAAAAAGAAATGGGCCTACGCAGCGAATGGCTGGCACAGAGGTGTCCCATTCTTAGTGACTGGTTTATGTGTTCCTCCCTCCGGTGCGAAACAAAGGGGGAGTATAGGGAAATGTAGGACCCTGTTAAGATCCAGGGTGGGACGTACCTGGAAGCGCACCCGGAAAAAGGTTGGGCCTACGTGGCTGACAGCCAGCACAGAGGTGTCCCAACCATGACGGGTGCTGGTGTTCCTCCCTCCGGATCGAAACAAAGGGGGGGGATATGTAATAGTCCCTGTCACTGGGAAAAGGGATGGGATCTCTAACCCTGTGTCCATGTCTTATGGAGAGCCAGCAGGTTGTGTGCCCAGGTGCACACAGCCCATATAACGAGGGGCTAGTGAGAGCAGAGGGTGGAGGAAGGTGGAGTGTGTGTAGCTTGTTGCTACTGCTGTGTGAAGACAGACCTGTGTCTGGAGAGTGGTCTGCCCTGTGGGAGTCTGCAGCCTATGTAAATGGGATTCTTTGCCCAGGGACTGGGAAAGGCTGGCCAGCCTTGAGAGTCGGGGAGACTGAGGAAGCCAGTGAGTCCAGGGGGCTGTAAAGAATTGGCAAATCTGTTGAGAGCAAGCAGAGGAACTGCTGACAAGAGAGCCAGGTGGCTTGGTATGTTTTCCTTATTTTTGGAGTGCTTAATGAAGTTAAACCCCTGAGTGGGAATCCTGAATGGACCTTTTTGCTTTTGTTTTTCGGTTTAATAAACGTGGGCTACCAGGCCCTTAACTATAATGCCTGTCTGAGGTGGACTCACTGCACTAAAAACGCATTTATCGCTTGAGCTAAATACCCCAAACATTACATATATATATATATATATATATATATATATATATATATATATATATATATATATATATATATATATATATATATATATATATATATATATATATATATATATATATATATATATGCGCAGGTGAAATCACCTGGTCTTATCCAGGTTGGAAAATATGTATGCCCTAGGTTCAGGCTTTATGCTGACTTATACCACTAGGGGGAGTTCTGGGAGTCCTGCAGGGGAAGAGTTAATGAGCCCAGCTGAAGTAAGTGGGCTCATTAGGACCTATAGAAAACACCCCAGCATGCTTAGGGAGATGCTCGATCCTGGAACCAGTTCTGTGTTTGTGTAGACTGGGGGAGTGTGGTATCTGTCCTGTGCGGTGAGTTAACGACTGTGTGGCAAATTTCTCAAAGAGAGATAGGGACTGGGGCAGCACAAGGCTGCACCCAGTTGTTAGATAGGGAATCTACATGTGTAGTAAGCGGTCAAACTGACCAGGATTTCTTTTCATGTTTCTGTTTGTTTTGCTGTTATATTTTTCATTGCATTAAGCATAAATAAACCGCACCTTTTGGTTTTTTTTCACCTGCAACGCTGTCTGCTGTGCCTGATTTTGTGTGGTGAACCCATCCAGGGGGTCACACGCGCCCGCTGCCGAGCTAACCCCCTCACCACACACACACACACACACACACACTGCTTCGATGCAATTCTTCTTTACTTAAAGTTTTCCAAAATACAAAAAGTGCAGGTGTGCAAGCAAGCCACTGTACAGTATCGAGCATGAACTGCTCTTAATCAGGCTTCTCTGGCTATGTGTGAAGACAATGATAAAAAATTCTTTCCTTTATCCACAACCCAATAGATACCACACATGTGTATAATCTCATCATCACAATTGGCAACAATCAATGATAATGAGGTTAACCCCATCCAGCTACTGGTAATGAAAAAAAACAGTATATGCTGTGAATCAGTGAAATAACATATATACAAAATACTACATATGTACATATAAATATAGAGGATATGCTGTGAACCAGAACTCGTATACCATCAGCATATTTAGATTAGCGGCAAAAGATATTGTCACAAAAACACATCTACACAGTTTCCCTAATTTCAATCTGATACTTCTTTGTTTCAATATTCATCCAGAGTGTGTAACCAATTGTGAATTTTTAAAGCAGGGAAAATAATCCACTGGATCTAGAGAGACAAAAATGACACACATATACAGTATGTATTAGCATCCATGTGTGTATATTTTAAAAATTCCCGTGTCTGTAAACCTATAAGAATAGATATAGATCATAGTCTCTGTTCATCCCCTTGGGGTGCAGAGACTGTAATCTATTGATCCACCATACCTCCCACGTTTTAAGTTTCAAAATTCTGTCACCCCCCCCTTCTATCACGAAACACCTCTTCTAATACCATGAAGCGCAATTCAGATTCCTTGTGTCCCTTTTCCAAAAAAATAACGTGACATCGGGAGACCGGGTTGCAAATGTCTAATCGTACTACGATGTGCTATTCGATCTTTGATTTTTTTTTTTGAGTTGTCTCACCAACATAAATGAGGTTACAAGGGCATACGAGAATGTACACCACATATGATGACTGACAGGTGTAAAAACCATTAACCATTATCTTATCCCCACTATTGGGATGGACATAGTAATTGCCCTTTAGCATAAGATTGCATTGAATACAATTTAGACAGGGAAAGCATCCCTTTTTTTTTTCTACCAAGGAATGTCAATTTGGTTTCCTGAATATTGGCTCTAAATTCCGATTGCACCAAGGTTTCCCTTAGTCTTTTATTTCGCCGGTATGCCTTCATGGGGATTTGCTGGAATGCATCTATTTGGGGGTATGATCGCTTCAAAAGTGGCCAGTGTTTTTTCACTATGTTAGAGATTTTTTCACTATAACTGTAAAATTGGAATACAAATGATATTCTGGGTTTTACCTGTTTCTGTTTCCTGCAACTGTATGTAGTGTTTGTTTGTTGGATTTGTCTGTTCCACCAACATCCAATGCCCCGGTCAAAACATTTGTTCAAGACGTCACTCGAGGGGTTAAAGATTTGGTTGCCCGAGTTGACTATAGGGACCATATACCTAACAACTTATCTACTAAAGAGAGATCAGCCTTAAAGGATCTAAGTAAACGCAATGATATTTGCAGGCCGGCTGACAAAGGGGGTTCGGTTGTTATGATGGATCCCCAAATGTATAAGGAAGAGATAAATCGTCAGCTGATTGATCGGACTGTATATAAGAAGGTGAATTCAGATCCTACATGGGGTATTAAAAAATTACTAGAGAATATCTTGAAACCGGCACTGAAGGAGGGGCTAATTTCCCGGGACTTATTTGATTTTTTGATACCATCTCACACACGCATCCCTGTCTTGTACACATTACCTAAGATTCATAAGGACAGTCAGTTTCCACCAGGACGCCCTATTGTTTCAGGGAGGGACTCTATTTTTGTTCTTTGTTATAAAAAAAATCCAATAAACTCAATTTTAGTCATACATTTAGCCCAAAATGTATTCGGCCACATGTCTTTGGTAAAAAAAAAAAATGTCAATAAGCGTATATTTATTGGTTTGCGCAAAAGTTATAGCATCTACAAACTACGGTACATTTTATGGAATTTACACAGCTTTTAGTTTATGACTGCCTATGTCATTTCTTGAGGTGCTAAAATGGCAGGGCAGTACAACCCCCCCCCCCCCCCCCCAAATGACCCCATTTTGGAAAGTAGACACCACAAGGAAATTGCTGAGAGGCATGTTAAACCCATTGAATATTTTTTTTGTCCCAAGTGATTGAATAATGACAAAAAAAAAAAAAATTACAAAAAGTTGTCACTAAATGATATATTGCTCACAGGCCATGGGCATATGTGGAATTGCACCCCAAAATACATTTAGCTGCTTCTCCTGAGTACGGGGATACCACATGTATGGGACTTTTTGGGAGCCTAGCCGCGTACGGGGCCCCAAAAATCAATCACCGCCTACAGGATTTCTAAGGGCGTACATTTTTTTTATTTCACTCCTCACTACCTATCACAGTTTTGAAGGCCATAAAATGCCAAGATAGCACCCCCCCCCCAAATGACCCTATTTTGGAAAGTAGACACCCCAAGCTATTTGCTGAGAGGTATAGTGAGTATTTTGCAGATCTCGCTTTTTGCCACAAAGTTTTGAAAATTGAAAAAAAAAATATTCTCTTTTCTTTTTTCAATTTTCAAAACTTTGTGACAAAAAGTGAGGTCTGCAAAATACTCACTATACCTCTCAGCAAATAGCTTGGGGTGTCTACTTTCCAAAATAGGGTCATTTAGAAAGCCTGAAGGCGGTGCTTGGTTTTCGGGGTCCCGTACGCGGCTCGTCTCACACATGTGGTACCCCCGTACTCAGGAGAAGCAACAGAATGTATTTTGGGGTGTAATTTCACATGTTCCCATGGCATGTTTGAGCAATATATCATTTAGTGACAACTTTTTGCAAAAAAAAAAAATTGTCCTTTTCCCGCAACTTGTGTCACAATATAAAATATTCCATGGACTCGACATGCCTCTCAGCAAATAGCTTGGGGTGTTTACTTTCCAAAATGGGGTCATTTGGGAGGGGTTTGAACTGTCCTGGCATTTTATGCACAACATTTAGAAATTTATGTCACACATCACCCACTCTTCTAACCACTTGAAGACAAAGCCCTTTCTGATGCCCCGTACACACTGCCGGATTTTCCAACGGAAAATGTGTGATAGGACCTTGTTGTCGGAAATTCCGACCGTGTGTAGGCTCCATCACACATTTTCCACCGGATTTTCCAACACACAAAGTTTGAGAGCTTGCTATAAAATTTTCCGAAAACAAAATCCGTTGTCGGAATTTCCGATTGTGTGTACACAAAGTCCCACGCATGCTCAGAATAAATAAAGAGATGAAAGCTATTGGCTACTGCCCCGTTTACAGTCCCGACGTACGTGTTTAACGTCACCGCGTTCAGAATGATCGGATTTTCCGACAACTTTGTGTGACCGTGATTCTAGGATTTTGTTGTTGGAACGTCCAATCAATGTCCGACCGTGTGTACGGGGCATGACACTTTGTTTACATGAAAAATTTTTTTTTTTTGCAAGAAAATTACTTTGAACCCCCAAAAATTATATATATTTTTAAGCAAATGCCCTACAGATTAAAATGGTGGGTGTTTCATATATATATATATATATATATATATATATATATATATATATATATATATATATATATATATATATTTTTTTTTTTTAACACAGTATTTGCGCAGCGATTTTTGAACACATTTTTTGGGGAAAAAAACACACTTTTTTTAAATTTTAATGCACTAAAAACACACTATATTGCCCAAATGTTTGATGAGATAAAAAAGATGATCTTAGGTCAAGTACATGGATACCAAACATGACATGTTTTAAAATTGTGCACAAACGTGCAGTGGCGACAAACTAAATACATTTTTAAAAGCCTTTACAGAGGAGGTCTACTGCTAAAATTACTACCCTCGATCTGACCTTCGCGGTGATACCTCACATGCATGGTGCAATTGCTGTTTACATTTGACGCCAGACCGACGCTTACGTTCCCCTTTGCACGAGAGCAGGGGGGGGACAGGGGTGCTTTTTTTTTTTTTTTTTTTCTTCTTTATTATTTGTTTGCTTTTTTTATCTTATTTTTAAACTGTTCCTTTCATATATTTTTTTAAACATTTTTATTGTTATCTCAGGGAATGTAAATATCGCCTATGATAGCAATAGGTAGTGACAGGTACTCCTTTTTTGAAAAAATTGGGGTCTATTAGACCCTAGATCTCTCCTCTGCCCTCAAAGCATCTGACCACACCAAGATCGGCGTGATAAAATGCTTTCCCAATTTCCCAATGGCGCTGTTTACATCCGGAGAAATCTAAGTCATGAAATGCTCATAGCTTCCGGTTTCTTAGGCCATAGAGATGTTTGGAGCCACTCTGGTCTCTGATCAGCTCTATGGTCAGCTGGCTGAATCACCGGCTGCATTCTCAGGTTCCCTGTTGGGACAGGAGAGCCAGAGAAAAACATGGAAGATGGTGGGGGGGGCATTCCCTCCCACTGATTGTAAAAGCAGTCTAGAGGCTAATTAGCAGCTAGGATTGCTTTTACATGAAAGCCGACCACTGGCTGAAAAGAATGATACCTAAACCTGCAGGCATCATTCTGGTATAACCACTCAAAGTCCAGCAACATACCAGTACGTTGCTGGTCCTTGTTGGGCATATATTGTAATCTTTTTTTTTTTCATGCAGCCTGTGGGCTGCATGAAAAAAAAGAGATTGATCGGTGGGTATGCCCACCATTAGAATACCTCCCTTCATCCACCCACTTCTAATGATGGGCATACATGCACCGTTTATATATGCCGAAGCATGGGGCATCCGCCTCAAAAGTTAGGAGCAAATCGCTCCTCCGCCCCTGCTGCCCCCATGCTTCGGCATATATCACCTCCATTGGAGTCACGGCTTTATATATCGTGGGAGCAAACGCTGTTGCTGTCAAGATAAATAAATCCGCGCTGCAGCTGAATGGCGTACCTGAAGACAAAAAAATGGTTAACAATAAAACACACTAAACAGTAAAGTATAAAAAAATTGCATACCTGAAAAGCAAACATGATAAAACATAATAACAATAAAACATTGCAGAATAGAATACAGCAAAAAAAAAAAAAAAAAGGAGCAGAACGATAGAGAGGGAAAAGAGATAGAGAATAATAACACAACTATTTTATTTTTATTATTTTTATTCTATATATTTTTGTGGTTTTTTTTTTTTTTTTTTTTTTTTTTTTTTTTACACTTTTTTTTGTAACTGTAACTTTAACTGTAACTGGATCCAGGTTCGGGTCTCTCAAAATGCTATGGCATCTTGGGAGACCCTGTGAAAGTGTGCCTAGTCTGTGCAATGCTGTACCCTACGCTAATACTCAACTAGTGTATGGTAGCATTCAAAACATTCACCAATGCAAAGACCAGGATTGTCAGGACAGGAGGGACAATAATAGGGGGTGTCACACCTATTTTCGCGCTTGCTGCAGACACAACATCTTTTTTAGGGGGGTTCGTTGGGTAGGGGTACACTGGAGGACATAAAGAAAATGCCTCTCATGCAGCCAACTGCATTTGGTTGGGGATGTGAATAGGGGAAGTACGGGTGCTGCAGAAGTGGTGGGTTCCCAATTAGGATTGGCGAATGCAGCAGGAAGGGCATTATAGGCACGATGGGCCTGTGTTTGACTTCTTCTTGGTGGCAGCGGGACACTACTTGTGCTTGCCACCTCATCAGCTTGAACTGCACTTATGGGACTCATCACGTCACCAAGTGTTACTGCAGTGCTGGTTTGACTACGACCGGGGTGTACTAGGCCGCTGGTGCTTGCCAGTTTACCAAAGCGCTACCAAAAAAAACTGTTAGCGATCGCAGGGATCAGGCCTGACTCTGCGAACGCTGCAGTTATGCGTTTAGTGTTTTGTAAGTGACAGTGATCGATCGATACTGCACTTGGGTGGGCTGGGCGGAGGGGCAAAACGCAGGTGCTAGCAGGTATCTGGGCTGATCCCGCTAACACTGCGTTTTTGGGAACCCTAAACTGCTGGGGACGCTAGTATAAATCTGATCAGATATTGATCCGTTCAGATACTATACCACTAAGGGAGGCATATGCTGCGTGCGTGGGTGTTAGCGGTACTGTCGCTAACCTGACGCTGCCTGGGGCGACGCAGACCCTATCTGACCCTAAAACCTAAGTTATATCACCGCTGGGCGATCAGGGGGCTAAACCTTTATTAGGTAATAAACGACGGGTGCCCTGACACTATAAAAAATAAACGAACTAACTAGCGTCACCCGTAACACTTATACCAGGGATATGCAATTAACGGACCTCCAGCTGTTGCAAAACTACAAGTACCATCATGCCTCTGGGTGTCATGCTTGTGGCTGTCAGTCTTGCTATGCCTCATGGGAATTGTAGTTCTGCAACAGCTGGAGGTCCACTAATTGTATATCCCTGACTTATACTGGTGAAAGGGTTAACTAGGGGGCAATCAAGGGGTTAAAACCTTTATTAGGTAGTATATGGGGGTCCCTGACGCTATAAAACGCTGACGGCGAACCTATATATTTACCTCCCTAACTAGCGTCACCAGTGACACTAATACAGCGATCAGAAAAACGATCGCTTAGTGACACTGGCGACGGAGGGGTGATCAAGGGGTTAAAACTTTTTATTAGGGTGGTATCCTAGACCTAAAGGGGGCTAACACTAACTGCCCTAACACGCTAACTGTCACAAACTGACACCAATGCAGTAATCAGAAAAAAAAAAAACTGCTTGGTGCCACTGTGACGGGGGGGGGGGGGGGTGGTGATCAAGTGGTGATCGGGGGTGTAAAGTGTGCCTGGTGTGTTTTACTGTATGTGTGTGTGTTGTGCACTCACATCGATGTCTTCTCTCCTCTGCGCCGGAACGGAAAATACCGAGCCGAGGAGCGATTACATCACTTCCTCTGCCGCTGTTTACTATAAAGCTGCAGAGGAAGAATCTCATTGGCTGGGAGCGATCGCAAGGGGGTGGCCACGAATGGATGGCCTCCCCCTCAGCACGGATCGCTCGGGGACAGAAGCCAATGGGACCCCCTGCCCGCGGGAGGCAAGTAACATACCCATACGTTACTTTGCCTGCCCGTGCCATTCTGCCGCAGTATATCTGCGTGAGGCGGTCGGCAAGTGGTTAAAGAACAGTTTTTTATACAGCTGACTGGAGTTGCAATGGGCTCCAATGTTGCCCCACCATACACATGTTCATTCATTAACAATTTTGAACACAGATATATTTTCAATGAAAATTTTCGGATGAATTGCACCACCTGCGGGCGCTATATAGATGACATTTTTGCGATATGGCGGGGCAGCATTGAATCCCTCAAAATGTTCGATGAAATGCTCAATGCGTTTTCCCTGGATATCCAATTTGAAATGCATAGTGGTGGTAATTCTGTTCCCTTTCTGGACACACGGTTCTATTTAGAACATGGCCGGATCGAGATGGATTTATACACTAGACCTACTGATAGGAATCAACTTCTTAAATTTGACAGGTATCATCCTCCCCATGTTTTTAAATCTATCATTAGGAGCCAACTTCTTAGGGTTGTACGTATTGTCAGTAATGAGGTAATTAAGAACAGCAGATTAAAAGAAATGTGTAATAGGTTCAGAGAGCGGGGATACCCAGAGAAACTGATTGAACAGCAATTCAATAAAATCCAAGAAACAAACACTACATACGGTTGCAGGAAACAGAAACAGGTAAAACCCAGGATACTATTTGTATTCCAGTGTCACAGTTATAGTGAAAAAATCTTTAACATAGTGAAAAAACACTGGCCACTTTTAAAGCGGTCATACCCCCAAATAGATGAATTCCAGCAAATCCCCATGAAGGCATACCAGCGAAATAAAACACTAAGGGACACCTTGGTGCGATCAGAATTTAGAGCCAATATTCAGGAAACCAAATTGACATTCCTTGGTAGTAAAAGAAAGTGATGCTTTCCCTGTCTAAATTGTATTCAATGCAATCTTATGCTAAAGAGCGATCACTATGTCCATCCCAATAGTGGGGAAAAGATAATGGTAATGGTTTTTACAACTGTCAGTCATCATATGTGGTGTACATTCTCGTGTGCCCTTGTAACCTCATTTATGTTGGTGAGACAACTCAAAAAATCAAAGATCGAATAGCACAACATTGTAGTACGATTAGACATTTGCAACCCGGTGTCACGTCATTTTTTGGAAAAGGGACACAAGGAATCTGAATTGCGCTTCATGGTATTAGAAGAGGTGTTTCGTGATAGAGGGGGTGACAGAATTTTGAAACTTAAAACGCGGGAGGTATGGTGGATCAGTAGATTACAGTCTCTGCACCCCAAGGGGATGAACAGAGACTATGATCTATATCTATTCATATAGGTTTACAGACACGGGAATTTTTAGAATATGCACGCATGGATGCTAATAATACATATATGTGTGTCATTTTTGTCTCTCTAGATCCAGTGGATTATTTTCTCTGCTTTGAAAATTCACAATTGGTTACACACTCTGGATGAATATTGAAACAAAGAAGTATCAGATTGAAATTAGGGAAATTGTGTAGATGTGTTTTTTACGTGACAATATCTTTTGCCGCTAATCTAAATATGCTGATGGTATACGAGTTCTGGTTCACGGCATATCCTCTATATTTATATGTACATATGTAGTATTTTGTGTATATGTTATTTCACTGATTCACAGTATATACTGTTTTTTTTCATTATCAGTAGCTGGATGGGGTTAACCTCATTATCATTGATTGTTGCCAATTGTGATGATGAGATTATACACATGTGTGGTATCTATTGGGTTGTGGATAAAGGAAATTATTTTTTTTTAACAGTGTCTTTATACATAGCCAGAGAAGCCTGATGAAGAGCAGTTCATGCTCGATACTGTACAGTGGCTTGCTTGCACACATGCACTTTTTGTATTTTGGAAAACTTTAAGTAAAGAAGAATTGCATCGAAGCATTGGTCCCATTATATATATATATATATATATATATATATATATATATATATATATATATATATATATTATATATAATAAACTTCAGGTGGGTTACCCTCTTCTCTTTAATCCTGTCTGGTCAAGACACCGTCAAGATGGACTCCCAACTTTCCACCATAAATGGATAAGAAAAACGTGGATCGATGCTTGATGCAAAAAGTGTCCTTTACTGAAATTTTTCAAATATATAATACATGCAAGCCACTGTACAGTTCCGAGCGCAAGTCGCTCTTCGTCAGGCTTTTTCTGGCTGTGTGTGAAAAGCCAAAACACAGATTTTCTCTTATCAACACCCAGATTGCCTCACACATGTGTTAACTTGATTGATTACAAAGAGAAAACCACTAACACATATCTAGATAATTAACCCCTATTATATCAACCAAACAAGGTGAAAAGTATACCATATTCCCCAATATACAATATTTACATCTTCCATTACTACTATGTTATATAGCAAATAAATTCTCTCATCTATTCCAATATACATCTCATTAAATCAGTATCATAATTATAATGACATTCTTGATCGTGTCTCAGATATCAAAGTTTCCAGCTGATATTCTTACGTTTAATCTTCCCAACGGGAGTTCATTCCAATATACCTAAAGGAGTATAATATATAATAACTATGATCGCTCTATACCAAGTATCCATATCCTATACAAATAAGTATAAATCATAGTCCTTGTTCATACCATCTGGATGCAAGGACTGTAATTTATTGATCCACCAGACTTCACGTTTCTTCAGTTTTAGAATCCTGTCACCCCCTCTCTTATCCCGAGGAATTTCCTCTAGTATCATAAATCGTAAGTCAGTGTCTCTGTGTCCCATCTCAGTAATGTGGCGCGACACAGGGAGACCTGACTGAGGATGTTGGATGGTACTACGATGCTGTGCAATGCGATCTTTTATTTTTTGGGTCGTCTCACCCACATAAAGTAAATTGCATGGGCACATAAGAATATAAATTACATAGGATGACTGACATGTGTAAAAACCATTTACTGTTATCTTAGTTTTTGTTACAGGATGAAAAAAATGATTGCCTTTAAGCATTGGGTTACCCTATTCAGCGATAACGATGAATTCAAGAACACATTCATGCAAATTTTGAATAAATGTTCATTTGACATAATGACTTTAGCCATTTCATTTATACATAAGGAATTGTCCTCGCTATCAGAACAACTTACCAAGATCGAATCGGAGTTACGTGCAGCAATGAATGTGGAGGAATTCAACAGATGTAAAGAGTTGGCTGATGAGAACATCAACAAATATCGGTCTGAACTGGAAACCAGAAAACTTAACAAATTTGATCGGGACATTGAGGATTATGAAAGGAATCAGGTTTATCGATGGCCCCGTCCTTACAATCGACGAGGTCGTAATGAATATGGCAATCACAGGAGGGATATGTCTGATAATTCCTCAGCTAACACAGATACCGATTCCTCATCTAATTTTTTGCAAGGAGATCGGAGAGAGTTGTCCACCACTCGGATGCAAACCAGGTCCCGTTACAACAGAGAGGGGAGTCAAGACAGATATCGCAATACACGAGGCAACCGGGGTCGATCAAGGGAGATTTAGTACACAATATCTCCAGGCGGGTCTTATCATCAGAAGAGGTAGGACTATTTAACCGTGGTCTGTCATATTGCCCAAAAAGTCATTTAGATCCATTTCAGTTAGATCAAGATTTATATCGTCTTTTTCGTAACATTAGATGGAAGGTTCATTTTCTTCATAAACCATTTGTTTTGAATGAAACAACTGAAGGGAGTTTGGATAACAAAACCTTAGGATTGATAATGAAGTCTAAATCTGTTCCCCCTACTACTTACGTACCAGTTGAGATGTTTGTACAAGAGGTTACCCGAGATGTTAAGCGTCTGATCCAACAAGTGGATTTTAAAGATCATGTACCTAATAATCTGTCTCCAAGAAAAAATAGTTTTGCGAGAGTTAACCAAGCGGAGAGATATTATTTGTAAACCCGCGGACAAAGGGGGTTCGGTGGTTATTATGGATCCTCAGGCATATGAGAATGAGATCAAACGCCAGTTGTATGATACAGTGTATAAACCTCTACATTCAGACCCCACATGGAGTATAAAAAAGACTCTAGAAAGTATTGTAAAACCAGCATTCAAGGAAGGTTTAATTTCACATGACCTGCATGATTTTTTGTTACCAGCACATACCCGTATCCCGGTCCTGTACATACTCCCTAAAATCCATAAGAATAAACATTCCCCACCAAGACGCCCGATTGTATCAGGGAGAGATTCGATTTTTGTACCCACAGCCAAACTATTGGACAGAGTGTTATCACCGCTAGTGAGAAACACCCCATCCTATATTAAGGACTCTGGTGACTTTCTATCTAAAATTAGGGGTTTATCATCAATCCATGAAGAATTTATCCTTGTCACTTGGGATGTAACAAGTTTGTACACGTCAATTCCACATGAAGCTGGTATAAAAGCAGCGATTAACCTAATCAAGGACGGTCAGGAGTATTCGGATGCCCAGATTTCCTTTTTTGAAAAATTGTTCAATTTGATTTTGCATAACAATTATTTTCTTTTCAAGGATCAGTACTATGTGCAGTTGACGGGGGTTGCTATGGGTTCCAATGTTGCCCCGCCATATGCATGTTCTTTCATGCATGATTTTGAACAGAGATATATTTTTACTAATGAGAATTTTCTGAAGCATTGCGCCACCTGGTGGCGGTATATAGATGACATTTTTGCTATATGGCGGGGCAACATTGAATCACTCAGAGTTTTTGATCAAACGATTAATAGCTTTTTACCGAATATCCAGTTTCAAATGCACATTGGTGGAGACTCTGTCCCCTTTTTGGATACACGGGTATATGTCAAGCAGGGAGGTATTGAAACGGATATATACACTAAGCCCACGGACAGGAATCAGTTATTGAGATATGATAGTTACCATCCCCCTCATGTTTTTGGTTCTATTATCAGAAGCCAATTACTTAGAGTAATGCGGATTGTTAGTGATGCTGCAATAAGAGATCAAAGATTGGATGAAATGTGTTGCAAGTTTAAAGAGCGGGGTTATCCGGAGGGTTTGATCAGACAAGAATTAAATAGAATTCTGAAACCAACTGGTAGTTGCCAATATAAAAAATACAAACCTGACAGACCCAGGATCCCATTTGTTTTTCAATTTAATAGTTACAGTGATAACATTTTTAACGAACTAAGGAAGCATTGGGCAATATTAAGACGATCATATCCACAGATAGAAGAATTTCAACAAATCCTGAGGAAGGCATATCGGCGCAATAAATCTTTGCGCGATCTTTTGGTGCGATCTGAGTTTAAACCTGAATATCAGGAGGAGAAAAGAATTACCTTTCTCGGTAAGAAAAAGAAGGGATGTTATCCCTGTCTTAATTGTATCCAATGTAACCTAATGCTTAAAGGCAATCATTTTTTTTCATCCTGTAACAAAAACTAAGATAACAGTAAATGGTTTTTACACATGTCAGTCATCCTATGTAATTTATATTCTTATGTGCCCATGCAATTTACTTTATGTGGGTGAGACGACCCAAAAAATAAAAGATCGCATTGCACAGCATCGTAGTACCATCCGACATCCTCAGTCAGGTCTCCCTGTGTCGCGCCACTTTACTGAGATGGGACACAGAGACACCGACTTACGATTTATGATACTAGAGGAAATTCCTCAGGATAAGAGAGGGGGTGACAGGATTCTAAAAAACTGAAGAAACGTGAAGTCTGGTGGATCAATAAATTACAGTCCTTGCATCCAGATGGTATGAACAAGGACTATGATTTATACTTATTTGTATAGGATATGGATACTTGGTATAGAGCGATCATAGTTATTATACTCCTTTAGGTATATTGGAATGAACTCCCGTTGGGAAGATCAAACTTAAGAATATCAGCTGGAAACTTTGATATCTGAGACACGATCAAGAATGTCATTATAATTATGATACTGATTTAATGAGATGTATATTGGAATAGATGAGAGAATTTATTTGCTATATAACATAGTAGTAATGGAAGATGTAAATATTGTATATTGGGGAATATGGTATACTTTTCACCTTGTTTGGTTGATATAATAGGGGTTATTTATCTAGATATGTGTTAGTGGTTTTCTCTTTGTAATCAATTAAGTTAACACGTGTGAGGCAATCTGGGTGTTGATAAGAGAAAATCTGTGTTTTGGCTTTTCACACACAGCCAGAAAAAGCCTGACGAAGAGCGACTTGTGCTCGGAACTGTACAGTGGCTTGCATGTATTATATATTTGAAAAATTTCAGTAAAGGACACTTTTTGCATCAAGCATCGATCCACGTTTTTCTATATATATATATATATATATATATATATATATATATATATATTTTTTTTTTTTTTTTAATACATCGCCTGAAGTGTATTAGAAACAGTACACACACAATTGCCCTACTAAAACTCACCAATGACCTACTAACTGCTAAAACCAGTGGCCATTACTCCATACTCACTCTTAGACCTCTCTGCTGCCTTCGACACAGTTGACCACCTGCTCCTCCTCAGCAAACTACACCCCCTTGGCCTCTGTGATTCTGCTTTATCCTGGTTCTCCTCCTACCTATCTCAGCACACTTTCAGTGTCACTTACAACTCCATCTCCTCTACTCCTCTTCCTCTCTCTGTTGGGGCACCCCAAAGCTCTGTCCTTGGGCCCCTCCTATTCCCGCTCTATACCTCTTCCCTGGGCCAGTTGATAACCTCCCATTGCTTCCAATACCACCTCTACACCGATGACACCCAGATCTACCTCTCCACTCCTCAACTCACCCCCTCAATCTCCTCACGTATCTCAAAATTACTGAATGACATCTTGGTATGGATGTCACACCACTTTCTCAAACTCAATCTTTCTTAAACTGAGCTTGTAATATTTCCGCCTTCCCGGACCCCTCCCCTGACTTAACCATTAAGATCAACAGCACAACCATTGGTCCCTCCACACATGCCAGGGTGCTGGGTGTAATCCTTGACTCTGACCTCTCCTTCAGCCCCCACATCCAATCACTGGCTAAATCCTGCTGCCTTAACCTCCGCAACATCTCCATAATTTGACCCTTCCTGACTAATGACACCACAAAGCAACTTATTCACTCCTTGATTATTTGCCGCCTTGACTACTGCAACTCTCTCCTTAATGGCCTACCCTTACTCAGGCTATCCCCCCTTCAGTCTATTATGAATGCTGCTAGACTAATACACCTCACTAACCGATCCGTGACTGCTGCTCCTCTCTGCCAATCCCTTCCCTGGCTTCCCCTACCCCACCGTATATAATTCAAAATTCTAATCACAACATACAAGGCCATCCACAACTTCGCCCCCAGCTACATCACCAACCTCATCTGCAGATATCGCCCAAATCGTCCCCTCCGCTCCTCCCAGGACCTCCTGCTCTCTTGCTGCCTTGTTACCGCCTCTCATGCTCGTCTTCAGGACTTCTCCAGAGCCTCTCCCATCCTCTGGAATTCCCTACCCCGGTATAGCCGATCAGCCCCTAACCTGTCCACCTTTAGGAGATCCCTGAAAACTCACTTATTCAGGGAAGCCTATCCCACACCCACCTAACAACCCCATCAAATCATTTCCCGCATCTATTACCTTTTGTACCATCACCCCCTTCCTTTAGAATGTAAGCTCTACGAGTACGGCCCTCCTGTCCCTTCTGTATTGTACTGCAATTGTGCTGTCCCCCCTCTACATTGTAAAGCGCTGCGTAAACTGTTGGCGCTATATAAATCAATAATAATAATAAATTAGACTGTGTGTGTGTGTGTGTGTGTGTGTGTGTGTGTATGTATTTTTATATATATTAATACACGCCTGACGTCTATTAAAAACTGTACACACTGTATTAGATACTGTGTACACCGCCTGCATTGTATTAGCAACTGTACAATGGCTGCACTGTATTGTATACACCATCAGAAGTGTAGTAGAAACTGTACACACTATATATATATATATATATATATATACACACACACTGTATATTAATACACTGCCTGCACTGACTGAATATAGAGTAAACACTGAATATATAGTCTATGCTAAATGCAGAATATATCTATCTATCTATCTATCTATCTATCTATCTATCTATCTATCTATCTATCTCTTCCACAGAGCACAAATTTTCCGTGAACGCCCCATATGTTCGGTCCATTTTAGAACAAACAAACACTTGATGTTCGAGTTGAACTTATGTTTGACTCAAGCCGCAAGCTCATCCCCATAAGAGACACTGCTTTTCCTTTTTTCTGACCTTTTGGATATAAAAAAAAGGTTCTTATTCCCTCAGAAGTCCTTGATTTTAAGGTGGTAAGTTTTTGATTAGACTAACCATATCCATGTAGTTATATAGTTCTAGGATGATGATTATGATTATTATTATTATTATTATTATTATTATTATTCCTACAGAAACTAGGTTCATCCAGAGAGATACATTTATTGAGTCCCAGCACAAAATAAAGTCCACAAGATAATTGCAACAGATGACAAAATTCAACAGAGTAAATATTACAATGAACCGTAGCCTTCAGCGTCCCATTCATCCTAGCATATATTAGCAAGCATAGAGACAATATCCAGCATATGTCCCATGTATAATATGCACCTACACAGCTTCCATGCATGCAGTAATGTGTATTATAATCTAGGCCTGTGCTCTCATTTTGATGACGAAGGAATGTAAGAATGAATGCATAACAGCTCAAATCTTCCCCTGAAATACTAGTCTGACACTGGGGGGGGGGTCTGATTGGTCAACCCAAAATACTTTTGATCATATTGTTACGCAAATTGAAAAGACTCTACTTGTAATTACTGGCAATAACCTTTTATGGTCACTTTAGTGTTTACCAGGTAAACAAGCCACCCTTTCCCATTAATACCCCTCAAGTCTAATTACCATCAAATACTTGCTAAATAGTCAAATAGCATATTTTATTACCCTTAAGTATGTAAACAATGTATCCTTTGAAATGTTCAGTTAGATTAACAGGCTATTCCCCACATACCTAGGTGAACTTGCATAAAATGAACATATCAAAGAGTAATTGGCTGTCATTTTGATATGTTTAAATATAGTAGGCTTGAACAAATTCTGGCCTGGTCAATATGTTGGTAGTGTGTGTGTGTGTGTGTGTGTGTGTGTGTGTGTGTATGTATGTATGTATGTATACATATAATATTCCACATAAATCTGCCAACAGTCCAGACAAGAGAAATCTGGTGATAATGAGGAAAGGGCTGATTCCCAGTTGAAATGAAAAGAGAATACCTTTAACATAAATTTCATAGAGGGATGAAGCCAAACCTTGCCAGAATATAGGTCCTCCTTCAGAGGAGAGAGCTTTAAGTTCCAACACCCTTTAAGTGAAATTAATTTCAGTTAGGAATGCCACCTTCTAGGTTACGTAGATGCTCAACTAAACAGGATTCTATTGGGTGAAAAGGGCCCTTTAGGACCTCTAGCACTAAAGATACGTTTCATGACAGACACAAAAATAGCTTCCATGGTGGCCTTAATTTTATGACGCACAGTAAAATTGTTTCCTCAGTCAGAGCAGACAAGGCTGACACTTGCACTCTTAACCCTTTTGCTGCCAGAGCTGTTGTGGCATTTTTGTACACATGTTTAAAAAAATAATTTTAGGCCTGAAGATTACACAAAATCCACAATTATTATATTTTCTGAAAGCAGACACTCTAGAGAATAAAATAATGGTAGTTCCAATTTTTTATGTCACACAATATTACTGCAAAGGTCAAGGAAATACAATATTTCAGTAAAAACACACTAACATGAATTTTAGGGCAAACAAATGCAATAAATGACCCTCAGTTTGGGTAAAATGTAAAAGACAAGGTTGCACTGAGTAAACAGATACCCAACATGCCAAACCTTACATTTTTGTGCTCCTGTGAAATGGCATCAGACTTCAGTACCCTACATATTGTGTTAGAATTATTGCTCTCACTCCGTGTGCCTTGATATGTAACGTGTATCGCAATCAATGTTTTCATGTGTAGGTGCCCGACATACGTTTACATTCGTGCGTGTGTATATGTGGGGGTGGGGGCCTCAAAAAAAAATTTTTGGGGGGGGGGGTTTATGTGCTTAGGTGTAACTTTTTTTTTTGTAAAAAAAAAATATATATATTTTTTTCATCACATAGGTGTGTGTGCTACTAAATGTTTTGAAATACAGATCGCATTGCAAAAATCCTTTCCTGGCTGAGCTAGCCGGGGACACGGAGAGCTTGGCCTGGAAGTGACATTTCGCTTTTCGGGTCACAAGAAGAAAGGGAGGAGAGTGAACGTGTTTCCTTCCTCTCCAGCAGCCAACAACCACCATGGAGCTCCCGGGCCTGCCGATGGGCAAGTGGAGCAGGGGGTGGCACCAGTACTGGGGGTGTGTGATAGCAGCGCCACAGCACGAATGCGCTCACCTGACAGGCAGGAGTTTGCCTGTCAGTTTCACACACAATCCCTGTGGCTGTAATACCCCCCCACCCCTGCTGTCAGGCAAAAGGGTTAAAGTATTGTAGCTTAGACCCTTCTCCAGAGCCGACAGGAGATTTCATTTTAGTCTCAAATGAACACCTTAAATGCACCTTAAAGATTGAGGCCACATGGAAAAAGGTGTTACGGCCAGATGAGACTAAAATTTAATTATCTGGCCTCAACACCAAACAATATGTCTGGCGGAAATCCAATACAGCTCACCATCCAAATAACACCATCCCTACAGTAAAGCATAGAGGTGGTAATATCCTGTTATGGGGGTGTTCCTCTGCAGCAAGGACAGGAGCACTTGTCAGGGTAGAAGACAAATGGGGCAAATACCATCAAATTCTTTAGGAAAATCTGCTGCCCTCTGCCAGAAAGTTGTCAATGGGAATGAACATGAAAAAAATTACCACACAGTATTTGGAGAAAAAAAGTGAATGCCCTTGCATGGCTTAGTCAGAGCCCAGACTTAACCACATTGACAATTTGAGGAATAGCTTAAAGACTGCAGTCCACAAATGGTCCATCAAATTTAATTGAACCTGAGCAGTTTTGCAAAGAGGAGTGGGCAAATATTTCAAAGATCTGAAACTAGGAAACCATCTCAGCTGTGCTGCGCATATACCTGTGAATGGGTCAATCCACACCAGAGCTCCAGGCTTGAAGTATTAAACCCAAAAGCAAACTTTTTATATTGCAGCTTACCAACTCTTAGATGTTATGGCTGCATTTGTTTGATTTTTTTAGGCTTTCTTCTATTTTTATCTGATGATCTAGCCAGTAAGTCTATTGTCTTTCAAAAGGACAAACTTTCTGCCAGATCTATCAGTTTACAGGGATGAGACAAACCATTTGACAATGACAGGGGTGCTTACAATGATCAGTTTTATTTATTTACATACAACCTTTATCCCAAAAGAAAAATGTTTTCTGCCACTGTTTTGAAAGTGTCAGCTTCAATTTGTTAATGTATGTAAATCTGCTAGTACATTTAACACCCCCATGCAGACTGACAATGCTGCCGTGCCCCCTGTGCTCCTTCATCCAGAGTGGGGACATTCTAATACAGGATGTGTGTTACTGGCCAGATCACCGGGTAAAACAGAGGGTAAAAGCCTAAAAAAAGAAAATGAATGCAACCACCACATCTAATTATTGGTAAGCTGCAATATATTATATTTTTGGTGTCGGGTTTAATACCACTTTAAAGACAATTGATGCATAGCAAAATAGATACAATGCATTTGGGGGGCCAAACTCACCCGCACTTCATCAGGGCTTAAGAATTCTAACTGTGCCTAAATGGACTCAAGGGAGCAGGTACCAATTAAAACTACACTTTGATTTACTACAGGGAAAGTTTCAGGAGGGCAGGTTATGCCAGTGTTAGTAAATGCAGCAAAGGATGCAGGCACATAATGGTTGGTGAGAAGGGCTGTACATAAGTTCCTAAAAACAGCAATTGTGCTGCAAGTTTGAAAATGACTTTGCTAACCTATTGCTAGACTTGCCAGGCTTCACAGGTTTGTTGCACAATTGCAGCAAGTCCGCATTGCATGACTCCAGATCAAACATTCTGCAAGTCCGCTGCAAGTTTTGGTTTAGTTATGTTGTGTAATAGTTATCCCACCACAGGGATCACTGTGGCTGAATTTTCATGCTGTAGACTTGCAGAACTTTTGCTGTAGACTCACCACTGCAACTTTGCTCTTGCTAGAAACTTGCCAAAAAAATTTGCTAAACATTGGAAAAGTGTCAACTAGAACTTGTGCTTCAAGTGCTCTGCAAGTGTACAACTTGCCAGTGAAAATGTGCAGCAAGTTAACAGACTTACAATTCAACACTGCCACAAATTTGTGGCAAGTTATCCTTGCTATCTGGAACCCTGACTCAATACTTCTCCAGTAAGCCCTCAACCCTCATGCAAGCAGTGTGCTGGCTCTTGGAATAAATTATAAAAAGATTAAAATGCTTTGATGGCTGGATATCATTCTGTAGGCACGAACATTCCTTGGCAAACTGTATTTGTATGTAGATCACCCTAGCTGACACCCACATGTGATACTGAGCCTGAGCCTTCATGGAGGAAGTGAAAGTGGACATTTCTTTAATAAGGCAGGACATGACTAAACTCCGGGAGCGGGTCACCGAAGCGGAGACCAGAATCAGTCGGGCGGAGGATACACTATATCCCTTACAGCACTCCCAGGAGGATTTAAAACACCAAATACAACAACTGGCACAGAAGCACGATGACTGCAGCGAGATGCGGAGAAAAACCGCCCCGCCTGAAGGTGATTTCTGCACGTCGAGATATGCAGGTGAGACTCTATGCCCCCATCCATACCTTGAGACTCAGCTTGCGTAATGCACCCTTGTTAGAGCCTTCTTTCCCCGCAAGTGCTACAGGTTAAAAGTTGCCGATTCTGCATCGCTTTGGAAATACTGCAAGGCTTATTGTGGAGCCGTGTGCTTTGTACCTTGTATTCTTGTGTCCCGAGTAACTCACTTATGAACTCTCTGAGCGGGGTATATTTCCTGGACTCAGACACATGGATCGTTATGACCTGCTTTGAGACATCTCACTACCAGATTTTCCGCAGCTGAAGACTTTATCTAACTAAAAGAGGTTTACTGCCACCCTATCTTCTTCCCCACTTCTACATATCCTAAGTACTGACACAGCCCAAAAAGGGGTGAGGGGGGTGAGGGGGGGTTATCAGTTGGATACCAATTGATGGTTGATTTCACTATTTCCATAGGATGTTTATAAATGCTATTTACCACACCTGGGCAAGCCAATGGGCTTATATAGCCAATAAGTGCTGACAAATTGTAAAGTCTATATATCTCATTGCTGGGCTTATAACCAGCAGTTGTTCGCCCCCACTAGTAGCATGTTATACTATCACCGGCGTAGCCCAATAGACTTCTGCTGATGACGGTACGATTAGTGCGCACTACTTCTGTTTATAAAGTTAACATGTTACCAAAAAGTAGTCGCACAGGTTTTAGGTCTAATGCCCCAGCCAAGTTTGGGAGGCTGAGGGCTGGGAGGGGGGAAAGGGAAACGTTCAAGTTAAGTTCAAAGAACATGAGTTATAATTCACTGAGATGTATTGGTAATAAGTATATGCGATATCACCTGAAGTTGAGATGTAATACTCTACATGTAACTGTATGGAACATGGATGAACCTGTCCTGGGAAATGGTATCCAGCCGTTTCCCCATAAGCATCTACCTGATAACTATGGCTGACATCAAGTTCCTAACATGAAACGTCAGGGGAATCTGTGACGTAATTAAACGTACCACAATTTTTGGATGTCTCAAGTCCTACCGTGCAGACATAATTTTACTGGTTGAGACATATATTACAGGTCAGTTAACTTGCGCTGAAGCGCCCATGGATAGGATGGGCATATCATACCACGTACACTTCCTACTCAAGGGGCGTGTCTATATTGATTGCCAAAACAGCCCCATTTGGAATTATTTCAGTGCGGACGGACCCCCAGGGCAGGTTCATTTTTTTGCACTGTACCATTTGTGGCTCACAATACCTGATTATGGCCTTCAATAGTCCTCCACTTTACAACTCCAATTTGGTCACCGAGGGCTTGTTGTACATGGTGCAACACCCTACAATCCCTGCTATTTTGGTTAGGGGACTTTAATGTGGTCCTAAACCCTACAATAGACAGATTACAGTTGAGTCAGAGTGGTCAACTCCCTAACACCACTCGCTTTGGGTGTCTACTGAACAAATTTTCTCTAACTGATACGTGGCAATACAAATACCCCAACAATCAGGCTTTTTCATGCTTTTCGGCGACACACTCCACTATGTCCCGAATAGATTTTATATTGATTTCAGATGTGTTGCTACCACTGTTATCAGACTCTGGATACCACACTAGATCCCTATCTGATCACGCTCCCTGTTGGGCTACCTTGCACCTTGCCCCACACACAGGACCCCACACGTGGCGTCTCCATCCCTTTTGGCTATCTGCTTTAAAAGATCAGGAGGACATTCAAGGGGAATGGCAGTTTTATTTTATTAAACAGGGGTACAGCATTGGTGGGCATGGTCTAGGAGACATTTAAACTACATG
Organism: Aquarana catesbeiana; assembly: GCF_042186555.1. Classification (NCBI taxonomy): domain Eukaryota; kingdom Metazoa; phylum Chordata; class Amphibia; order Anura; family Ranidae; genus Aquarana; species Aquarana catesbeiana. The sequence continues at coordinate 129,615,429 of NC_133331.1, read as the reverse complement.
TCCGTACCGTTCTTTCCTCGCGCATAAACAGGCTGAAAGCTTCGTTGAAAACAATACTTCAACTAGCCTCTGAAAAATTTGATTCAGTAACGAGTGAATTTAGGCTAGACCCCACACCGGCCAAAGCATCAGTACTTAAGCTTCAAACTCGCATTCTAGACCAAATACATTTTGAAAAGGCTAAACAGAAACTTTTTTTCTCGAGACAACGGGTGTTTGAACAGGGGGAGCGCGCGGGAAAACTCTTGGCGTATCTGGCTCGCCAGAACGCTAACCCACCGGTGGTGGTCTCCTTGGTAGACTCACAAAATGTACTATTAACAGACCCAACTTCGGTAACAATGGCATTCTGAACATACTATGCTGATCTTTACTCCTCCTGAGGGTCACTACACAAGAGACTCAGGCCTTTCTTCACAACATACCACTCCCTCGAATTTCAGAATCCCAGATGAATGCTATGGAGGCCCCCCTTACTACGGATGAGATCGCGGCCGCAATAGCGTCCTTGGCACCAGCAAAAGCCCCTGGTCGAGATGGTATACCTCTAGACTTTTATGCATCTTACTCCGAGGTGCTAGTCCCTGAATTACTAAACTTATATAATCATATTTTTGAGTCTGGGTCCCTTCCTGAATCCCTCCGACAGGCGGTGATCATAGTACTTTCCAAGCCAGGCAAAAATCCCCAATACCCGGACTCATACCATCCAATCTCGCTACTCCAGGCGGATATTAAAATACTGGCAAAAGTATTAGCCATCCACCTCAATCAAACACCCCTGTGGCATAACCCTCAGAAGAAAGAGTTGTTGTGCCTACCGAGCGCTATAGCATGGGCTGCTAAAGGAATCCCATTTCCATTTCAAGTAATAACCCCCACAGGGGTAAGAAATTTCCAATCACTCAGGGAAGAGTTTGAATTACCCTTACACATGTTATTTAGCTATATGCAATTGAGACATGCTCTTCATACCCAATTCGCTGACGGATTCCCTAACCCACAAATGTTACCAATGGTCGATGTGATCATAGGCGCAGACCCAGGTAAATTAATATCCATTCTTTATAGCATTTTACGTACACGTTTGGTAGCAAGAATCATTGACACAGCTAAAGTCAGATGGGAGGGGGACATGGGTCCAATAGATGATTCAGACTGGGATGAGATATTCGAAAACCTCAAGAAGGCCTGACTCAGCTATATGTCATACATAAATCTTACCTTACACCGTCAAGACTGGTTAAATTCTCTCCAGACCATAATCCAAACTGTCCAAGGTGTTCGGGTAGCCCATGCTCGTTTTTTCATTTGATATGGACATGTCCAGATATCCAGAGTTACTGGACACAAATCATTAAATTCTTACATGATCATATGGGCTCGCCTGTACAACTTGATCCCAAACTGTGCATATTAGGATTGCTTCCGGACGTTAATATTGAAAAGTCTCTAGCTACCTTCCTATACGAAACTCTTTTCTGTGCCAGGAAAATAATTGCCAAACACTGGATGAGGGCCACTTCTCCCACAATCCAAACCTGGATTGGTGAAATAAACAAGACACTACCATACAAAAGGTGTTGTATAGACATAGGGGTTGTCCGACCAGTTACAACAGAATTTGGGACAGGTGGCTAGATTCAATTGACACTTGTGTGGAATAACTAGTCGTGACGAAAATACATAGGGAGAGGAGAAGCCACGCCAAGTTACACAATTCGCCACAATACACATTCTGTCGAATTGCATGTTGGGTGTCTCTGTAACAAGGGAAAGAAGACTAAAGCAATAATTACCACAACACTTCAGGGGATGTTATGTCAGATATAAACCCTAGGGTATACTGTGAATGCAATCTGTGCTTATGTATAATGTATATTCTATGCTGTATCTTATTTGTGCCATACATGTATGATCTAACTGCGAATAAACGTGTTTGTTTTTTTTTTGTTGTTGGTTTTTTTTTTTTAAAGAAGACACAAGTCTAGTTAAATCAATAAAGAAAAAAAAAAAATACATAAATAAATAGAAAACCTCCATATACAGTAAAGAGCTCTAGATCCACAGCTGGTCCAAAGGAAGGCAAAAATCGCCCCCTATAAAACATGGTCCAATTTGCTCCAGTGGGAAGAAAAATCCTCCCTGATTTGCCAAGGGCAACAAGATATTCCCAGGATCAACTATCTTTTGTGTTAAAAAGTTTAGCAAAAGACAGTTGGACAGGACTGATACCACTCAGTCCACAAAAAAAAATTGTTTTGTCACTCCACAACAGGTTAAAAAAGAACTGAGTGCATTTCTGACAGATCAGCAGGTATTTTCTGTACTTGCAGGGTCTTTATGGAGATAAAACATGGTGAAATGTGCATGTATTGCAAAAACATGCTGATCAGCCTTAAGTTTGTGAACCCACAGCTGACTAGTTATTCTCTGGGACCAGAAGCTCCCAACCAGTAAGTGATCCTCCAGTATTTGAGCCCTGTGTAACTGGTGTTTCCCAATCCCCTCAGTAGTCTGCAAGTGGCACTGCAACCACCCAAAACCACTGTTAAAACTCCAGAATATCCAAAAGCCGTAGGTATGCAGACAAAAGGTTTTTTTTATCAGCCTCAATATTAACACAATGGGATTTATTTACTAAAGGCAAATCCACTTTGCACTACAAGTGCACTTGGTAGTGAAATTGGAAGTGCAGTCGCTGTAGATCTGAGGGGTACATGCAAGGAAAATAAAAAACAGCATTTTTGCTTGTACATAATTGGATGTCAAAATCAGCAGAGCTCCCCCTCATTTCAGAGCTTCCCCTCAGACCTAAAGCGACTGCACTTCCAAGTGCACATGTAGTGCAAAGTGGATTCGCCTTTAGTAAATCAACCCCAATGTTCTTATCCAAGTCTCAAAATGTTAACATTACTGTCTACTTCCTGTGTGGTCACTGTGCCAGGAAATGAGAGGTAATATCCCACTGGGATCACAGACTGCAGTAAGAACTTCAGTCCATAAAAAAAAAAAAAAATCCAAGAGGTGCTGAGACTTTGATGTGCGCTCATACAAAGTATTGAGAGGACAAAAATATTTGGAAAGCTGGCTCAGGTTAGGCTGCTCATAACAGATAGGGATACGCTCATGTGGGTACCAAGCAGGATACCAGTAAAAACACGTATCAATGTAAGGAGCACTAGACCAAATGGTAAACGAGTATAAAATGAATTTATTGGTTTACATTAAAAAAGAAAAATTGTCTCGGGGCTGAAAGGAAATAGTAGGTATTCTGGATGACCACCCGTCTATTAGGTACACCAACAGGGCCCTCAGATATCTGGAGACACCAAATGAAACGAGAGGCAGGTTGTGCATTCGTAAAATGTCTACTTTTATTAGGTGCGTATACAGCTTATATATGGCTCAGCTTACCAATCAAAAGAGGGGAGGAGGGAGTGGTTAGTAAATTATGTATTTGTATAGGAATATATAGTTATACAAGTCAGTGACCCTTTAAGATACATTATCATGAGTTAATACGGGTCAACAGATCATCTGGTTATGAGTCATAAGTCATGCATCCTGTCCCATGGCCTACAGAACAGGGAAAAGGAAAAGGACAAACCAAACCACAATGTTAAAGATTATATATATATATATATATCTGTGCAAGCAGTTTTCTTGTGCTAAAATCTAAAATGGTGTCACAATGGTTTGGACATATTATTACAATCCTCTCTTTTGTCATGAACGTGACAATCACAAACCCAATATGCCCCAAACATTCACCTGGAATACTTGCCCGCAAATTTACACCATCCTAAGTATGTAAAAATAGAAAATAAACACATAATCTCAGCTGCATAGCAATTGTCCATGAAATATAAAGGAGGAAGGGGCGTGACAGTCCATAAAAGCAAGTGGGAGGGCATGACAGGCTTTAGGCCAAATAAAAAAATAGTCCCAAAGAAAAGCACAAAAAAAGTCTCTTGTATGGCTTCTGAATGTCCATTAAATTCATTAAAAAAAAAAAAGGAAGCAAAAGGAAATTTCCACATTATAATTCTCATTCTCCTAAACTTTTCCCAAAACGTTTGGTTCAATTCTGTGCTCATCCATATTTAACAGAGATCCTCCACCCCAAAAACCCTGCCTCTCTTTGTAAGGATAGAACTCAATATCCACAGACAGACTGGAACTGATGCATTGGGCTAGACTTGGGTCTTCAGGCTGGCGGATCTCTTGTGATGCCCACTGGAATTTCGTAGACCTTGGGCGTGCGTCATTAGCGAACCCTCAAGGTGTCATTCCCAGGAACATTTTCCAGCAGGAGTCCGCCTTTACTCATCTCAGCACCTCCTATGGTATTTGAACAACAAAGATTTTCATGTAAAAGCTGTAGTCATCTCTTCATCCGGATAGGGTATAGGGCAGGGTATGAATGGGGTGGGCTTTTCTTCATGTGCATGAGGCTAGGGGTGAATGCTGGCTGGCTGGGGTGGATACCCCTCATCCAAACATGAACAATCACAGAATCTACCTGATCAATTCAGGCCTTAACCATTGGGGGTATTAAAAATAATATTCCTTATTGACTCAAACATAAGTAAAGCATGCAGAAATAAAAATGCTTCTCAGCAAGAGTTTTCATTATATAGATTTAATATATTTAACCAAACATTTTTTTCGCCTTCAAATCCAGTATTTCAGCAGGATTTCAACAAAACTTAAACACCTTTTAGTTCCTTCAATCCCCGGGACCCAATTGAACACGAGGGTCTCTGAACAGAACATGTTACCCAAACACATATTCTGACTCAGAAGTCAGCCTCCCAACTTTGCAAATATATCTGATCATCAGCAACAAACAAAACATTGATGGATAAACAACATTACATCATTAACACTCTGGGAATTCAAAAGGTTAATATATCCACAAGTCACTCTGACTGTTATTCAAAAAAACTTTCCCCTCAATATTTTAGTATCTCATGGACTCAATACATGCAGCAATTTATTTTGGTCCTAGTTACTTAATTTCAGTAACTCTTCAAACATTTATAGTTTCACCCTTTTTTACCAAAATCCCATTATGAATTTTAATTTAACCCCAAACTTTTAGGGAGATATATATTATCAGGAACATGGGCCTAATAACCTCTACTCCCAAAATAAGAAAACACAATATGAACACCTTTTTTCCATATTTTTAAATCCTTATTTCACCCAAAGTATATATTTTCCCTAGTGCATTCAGGATTACACAACACAGTTACTTTTCTTTTTTTTCACTAACCACAATTCCTCTGGTGTAAAGCCTGGAATACATAATTTCCTTATTCTTTCCATAGCATAGATATATACTTCTTAATTGTAATATTCTATACTTGTATTTAACCAAAAAAAAAGATAAAATCAAACATTTTAAATCCCCAGTCATTGTTAATATAGCCCAAACATGATTAAAACAATTTGCACAAATATAGCACATTTGCTGATACTGGAAAAAAAACACCTTTTAACTTCAATAATGTAAGGAGAAGCAATTACAACTAAAACAGTCCTTAAAGTCAGACCCTAACTGAAACACTCAAAATACCCTATACATAAATTGAAATGCTACTCTTAAAAATTTGTATCTGATCAGATTCCTCAAAAAAACATTTAGTACCAGTGCATACATGTAATTTATCAGTGACGTGTTACATCCCCCTTATAATATTCCCAATTAACTATGCATGGGCATGGACTTAATATGTACCCAACACATTTCATGAATAGACTGACAATAGTTGCAACATTTTAACAATAAACATGTATTTTTTTTATAGATAACTTTTATGAATTAATTCCTTCTTTAACATTTACTCTCCACCTCAGCAAGTCTCTCGGACTCGCTGAATATGGAATGCATGTATATCAGTATGCTTTGCGCAAGAGCGGTGACGAAGGCATGGTCGGCGGCTTAATCCCCTTTTTCACTTGAATCAACATAGCAGATCTATGCAAACACATATGTACCTTTGTGTATTGTGCTAAACAATACTTTGGATAGGAGGAATCACTCAAATAGTAACTTGTCCTTGTCCAAATCTGTGATTCAATCTTCTTAAAGCACCACACACAGATGAATACCCTACTCTGTCCCTCTCACCTGACCACTTTAGCAATGCTCTCCCTTGGCAGGATCATAGGACATATCAACTACCTAACAATCCATTTGCATTCAGAAGAAAAAACAACCTATATTCTAAATTGGAATTCCGAGACAAGACAAAAATTCACATGCACATAAAATTAAACATTTCTCTCTATTAACAACAACTTTCCCTTACCTAACAACCAGTAATTCACCAGTAGTGAATACAGTGATACACACTCCAAAGCTCTGCTATACAATACGGCTTACATCTAAGCTATGTTCAGGTTAACCTCTTAACTTACTTTTCTGTTCCAACCTTTATTATTGAATTATTAGAACAAAGATGGCAATGTTATATGTTTTAAAACACTTGGTCTGTATTTGGCTAATCATTTAAAACAAGTAACAATATTATGCTGAATGGCAAGTTCCCCCCCTTTTTTTTTTATATATTAATACATGGGTTTACACATATCTCGAAATTTCAGGCTGCAAAAAATGTACTTCCTCATATTAAACCAGCTATCATCTATTCAATCTATAAGAAATGAAGGTGGGTTACCAAAGTAGGGATTGGTAAAGACTTGTACCATCATCCAGGAATCAATAAATGGCAAAATTGGTAGCCTAGTCCCCAACTAGGCTGCCACAGGAACATGGGGGCAATTGCACTATCACGGTACAGTAAAGGCAGTACAAGTTTAAATGATATGACAGAAATATAAAAATTACAAAAGATTTTATTGATGCCAAAAGACAAACCATCATTTACATATAACATGGTAGCGGTACACATATCACCAGTGAATAGATTAACCCCAAAAGGGGAGAATCACAATAGGACAATAGATCACAGATGTCATTTTCCTCGACTAGTTTTGCAGACAACGGCCGCTTCATTGGGAGGGTATCTGTGATTAGATCAAAAAGACAATATAATAGTCAAAAGGCATAGAAGTAAGGACTTGTAATACAGCATCATGATTAAAAGAAGTATTAATGGGAATAAAAAAGGGGAAGGAGCAGAGCTGCTTACCCATGTTCCAACAGCCACCAAGCGCAGAGCGCCACCACCAAAGAATGGTCTCCCGCGGCGACTCAGGGGAGCCACAAGGTATGACGACTGGAATCTGGGTAAATGAGGTAGAAAGCATGGATATGCTATGGGTTTACCAAATCAAAATTATGGGCCAATGAAAGGGTGAATAAGATGGTGAAGATGAATGTGAGGTTGACAAAAAAGGGGTGAAAGTGATGGAATAATAGTGGAAGTGTGCGGAGTTGTACATTTAAACAACGTGAAAGAAAAGCATCAACTAGTGAGAGAGGTACATTGGTGAGAGTATAAAATAGATAAATAAAAATGAAGTGAAACAAGGGGTGTATTGATTGGGGGATACATGGGAGTTAAGAAGTGAACAGATGAGCAGAGGGACGGGATGGTGTAAGAGAAGAAGAAGGAGGAAGAAGGGGAGAGAGATGTCGCAAGGTCAGAGCTCCCACACCGTGCACGCGCTAGGTAATCGCGCATGCGCACTAGCCCTACAGCCAAAGGGACGAGGTCCCTGCCAGGGCCAGTGCAAGAGGAGGGGGCGGCCCCGAGAACAGGACCGATTCCTCCACCAGGAAGCTCACTGGACCACCATGGAAAGGCACAGGTGGAGCATCACGCACCAGCACCTGTCATGGAACGGGGGGGGGGAGCAGCAAGGCTCGATTGTACATATGGAAAAGGGGGGGTAATTAACAATAAAGAGTCCATAAAGATTAATGCAAAGGGAAGTAAAATGTGATGTAACAAAAAATAAATAATTGTAATTAATGTTGATAAAGAGGAAAAATATCCTTTGAGGCCAATGCAGCCAAAAGACACGACAGAGGCCCAAGGTACCAAGGGGCCTGAGACTGGAACACATGATGGGGTGCATCATGATAAAATTAGGCGGGTAGCCTGTAATAAGGTAATAAAATTAGTCTGGCCCAACCAATGGATGTCTAAGGTTGCATGAGGGCTAATGGTTACAACTTGTTAAGTGGTAAACTGAGGGTAGGTATGTGTAATATAAGAGGCCAACCCCGAAAATAACACATGGTCAATGGGTTTTTTTTTTTTATATAATGCTGGAGAGTGGGATGAATGGGAGCGATGAGGTGGTGGGGCAAGGGGCAGCCATGTCCACTCTGATCGCACACCAAGATCCCACTCGACAGGTGTGTTATTCACCTAAAGTGTATAAGAAATGAATGTGGCCTCAAAGGTGGGTTACCAAAGTAGGGATTGACTTGTACCATCATCCAGGAATCAATGAATAGCAAAATTGGTAGCCTAGTCCCCAACTAATGGGTTGGGCATATTATTACAGTGTCAAGTTCTCACGTACCTGACTGATAAGCCCGATAATGCAGAGGAAGGCCTCCCTTACATATCTGACTCGCGGCCCCTGGTAGAGCAGACAGGTGGCACGGTAGTGTAGACTGGTATGAGTGCCTGGCAGGATCAACAGCAACTGGGTCAGATGGCCGGCACAGCAGACAGGACCAGCAGGCTGGATCGGCAGACAGGGGAGCAGACTGGATGGATCGGCAGACAGGGGAGCAGACTGGATGGATCGGCAGACAGGGGAGCAGACTGGATGGATCGGCAGACAGGGGAGCAGACTGGATGGATCAGCAGACAGGGGAGCAGACTGGATGGATCAGCAGACAGCTGGATGGCTGCAGTAGGTAAGTATAGCAGACTGGAGGAGAGTCTTGGAACGTCAGGCAGGCCGGGTCAATAATCAGGCTGGCAACAAAGGTACAAGAGGAGCAGGCAGAAGGAATAGTCAAATAAGCCAAGGGTCAGATGCCAGCAGGTAGCAGGAACAGTCTCAAAACAAGCCGGGTCAAACAGGAGCAGATATCAGATCTTCAGGAAAACACATACACAGAGCTGCAGATCAAACAGCAAGGACACAGAGCTGCTGAGGTGTTAAAATAAGGCAGCCTGTTGCCAATCACTGAAATCAGCCTGGACTAAGATAACCCTTAGGTGGCAGATCCATAACATACAGGGGCCAGAAATAATTCCCCTTTCAACAGGGTGTAACCTGAGGGACAGGTAGGATGTACAAATCTCCCTGGGATGAGCAGTCTTTCAGGCACAGATACCAAATCCAGTGAAGTAGTGACAAACAGTGCAGTGTTTATTTGTGATATATACAAGTCTATATACAGGTGCTGTACAGTGTTCCAAAAACAAATAGGAACAAAGATAGTCAAAACAAAATCTAGACGTGTCTCGGCACTAACTAAACAATATTTACAGATCCTAACTACCAGGCTGAGCAAGCCTACAGCTTGTCAGCTTCCACATTCATAGCTTAATAGCTTCTACCAACCTTTTGCTCTCCTACACAGAAGTTGTCTGAGGTTCCCAGGCCAAGAGCAAAGGCTGTCTGCTCAGGTGAGCTTAAATTAGCCTGGGGGAGAGGACCAAGACCTGAACTGGACTATGGATCAGAGATCCCTGAACGTGTATGAGAGGAGCCTGGGAGATGTATAAACCCCGAACAGGACTTTTCCTGGCTCTCTCTGGGACGCTCTGCTACAAGGACTATAACAAAACACAATATATTATAAATGTGAATGTGATTGGTATAATCATACATTTAACATGTACATGCATACATACATACATGCACACATACGTGTACACATACTGTACAACAGAAATAAAAATAAAGGTATACAAACACTATCACTTACAATCTGACATTCCTTTATTTTTAGTGTGTGTATGTTACCAATACTTTTCCATTTTAATAGACTTATGATTATACATTATACCAATTACATGCACATTTATATTATGTCATGTTTTGTTGCAGCCTTGATGAAGGTAAAGCTGGGTACACACAGGCTGAATATCGGGAGACATTTGCTGGTTCAAAAAAAATGGCCAACAATTGGCCCGTGTGTATGTCGGTCTGTCCGACAGAAGGCGGCCATTTGGCCGACTTCTGACACATGAGTATGCTGGAAAACCAACAGCCATCCAACTCCCAATCATCGCTCTCCGCCAATGGTGGAGCGAGCTGAACAGAGTGCTCTGGCAGGGGGGCCACCCCCCCTGTCAGAACACAACAGCTCAGCGGGGGAGATCACTGTACTAATGTTGGATAGTTAGTACAGCGGCTCCGACCAGAGCTGTCATTTTTTTTTCATGCAACCCGATGGGTTGACAAAACTGTTATGCCGCGTACACACGGTCGGACTTTTCGACCGGACTTGTCCGACGGACGCCGACGGACCAAATCCGGGGGACAATCCAATCGTGTGTGGGCTTCACCGGACCTTCAGCGGACTTTTCCAGTCGTAAATCTGACGGACTTTAGATTTGGAACATGCTTCAAATCTTTATGTCGTAACTCCGCCGGACCCAGAAATCCGCTCATCTGTATGCTAGTCCGACGGACAAAAACCAACGCTAGGGCAGCTATTGGTTACTGGCTATCAACTTCCTTATTTTAGTCCAGTGTACGTCATCACGTACAGATCCGTCGGACTTTGGTGTGATCGTGTGTAGGCAAATCCGGTCGTTAGAAAGTCTGTTGAAAGTCTGCCAAAAGTCCGTCGAAAGTCTCTTGAAAGTCTGTCGGACGGGCTGTCTGACTTTTGTAGCTGAAAAGTCCGACGGTGTGTACGCGGCATTAGTGTGTACCCGGCTTAAGCTTTTTTTGCCCACAAAACATGTTTATTAATGCTTAGTGTAAACCAATGAATTAATTTGTACTCTGGCACGCCTTTGATTGGTGCATTTTTTTTTTCTTAGCAGTAAAGATTTGAACCATTCCCACACTATCTAAATAATAAAAAAAGTGAAGTTTCACTTCAATACAGTACTCATTTAAATGGTGTCAAATATTTATGAAGTAGTTCATATGCTAAAACTGAAATAATCAATTCAGAATATTTTAACCTTCTATAATCTAAAACACACATTTGTACATTGTTCTGGGTTATATATAGCCTTTACACAATCTCCTTTATCAGCAATATGTTAATTTTTTTCCCAGTGGATTGAAGTTATTTTGATCCAATATACTTTACTGTATAACAAATGTATTGTACATTACGAACTGGAAAGACACTATTTTTAGCTCCCATTTATAATTTCAAATGTCTCTTTGGAGTACAATCAGTTTACTATTGACTTTGCAGAGCTGTACACCGAGGCCCACTAGATAACTTGTTACAACAACAAAATATGTGTTTTTTTCTGTTATAGAGGAGCTGACTGGTGAGGAATGTATGTTAAAGGAAATATCCACTTTCATTAAGATATATAACTGCTACACAAGCCATTTTGTACCTATCCATTTCAATCTACAGCTGTTATGATATTGTAAACCAATTAATTCTTTTTTTCCTTTGTTACAGGGCAACTTTCGAGCATGCAGAAAAATGAGTTACAAATCAAATTCAGGCATTGCTGTTGTTGTGAGATACTTTATTACTATAGCCAGGTACAGTACCAAGGCAACTTGGTACCATGGCATACCAAGTACAACAAAAGGCAAAACCTTTTTTTTGTTTTAGACAGAGTGGGGATGGATTATAAACGCTTGTTAGGGAGATTCACCCTCTCTCTTTGTCCTGTTTACCATTATCATTGAAAGTGAAATTAAAAGAAAATCCCAGAAAAGTAATAGAAGGGAAATCTTCCAATGAGGACACCTGTTCTGGTCACCTGGAGGTCCCCCGAGGGATTCCCTTAATTTTCAGGGATTTTTTCTTATGAGACAGGAAGTAAAGGGAAATCTCCCCAATGGGACACAGATGGCACAAAATAAACTGACAGGGGTTATAACCCCATCTTACTCTACCCAAAATGAAAAAAAAAAGTTTTGCTGATAATTCTACTTTAATGCAGTCGGTATTATTTAATACATCACTGAGACATATAACAATCTTTTGTATTGCTGTAACTAGGAAATTAACGTATATTTAAACACAAGAAAAAAAAATACTAATTTGGAGCTTACCAGTCCTTAGATGTGGTGACTGCATTAATGTTTAAATGATTTTTGTTTAATTTATTTTCAGCAAATACTGATAATGATGGCCCAAATATTCAGACACCACATCCCAGATAGACTAATTCTTCATTACCAACTAGATACATAAGGGACTTTTCAGGTGTCAAATCTAATATGCAGTCACTACAAAATTGAAGTCTTCATAAAAGTCTTTATTTTTAATGCAGCCTCTTTAATTGGGACCCCAGAAGAAAGTCAAGGTTAGGTTTATTGAAGGAAACCAATGCACAGACAAGTACACCGGGTGCAACCAACTAACGCTTTTCACTCCTAACTGGAGCTTAAGTTCCTGTTAGGGTTTAGGCCAGGTGCAAATATATGTGAATTGGATGCAGGTTTCCCTGCATCTAATTTGCATGACAGGGGACTGTGCCCGGCTCTCAATGGAGCCGGTTCACACAGCTCCGGGGTTGCTGCAGTCCACATTTAAAAAGGTTCCTGTGCATCTTTGGTTCCGATTACGGAGCAAATTGAGGTAACAATTGGGACCTGATTCGCACCTCAGTCGGTGAACAGGGACGCACCAGATCCCATGCTGTGAACCACAGCTGCAGCATGTGTGAACCCAGCCTTTAACACTTTATGGATGGTTGTACCTGGTGGACCTGTCTGTTCATTGATTTGCTTCAATAAACTTACCCTTGATTTTTATAGCAAGCAGGTTTTTCCCTCTGTCTTCGAAGGGCTGAGGTGTTGAATATGGTTTGCATTTCATATTTAATTATTAGTAGAGCCTAATTACAATAATAAACCAATGCTAGTTGTTTGATTGGCTAATACAAATCGGTCTTAATTGTCTTCCATGACTGTAAAACACACTTGCCGACAAAGCCAGTATACTAGTATGGCAGAAAGATGGCATACACATCAAATATACTACAAAAGGACAACAAGGTAATAAAGATCAATGAAATCCCATAAATGAAGTGTTTCCTGTTTAAAATTGGTTCAGGCTTTGCTGAATATGATAGGAGAACCCTGCGGCTATTCCTAATCCTAAATAAGATTTGCTCTTATAACTTTACATTTAAAGCCAAACAACATATCATGTAAATAGAGCAGTTTATAAACTGTCATGACCTTGTATGGCTATTATGTACAAATCTGGTTGTCAGTATTACACAATGAAAAAAGTATTAAAGGCAAATACAGTAATTACATTTAATTTACCCCCAGAGAGCATTAAAGTGTTACTAAACCCAGGACCAAGCATTCACTATATCTGCTCTCCCACAGCACACAGAATATGGAAATGCAATTATTTTAGTAAATATAAACTGCTAAATATCTTTTCTCATCAGCAGTATATAGCAATCTTATTACTTCTATCAGTGTCTGGTTAAAGCTTGTAGGAGGAATTTTCATTCTCCTCTGACTGTCCTATGAGGCTGCAGGACCCTGACAGTGCTGATTGGACCTGTGGTAATCTCAAACCATGCAGAGCTTATTACTAATGTTCAGATAAAGGAACAACTGGGTAGCAGTGACCATAACATGATTTCATTTGATGTTAGCTGTAAACAAGAAATACATAAGGGAAAGATAAAAACACTTAACTTCAAGAGAGCAAATTTTCCAAGGATGAGGGCTCCTCTCGAGGACTTAGACTGGAAGGGAATATTGGCAGCGATAAACACAGAACAGAAATGGGAATTCTTCAAAAAGACTGTTTTGGACCTCACTGCAAAGTATATTCCCATGGGCAATAAGTTTAAAAGGCTAAAAAGAAAACCTATGTGGCTCACGGTCAAAGTTAGAAAAGCTATAAACAATAAGAAAAGAGCTTTTAAAAAATATAAAAATGAAGGAACACTAGTGTCGTTTAAATGCTACAAAGAATTTAACAGAATATGTAAAAAGGAAATCAAGGGTGCAAAAATTCAAAATGAACGACAGATCGCAAAAAATAGTAGGACAAACCCCAAAAAATTCTTCAAATATATTAATAGTAAAAAGGTCAGGTCTGAGCATGTAGGCCCTTTACAAAATAATCTAGAGTGGGTGACTGGGGACAAGGAGAAGGCTAATTTATTAAATACTTTCTTCAGCTCTGTGTATACAAAAGAGCATGGGGGAGCTCATGTCCATAATGGGGGTGGTATTGACACAGCCCCCAATGATCCACAATGGCTCAAAAGGGATATGGTCCAGAAATATTTAGACAGAATAAAGGTGGATAAAGCAACTGGACCTGATGGCATCCACCCACGGATCCTAAAAGAATTGAGCTCTATAATTTCAAAGCCATTGTATCTAATTTTTAGGGACTCATTAATGACAGGAATGGTACCACTGGATTGGCGCAGGGCGAACGTGGTGCCTATATTTAAAAAGGGATCAAAGTCTTTACCAAGTAACTATAGACCTGTTAGTTTAACTTCTATAGTCGGGAAGATACTGGAGCGTTTAATAAAAGACCACATAGACGAGTTCTTGCTGGAAAAAAACATTTTAAGCAACAGACAGCATGGGTTCATGAAAGACAGAAGTTGTCAGACAAACCTGATTTCTTTTTATGGAGAGGTAAGTAAAACCTTGGACAGAGGGGTGGCTGTGGACGTGGTTTACTTGGATTTTGCAAAAGCGTTCGATACAGTTCCGCACACACGGCTCATGTATAAGTTAAAGTCTACAGGCTTGGAAATATCAGTTTGTAAATGGATAGAAAACTGGCTAAAAGACAGAATTCAGAGAGTAGTGGTTAATGATTCTTACTCTGAATGGTCTAAGGTTATCAGTGGTGTACCCCAAGGTTCAGTGCTGGGACCCTTACTCTTTAATATCTTTATAAATGATATTGGGTCTGGGATCAAAAGTAACATTTCTGTCTTTGCAGATGACACCAAGCTATGCAGTGGAATAACGTCCTTACAGGATGTCTCCAATTTACAAGCTGACCTCAATGCACTGTCTAATTGGGCGACTATGTGGCAGATGAGGTTTAATGTTGAGAAATGTAAAGTTATGCACTTGGGGGCTAAGAATATGCATGCATCATACATACTAGGGGGAGTACAACTGGGGGAATCCGTAGTGGAGAAGGATCTGGGGGTTTTGGTAGATCATAAGCTCAATAATAGCATGCAATGCCAAGCTGCGGTTTCCAAAGCGAGCAAAGTCCTTTCTTGTATTAAGAGAGGTATGGACTCCAGAGAGAGAGATATCATTTTGCCCCTGTTCAAATCATTAGTAAGACCTCATCTGGAATATGCAGTTCAGTTTTGGGCACCAGTTCTCAAAAAGGATATCGGGGAACTGGAGAAAGTGCAGAGAAGGGCAACCAAACTGATAAGAGGCATAGGAGAGCTCAGCTATGAGGAAAGATTAGAGGAACTGAATTTGTTCACTCTTGAGAAGAGGAGAATAAGGGGGGATATGATCAACATGTTCAAATATATAAGGGGTCCATATAGTGAACTTGGTGTTGAGTTATTCACTTTACGGTCAACACAGAGGACAAGGGGGCACTCTTTATGACTGGAGGAAAAGAGATTTCATCTCCAAATACGGAAAGGTTTCTTCACAGTAAGAGCTGTGAAAATGTGGAATAGACTCCCTCCAGAGGTGTATCTGGCCAGCTCAGTAGATTGCTTTAAGAAAGGCCTGGATACTTTCCTAAATGTACATAATATAACTGGGTACTGACATTTATAGGTAAAGTTGATCCAGGGAAAATCCGATTGCCTCTCTGGGATCAGGAAGGAATTTTTTCCCCTGCTGTAGCAAATTGGAGCATGCTCTGCTGGGGTTTTTTGCCTTCCTCTGGATCAACTGTGGGTATAGTATTGGGTATATTGGATTGTACGATTTTTTTTTTTTTTAATTTTTTTTTTTTTTTTTTTATGGTTGAACTGGATGGACTTGTGTCTTTTTTCAACCTGACTAACTATGTAACTATGTAACATGCACCCTCCTAAAAACAAAACAAAAAACTCTCTAGCAATACACACCAAACTGAGTATGTGCAGAGTGCCTCCAAGGCTCTGTTCTATTAGCAGATAGATTGGGGACAGTAAAAGAAGACAGCATCAAACAGACTTTTTACGCAATGCAGAGGATTAACCTCTTAGGTTCCACAGTGAGTATAACAAGCATGCTTTACTGCATATACAGATGATTTTACTGTTGTGGGTTTAGTAACACTTGCTGTGCCATATTTTAATTTTATTCACATATTAGTACATTCTTCTACTTGCTATCTCACTTTTACTAAAACTGGCCAGCGAAGGATCAAAATTGAAATTTTGATCCACGTGTGATCGCTCCTGCTAGACTGAAGTCAAGCTAACAATCGGCATCTATCAACTGGACTTGTTGGGAAAATTGTGTTGACTAGCAGTGATATTTTAACAGTGGAGAGTCCTGCTGTCTCTCCTAGAAAAATAGTGATACATAGGAGGTATTTGGTCAGAAAATAACATTTTTGGACTCTTCTGATGAAACACCCATCTGATTCTGAGGCATACAGGCCAGTATTAACATAACACAGAATGAAAGTATTAGCTCTCAAAATATAATAATTAGTTGTTAGTAAATACATAAAAATGCATTTTCCTGAATACGTTTCTATTATTTTAAGTCCTAAACCAAAGAAAACAATGAAAATATAAATACATTTAATGATCCAGCTTTCTATAGCTAATGCTTCATTAATGTATGCAATAGAACAACATAAGACAATGTTATGTATTGCTTTTTGATATTGTATTGTATACTGCATATTCACACCATAAACCTGTTGGGATGCAGTGAAGCATTAAGATGGGATGCTGGCCTGTGCATTGATTTGCTGCTCGCTGGAGTTTAAATTCCATCAGCCGAATAATCGGTATACATATTCTTTTAGCCAAGGACACTAAGGAGAAGAGAAGCGGCTTGAAAGCAGTTACCTAATCTCACATGAAAATAGATCTGATGATTTGTTTCTGCTTTAGGAACAGCAGGCTGTCTATATTTCAAAGATTTCATAGTTTCTATTGTCTTCAAAAGGTCTTGGTGCTAAATTATTTTTCTATAAATTATTTATTAAATTTACCCTTTTGTGTATAGTAACACTACAGAAAAAAATACAGTTAAACAGATTTCAAAGCAGCTTCTTCATCTGGATTAGGCAGATGGTGATTACTATGAGTGACAATTGTGTTTTATGTGGCAGTCTTCATAAGAAGTGGGGCACAAACTTTGGCCAGGGCCCAAGCTGCCCCTTCATACTAGGGAGCCCAAGGTAATACCCAAGGGTCATAATTTGGGACATGGGCCTTATTGCTGGTCTTGTACAGATAACTTGATTTTAGGAGACATTATTCTACATAGAATATAAAAGCCTGTTTTGTTGATGGCAAATGTTGTATGACTGAATAGAGAATTGTGCGGTCTCTTAAATAAAACATTCAATAAATATAGCTCAACTGTATTAGTATTTTTAATAAAATATATGTATATTCATGTATTTTAGGAGATCCCCATGAGGTAAACTTAACGTTTTAATTATAGGTACCTCCTTGCTGTCCTTTCAGAGTCATGAATGTCCAAAAACCAAGAGTGTAGCAGTACTGTTAGCTTAGTGCTTCTTGTGCATATGCTGTCTGCTGCTCATCCCTGCTATCTTCTGTCGCTTTAAATGGCATCCCTATAGACTTTTATTGTAGTGATTAATTATTAATTAATATTTATAAAATAACAAGGACGTGATATTAAGAACAGAAGCACTAAACTATTAAAACTGTTGCAAAGGAAGCATTGAGGTAAGTATAATTATTACCATACACTTTTGTCCTGCAGTCCTTTCCAGTTATGTTTTTTGGACATCTACTTTAAGGTAGAACAGAGAGAAAAAAAAAAGAAACATTAGGCAGTATATAACCAGTTGACCTCACAGCTATTTATAAAGTGAAATATGTGAAGAGTCTAGGTTGCTGGAAACTAGATATGTCTGAGCTTAAATAACTTGCAATTATAACAATTAAAGTAGGTGTGACCTGGCACAGCCAAATGGCAGACCTCCATCCCTATTGTAGGTTACAGGAAAGGAGAGGAAATTGGGACTTTAAATGAGGTCTGCCATAACAAATATTAAGAACAGAATAGGTACATGTATGTATATAAGTACATTGTTTATTATTGCAATCTAAAATTCATACCAGACTCTTGAAAAAACATTGTATCAAATAAATTGGTAGTCACATAACTTACACTTGAAATATAATGCTCATAGCATGCAATACAATTAATAATAGATATTATTAATAAATGCAATAAATAAAAATTATATACATAATGGAACCAGATGTATCTTGGCATCTAATAGCACTCAATGCGTTTCATGGAGTTACAGCCACTCATCAGGAGTGTAATACGACAATGTGCTGTAAAAATGGATAAATATCAATTATTAATAATGTCCTCTATAAAAGGGAAGAAGAGTTATTTTCCCACAAAGTGGTGACAGGTCAGTAACTTACAACTCTGCCCCAAGGCTGGGCCCAGCCTCTGCACGGGAACTTGTGGGGATCTCGGGTAAGATGGCTCCCCCGTGGTTGAGGCGGGAAAAATCTCCAAGGACCAATGAGAACAGTCAGAGGAAGGTTGAATGGCCACAGCACAGTCCAATGGTGATATGTGTGCACATATCGTGCATAGTGTCCTACACAGAATGTATAAGAAAAAGGTGATTGAATGAATGGAGATGTGAGAAGATGAAGGGTCATCTTATGCCGCGTACACACGGTCGGACTTTTCAGCTACAAAAGTCCGACAGCCCGTCCGACAGACTTTCGACAGACTTTCGACAGACTTTCGGCGGACTTTTGGCGGACTTTCAACAGACTTTCTAACGACCGGACTTGCCTACACACGATCACACAAAAGCCCGACGGATTCGTACGTGATGACGTACACTGGTCTAAAATAAGGAAGTTGATAGCCAGTAGCCAATAGCTGCCCTAGCGTAGGTTTTTGTCCGTCGGACTAGCATACAGATGAGCGGATTTCTGGGTCCGGTGGAGTTACGACGTAAAGATTTGAAGCATGTTCCAAATATAAAGTCCGTCAGATTTGCGACTGGAAAAGTCCGCTGAAGGTCTGGTGAAGCCCACACACGATCTGATTGTCCGCCGGATTTGGTCCGTCGCCATCCGTTGGACAAGTCCGGTCGAAAAGTCCGACCGTGTGTACGCGGCATAAGTGTTCCCTCGAGGGGACTACTTATGGGGGTGACAGTATGTGTGAATGTGCCCACTAAAATATTGTCCCAAAAAATTGTGCAACACACCCAAGATAAGTGTGAATGGGGTGATGAATTAACCCCGTTAATTACCTGAAAAAAGGGGAATGTGGTGGTATGTGTGTCTCATTAGATAGGGCACCTCATCCCAGCAAGTATAGATAGAAGCAGTGGACTGGGTAATGGGATTATTGCGGTTCCAAAATTACAAAAAGATAATATAAAATACAAAAGATAAAATAATTCAACTTATTACAAAAGTAATTTAAAAGAAGTACATTTTATACAAAATATAGGTTACAAAATGGAGCATAGGCAGATGTTTACAACCAGTGGGTGGAAAGAATCAAACAAATAGTCCCTACTAGTTTCGCCAATACATTGGCTTCCTCAGGGGATATAATAGGTTGTAATTCTATAAAACAAGAATCTCATATTAGTATAGCAAAATGTACAAATTATAATGAAAAACAGCGTTGTGCAGACTATTAACACGAATGCAAAGGGACTAGATAAATACAATCTCCCCCAACCAATAGGTCCCAACACAGATGGAAAACATCAATCAAGGATCATCGCAACATACCCACTGAACCCCAAGGAGCCAGGTGGGCCACCTCCACAGTGAGGGTCGTTCTCCACTGCCTTAGTGTGACTGCAGGGGGCTTGATAAAAACCTTTAGGAATAGCTGTAAAAATACATACATATAAGACTAAAAAGATCAATTAACTATAATGAAAAAAGAAAGGACAAAAGAGTCCTAAATACTCAAAAATCATACCTGCTAAAAATTATTATAGACAGGCTAGGCCCCAAACAAGGATAGCCTGATAACTTCAGGTTAAAGCACTGACTGAAGTAGATGCATATAGTATCCACATTAGATGTAGTGCATAAACCTGGTAATATAAACAAAGGGCCTCGATTAGACAAGATGATAGTGAGATAAATGCAGTAATATATTACTACTGCATTGTATCAATGGTCTAGTCCCCCAAAGGGCAGATTTACCTTTACTGTCACTACGGTTTGTGCAGCATCCTGGTATGTCCGCAATTACGGACGGATAACTCACCTATTTAAAGCCTCCCACCTGATTGGCGCATGAATTCCGCCAACCAGAAGTGGAGAAGAAGCTGCCTGTGCGCCTGCGCTCTAGACACCGCCAGACACCTACAATACCCATAATGCCCAGTATCCCCTGGGTTCGCGGGAGGACGACAATCGTCTGACACACGCAACCAGGGGCGTGGCTAAAAGATGGAAGATGGTATTGCAGCAGATGGTGGGGGCGGAGGGTAGGAGGCGGAGACAGACCTAGGGGTGGGCTGGCCAGCAGAGAAGGCCAGCCCTTGGGTGTCCATACAGAAACCCAGCACAAGGGAGGGGCCGAAGGCCGATCGGGAAACTGAGCATGCAGGGAGGAACCAATGAGATGAACAGATGAAAAATAATGGGAGGGAGAAACCGAATAAGGAACTACAAGGCATGCTCCAGAGCCAAGCAGTTCAATCAACCATACAGTCGTAAAATAGTACAATGCACAACGCTGTGAAACAATGGGTAAAAACCAACATGAAAATTACAGAGTCATATTGGAAAAATGAACAAACATGTATTAATGAACATATTTAATTATATTCAAAACAAGGTACTAGTAAATAAATACAAATTATGAAGAGAAAATTATAGAACCAAATTAGTACATTAAAAAATAATCAATAATTATAAATAGGGATAAATATGAAAAAAAGAAGAGCACTGGCACATGCGTTGGGCCTATGGATAGAAAAGACCGATGGGGCAGCGACAGTCATGGCGGAAAAAGTGGAGAGAGATAGAAAAGAGGGAGAAGACCAGATACAAGAGCCAGATCAGGCCAGAGGACCAGATGGATTATTGAAATAATTTAATTTAATGATGGAATAGTGGTATATATCATTACAAGAAGGATTTAAAGCTAATATATTCATTCAAGCCAGGATATTTGGTAGCGTCTAAGCAATGTATCCACCTGGTTTCTAATCGCAAAAGAGCGATGTCAATACTGCCACCTCGAACATGTGCAGGCACATGCTCTAGCGCCGCAAATCGCACAACATTAGGATCACAATTATGTTGAATAACAATGTGTCTATTTAGGGCCGTGGTGGCCAGTCGCTTATGGAGTGGCATAATATGGTCCCTAATGCGTCTGAAGAATGGACGTGTCGTCTTACCGACGTAAAAACATCCACAGACGCACAGGGCCACATAAACCACTCCAATAGTATTGCAGGTAATGCAATGTTTTATAGACTGAATTTGGCCATTGGGAAGAACAACTGTTTTGGAGTTATTGATAAATGGGCAGATGTAGCAGGGCCCACAAGAAAAAGTACCAGTGTTTTGGAAACAATAACAGGCTGTTTAGGTGTGTGGTGACTCCTAACTAGTCGGTCCCTCATAGAAGGGGCCCGTCGATAGGTGATCTCAGGGTAAGCTTTGACATACTTGTTGATAGTGGAATCCGTCGTCAACAAGGGCCAAAATTGTATTTATTTTTTTTTAAATGGCTCTAGTTTGCATATGTTGTTTGAAAAATTGAGTTATAATTCGAACTGATTGATTGGATTTGGGAGATTGTTTAGAGTGGATATGATCCCGCCTGTTCAACTTAACCACTCTGCTGAAGGCCCGTTTAAGTAGGGAACGACTATAACCTCTTTGGTACAGTCTATCGGATAGGTCTCTAGATGCCTGATAAAAATCTTGATCAAGAGTACAGTTCTCGTGAGTCGGAGAAATTGATTGTAAGGAATACTATCTAAGAGAGATTGCGGGTGTGCACTGCTAGCATGTAGTAAAGTGTTGCCCGCAGAAGGCTTGTGGTACAGAGACGTGTGAAGAGTTCCGTCGAAGTCCACATGGATCTGCAGGATATCAAAATGTCATCAATATACCTGTGCCAGGTGATGACATTTTTCAATAATTCCGAAAAATGATCATTAGAGAAAAGGTTCCTCTCCCACCCCCCCAGGTACAGGTTGGCATATGAGGGCGCGCATTTGGTCCCCATATCCACTCCCTGCACCTGGAGGTAGTGGGAGGAACCAAACATTAATACATTTCTTGTCAATATACATTCCAACAGCTGAAGAACAAACTGACTGTATGAACTAAAGGATGGTCCACGTTCGTTTAATTGTTTGCAAATTACGTCCAAGCCTTTGGTGTGTGGAATGCAGTTGTATAAGCTTTCCACATCCAAGGCTACCAACCAAGTGTAAGGAGGAAGTACTTTGCCATCTACAATTCTGAGTAAATTATCTTGAACATAAGAAAATAATGACGTAACGTGTGGATTTAGGTATTTGTCTACTAAGGCAGTTGCATTTTCGGTTAAACTGGAACAACCGGATACAATTGGTCGTCCAGGGGGATGCTGTAAAGACTTATGCACTTTGGGAAGAGAGTACAAAGTGGGTATCTTCGGATCCTTTACATTTAGATAGTTCCAAGTGTTCAGATCAATAGTGCCTGATTGATAGGCTTTAAAAATTAGACTATAGTACTCAAGAGTGAAATTCTGAATTAATGTTTTGGAAATGGGCCAGTACCAATGTCGGTTGTCATGGATGTCCAGGCACATACGTTCATATGCCTGGACATCCATGAGAACAACATTGCCACCTTTATCCGCCAGTTTAATGATCAGATCAGGGTTGCACTGAAGGTCCTTCAGAGCTTTACGATACTTGGGGGATAAATTGTGTCCCTCAGAATTATCCAGATTGAGGAGTTTTATCTCCTGAGTAGTTTGTTGAACAAATGCCCAAATGTTGGGGTTAGATTGGAGTGGAGGAAATGCTCGAGATTTAGGCTTAAAAGAAGTAGGTGGGGGAAAGGAGACACCTGGCACAACAACACCAGACAGCATGGTGCTGAGTTGCTCGTCGTCACCTGTATGGCCTTCCTCCCATAAAGACATAAGATCTTCCACGGTCTGCTGTTCCATTAAGGAAAGTTCAGATGAAGAAGGGTTGGACGGTACAGTAACCATGGATTTATCATAAATGACTTTGAACATCAAACGTCGAGCAAATAAATGTATGTCTTTAATTAATTGAAATCTGTCAAGGTCATTGGACGGACAGAACGTTAGCCCAAGTTTGAGTACAAAGATTTGCTCCTCAGTTAAAGGAATTGAGGATAAGTTAAGAACTTCTAATCCAGGGGTTCCTGGGTTTGCAGGGGTTGTGCGTGATTGTGTATCTGATTGGGACTTTTCCCTAAAAAAATCGGTGCAATTTTAGGATCCATTGATTGAGTGCTTAAAGGGAATAATGTGGATAGCGTAGGTTCACTTACCCTAAGATGTGATAGTGGAGGGCATTGAAGAGGTGCCAGAATTGATGGCACCGATAGGAACATGTGGCTGTGACTGAGATATAGAAGGTGTGAAGGAAGCTTGGCCAGGTATAGGGAAAGGAGTGGAGAAGTGCATTTTATTGGAATGAGTACGAACCACCAAGGATTGTCGAGCTGGGGTGGGTCTGAAGGTGCGATGAAGAGAGTCCGTTGAAGCCAAGGTACAATCACCTTTTCTTTTTTTGGGCAATCTATCCTGGGATAGTTCGGGGTATGTGGTAGAATTACTGGGTGAAAAAGAAGAAGAAACAGAAGTAATATTAGGTGCATCAGGTGCAACAGTGTCAGTTTTGAGACCAACAGGATTAGAAGATTTAGGATTTGATTTGTTAAAGGATGTTTGATACCATTTATACGCATAGCCATTATCGTGGGCTGACTTGTCACGAAGAAATTTGTTTTCCTTAGTGTTGATAACACCAAGGGTATATTCCTCCAGATGCACCCGCAGTTCCGATTCCCGCTTGGTGAATCTGGTGGAAGTGGTGAGAAGAACAAACTCTTGATACCAATTATTAATCTGGAGGTCTAACTGTGCAAGTTCCACCTCATACTGTTTATAAATAAGAGAGATCATTTGAAATGAACACATTTGGAGGTTTTGTTCCCAGGATTGTTTTAGGGAGTCATTGATCTTGTTGATATTAGGAAAAATTTGGATTCTCAAACCCCATGGGACAATCGAATTTTCAGAATATTTTTTCGAAATATGATTTGTGCCAGTAAATGTGTACCTTCTTTTCAAGAAGGCATTGTAGCCTCATGAAGGCATGATCCAAGTCTGAATCAGAGATGTTGGCCTTTGTCTGAGATGACTGGATCTTTATCATGAGGCCATCCCAGGCCTCACCACAAAAACCAGCCATGACAGTGGCTGCTCGGAGTAAACACCGGCGCAAGGGCCCAAAATTCCCTTGTATTTCAAATAGGAAATTAAACCTCAAACACATAAGGAGATTACTAACCGTGCACCAACACAAAGGGGGAAATAATTGCAAATAGAGAAAATATCATATATGCCAAAGGGACACAAACAAACTAGATAGATTTAAATCCAAAACACGAATGTCAAAATATATCTAAAAGCACTCATAAAACCACCTACTATGGTGTGATCACACACCTAAATTTCGAGAAAAAAGAGGAATGTGGTGGTATGTGTGTCTTAGATTAGATAGGGCACCTCATCCCAGCAAGTATAGATAGAAGCAGTGGACATTAGATTAGATGTAGTGCATAAGCCTGGTAATATAAACAAAGGGCCTCGATTAGACAAGATGATAGTGAGATAAATGCAGTAATATATTACTACTGCATTGTATCAATGGTCATCTGCCTATGCTCCATTTTGTAACCTATATTTTGTATGAAATATACTTCTTTTAAATGACTTTTGTAATAAATTGAATTATTTTATCTTTTGTATTGTTGTAATTTTGGCACCGCAATAATCCCGTTACCCAGTCCACTGCTTCTACCCATTAATTACCTGTGAATATGGTGCATGGACATTCTCATGTTTGAATACCCTTCCAAGTGATAGGATAATGCAGAGTGAGCCACCGGCCATCTCAGGCTGATAAATACCCCTAGTCCAAGGCGGGGCCTCGCCAATGTCATTCTGGACAGGCCAATGCAGCACAAGGGAGGCAAGGAAGCAGGTCTGATCTGCGTATGGCGCTGCAGTCAGCAGTGGATCTACACCCACCACGTCTGCGGCGTGGGATAGAAGGGAACGTCCCCGACATCGAGGCGTCAATTGTTGCCACAAGCGGGGCGTCAGTGCATGATGCTGATGTTCAGGAGGTCAATCCCTGCCCCCACCAACGGATGAGGAGGAGGAAGGAACTGCCACACATCGCAACCCCGGAAGCAAAACATAACGCGATCCCCATCAGCCCTGGGCTGGGCCGGGCCGGCCAAATAGGAATAAATGTATGTTAAAGAAAGGCACTGGAATCAAACCCAATATGATCTACTAGACATGGAAGGGGGCTAAGGCAAGGGACTAGAGTGTATGAGTATATAGAAATACTCAATGATTGAAAGGTATTAGGCGTGACAGGTAACTAAAGCGAGTGTCTTCCACCCAATTAGTAGGACAATTAAAGTAGGTGTGACCTGGCACAGCCAAATGGCAGACCTCCATCCCTTTTGTGGGTTACAGGAAAGGAGAGGAAATTGGGACTTTAAATGAGGCCCGCCATAACAAAAATTAAAAATAGAATAGGTACATGTATGTACAGTCACGTCCATAAATATTGGGACATCGACACAATTCTAATCTTTTTGGCTCTATATACCACCACAATAGATTTGAAATGAAACGAACAAGATGTGCTTTAACTGCAGACTTTCAGCTTTAATTTGAGGGTATTTACGTCCAAATCAGGTGAACGGTGTAGGAATTACAACAGTTTGTATATGTGCCTCCCACTTTTTAAGGGATCAAAAGTAATGGGACAGATTAACAATCATCCATCAAACTTTCACTTTTTAATACTTGGTTGCAAATACTTTGCAGTCAATTACAGGCTGAAGTTTGGAATGCATAGACATCACCAGACTCTGGGTTTCATCCCTGGTGATGCTCTGCCAGCCCTCTACTGCAATTGTCCTCAGTTCCTGCTTGTTCTTAGGGCATTTTCCCTTCAGTTTTGTCTTCAGCAAGTGAAATGCATGCTCGATCGGATTCAGGTCAGGTGGTTGACTTGGCCATTGCATAACATTCCACTCCTTTCCCTTCAAAAACTCTTTGGTTGCTTTCGCAGTATGCTTTGGGTCACTGTCCATCTACACAGTGAAGCACCGTCCAATGAGTTCTGAAGCATTTTGCTGAATATGAGCAGATAATATTGCCAGAAACACTTCAGAATTCATCCTGCTGCTTTTGTCAGCAGTCACATCATCAATAAATACAAGAGAACCAGTTCCATTGGCAGTCATACATGCCCACGCCATGACACTACCACCACCATGCTTCACTGATGAGGTGGTATTCTTTGGATCATGAGCAGTTCCTTTGCTTCTCCATACTCTTCTCTTCCCATCACTCTGGTACAAGTTGATCTTGGTCTCATCTGTCCATAGGATGTTGTTCTAGAACTGTGAAAGCTTTTTTAGATGTTTGGCAAACTCTAATCTGGCCTTCCTGTTTTTGAGGCTCACCAATGGTTTACATCTTGTGGTAAACCCTCTGTATTCACTCTGGTGAAGTCTTCTCTTGATTGTTGACTTTGACACACATACACCTACCTCCTGGAGAGTGTTCTCGATCTGGCCAACTGCTGTGAAGGGTGTTTTCTTCACCAGGGAAAGAATTCTTCGGTCGTCCACCACAGTTGTTTTCCGTGGTCTTATTGGTCTTTTGAAGTTGCTGAGCTCACCGGTGCATTCTTTCTTTTTAAGGATGTTCCAAACAGTTGATTTGGCCACACCTAATGTTTTTGCTATCTCTCTGATGGGTTTGTTTTGTTTTTTCAGCCTAATGATGGCTTGCTTCACTGATAATGACAGCTCTTTGGATCTCATATTGAGAGTTGACAGCAACAGATTCCAAATGCAAATAGCACACTTGAAATGAACTCTGGACCTTGTATCTGCTCCTTGTAGATGGGATAATGAGGGAATAACATACAACTGGCCATGGAACAGCTGAGCAGCCAATTGTCCCATTAATTTTGATCCCTTAAAAAGTGGGAGGCACATATATAAACTGTTGTAATTCCTACACCATTCACCTGATTTGGATGTAAATACCCTCACATTAAAGCTGAAAGTCTGCAGTTAAAGCACATCTTGTTTGTTTCATTTCAAATCCATTGTGATGGTGTATAGAGCCAAAAAGATTAGAATTGTCGATGTCCCAATATTTATGGACCTGACTATATAAGTAAATTATTTATTATTGCAATCTAAAATTCATAGCAGACTCAAAAACATTGTATTAAAAAAAATTGGTAGTCACATGACTTACACTTTAAATATAATGCTCATAGCATGCAATACATTTAACGAGTTGACATGATAGACATACTTAATAAATACAATACATAAAAATTATATACACAACCCTAGCAATAACCAATGATTGACAATTCAACTACCATAAAACTTGCAGTGGCTGGTTTCATTTTAGATACACTGACAAATATAAAATATTAATAGGCATTTGATTAACTATCTTTTGGAGAGGGCCATTTCCCCACTACTTTATAAATCACTTAAGAGTTCTCTGGCTGAGTATATGGCTCTGGTTAACGGTGAATACAAATATTTTGCCGAATAATAACCTAATGTTCTTTTTATTCCTTTTCTTTTATGTTATTTGTGTCAACCATTTTTATTTCCAATGATTTTAATTCATTTGACTTTTTGTTTACTTTGTGTATACAAAACTGACTTAGGTCAACCCTTACAATACTTCGATTGATGCATAATATAGACTTTATTTCTTCCATTATTTTAATCCTTATCAAAACATATATTTCAAACATGTTACAATGTTTTTTGTTGTACACTGACAAACTTACCAATAAAAAAATATTGCACAAAAAAAGGAATATAATTTTTTCTTAACCAGTGGTTTTCTCAACACACAGTCCTGGATCCCTTCCTGCCTCCACAGCCCTATTTGGGTTGTGCAATCCTAGTGTTATGAAAGAGAAATTACCTAGAAATCGTTTAAATAAAAACTGTAAATATATTTGGTCTTTTCTATAGTTTTTATTTCTTCAAAGTGTACAATTGCATACATTGATCTTTTATTACTGTTTATACCTTTTTAATAGTTATTGCTTCTATGACATTTTTGTTTTGGGAGTTCTTAGACTTTCACTTTTTCACCCAACAAAAATCCACAAAGGTTTGTATCAGGATGGAGATAAGGTTTATGTGTCTCTCCTCTGACTCATTCAGCTGTATGCATGTAAACCATTTTCTTTCTATGCAGGCATACTAACACAGGCTATTAACAACAGTAAATAACTATGCAGGAAACTTGTGTTGCAGTTTGCAAAGTGTGCAAAAAAAGGAAGAAAGATATTGGGACAAACTGCCCTAGACCAAAGGAATAGTCTGAAGAGGTGTCAGTTGTTGATTACAGTAAGTGCAGAATGATTAGCTGCTCCTGGGCCTCAGACATGAAGGGAGGTCTATGGGGAGTAGGGATGAGCTTCGTGTTCAAGTCAAACCCATGTTCGACTCGAACATCGTCTGTTCACCTGTTCGCCAAATTGCAAACGATATGGGCCGTTCGCGTCAAATTCGCGTGGCGCGTCACGGCCCATAATTCACTGCGGCATCGCAGTGCATTGCTGGCTGATGATTGGCCAAGCATGCACTATGACCCGCATGCTTGGCCAATCACAGCGCCATCTGTAGAGAGAGCTGTAATTGGCCAAAGCCATAATGGCTTTGGCCAATTATGGCTCAGGGGGTTTAGTACATGCCCCACACTATATAAGGCCGCCTGCATGGCGGCCCTGTGTAGTGTGTTCCGGTGTTGAGAGACAGAGACAGAGAGACTGTGTCATTTGATTTAAGTTAGATAGATTAGGCAGGACAGTCAGTCAGTTACAGTTACAGTGTACAGTCAGTTACAGTGTATTGTGTATATATATATGCATCCCAGGTGTTGTGTGTATATATATATATATATATATATATATATATACATTGTATTCAGTTTAGCTAGATCCGTTCCTGTTATTATCTTCCTACTGACAGGCAGGCAGGTGTTGTTACAGTACAGCTCCCTGAAGAAAATTGCTGGTGTTCAGCTAAAGCTACAAGTTAGTGTAGTGTGACCTCTGCACAGTGTTCAGCTAAAGCTACAAGTTAATGTAGTGCGTCCTCTAAACAGTGTTCAGCTAAAGCTACAAGTTAGTGTAGTGCACAGTGTTCAGCTAAAGCTACAGGTTAGTGTAGTGCGACCTCTGCACAGTGCTCATCTAAAGCTACAAGTTAGTGTAGTGCGTCCTCCTTACAGTGTTCAGCTAAAGCTACAAGTTAGTGTAGTGCGACCTCTGCACAGTGTTCAGCTAAAGCTACCTGTAGAAGGTTGGTGGTGTTTTCGTGATCTTATCACTACCGCAGGCAGCTACATTATTTACACGTTAGTGTAGTGCGACCTCTGCACAGTGTTCAGCTAAAGCTACCTGTAGAAGGTTGGTGGTGTTTTCCTGATCCTATCACTGCCGCAGGCAGCTACATTATTTACACGTTAGTTAAGTGCGACCTCTACACAGTGATAAGCTAAAGCTACCTGTAGAAGGTTGGTGGTGTTTTCCTGATCTTATCACTACCGCAGGCAGCTACATTATTTACACGTTAGTGTAGTGCAACCTCTGCACAGTGTTCAGCTAAAGCTACCTGTAGAAGGTTGGTGGTGTTTTCCTGATCCTATCACTACCGCAGGCAGCTACATTATTTACACGTTAGTTAAGTGCGACCTCTGCACAGTGTTCAGCTAAAGCTACCTGTAGAAGGTTGGTGGTGTTTTCCTGATCCTATCACTACCGCAAGCAGCTACATTATTTACAGGTTAGTTAAGTGCGACCTCTGCACAGTGTTCAGCTAAAGCTACCTGTAGAAGGTTGGTGGTGTTTTCCTGATCTTATCACTACCGCAGGCAGCTACATTATTTACACGTTAGTGTAGTGCGACCTCTGCACAGTGTTCAGGTAAAGCTACCTGTAGAAGGTTGGTGGTGTTTTCCTGATCCAATCAGTACCGCAGGCAGCTACATTATTTACACATTAGTTAAGTGCAACCTCTGCACAGTGTTCAGCTAAAGCATACCTGTTGAAGGTTGGTGGTGTTTTCCTGATCTTATCACTACCGCAGGCAGTTACATTATTTACACGTTAGTGTAGTGCGACCTCTGCACAGTGTTCAGCTAAAGCTACCTGTAGAAGGTTGGTGGTGTTTTCCTGATCCTATCACTACCGCAGGCAGCTACATTATTTACACGTTAGTTAAGTGCGACCTCTGCACAGTGTTCAGCTAAAGCTACCTGTAGAAGGTTGGTGGTGTTTTCCTGATCCTATCACTACCGCAGGCAGCTACATTATTTACACGTTAGTGTAGTGCGACCTCTGCACAGTGTTCAGCTAAAGCTACCTGTAGAAGGTTTGTGGTGTTTTCCTGATCCTATCACTACCACAGGCAGCTACATTATTTACACATTAGTTAAGTGCGACCTCTGCACAGTGTTCAGCTAAAGCTACCTGTAGAAGGTTGGTGGTGTTTTCCTGATCCTATCACTACCACAGGCAGCTACATTATTTACACATTAGTGTAGTGCGACCTCTGCACAGTGTTCAGCTAAAGCTACCTGTAGAAGGTTGGTGTTTTCCTGATCCTATCACTACCGCAGGCAGCTACATTATTTACACGTTACTGTAGTGCGACCTCTGCACAGTGTTCAGCTAAAGCTACCTGTAGAAGGTTTGTGGTGTTTTCCTGATCCTATCACTACCGCAGGCAGCTACATTATTTACACATTAGTTAAGTGCGACCTCTGCACAGTGTTCAGCTAAAGCTACCTGTAGAAGGTTGGTGGTGTTTTCCTGATCCTATCACTACCGCAGGCAGCTACATTATTTACACGTTAGTGTAGTGCGACCTCTGCACAGTGTTCAGCTAAAGCTACCTGTAGAAGGTTGGTGGTGTTTTCCTGATCCTATCACTACCGCAGGCAGCTACATTATTTACACGTTAGTGTAGTGCGACCTCTGCACAGTGTTCAGGTAAAGCTACCTGTAGAGGGTTGGTGGTGTTTTTCTGATCCTATCACTACCGCAGGCAGCTACATTATTTACACACTAGTTAAGTGCGACCTCTGCACAGTGTTCAGCTAAAGCTACCTGTAGAAGGTTGGTGGTGTTTTCCTGATCCTATCACTACCGCAGGCAGCTACATTATTTACACGTTAGTGTAGTGCGACCTCTGCACAGTGTTCAGGTAAAGCTACCTGTAGAAGGTTGGTGGTGTTTTCCTGATCCTATCACTACCACAGGCAGCTACATTATTTACATGTTAGTGTAGTGCGACCTCTGCACAGTGTTCAGCTAAAGCTACCTGTAGAAGGTTGGTGGTGTTTTCCTGATCTTATCACTACCGCAGGCAGCTACATTATTTACACGTTAGTGTAGTGCGACCTCTGCACAGTGGTCAGCTAAAGCTACCTGTAGAAGGTTGGTGGTGTTTTCCTGATCCTATCACTACCGCAGGCAGCTAAATTATTTACACGTTAGTGTAGTGCGACCTCTGCACAGTGTTCACCTACCTGTAGAACTTTGGTGGTGTTTTCCTGATCTTATCACTACCGCAGGCAGCTACATTATTTACACGTTAGTGTAGTGCGACCTCTGCACAATGTTCAGCTAAAGCTACCTGTAGAAGGTTGGTGGTATTTTCCTGATCCTATCACTACCGCAGGCAGCTACATTATTTATACATTAGTTAAGTGCGACCTCTGCACAGTGTTCAGCTAAAGCTACCTGTAGAAGGTTGGTGGTGTTTTCCTGATCCTATCACTACCGCAGGCAGCTACATTATTTACACGTTAGTGTAGTGCGACCTCTGCACAGTGTTCAGCTAAAGCTACCTGTAGAAGGTTGGTGGTGTTTTCCTGTTCCTATCACTACTGCAGGCAGCTATATTATTTACACGTTGGTTAAGTGCGACCTCTGCACAGTGTTCAGCTAAAGCTACCTGTAGAAGGTTGGTGTTTTCCTGATCTTATCACTACCGTAGGCAGCTACATTATTTACACGTTAGTGTAGTGCGACCTCTGCACAGTGTTCAGCTAAAGCTACCTGTAGAAGGTTGGTGGTGTTTTCCTGATCCTATCACTACCGCAGGCAGTTATATTATTTACACGTTAGTTAAGTGCGACCTCTGCACAATGTTCAGCTAAAGCTACCTGTAGAAGGTTGGTGGTGTTTTCCTGATCTTATCACTACCGCAGGCAGCTAAATTATTTACACGTTAGTGTAGTGCGACCTCTGCACAGTGTCCAGCTAAAGCTACCTGTAGAAGGTTGGTGGTGTTTTCCTGATCCTATCACTACCGCAGGCAGCTATATTATTTACACGTTAGTGTAGTGCGACCTCTGCACACTGTTCACCTACCTGTAGAACGTTGGTGGTGTTTTCCTGATCTTATCACTACCGCAGGCAGCTACATTATTTACACGTTAGTGTAGTGCGACCTCTGCACAGTGTTCCGCTAAAGCTACCTGTAGAAGGTTGGTGGTGTTTTCCTGATCCTAT
Source organism: Aquarana catesbeiana (assembly GCF_042186555.1). Taxonomy (NCBI): domain Eukaryota; kingdom Metazoa; phylum Chordata; class Amphibia; order Anura; family Ranidae; genus Aquarana; species Aquarana catesbeiana. Next base: position 129,582,311 of record NC_133331.1, on the reverse strand, counting down.
CACTACCGCAGGCAGCTACATTATTTTAACGTTGGTGTAATGCCTCCTCTGCACAGTGTTCAGCTAAAGCTACAAGTTAGTGTAGTGCCACCTCTGCACAGTGTTCAGCTAAAGCTACCTGTAGAAGATTGGTGTTCTCATACTACAGGCAGCCAGTTGATTTTGCTAGCTGCAGTATCAGTATATATATATATATATATATATATATATATATATATATATATATATATATATCCCAGCTTAGTGCAGCTACATCTCACTGCAGGCCATTAGTATGTCTGGAAGGCCAACAAGGAGAGGCAGACAGTCACAAGTCAATAAAAGAGGGCAAGCAGCAGCTGGCCGTGTTGAGCTGCAACATGCGGAAGACTTGGTCAAGTGGATGACCAAGCCGTCCTCATCCTCCTCATTCTCTCTCACCTATGCTCAGGGTACTTTGTCTGGCAAAGCAGCTGCCAACGCGGCCTCTTCCCTCAACTCAATGGCATCAGTGACTCCTTCCCTAGCCCCACCATGTCCTCCTGAAGAGTCCCTCGAACTGTTTGACTACAGTGTTGTGTATATGCTCCAGGAGGATGCCCAGCGTTTAGAAGGCTCTGATGATGATACTGAGCTAGATGAAGGCAGTAACGTGAGCACGGACAGAGGGGGTGCCCAAGAAGGACAGCAATCTGGCAGTCATGCTCCCCCTGCTGCAGCATACTGCCAGGTTTGCTCCAGTGATGAGGAGGGAGGGGATGATGAGGTCACTGACTCAACGTGGGCGCCTGATAGGAGAGATGAGGAGGAGGAGCAGGAAGTACATCACCAACGAGGCAGGATGCCCTCCAGGGGCCAGCCTAAGGGCAGCACACTGACTGCATCACACCGCAAAGCTCCGCATGTGCAGGGCGCTGCTGTCTCTGCACGGTATTTCAAAAGTTCTTTGGTGTGGGCCTTTTTTGAGATGAGTGCATCAGATCACACCACTGCTATTTGCAACATATGTCTCAAGGGTATCTCGCGTGGCCAAAACATTTCCCGCTTGGGCACCACATGATTGACCAGACATATGTTTACCTGCTATGCAGTTCGTTGGCAAGCGTACCTAAAAGACCCACACCAAAGAACAAAGAGGACCTCTCCTTGCTCCTCATCAGCTGAGATCACCAACCCCACTATACCTTCAGTCCTCTCTGAGACCTGCACTGAGAGGAATGAAGTGTAGAATTAGGTGTGTCACAGCCAAGTACTTGTGGGCAATTTGTTTTCGGTACACCGACGTTAGATTGTACCAGGCAAATTTCCCTGCCCCAGCTGCTGCACCGCCGAAAGAAGTTTGCTCCCAGCCATCCGCATGCCCAGTGGTTGAATGTTAGCTTGGCAAAATTGCTAGCACTGCAACTGCTACCTTTTCAGTTGGTAGACTCTGCCCCCTTCCGTGAGTTTGTGGAATGTGCGGTTCCTCAGTGGCAGGTACCCAAACGCCACTTTTTCTCATGGAAGGCGATTCTGGCTCTCTACTGGCATGTGGAAGGCAATGTCCATGCCTTGCTGGACAGGGCGGTCAGCAGTAAGGTGCATATTAACGCTGACTCATGGTCCAGCAGGCATGGACAGGGACGTTACCTAAGTTTCATGGCGCATTGGGTGACTCTGCTGGCAGCTGGGAAGGATGCCGGACAAGGTGCAGTAGTGTTGGAGGTTGTTCCACCACCACGCCTCCAAAATGTCACTACTAATGATTCTGACACACCTCTCTCCTCCACCCCCTCCTCTTCTTCTTCCTCCATGGCCTCTTCCTGTGCTTTGTCCTCGGAACCAGCGGTGCTCCGTATGCGTTCAAGGGGCTACGCAAGTATGCAGGCCAAACGATGCCATGCGGTGCTTGAGCTGGTGTGCTTGGGGGACAGGAGCCACACTGGGGCAGAGGTTCTGTCAGCTCTGCAGGGGCAGGTTCAGAGGTGGTTGACGCCACGCAAACTTAAGGCAGGAATGGGGGTTTGCGACAATGGCACCAACCTCCTCTCCGCCCACAAATGACCCATGTGCCCTGTTTGGCTCACATCCTTAACTTGGTGGTGCAGCGGTTCTTGGGCAGGTACCCGGGCTTACAGGATTTCCTGAGGCAGGCCAGGAAAGTCTGTGTGCATTTTCACCGGTCATATAATGCCAGTGCTCGGCTGGCAGACCTCCAAAAGGAATTTAACCTGCCCAAGAACCGCCTAATCTGTGACATGCCCACCAGGTGGAACTCAACAATGGCCATGCTGCAGCGGCTGCACATGCAGCAGAGGGCCATCAATGAGTACCTGTGCGACTATGGCACCAGGACAGGGTCAGAGGAGCTTGTTTTTTTCTCCACGCCAGTGGGCCATGATCAGGGATGCATGCACTGTCCTGTCACCATTTGAGGAGGCCACGAGGATGGTGAGCAGTGACAGTGCATGTATCAGTGACACTGTCCCCCTTGCCCACCTGTTGGAGCACACGCAGCGTGGAATAATGGACAGGGCACTTGAGGCAGAACAGAGGCAGGAATAGGAGAACTTCCTTAGCTCTCAAGGCCCCCTTTATCCAGACAGTGTTCCTGCGTGCCTGCCGATCACACAGGAAGAGGACGAGGAGGAGGAGGATTGTGTCAGTATGGAGGTGGAGCCTGGCACTTAGCATCAGCAGCAGTCTTTAAGGGATCATTTACAGTCCCAAGAAACACATGGACTTGTACGTGGCTGGGAGGAGGTGGCTGTGGATCATGTTGTCCTTAGTGACCCAGAGGACTCCGGACCGAATGCCTTAGCAAACCTACACTGCATGGCCTCCCTGATCCTGCAAAGCCTGCGGAAGGATCCTTGTATTCGTGGTATCAAGGAGAAGGAACAATACTGGCTGGAAACCCTCCTTGATTCACGTTACAAGGGTAAGGTTGTGGACCTTATCTTGCCGTCGCAGAGGGAGCAGAGGATGAAAAATCTTTGGGAGGCCTTGCAGAAAGGTCTGTGCAACGTGTTCCCAGAGACTGGGAGGTTACAAACTCCTGTTTCTGGACAACGTGTTGCTGAGGCTTTGGTCAGTCAAAGAAGGAGCGGTGGAGAAGGTGGCTGTCTGACCGATGCGTTCAGACAATTTTTTAGTCCGCAGCCCCAAGGTATGATCGGTTCCAGCAACCATCGCCAGCGTCTGTTTTACATGGTGCAGGAATACCTAGGGGCAAGATCTGACTTGAACACCTTTCCCACCGAAAATCCTCTGGGTTACTGGGTCTTGAGGATAGATCACTGGCCAGAGCTTGCACAGTATGCAATTGAGATACTGGCCTGTCCTGCATCCAGCGTTCTTTCGGAACGCACATTCAGTGCTGCTGGAGGCTTTGTAATCGATCACAGGGTGCGTCTGTCCACCAACTCGGTCGATCGACTGACCTTCATAAAAATGAATCAGTCTTGGATCACCACCAGCTACCAAGCACCTGATGCTGATGTAACCGAATAATTTTTTTTGAAATCTCAGATCCCTTCAAACACTGCCTATGCTGATGCTGAGTGACTATCCTGTTATGCTGAGTAATTATCCTCTTCCTCTTCAATGATCATGCTGATAACTTGTAAGAACATTTTTGGTTCTGGGCGCCGCCACCAGTGCCGAAGGCGTGTAATTACAATTTTTGATGCAATTCCTTGCAGCAGGGCTAGTTCCTGCGCTCCAACTAGAGTATCTGTGAGGGGTTGCAGTGTTGTGGCACCAGCACCAGTGCCTAAGGCCCAATTTTTCAGCCCCTGTTTAACAGGGGCATGTAATTACAATTTTTGATGCAATTATTTGCAGCAGGGCTAGTTCCTGCGCTCCAACTAGAGTATCTGTGAGGGGTTGCAGTGTTGTGGCACCAGCACCAGTGCCTAAGGCCCAATTTTTCAGCCCCTGTTTAACAGGGGTGTGTAATTACAATTTTTGATGCAATTCTTTGCAGTAGGGCTAGTTCCTGCGCTCCAACTAGAGTATCTGTGAGGGGTTGCAGTGTTGTGGCACCAGCACCAGTGCCTAAGGCCCAATTTTTCGGCGTGTAATTACAATTTTTGATGCAATTCTTGCAGCAGGGCTAGTTCCTGCGCTCCAACTAGAGTATCTGTGAGGGGTTGCAGTGTTGTGGCACCAGCACCAGTGCCTAAGGCCCAATTTTTTAGCCCCTGTTTAACAGGGGCGTGTAATTACAATTTTTGATGCAATTCTTTGCAGCAGGGCTAGTTCCTGCGCTCCAACTAGAGTATCTGTGAGGGGTTGCAGTGTTGTGGCACCAGTGCCTAAGGCCCAATTTTTCAGCCCCTGTTCAACAGGGACATGTAATTAGAATTCTTGATGTAATATTTCACAGCAGGGCCCGTTTCTGCACCCACCAAGAGTAACTATGAGGACTTTCAGTGTTGTGGCACCACCACCACCACCAAAGGCACAATTTTTCTGCCCCTGTTCAACGGGGGCATGTAATTACAATTCTTGATCTAATATTTCCCAGCAGGGCCCTGTGAGGACTTACAGTGTTGTGGCCACAACACCTAAGGCCCAAATTTCTGCTGAGTATATGCCCCTACTTTCAAACATCCAACTTACAAACGACTCCTACTTGCAAACGGAAGGAGACAACAGGAAGTGAGATGAAATCTACCCCTAGGAAGGGAGATTCTCTCCTGTAAGAGTTAATATGGGAACAACTTTTCTCCTTTCCACTGATGCTTTATCATCAATCCTTGTTTCATTAAAAACCCCAAATTTTCAAAAAACATTTGTCATTGGGACAAAAAGTGAGGTGAAATCTTCTGAAGAGGAGCACAGACAGCAAAACAAATGTCACAGGGGTGATAATCCTTCCCTATGTTTTCCATAAAGCTTAAAATAGATTTTTTGGCTGGAGCTAAACACGTTAAAAATGTACCAGTTCAAAATTACAAACAGATTCTACTTAACAACAAACATACAGTCCCTGTCTTGTTTGCACCGCCTGTGTACTGCTGTTCAGAGTATATAGGGCCTGGGGGCCCCACACCTTTCTTTTTTTTATTTGGGTGCGGGGTTCCCCTTAATATCCATACAAGACCCAAAGGGCCTGGTAAAGTACTGGGGGGTACCCATGCCATTTGTCTCACTGATTTTCATCCATATTGCCAGGACCCGACATTACATTAAAGCTGCAAGCAGTTTTAAATGACATTTATTTAAAAATGTCATTTTGTGCAGGGACTGTTCTAAGTACGGGAAACACGCGCCATTTTACACGCATACTATAGACACCCCCCAGGTACGATATTTAAAGGAATATTTCACTTTTTTTTTTTTTACTTTAAGCATCATTAAAATCACTGCTCCCAAAAAAACGGCCATTTTTAAAACTTTTTTTTGCATTGATACATGTCCCCTGGGGCAGGATCCGGGTCCCCAAACCCTTTTTAGGACAATACCATGCAAATTAGCCTTTAAAATGAGCACTTTTGATTTTGAACGTTCGAGTCCCATAGACTTCAATGGGGTTCTAACGTTCGTGCAAATTTTCGGTCCGTTCGCAGGTTCTGGTGCGAACCGAAACGGGGGGTGTTCAGCTCATCCCTAATGGGGAGGCTAAAAAAAAAACCTCTACTTCACAGCCCCCTCCCTCCTTGCATGTCATAGTCCTTTCCCCTTCTAATTACTGTCCTTGCTTGCTCGGCTTCTCTGACTCTTTTTTTAAGTAGCTGCTAGAGGAGGAGTGAAGGATATTACTTTTGTGTCACTTGGGTGACAGTTCTGAGTCTGCTGGGGCTGCTGACATCACATCCAAGATGGTGGCATCCAGCAGCAATCTCTGGGCTTTTGCATGTCTACATAAAAGAGGCTTTTACAGGTAAATTACATACTTAAAATATATTACCTACAAATATAATCTTATAGGAAGATTTATTGTTGAAATTGGTTTAGTGACAGGGTCTTTTTAAAAATAATTTCCAGCTTATCCCTTTTTTTCCAGGATGTTAATTTTAATTATTTACTGTTTATTTTTGTGATAATAGTTATAAGTGGGACACAACTGTTGGAAGAAGCAACAGCAAGTAGCTTTCTATGTTGTGAACTATATATATGCATTATACCTATCTATACCAGCAGGTGGCACTGCAGTGATATAGTGTGTTATTCTATGGTAATGTAGTCACAGGATGTACGTACTGTCTATGCTCAGTGTACTTGTATATTTCTGGTTCCTGTTCATGTTTCTAATGCTGTGAGACAAAATCTAACATCCTCCATAAAAGTAAAGCCATTTGCTTTATCCAAGAAGCTTCCAGTGCTTAAGTGCAATACTCTGCATAATAAAAACCACTGGTAGTATTAAAGTTCACAATGTGTAATGTCATAAAACATACTATATATTCTACTAAATATTGTATGTTATAATTGCAACAAATAGTTTAGCTTCTAAAGACTGTACATCTCATTAACCTCTTATATAAGATGAGTTTCATAACCTTATTTGTCTAAACTTCAAACATTTCATTTAGCTTTATCACATTCTGGTCTTTTTTTAATACAACCAGACTGTGTTACTTAGCATCCTTGGAAGTTGCTTTGCTCATCTCTAACTGCAGATAATATATCTAAGTATTTCTGAATTTATGAATGTTTCCCCCTATGGAGCCATTTGTGATACTGACAATTGCTTGTTCTGTTTTTCCTGCTTTGAATTGCTGACCTGCAATTTGAAACAATAATTTTAGACATATTAAAGCAACTGAGCAGAGAGAACTGAACGCATTCCCTACCCATTATAAGCTGATCCACCTGGTGCACAGTACCTGATTGTCTGGCAATTAGTGCTACTGTTTTTTTTTTTTTTTTGCCATGGCTATTTTGTAATTTAGAAAATTACTGTGTAACCCCCACCCTCTCTCTTGCTTACACAAAGCACTTATCTGATGAAGAAGGATATACAAGAGGTAATTCCCAAAGTTGCAGAGTGGAAGCAAGCTGGTATGCATCCTGTCGATATGCCCTTCAGCACCAAGCAAATTCAACAAAGTTATGAAGGCACCACCATAACCATGGTTATGTTGTTTTTAGATGAACTAACATACAAAATGACAAAGTGAGAACTGAGTCTGCAATCCAGTGCCTCTTTTTGAAATTTTGATAATGACTTTTAAAATGTAAAAAGCCTTTAAAAAGCTTAGATTTATTTGTAAATTGTCAGTCACTGCTGGCTCAAAATATGATCTAGGTCAATCCTAAAATGTGTGGATTGATTTGTCCATTTTTGGAAACGATTTCTTGAAAGAAAAAACATTCATAGTTTTTTTTTTTAATGCTGAAAACTGATTTAGTGCAGACCATTTTAAAGTGCTACTAAACTCACAACAGTATAATCAGTCTGTATATGCAGTAAAGCATGCTTGTTATACTCAATGTGGAAAGAAACAAAAAAGAGGAGAAGCACCTCTAAGTGCAGTAGGACTATAAACTGTAATATATCCTAATGCAAGGCTACTCACATAATGACAGTAAAAACAGGCACTTCACAAAAGTAAGATCCAGGACGCCAGGATGGAAGGGGGGCCACAGAAGCTTCCAGTGCTGCCAGATGTCTCATCCAGGGTGTCCCAGGGGAGAGGAGTAAGCTGGCTAGTATCCCTTCTCAGTCCAGTGGATAGCAGTGTGGAGCACATCGCTGGAGGCGGTGTGTGGTGAGGTGACCACAATGCAATGCAACACATTTCAGAGCATGCGCTGTGCCACGATGGGGCATGCATGCTCCCTTCTCAAGCATAACAGCATTCATGGAAGTGCCAAAACATTATAATAGATGACCTGGAAGTTCAAGCTGGTCAATAGGATTAATAACACAAAAAATTTTAAAAATGTACTGTATATATAAAAAAATAGCAATGTAAGACAAAAACTAAATAGAGTAGTTACAAAGATAATATAAATATTATAAAATGTATATATATAAAATTGATGATGCAACATGTAATGATGATGTCAGTCAATATCTGTACATATATATTGAATAAATTAATAAATAAAAATCAAACAATAAAAAAAATGAACATTTCATCTGGGTTGGTGAGGGATATATATATATCTGCTCCTCCCCTTCTACCCATTTCTCTCCCCCCCCCCCCCGAATGGCTTGGCTTCTTTCAAATTGTGTACCAGGAGCCATGCAATATCCCCCTTTGGAGTTATTTTCTCATACATATGTTGTAATATTTCCCTCACCAACCAAGATGAAATGTTCATATTTTATTATTGATTGATTTTTATTTATTGATTTATTTTGAATGTCCTGTGGACATGTGGAGCATCACAATGCACTGAACATTCACATTAGAGATGGGCCAAGCACCCCCCAGTTTGGTTCGCGACAGAACATCGCAAAAGTTTGGACCTGAACCGTGAACCCCATTGAAGTCTATGGGACCCGAACTTGACAAATCAAAAGTACCTATTTTGAAGGGTTACATGTAAATTATTGGCTATAAAAAGGGTATGGGGGCCCGGATACTGCCCTGGGGGACATGTACCAATGCAAAAAAATCTTTTAAAAAAGATTGTTTTTAAAGGAACAGGAATTTTAATGATGCTTAAAGTGAAACAATAAAAATAAAAAATGCCTTTAAATATAGTGCCTGGTGGGTCCCCTTAGTTTGCCTGTAAAGTGGCACATCTATACTGTGTATAGAACCTGCTGCAGCAAGACATATATAAAGAAAAAAAAATAAATTTAAAATGATTTTCCCTGCAAGCTTTCCTTTATTATACAAGCTGGAATTTAGACGCAGGGCGTGTGGGTGGCAGGGAATGTATTTTTTTTTGGTAAGTGAGCTGGGTAAGTGAGTTGGGAACTTTTGTTTGTTATTTTTTGACATGCTTTGCCCTTTCATGTGCTCCTTGCTGCATAGGCCAGTTACAGATTGGGGTGGCTTTCATATGTTTGTTCTGCAGTTTATTAGCTCAAGCACAATATTCCCAATGCACATGTTCCTGAAATTGTCTGTAAATGTAAATGGGTGCTGCAGTGACCACCAGCTGGGAACCGAAGACATTTAAAGCAAGACGTATGTCACCAGCACACCAAGGATCTCCAGAATGGGTCCAAAGCTTTAATTAGAGATCACATCATAGTTACAATATTGACAGAGCCTAGTAGGACCCCTTCATCAGGCATGTGACATGTGACATGACCGCTTTGGACCCATTCTGGAGATCCTTGGTGTGCTGGTGACATATTTTTCGCTCTGTATTAGGGATGAGCCGAACACCCCCCAGTTCGGTTCGCAGCAGAGCATGCAAACAGACCGAAAGTTTGCACGAACATTCAAACTCCGTTAAAGTCTATGGGACCCGAATGTGAAAAATCAAAAGTGTGAATTTTAAAGGCTAATATGCAACTTATTGTCCTAAAAAGTGTTTGGGGACCCGGGTCCTGCCCCAGTAGACATGTATCAATGCAAAATGCTTAAAGTGAAAAAATAAAAGTGAAATATTCCTTTAAATATCGTACCTGGTTGGTGACTATAGTATGCCTGTAAAGTGGCACGTGCTTCCCGTGTTTAGAACAGTTCCTGCACAAAATTACATTTCTAAAGGAATAAAAGTCATTTAAAACTGCCTGCAGCTTTAATGTAATGTCGGGTCCCGACAATATGGATGAAAATTATTAAGAAAAACGGCATGGGTACCCCCCCCAGCCCATTACCAGGCCCTTTGGGTCTTGTATGAATATTAAGGGGAACCCCACACCCAAATTAAAAAAAGAAAAGGTGTGGGGCCCCCAGGCCCTATATACTCTGAACAGCAGTATACAGGCGGTCCAAACAAGACTGGGACTGTAGGTTTGTTCTTAAGTTGAATCTGTTTGTAATTTGGAACAGGTACATTTTCTAAGTGTAGCTCCAGCCAAAAAAAATCAATTTTTAAGCTTTTTGGAAAACATAGGGAAGGGTTATCACCCCTGTAACATTTGTTTTGCTGTCTGTGCCCCTGTTCAGAAGATTTCACCTCACTTTCTGTCACAATGACAATTGGATTTTAAAAATGTGGGGTTATTAGGGAAACAAGGATTGGTGATAAAGCATCAGTGGAGACATATTTTTCCCATATTAACTCTTACAGGAGAGAATTTCCCTTCCTAGGGGTAGATTTCCTCTCACTTCCTGTTGTCTCCCTCAGTTTGTAAGTAGGAGTCGTTTGTAAGTTGGATGTTTGAAAGTAGGGGACCGCTTGTATATACTATACGGCCTGCCCTATATACTCTGCAGAAAATTGGGCCTCAGGTGTTGGTGGTACCAGAACACTGTAAGCCCTCACTGTTACTCTTGGTGGGCGCTGGAAAGCGCCCTGCTGTGAAATATTATATCAAGAATTGTAATTACATGCCCCTGTTGAACAGGGTCAGAAAAATTGGGCCTTTGGTGGTGGTGTGGTGGTGGTGCCATAACACTGTAAGCCCTCACAGTTACTCTTGGTGGGCGCAGGAACGGGCCCTGCTGTGAAATATTAGATCAAAAATTGTAATTACACTCCCCTTTTAAACAGGGGCAGAAAAATTGGGTCTTAGGAAGTGGTGGGGGTGCCACAACACTGTAACCCCTCACAAATTCTGTTTTTGAGCGCAGGAACGAGCCCTGCTGTGAAATATTAGAGCAAATATTGTAATTATATGCCCCAGGTAAACAGGCGCAGAAAAATTGGGCCTTAGGTACTGGTGGTGGTGCCACAACACTGCAACCCCTCACAGATACTCTAGTTGAGCGCAGGAACAAGCCCTGCTGTTAAATATTTGATCAAAAATTGTAATTACACACCCCTGTTAAGCAGGGGCAGAAAAAATTGGGCCTTAGGCACTGGTGGTGGTGCCACAACACTGGAACCCCTCACAGATACTCTAGTTGAGTGCAAGAACGAGCCTGCTGTTAAATATTTGATCAAAAGTGGTAATTACACGCCCCTGTCAAACAGGGGCAGAAAAATTGGGCCTTAGGCACTGGTGGTGGTGCCACAACACTGCAGCCCCTCACAGATACTCTAGTTGAGCGCAAGAACGAGCCCTGCTGCAAAATATTACAGCAAAAATTGTAATTACACGCCCCTGTTAAACAGGGGCAGAAAAATTGGGCCTTAGGCACTGGTGGTGGTGCCACAACACTGCAACCCCTCACAGATACTCTAGCTGAGCACAAGAACGAGCCCTGCTGTGAAATATTACAGCAAAAATTATAATTATACGCTCCTGTTAAACAGGGGCAGAAAAATTGGGCCTTAGACACTGGTGGTGGTGCCCTGAAACAAAAATGTTCTTAGAAGCTGTCAACATGAACATTGAAGAGGAATCGGATAGTCACTCAGCATAACAGGATAGTCACTCAGCATAGGCAGTCTTCACAGGATCTCACATTCATAGAAAAATTAATCAGTTACATCAGGATCAGGTGCTTGGTAGCTGGTGATCCAAGATTGGTTCATTTTTATGAAGTTGAGCCGGTCTGTGAACAGGCACACTCTGTGATCAGTTACAAAGCCTCCAGCAGCACTGAATGTGCATTCAGAAAGAACACTGGATGCAGGACATGCCAGTAGCTCAATTGCATATTGTGCAAGCTCTGGCCAGTGATCCATCCTCAAGACCCAATAACCCAGTGGATTTTCGGTTGGAAAGGTCTCCAAGTCTGATCTTGCCCCTAGGTATTCCTGCACCATGTAAATCAGACGCTGGCGATGATTGCTGGAACTGATCAGACCTTGGGGCTGCAGACTAAAGAATTGTCTGAACGCATCGGTCAGATGGCCACCTTCTCCACCGCTCCTTCTGTGACTGACTGAAGCCTCAGCAACACGTTGTCCAGGAGGACCAGGAAATTGTAACCTCCCAAGCTCTGGAAACGCATTGCACAAACCTTTCTGCAAGGCCTCCTGAAGATGTTTCATCCTCTGCTCCCTCTGCGAAGGCTGGACAAGTTCCACAACCTTACCCTTGTAACGTGAATCAAGAAGGGTTGCCAGCCAGTAATGATCCCTCTCCTTGATACCACGAATACGAGGGACCTTTCGCAGGCTTTGCGGGATCAAGGAGGCCATGCAGCAAAGGTTTGCTGAGGCATTCGATCCGGAGTCCTCTGGGTCACTAAGGATGACATGATCCACAGCCACCTCCTCCCAGCCACGTACAAGTCCATGGGTTCTGGGGACTGAAAACGATCCCTTGAATACTGCTGCTGATGCTAAGAGCTAGGCTCCACCTCCATGCTGACACAATCCTCATCCTCCTCCTCCTCTTCCTGTGTGATAGGCAGGCTTGCAGGAATACTGTTTGGATAAAGGGGGCCTTGAGTGGTAAGGAAGTCCTCCTCTTCCTCCCTCTGTTCTGCCTCAAGTGCCCTGTCCATTATTCCACAAAGCGTGTTCTCCAACAGGAAGACAAGAGGGAAAGGGGGACAGTGTCACTGATGCATGCACTGTCACTGCTCACCATCCTCGTGGCCTTCTCAAATGGTGACAGGACAGTGCATGCATTCTTGATCAGTAGCCACTGGCATGGCGAAAAAAAGCCAAGCTCCCCTGACCCTGTCCTGGTACCATACTCACACAGGTACTCATTGATGGCCCTCTGCTTCATGTGCAGCAGCTGCAGCATTGCCAATGTTGAGTTCCACCTGATGGGCATATCACAAATGAGGCGGTTCTTGCGCAGGTTGCATTCCTTTTGAAGGTCAGCCAGCCAAGCACTGGCATTATATGACCACAGACTTTCCTGGCCGGCCTCAGGAGATCCTGTAAGCCCGGATACCTGCACAAGAACCGCTGCACCACCAAATTAAGGATGTGAGCCAAACAGGGAACATGGGTCAAGTGTTCCTGTCAGAGGGCAGAGAGGAGGTTGGTGCCATTGTCGTAAACCACCATTCCCGGCTGAAGCTGGGGTGGCGTCAACCACCTCTGAGTCTGCCCCTGCAGAGCTGACAGAATCTCTGCCCCAGTGTGGCTCCTGTCCCCTAAGCAGACCAACTCAAGCACCGCATGGCATCTTTTTGCCTGAGTGCTTGCGTAGCCCCTAGAACACCTACGGAGCAGCGCTGGTTCTGAGGACAAATCTGCAGAGGAAGAAGCCATAGAGGAAAAAGAAGAGGTGGGGGTGGAGGAGAGAAGTGTGGCAGAATCACCACTACTAGCATTTTGGAGGCGTGGTGGCGGAACAAGCTCCAACAATACTGCACCCTGTCCTGCATCCTTCCCAACTGCCAGCAGAGTTACCCAGTGCACTGTGAAAGAAAGGTATCGTCCCTGTCCATGTCTGCTGGACCATGAGTCAGCGGTAATATGCACCTTACTGCTGACCGCCCTGTCCAACGAGGCCAAGACATTGACTTCCACATGCCGCTAGAGAGCCGAAATGGCTCCATGAAAAGAAATGGCGTTTTGGAACCTGCCACTGAGGCACATTCCACAAATTCACGAAAGGGGGTAGAGTCTAGCAGCTGAAAAGGCAGCAGTTGGAGTGCTAGCAATTTAGCCAAGCTAGCATTCAGCCGCTGAGCATGTGGATGGCTGGGACCGAATTTCTTTTGACGGTTTAGCAACTGGGGTAGGGAAATTTGCCTGCTACAATCGAATGTTGGTGTAGTGATAGCAAATTGCCCGCAAGTACGTGGCACACCTAATTCTACACCTTCATTCCTCTCAGTGCAGGTTTCTGAGAGGACTGAAGGTATAGTGGGGTTGGAGATCCCAGCTGACGAGGAGCAAGGAGAGGTCCGCCTTGTTCTTTAGTGTGGGTCTTTTTTTTTAAGTACTGTTGCCAACGGACTGCATGGGAGGTCGACATATGTCTGGTCAAGCATGTGGTGCCCAAGCGGCTGCTGTTTTGGCTATGCTTGATACGCTTAAGACATATGTTGCAAACAGCAACGGTGTGATCTGCTGCACACGTATCAAAAAAGGACCACACCAAAGAACTTTTCAAAATACGTGGGGAGTCAGCAGCGCCCTGCACATGAAGAGCTCTGCGGTGTGATGCAGTCGGATGGCTGCTCTTAAGCTGGCCCCTGGAGGGCATCCTGCCTCATTGGAGATGTGCCTCCTCCTCCTTTTCTCTTCTATCAGGCACCCATGTAGAGTCAGTGACCTCATCATCCCCTCCCTCCTCATCACTGGAGCAAACCTGGCAGTATGCTGCAGCTGGGGGAACATGACTGCCAGTTTCTTGTCCTTCTTGGGCACCCCCTCTCTCTGGGCATACGTTACTGCCTTCCTCAACCTGGGTACCATCATCTGAGCCTTTAAAGAGCTGTATATCCTCCCGCAGCATGATGGTGGGGCTAGAGAAGGAGTGACTGATGACATTGAGCCAATGGAATAGGCCGCTTTGGCAGCTGCATTGGCAAGCAAACATCTCTGAGCCTGGGTGACAGAGGATGAGGAGGATGAGGAAGTCTTAGTTATCCACTCTACCAACTCTTCTGCATGTTGTGGCTCAACAGGGCCAGCTGCCAAAAAAAAGAACAATTGTGCCCCACGGCCACATGTTCAGGATGCACCGTGTCCACGACCAGCACTGTTGGTTGTAGACACAGAGCCTGCTTGCCCTCTTTTAGTGACCTATGAGCGTCTGCCTCTCCTTGGTGGCCTTCCAGACATGCTGTAAAATTTTATTAGCAAAACACCGCCTGAAGTTTACTAGAAAAAGTACACCAGGAATGGCCTGCAGTCAGATATAGGCTTGGCTAGACTAGAACGTGGTGGATATATATGTAGGAGACTGTATATATATTTTATGCACTGCAGATCACTGAATCACCTGCCTGCCTGCTTGAAAGTATACTTGAAAACGTACACCAGGAATGGCTTGCAGTCAGATATAGGCTTGGCTAAACTAGAATGCAGTGGATATATATATGTAGAAGACTGTATATATATTTAATGCACTGCAGATCACTGAATAACCTGCCTGCCTGACTGAAAGTGTATTTGAAAACGTACACCAGGAGTTATAGAGGATTTTGACACACTGGCCAAAGTTTTGTTTGACAGATTCGTGGAAAAGGGCTATACCCCACGGGAGTTAAACAAATCTTTATCAGCTGTAAGAAGTATGAATCGAGACGATCTGTTCAAGAAAAAGCCGGTCACTGAGAGTGATTTTGGTATCGCTTTTATGACTGGCTATACCCGCCAACATAGACAGGTGGAAAAAATAATTTCCAAATATTGGTATCTTCTGTTAAAAGACAATGATCTATCCAAGATTCTACCCAGCAGACCTCAGTTTATGTATACCAAACCCTCCACCTGAAGGTTAAAAATTGCCATCGAATGTTGTTGATCCTCCGAAAAAGACATGTACTTTCTTGGATCAGGTTGTTTTTTTCATTTGTGGGAGATGTGTTATGTGCAGAACATCCAAATATAGGATAAGGAAAACCACTCAATTCACAGCCCGGTCCTCTGGTGAGTCCTTTAAAATTAACAAGTTCATCACGTGTGGTACCACCCACGTCACGTTCCTTTTGCCCTGCCCATATGGGCTACAGTACGTGGGTAGGACCACCAGAGCTTTGGGAGTAAGATTAAGGGAACATGTTAATAGGATCAAAAAGGGATTCAAACATCACAGTTTGTCCAACCATTTTAGACTATTCCATGGAAGGGACCCTAGTATGCTTACCTTCTGTGGTATAGATAGATTTGAGGGACACTGGAGAGGTGGTAATCTCAAGGGAGCCATATCTCGTAATGATAATAAGTGTTAGGACCTCTGCGCTACTAAATATAAGAAAAGGGGGTGATGTCGTGAAACTAACTACCAAAAACGTGATGCTGCAAAATCAATAGTGCACACTGTAACACCAAAAGTAAATATTGTGGATAGGATTTCGCGCAAACACAAATAAATCAATGATCGTTATACATAAGTGTTAAACTGGTGTGTCACGTGATCTGTGTACAACCATTAAAAAAATTATATATCAAGTAATATCAAAACAATTGTCCAATAGTGGTGAAGCAGTATTAAATACTGGCTCCTGACTTCTAGCCAGACAGTAATGTGTTTAAACAGATGTGTGACGTGGCTTGGGTGATGGGGTTTCCAAAACTGTATCATACACAAATAGACTTATTCCCTCTGTGTGAGTGCTCACATTGCCCTTACCTGAAAGGGCTTAAGATAAAGCCTTGATGTAAATAGTTTGGGGATGTCTGTTCTCCCGATTACCAGGTGATGTCCTCTGGTTACAGGTGGAAAGGGTACCTTGGTTGCTTCTTGATGGAGGTGATTCAATGTCATGGACTTCCGGCCAACCAAAACGAAAGAAAATAAAGGGGGGCTCCCAATGGTGTAGTACGTTTTTAAAATTCAATTTATTCAAATAAAATCAGGGTCTAAAAATAGCATACACACTGTGGATACAGTGTGGGGCTAAGACAGAAAAAGATGGCGGCGGGATGCCGTCACCTAGTGCAAAGGTTCCAGTTCACAGGAATAACACCCGGGATCGAATCAGCGTCGGATGTTGTACGTGGTTGCTAGCGAGATGCTACGCGTTGCGTCACGTGACCTGATCCCTGATGAAGTCACGAGGTCACGTGACGCAACGCGTAGGATCTCGCTAGCAACCACGTACAACATCCGACGCTGATTTGATCCCGGGTGTTATTCCTGTGAACCAGAACCTTTGCACTAGGTGACGGCGTCCCGCCGCCATCTTTTTCTGTCTTTATCTTAAGCCCTTTCATGTAAGGGCAATGTGAGCACTCACACAGAGGGAATAAGTCTATTTGTGTATGATACAGTTTTGGAAACCCCATCACCCAAGCCACGTCACACATCTGTTTAAACACATTACTGTCTGGCTAGAAGTCAGGAGCCAGTGTTTAATACTGCTTCACCACTATTGGACAATTGTTTTGATATTACTTGATATATAATTTTTTTAATGGTTGTACACAGATCACGTGACACACCAGTTTAACACTTATGTATAACGATCATTGATTTATTTGTGTTTGCGCGAAATCCTATCCACAATATATATCTCGTAATGAGACCCAGTGGATCCATCGTCTCAAAACGATAAGCCCCCTGGGGTTAAATATCGAACTAGATCTCAACTGCTTCCTGTCCAATTTTTAGAACAATTTTTAGGAAGTGTTTGCATACATTTTCTTAATGTGATATTCATTTTAATGTGATACATATTTTATTGCGTCATTGACTTTTCATTATTGCCCTTTTTTCCTTTTTTTTCACTTTTGTATCAGTCTTTCTCTTTTCACTTTTTTCTTTTTCTTTTTATTTGTATTTTTATTTTCATTTTATTTTATTTTTATTTTTATTTTTATTTTTTATTTTATTTTTATTTTATTTTATTTTTATTTAATACTTTTTTTATTTTTATTTTTATTTTCATTGTTATTTTTATTCTTATTTTTATTTTTAATTTAATTTATATTTAATATTTTTCATTTTATTTTATTTCTATTTTCTTTTTTCTCCTTCTTTTTTATGTTCGAAGTCTTTAGAAAAGGTTTTTTGTTTATCATTCTACTATCTAGCCTGAAGTGACGTAATTGTTTGATTTTATCAAATCAACTAAATGGCGTTTTTGTCTCTCCTATGGATTGTACTCTATCCCTAGGAGCGACTCTTTTGTCCCACCAACAAAATGGCCGCTATGCCAATTTTGATTGGTTTCCTGGAGGGGTGTTTCTTCTCCGCCCCCTATTTAAGATGGCTCAGCTAGCCGGAAACTAGGTCCTTGATGACGCCCGGTGGGAGGGCGAAACGTTGACGCTGTTTCCGGTATCACTGACGTCATTTCCGGTCCTGTGGAACGCACACCAGGAAGAGCGTTTTTACACCCACAGCTCCATTTTGAGGCTTGTTTTATCTTACTTGTTGTAAGTACCCACTCCCTTCTTCAATAAAACCTTTTTAATGGTACTTCAGTATTAGTTTCCTTTTGTTTTTACTTCTGGGTACCTGCTGTGTTCTGGCTGAAAAACTCTTTAACCTCCTTGGCGGTAATCCCGAGCGTGACTCGGGTCTGACTTTTTCTGTCAGGAGCGGTAACCCCGAGTCACGCTCGGGGTAACATTGCAGAGCATCCAGCGGAGCCCTTACCTTCTCCTGGGTTCCAGCGATGCCCTCCACTGTCCTCGGCTGTGCTCCGCTGTGATCGCCAACGCGAACACCGCATCTCACTTCTGGTTCCGTTCCCTGCGAGCAGCAGCGGCGCACGGGAGCGGAACTAGGCGGGAAATTCAAAAAGTTCAAAAGTTCAAACACAAAACACACATATAAAAAGAGGTGATACAGTGTAATCTGAGAGGATTACATTGTATCATCTCAGATCTCACTGATACAGTGCCCCTTGCCCCAGTGCCCCTTGCCTCCAATAAAATATTGAGAAGATGGAATCCAAAAAGCGTAATTTTGCTACAAAATCACCTTTGGAGCAGTTGAATGACAGCGACAGCGACACGGAGTTGCTATCAGAACTGAACGAAAGTGAGTCGTGAGGAGATTTGTCATCTGACACTGATCTGACAAGTGACAGCGGTGACAGCGGTGATGATCCTGCACCTGACATCAGAGATGTGCGCACTTGGTGCCCTATTGAGTGCGATACGGACCAGGTAGCGCCCCCAAGATTTCCCTTCACTGGATCACCTGGGATGAAGGTTGAAGTTGAGCGTGACAACCCTCTGGCATACCTGCAATTATTTCTCACAGAGGAGGTAATAGAAAAAATTGTCACAGAGACAAATCGCTACCAAGAGCAGCAATCCGCTACGCTGCATGCCAGGTATGCCAAATTATTGGGAACAATTTCCAGCGGGCCTACGTGCCAGAAAGGGACGTCAGCATGGATGACAGTTTGATGGCCTACAAAGGACGCCTAAGCTGGATCCAGTATATTGCATCCAAAAGAGCGCGGTTTGGCATCAAATCATACACGCTCTGCGAGTCATCCACTGGGTACATATGGAGCTCGGTCATTTACACCGGTAAAGGCACGAAGTTCAACCCCAGGTACAGCAACTATGGGATGGCCACATCATCTGTCCTTACACTGCTGGAGCCATTACTGAACCAGGGATATTGTGTAACCATGGACAATTTCTATACGTCGCCGGAACTGTTTGAGGTTTTGATCCAAAACAAGACTGATGCCTATGGTACAGTTAGGCCTAACAGACGTGACATGCCATCTATGTTTGGCAAGAAAAAACTAAAACCCGGAGAAATGGTTGCCTGGCAGAAGGGTGAGATGATGGCAATACGTTGGCGAGACAAGAAGGACGTGTGTCTCATGAGCACTGTGCACAATACCTCCACTGCCACGGTCCACACAAAAGGTGGGAAAGATGTGCTGAAGCCACAAGTCGTGATAGACTATAATTGCACTATGGGAGGTGTCGATCGAGCCGATCAGGCAATGACCTTTTATCCGACTATGCGGAAACAGCAGAAAAAATATTACAAAAAGATTTTCAGGCATCTTCTGGAACAATGCCTTTGGAATGCTTACATCTTGTACCGAGCAGGGAGTGACAGGCCTCTTGTTCATTCAGATTTTATCTGGAAGGTGGCTGAGCAGATTTTTGTCAAACACCAGATGCCATCAGTAGACGTGAACAGACCTGGACAACGTGCTGTTGGTGTTGCCAACCCTGAACGCCTAACAGGTCGTCACTTTATGGACAATATACCGCCAACCGCAAAAAAGGCAGCACCTACCAGGATGTGCGTGGTTTGCTGTTCACACAGAGATGACAAGGGAAAAAAAATCTGAAAAGCAAGCAGGTTCTATTGTCCGGATTGTGAAGTCGGACTGTGTGCTGTACCTTGCTTCAAAATTTATCACACTCAGGATGTTTATTGAATTTTCTTTGTCTGACAAATTTCTTTAGTTTGTATTACATTATTGAATAAAATTATATTATTTAAAAATTTAAAATCATGATTTTGTGTTTCAAACTTTATCACATCTGGGATGTCTACTAGAGTCTTGTTTGGTCAGGTTTAAGTAAGTAATTACTAAGAATTGCAGGCCTATAATACATAGCATCAAATTTCCATGCAAAATAATTTTACCGCTTTCAGCACAAAATTCCAGACAGAATCATACCGCCAGGGAGGTTAAAGGATTTCCGGACCTGAAGGCATATCACCTTATCCGCCAGGATTCTTTACCAAGCTTTTAATGACCCACCAGACTGAAAAGCTGAGGGTCGTTCTAATCTGGTGAGTGGGGATACATGAGGGGGGGTTTCACACCTGAATTTCTCTGAAGCACCTTATATTTCCTTCACTTTGGATGTAGCACCTTTAGTCACTTTATTTGGGCTTTATTTTCACTTATTGTATTTTGGACTTTCTTTTTAGTTAACAAATTTTCACTTATTGTTTTTGCGAGTGCTTTATTCATGTTTATATGTTTTTCAAGTGATTAGCACTTTGTGTATAGCAGCTGCAATTTTTTGTTGCTTGATACACCATTAGCACAAGCGTATATATTTAGTATATATATTTTCACGTACACCAGGAATGGCCTGCGGTCAGATATAGGCTTGGCTAGAGTAGAATGCAGTGCATATATATACCGTATTTATCGGCGTATAACATGCACCCAAAGTTTAGGAGAGAATTTTAAGGAAAAAAACTTTTAGGAGGGAAGTTTAAGGAAAAGAAACTTACATTAAAATGCCCATCAATGCAGCCTCATCAGTGTTCATCTGCAGCCTTGTTAGTGTCATTGCAGCCTTTTCAGTGTCAGTGCAGCCTTGTCAGTGCAGCTTTGCCCCAGTGCAGCCTTGTCAGTGCAGCTTTGCCCCAGTGCAGTCTTGTCAGTGCAGCTTTGCCCCAGTGCAGCCTTGTCAGTGCAGCTTTGCCCCAGTGCAGTCTTGTCAGTGCAGCCTTGCCCCAGTGCAGCCTTGTCAGTGCAGTCTTGTCAGTGCAGCTTTTCCCCAGTGCAGCTTTGCCCCAGTGCAGCCTTGCCTCAGTGCAGCCTTGTCCCCAGTGCAGTCTTGTCCCCAGTGCAGTCTTGTCCCCAGTGCAGCCTTGTCCCCAGTGCAGCCTTGTCCCCAGTGTCCATGCCTACCGCCGCCATACACATGCATGTAGTTTTAAATATGGCGCCGCGGAGTTCGGAGGGACTCGGCGCCGGCGGAACTGAACGAACGCCGCCAAGATACACATAGTCGAGTGTATTCGGCTCTTTCCGGCGCCGCTCACAGTCCCGCCCAGTCCCGCCCTATGATGGACATAACACAGGTCCAATGGCGGTACTGGGCGTGACTGTGAGCGGCGCCGGAAAGAGCCAAATACACTCGACTATGTGTATCTCGGCTCTGTGATTTCGGCGGCGCTCGTTCAGCTCCGCCGAGTCCCTCCGAACTCCGCGGCGCCATATTTAAAACTACTCGCTATGTGAATGTAAATTGCTCACAATTAGCGGGGATCGGCGTATAACACGCACCCACGACTTTCCCCTGATTTTAAGGGGAAAAAAGTGCGTGTTATACGCCGATAAATACGGTATGTAGAAGACTGTATATATATTTATTGCACTGCAGATCACTGAATCACCTGCCTGCCTGAAAGTGTATTTTAAAACGTACACTAGGAATGGCCTGCAGTCAGATATAGGCTTGGCTAGACTGAAATGCAGTGGATATATATGTAGGAGACTGTATATATTTTATGCACTGCAGATCACTGAATCACCTGCCTGCCTGCCTGAAAGTATATTTGAAAACGTACACCAGGAATGGCCTGTAGTCAGATATAGGCTTGGCTAGACTAGAATGCAGTGGATATATATATGTAGGAGACGGTATATATATTTAATGCACTGCCGATCACTGAATCACCTGCCTGCCTGCCTGAAGGTGTATTTGAAAACGTACACCCGGAATGGCCTGCAGTCAGACATAGGCTTGGTTAGACTAGAATGCAGTGGATATATATGTAGGAGACTGCATATATATTTTATGCACTGCAGATCACTGAATCACCTGCCTGAAAGTATATTTGAAAGCGTACACCAGGAATGGCCTGCAGTCAGATATAGGCTAAACTAGAATGCAGTGGATATATATATGTAGGAGACTGTATATATATTTTATGCACTGCAGCTCACTGAATCACCTGCCTGCCTGAAGTATATTAGAAACAGTACACCAGGAACGGACTGCAGTCAGATCTAGCTAAACTGGATACAGTGGATATATATATATATATATATATATATATATATATATATATATATACAAGCCTGGATGTATATATATACTAAATACACTGCAGCTAACTGAATCACCTGCCTGCTCAATCTAAATGAAATGACACTCTCGGTCAACGCCAGCAACACACTACATAGGGCCGACGTGCAGATGGCCTTATATAGTGTGGGGCGTGGACTTAACCCCCTGAGCCATAATTGTCACAGTGCATTATGGGGCATGACGCGCCACTTAAATGTGGTGCGAACACCCCATAATGTTCGTATTTCGACGAACGAACAGCCAATGTTCGAGTCGAACTCATGTTTGACCCAAACATAAAGCTTATCCCTACTCTGCATTTTATTATTGTATATAGAACTTTTCTTGTATACTGTATCTGTTTATCACCTTGAGAAAGGGGACCCTTGTGCCCCTGAAACATTGGCAATTGACCCTTTGTCTGTCTGACATGAATCTTAAAAAAAACTTCATATTACTTTTGCCTGGAGTTCTGGTTATATTAGCAAAAAAAAGCTGGCAGGGTTTCTAACCTTCCACTACTCTGTTTACTGTTGAGATTTTTCCCTTACCTTCTATCAGGTATCACCATTGTTATGCCGCGTACACACACTCGGAAATTCTGACAACAAATGTTCGATGTGAGCTTGTTGTCGGAAATTCCGACAGTGTGTAGGCTCCATCGGACATTTACATGCCCTGCCTTTTATTGTGAAAAATAACTAACCTAAACAGTGTGAACCTAGATTAAATCATATACATGTAAAAAATTCACCAAATTAAGCCAAAACCATGTATCAAAACAGAAATCAGCTGACATATATCATATATGTTACAGAGTCCCCAAGCAAATGCATCCAAATCTTCTATCAATTGCCGTGATTGGCGTGCTCCTGTGTTCCTTCAATATGCATAAGTGACTGTGTGACACACCACCACCTGTAAGATTGGCCACTCACCAGATACTTCTCAAATAATGCACCTTTGGTTCATTCATGGGATAACCACTCCACCTTAGTAAACCTCTTCAACGGCTATACTTGGACTTTAGTATTCCTCATATAAAGATATATGGACAAAACGATCATCGCGCAATGCGTTTAAAACTATTTATTGTATAAAATCCAAAGAAGAAGTGTACACTCACATTTAAAAGTGCCCTCAAGCCGGCACAAAGCTAATCCAGCAGTTAGGGACGGGTGTAGGAACTATTGCATGGTTCGCCTGTATGAAGTGTGCGACCTCCGTGTTCAACTTGCGTTCCACCCCTCGTTCACGTTCGCGTCCTTACCAGCCATGGACGTATCCGATCACATGAGCAAAAAATCTCCCAGCAGCCTCTACGCGTTTCACATCATAGTATGCGTCATCAGGAAGCTTCCTGATGACACATACTATGATGCGAAACGCGTAGAGGCTGCTGGGAGATTTTTGCTGGTAAGGACGCGAACGGGAACGAGGGGTGGAACGCAAGCTGAACACGGAGGTCGCACACTTCAGTGGTTATCCCATGAATGAACCAAAGGTGCATTATTTGAGAAGTATCTGGTGAGTGGCCAATCTTACAGGTGGTGGTGTGTCACACAGTCACTTATGCATATTGAAGGAACACAGGAGCACGCCAATCACGGCAATTGATAGAAGATTTGGATGCATTTGCTTGGGGACTCTGTAACATATATGATATATGTCAGCTGATTTCTGTTTTGATACATGGTTTTGGCTTAATTTGGTGAATTTTTTACATGTATATGATTTAATCTAGGTTCACACTGTTTAGGTTAGTTATTTTTCACAATAAAAGGCAGGGCATGTGAATACTGAAAAGGGTGTATAGATGGGAGTAGCGCATTCACACACAATAATTAGCACTTTTAGCCCATTCTTATGAAAGGTTTTTTGAATGCAGCAGCTCTAAAATTATATTATAATTTGAGGGATATATTGGTTTTGCGCCGGTGACACACACATATTAGTCCATTGGACATTTGCTGTCAGAATTTCCGACAACAAAAATTTGAGAGCTGGATCTCAAATTTTCCAACAACAAAATCCGTTCTTGTAAATTCCAAGCGTGTAGACAATTCAGACGCACAAAATTCCACGTATGCTCTGAATCAAGTATGAGACGGAAGCGCTCGGTCTGGTAAAACTAGCGTTCGTAATGGAGATAGCACATTCATCACGCTGCAAATTTTTAAATCTTTTTAATGCAGTCAGAAGAGATGGTCAGACCTGAAATTGAGGGAGCACGATCAGTACAGAAGCATCAGGAAACTGCTTCTAAAAAGTAAGTAGTTGTCCTGTGTTCCTATTATTATTATTACTTGCATGCTGCTCCATGTGCTTTTCTTTACTGTTGTACATTTTAAAATGACAACTTTCGTTCGCCCACTAATACAATGTTTTTGGCAGATGCAGGTTAACTACATTTGGTCATGCCTATTTGTATTAAAAGAAGTTTATTACATTGTTGTCTAGATGGGTTTGTAACTAGAATGAAATGCAAACTTGATTCAGTGTAAGGAGAGGACACTCAGCAGCTGTTTACACATCTGGACGCAGGAGCACTAGTGTGGGACACCAGAACAAACTTTTTAGGGTGTTCCACACATACTAGGGGTGTCTCCATGTGTGAAAATTGTCCAAAAAAGGTAAGTATTCCAGCTTCAGAAAGGGAAAAAATAATGTCTTCAGCTTGGAACTCTGCCAAAACAGACAATTGGACGATACTTCCAAGCAATGTTTCATATTCCTATTTCTGGCATCAAATATCTGTGTGCTAAGTATATCTTTTTTTTTAAATTCACATAGGGGAGAAAAGAATCGGGACATCTGAGGACACCAGGAACCCCACACCTCATAAAGAAGGGGAACTCCCCACACCACAACCTGAGGATAAGGAGGGAGGCGTTTATGAAGTGGGCGAAATAGTGACCACAACAGGACAGTGTCTGAGACCACAGCTTCAGCTAATAGATGTATGACTGCATATTTATAATACATGGTGTGTTTTTTTTTTAGGTGATGTGGATGTTGTGGAAGAAGAATCTCATTTCACAAGTGCAAGTGCCCAGATCCTCATTAGTAGGGATGAGCCGAACACCCCCCTGTTCGGTTCGCACCAGAACATGCGAACAGGAAAAAAGTTCGCTCGAACACGCGAACACCGTTAAAGTCTATGGGACACGAACATGAATAATCAAAAGTGCTAATTTTAAAGGCTTATATGCAAGTTATTGTCATAAAAAGTGTTTGGGGACCTGGGTCCTGCCCCAGGGGACATGGATCAATGCAAAAAAAAGTTTTAAAAACGGCCGTTTTTTCAGGAGCAGTGATTTTAATAATGCTTAAAGTCAAACAATAAAAGTGTAATATCCCTTTAAATTTCGTACCTGGGGGGTGTCTATAGTATGCCTGTAAAGGGGCGCATGTTTCCTGTGTTTAGAACAGTCTGACAGCAAAATGACATTTGGAAGGAAAAAACTCATTTAAAACTACTCGCGGCTATTGCATTGCCGACAATACACATAGAAGTTCATTGATAAAAACGGCATGGGAATTCCCCCCAGGGAAACCCCGAACCAAAATTAAAAAAAAAAAAAATGACGTGGGGGGGTCCCCCTAAATTCCATACCAGGCCCTTCAGGTCTGGTATGGATATTAAGGGGAACCCCGGCCAAAATTAAAAAAAAAAATGACGTGGGGTTCCCCCTAAATTCCATACCAGACCCTTCAGGTCTGGTATGGATTTTAAGGGGAACCCCGCGCCAAAAAAAAAAAAAAAAAACGGCGTGGGGTCCCCCCAAAAATCCATACCAGACCCTTATCCGAGCACGCAACCTGGCAGGCCGCAGGAAAAGAGGGGGGGACGAGAGTGCGGCCCCCCCCCTCCTGAACCGTACCAGGCCACATGCCCTCAACATTGGGAGGGTGCTTTGGGGTAGCCCCCCAAAACACCTTGTCCCCATGTTGATGAGGACAAGGGCCTCATCCCCACAACCGTGGCCGGTGGTTGTGGGGGTCTGCGGGCGGGGGGCTTATCGGAATCTGGAAGCCCCCTTTAACAAGGGGACCCCCAGATCCCGGCCCCCCCCCTGTGTGAAATGGTAAGGGGGTACTTACCCCTACCATTTCACTAAAAAACTGTCAAAATAGTTAAAAATGACAAGAGACAGTTTTTGACAATTCCTTTATTTAAATGCTTCTTCTATCTTCCTTCATCTTCTTCTTCTTCTGGTTCTTCTGACTCTTCTGGTTCTTCCTCCGGCGTTCTCGTCCAGCATCTTCTCCGCGGCGTCTTCTATCTTCTTCTCCTCGGGCCGCTTCGCACCCATGGCATTGGGGGGGAGGCTCCCGCTCTTCTCTTCATCTTCTTCTTCATCCTCTTCTCTTCTTCATCTTCTTCATCTTCATCTTCTCTTCTTTTCTTCTGCGGGCCGCTCCGCATCCATGCATGGAGGGAGGCTCCCGCTGTGTGATGGCGTCTCCTCGTCTGACGGTTCTTAAATAACGGGGGGCGGGGCCACCCGGTGACCCCGCCCCCTCTGACGCACGGTGACTTGACGGGACTTCCCTGTGACGTCACGGGGAATGCCACAGGGAAGTCCCGTCATGTCCCGTGCGTCAGAGGGGGGCGGGGTCACCGGGTGGCCCCGCCCCCGTTATTTAAGAACCGTCAGACGAGGAGACGCCGTCACACAGCGGGAGCCTCCCTCCATGCATGGATGCGGAGCGGCCCGCAGAAGAAAAGAAGAGAAGATGAAGATGAAGAAGATGAAGAAGAGAAGAGGATGAAGAAGAAGATGAAGAGAAGAGCGGGAGCCTCCCCCCCAAT
Organism: Aquarana catesbeiana; assembly: GCF_042186555.1. Classification (NCBI taxonomy): domain Eukaryota; kingdom Metazoa; phylum Chordata; class Amphibia; order Anura; family Ranidae; genus Aquarana; species Aquarana catesbeiana. The sequence goes on along the minus strand of NC_133331.1, from coordinate 129,555,232 downwards.
GCCATGGGTGCGGAGCGGCCCGAGGAGAAGAAGATAGAAGACGCCGCGGAGAAGATGCTGGACGAGAACGCCGGAGGAAGAACCAGAAGAGCCAGAAGAACCAGAAGAAGATGAAGGAAGATAGAAGAAGCATTTAAATAAAGGAATTGTCAAAAACTGTCTCTTGTCATTTTTAACTATTTTGACAGTTTTTTAGTGAAATGGTAGGGGTAAGTACCCCCTTACCATTTCACACAGGGGGGGGGCCTGGATCTGGGGGTCCCCTTGTTAAAGGGGGCTTCCAGATTCCGATAAGCCCCCCGCCCGCAGACCCCCACAACCACCGGCCACGGTTGTGGGGATGAGGCCCTTGTCCTCATCAACATGGGGACAAGGTGTTTTGGGGGGCTACCCCAAAGCACCCTCCCAATGTTGAGGGCATGTGGCCTGGTACGGTTCAGGAGGGGGGGGCTGCACTCTCGTCCCCCCCTCTTTTCCTGCGGCCTGCCAGGTTGCGTGCTCGGATAAGGGTCTGGTATGGATTTTTGGGGGAACACCACGCCGCTTTTTTTTTTTTTTTTGGCGCGGGGTTCCCCTTAAAATCCATACCAGACCTGAAGGGTCTGGTATGGAATTTAGGGGGAACCCCACGTCATTTTTTTTTTTTAATTTTGGCCGGGGTTCCCCTTAATATCCATACCAGACCTGAAGGGCCTGGTATGGAATTTAGGGGGACCCCCCCCACGTCATTTTTTTTTAAATTTTGGTTCGGGGTTTCCCTGGGGGGAATTCCCATGCCGTTTTTATCAATGAACTTCTATGTGTATTGTCGGCAATGCAATAGCCGCGGGTAGTTTTAAATGTGTTTTTTCCTTCCAAATGTCATTTTGCTGTCAGACTGTTCTAAACACGGGAAACATGCGCCCCTTTACAGGCACACTATAGACACCCCCCAGGTACGAAATTTAAAGGGATATTACACTTTTATTGTTTGACTTTAAGCATTATTAAAATCACTGCTCCTGAAAAAACGTCCGTTTTTAAAACTTTTTTTTGCATTGATACATGTCCCCTGGGGCAGGACCCGGGTCCCCAAACACTTTTTATGACAATAACTTGCATATAAGCCTTTACAATTAGCACTTTTGATTTCTCCCATAGACTTTTAAAGGGTGTTCCGCGGCATTCGAATTTGCCGCGAACACCCCAAATTGTTCGGTGTTCGGCGAACTTGCGAACAGCTAATGTTCGAGTCGAACATGAGTTCGACTCGAACTCGAAGCTCATCCCTACTCATTAGGGAGATAATGGGGTGCAATTGGGATTTAGACAAGTTAAAGTAAAACATCAGTGATGTTCAACAAAAAATGAAGAACATCATTGATGTTTTAGGCCTAATCTAAAACACACAAAAATTGTACCGTTTTGTCTAATTTTGTATTTTAAATCAAGTTTTAAAGTATTCTAAAAGCCAAATTTTGAAGATGCACACAGTGGGGTTTATTTACTAAAGCTAGAGAGTGCAAAATTAGGCTCACTTCTGCAGAGAAACCAATCAGCTTTCAAGTTATATTGCCAAAGCTTAATTGAACAAGCTGAAGTTAGAAGCTGGCTACCATGCACAGCTGCACCAGATTGTGAGCGCTCCAGTTTTAGTAAATCTCCCCCCGTGTGTCAACATGTGCTGTCTGCCATCACAGGATATCAAGGTACGCGTTTTGTGGGTGCAACCCCTTTCTCGCAACTCAAGTAGGTGAGAGAAAGGGATTGCAGCTAGCACATGTTGACATTAGGCATGGGGTCAGGAGGGAAATCCCCATTTTGAGTCCCAATTTGTGTGCATCTTCAAAATTTGGCTTTTACAGGGGTGACATCACCCCATCTGATAAAGGCAAGATCAACAAAGTTTTGACATTAATGTCTGATATTGCCTTCACTTTATCAAAGTTGAACTTTGTAAGTTCCTGAGTTGTGTATGTTTTATGGTTTTAAACTTGCCTGTTTAACCAAAAAAAGGGTATTTCTAATGTAAAAAAAAAAAAATGTTATACACCAAAGATGTTGGTTTGTTCAAAAACCCTTTTATAACGCACATATGAATGTGCTTTGAGTAAAATGTTTTCGACTCAACAATGTGTGGCTTCTTCTTTCAATGCTCTATACCAGTTTTTGGAGTAAGTTGGTGTTCACAGTGACAATGGGGGTTATTTACTAAAGTCAACTCCACTTTGCACTACAAGTGCACTTCCAGTGCATTTGTAGTGCAAAGTGGATTTTCCTTTAATAAATAACCCCCACAGTGTTGTAAAATTTGCCCCAATCAGCACATTTTCGTGATTCAAAACAATTAATTCATGGTGCTGAAAAGGATGATTTTTTAATCATTAATGCATCACATACATTAACAACAAAAACAATGTGCGTGTAGCAGACCCACAACATAATAGTTAGCTGAAGAAGAGATTGTCACCTCATGTATCCAAAAAACTACATTTGCACTATTGAAGAAAATGGCCAAAAAGAAAAGCCTATTGGAGAACCTAGGAGACAGCCAAAAGAAACACAAGCAGTAAATCAAATGAAATATTAGTTCTGTTTCAAAAATAGATTTATTTAAAAAATGTCTCAGACATTTGCTGGCATATCAATGGCCCCCATACCCGCAAAGTATTCCATATATTTTTGCCACACTTCGCGTGCGCTCTGGGGGGGGCAAGACAGGACGGCCAGGTTCAAGTGCCGTCAGGGTTGACTGATTGGGAAATCCAGCCTCAGGCCCAACTGAGGCCACATAGTTTGAAGCATTTTTCCTTAAAAAGTTGTGCATAATGCAGCAGGCAAGCACTATATGGTTGAGGTTATATTCCGCCATGTGTATGGGTGTTCGAAATAACCGGAACCGGCTGGCCATTATGCCGAAAGCATTCTCCACCACTCTTCTGGCTCTGGCCAGTTGGTAGTTAAAAACCCTCTGGTCCGGGATGAGGGTCCTCATGGGGAATGGCTGCATCAGGTGTTCTGCAAGCCCAAATGCTTCACCAGCGACAAAGACGAACGGGAGTCCTGCCACGTTATCGTCCGCAAGTGGCAATCCCAAGCCACCACTCTGGAGTCATCTAGAGAACTCGGTCTGGGCGATGACTCCACCATCCGACATCCGGCCATTCTTCCCCACGTCCACATACAAAAACTCGCATGTTGCTGACACCACCACCAACATCACTATACTATTAAACCCCTTATAGTTATAATATGTTATATAAGACCCCAAGTTGGGGGGTGGGACGATGTGGACATGTTTCCCATCGATTGCCCCTCTGCGGTTGGGGAAGTCCCACCGCTGGGCAAATTGGGAAGCCACAGTCTGTCATCGCTGTGGTGTTGAAGGAAACTGTGGAGTTAAACAATAAAAAAAGAAATTAGTACTTTTACACATAACATTGCAAGCAGATTGGACACAAACATTCTTGGCCAACATCAGTCTAACATTTATTTTAAGGAGTATTTAAAGACAAAAGTATAAGGTCCACTTATCAGATTCCTCACCCCCTCTGATGGCCCATTGTAAAAATTTTAGGGGGGGAGATGTTTTTGGACAGGTTACCCTCTCCACTTCATTGAGAGCTTAATGCATACATAATTTGTGTTACTTTGGCCAGCCCCTCCTTACTTACACTATTGGCAGACCACCGCACAGGTAAGAAGTTTTATAATAAAAATAACAATACACACTGTACAAATGGAAGCATATTTTTACATTCTGCAATTACCTATCACAATAATAGGAGAACAAACTTTAAACAGTACCATTTGAAAGTATTCAGGCAGGCCCTTTCACTACATGCTTTGGTGAATTCATCAATAAATATGACCACAAAAGAGGTAGGTATAGTGTGTATGGGTTGGCAAAGTCAGCAGATAGAATATTGGTATCGGTTGACTTAGCGGTTGGGGGAGGGAGGGTTTCAAATGAGTTTGGGACCCCAAAAAAAAGCCTCTTGCACTCTGCCTGAATTTAAAGACAGAAATAACATTTGTACACATTTTAGGGGGTATTTAGGGTAAAGCACTACAATGTAGCTGACAAAATACATTGTTAAGTGACTAGGCTAGGTGTGTATGGGCCCAGGATAGCATGCTGGGGAGGTTAGTGAAGGCAAATATGCATGAAGGACAAAAAACTTTAAAAACTTCCAGCATGCATGAGGACAAAGAGGACATTCACAGCATATTACAATCATGGTAATTAGGGAATGATGAAATAAATACAATACATTAGCAAGCATTAAATACATAGAATGTGATGTTAAAGGAGAAAACTTACCTTAATATAGTCCTTCTGCAGGACATGAATTATGGCAGAACAGGTCTCTGGAATAATGATCCCCAGAGCCTGGGGGGGAGGTGTCTGTTGAGAACTTGATGTCCTGCAGTCTTCTCCCCGTCGCCAAGTACCGCAATGTGGCGACGAGCCTTTGTTCAGGAGTGATGGCTTGCTGCATGCAGGTGTCCTGCTTTGTAATATAAGGGGACAGCAAAGCCAACAAACGATGAAAAACGGGGTCCGTCATCCAGAGATAATTCCTGAAATCATCAGGATCTCCCGCAACAAAGGCATTTGAGAGAATTGGTCACGCTGGAGTAACCAATTCTTGGTCCATGAACTCCTCCCCGCCCTATTCATGGACTGGGCTTGGGTCAAAGTAAGAACCCCAACACCAAGCCCCTGCACAGCACAAACTCTACGATGCGTACGTACCCACAACATGGCTAGAAAACGGTCGGCTGGTCAGAACGAACTAACAGAACGCACTGAAAAACAGAAAGGCCTGAGAAGAGCGAGCTGAAAATCAGAAACGAGCGGACAAGAATGCACTGAAAACCAGATATGAACTGACTACACGAACTGAAAAACAGTTACGAACCCACAAGAACAAACTAAAGAGCAGTAACGGACTGAAAAGCACTAGACTGAAAAACACAATTTGTCTCTCACCAAACTTCTACTAACACGAGATAAACACGAGATTAGCAGAAGGAGCCCAAAGGGTGGTGCACTTGGTATTGAACTTCCCTTTTATAGTGCCGTCGTACGTGTTGTACGTCAGCGCGTTCTTGGCGATAGGAATTTCCGATCGTGCGACCATGTGTAGGCAAGACATGTTTGAGCCAACATCTGTCGGTAAAAAATCCAGGATTTTGTTGTCAGAATGTTCGATCGTGTGTACGCAGCATTACTGTAACAACAAAAGTTTCATCTAGAATTATACTTTAAGTTGTCTTTTCAATTTTACAGATCAAAAATACATTTACAAACTGAATCATATCTCTGTTTCTACACAAAGATCATTCATTAGAATCTGCTTTTATTTCTTCTGCTTTGGCCCTTTGTTTTGTAGCTTGTATTTCCAGTGAACCATTTGACAACTAATGCAGCGTACACACGTGCAGACTTTTCGACCGGACTGGTCCGACGGACCGAGTCTGGTGGACAATCCAATTGTGTGTGGGCTTCATCGGACCTTCAGCGGACTTTTCCAGTCGAAAATCTGACGGGCTTTAGATTTGGAACATGCTTCAAATCTTTACGTGGTAACTCCGCCGGACCCAGAAATCCGCTCGTCTATATGCTAGTCCGATGGACAAAAAAACGACGCATGCTCAGAAGCAAATACGAAACGGAAGCGCTCGGTCTGGTATAACTAGTGTTCGTATTGTAGGTAGCACATTCCTCACGCTGCAAATTCTGTGATCGTTGAATGCAGCGCATTAATTGTCTTCTTTATAATGCTAGAAGAACGAAGTTGTTTTGCTGTTCATATTCACACAGAGTTCTCACAAACTGATTTCTGGATTATTTCTCTTGATCTCATGAATGATATTGTATTTGTTAAAAGCCATATCTTCATACTAATGTTTACACAATTGTTTTTCGGGATCTTTTTTTAGGATTGTTTCAAAATAATTTTTTCCTTATCTCCATATATCTTTTTTTTTGTTTGTAAAGTTACCACAAAGAACCATTTCTTTTTATTTGTTTCTATTTTTATTTTTTGTTGTAAATTTACCACAAAGAACCATTTCTTTTTATTTCTTTTTATTTTTATTTTTTGTTGTAAATTTACCACAAAGAACCATTTTGTTTTTTGTTTTGTTTTTTTGTAAAGTTACCACAAAGAACCATTTCTTTTGTACATTTTTGTTTTGGTATAAAGTTACCACTAAGAACCTTATTTTGGTATTTTTTTTATTTTTTTTATTTTTTGTTGTAAAGTTACCTCAAGAACATTATATATTTTTTTGTTTTTGGAACCTCAAGGAGGTTGTTGTCCCTTGTTAATTTGACATTGTCTATAAAAAATTGATGTTAATAAAAACACATAAAGTATTTCCCTAAAATAAAATATCCATTTATTTATAGTAAACAAAATAAAGATGAAGTCAACGCTGGAGAAACTTTTTTAATTTGTGAAGACTTTTGCCCCCAGGGCACACATCAAGTCTGTGGAAAAGAAAATTGGGATCTTGAGGAGTCCATATAATAGGGAGCACAATCTGGTCCAGGAATCCCAGAGATCAAGAGCAGCAGCAGATGACATATATGTCCCCAGGCTGTGGTAGTACACCAGCCTGCGTCTTCTGTCAGACCAGACTGAAGCCAAGTCATCACTTTCTTCTCTTAGTTCCAGCCTTCCCTCCACGCTGGCCTGCACCCTTCTCTGCAGCCTCGGCTCTGGTGGTTGACTTGTGGCAGGAGGAGGAGGGGCTTGCTCGTTTATTTGTGTGTTGACAGTTAACTCTCCCTTCAGCCCCTTGTGAAGGACATCAGAAAAAAGTTTTTCACACAGGAGGCGTTGTCCCTTCTCCATTTCCAGCAACCTGCTGGATATATAGGAGCCATAGGCCTCTTCAGCTTCAGGGGGGCTCTTGAGGAAATTAGTTGCTTCTCTCATGAGGCGCAGTGATCCCTCCTCTGTCACCGTCCCCTTTCTGGGCCTTTTTGTATGAAGGCGAAGGGGAGGAACCTGTGATTGTGTGAGGCCCCTACTGGGCCCGGCCACCTGCTGGCTGACACTAACCCCTGCCTCCTCCTGGATGACACTGGGCTCGGCCTCCTCCTGGATGACACTTTCCACACCTTCCCCCTGGTTTATCTCATCCTGTGTATAATAAAAGGGACATAGTTTGAGTTGTTGTTTCATCAAGGACACACAATTTTCAGCTCATGACTTGCAAATTCAATGTTAATACATATAAAAGAGTATCAATCTGACACCAGCATTTTTTAAAGCTGGTGACAAACATTTTTGGCCACTACTGTCAATTGATATGTATACATAATTTTTGGATAAAATCCTTAATAGTTAATCATTTATAACATCTAGTTAACATCATTAATATTAGGACACTAAATATGTCTAAAAATAATTTACCTAACTCCAGATGGTCACATCCGGTTCTTCCAGGATGGAAGACCCAGCTTGGTCCTCATCAGCCTCTGCTGGGGTGGAGGGAAGGGTGCATGGAAGGGTGGAGGGAAGGGTTGAAAGTGATGCCCTGGCTTTAGTCTGGTCATCAAGAAAACGTAGTTTATCGTAGTACCACAGCCTGGGTACATATACATCATCTGCTGATGCTCCTGATCTCAGGAAATTCTGGATCTTGTTATGTTCCCTGCTATATATATTTCGCAAGATCCCAATTTTAGTTTCCACAAACTTAAAGGTTGCTTCTGGGATGAAAGTCTGCACAAATGCAAGGAGTTTCTCCAGCGTTGCCTTCCTTGTTGCTTTAATATAATATGCAGGGTGTTTGACCTCCCATAAATTCCTCATCTCCCTGTATTTCTCAATAAATGGCATCAGAAATTCAGGGTCCTTAAATTTGGCATTCATGTTTTCTGTAAAACATAATACACAAGACAAAAACACTAATGTTTAGGCTAAATTCTCCTAATCTTATCCCAACACAGGCCTCATCAATCTTTAAGCTGTATAGGCTGCTACAAAGTTACAAAAATCTACCTTCATTTTGGATGCTCGCAACTTCAGTTCCTCTATCCTCCACGCACAGAACGTACGTACGGCACATGCGTGGTAGCTTTATATACACTGCGCATGCGCGAAACTCTGCCTGCGTTGCCTGCCCCGACGTCCTTTTTTAACGAATATTCTCCGCCCCCTTGTCTCTACGCACAGAACGTATGTAAGGCACATGCGTAGTAGCTTTATATACACTGCGCATGCGTGAAACTCTGCCTGCGTCGCCCGCCCCTGATGTTCTTTTTTAATGAATATTCTCCGCCCCCTTGTCTCTATGCACAGAACGTACGTACGGCACATGTGCTGCACATGCGTGAAACTCCGCCTGCGTTGCCCGCCCCTGACATTCTTTTTTAACGAGTATTCTCCGCCCCTTCTCTCTACGGTGCGCAGTAGGAGCAATAATGGTGGAGACACAGCAGGTGTGTATTACCTCAGGTAGCAAGGAAAGCCCGGAGCCCAGAACATCCCGATCCAGGAAGGGGAGACTTAAGGCCTCCAATATGGCCTTTGAAGAGATGGTGGAGATGGTGGCAATTTTGAGAAAAAAAGATTATGATGGGAAGCATGGACCGTACGCCCGGCCTAATTTAAGAAAGGCAAAAATAATGGCGAAAGTGGTGAAGACCTTGCATCTTCGTTTTGGGGTACGGCGCTCTAAAGATCAGCTTAGGAAACAATGGTCCGACCTCAAACTCCGGGAGCCGGATCAGTACAGACAAATCCAGAAAGTGCTTAAAAAAAGTAAGTACTTGTCGTGTGTTCATATTCTGTTTATTACCTTGCATACTGCTCTATGTGCTTTTCTTTAACGTACGAGTTTATAACGTTTAACGATTGTAGTAAACATCGTTCGTAGTAAACATTATATGTATGTGTATATCTATATCTATATCTATCTATAGATATATATATCTATACATATCTATATATATATATATAGTTTTATATATATATATATATATATACACACACACATATATATATATATATATATATATATATATATATATATACACACAATGTATTTAGTTGATACAGAGTTTAAACAACATTTTGTTCTTGGTAATTTGTCTTATTAAAAGAAGTTTAGGACATTGTTGTCTAGATGTCTTTTGAAACTAGAATGAATATCAAACTTCATTCAGTGGAATGTAAAGAGAGGACACTCAGCAGCTGTTTACACATCTGGACACAGGAGCACTAGTGTGGGACACCAGAATACTTTTTTTGGGTAACCTACACAGGTGCTCCAGTGGATACTTGTTGGGGTGTCTCTATCTGTGAAACGTGGCCAAAAAAGGTAAAGTATTCCAGCTTGTTTCGAAGGGAATTTTAATTATGTCTTCAACTAGGAACTCTGCCCAAACAGACAATTTGTACACCACTTCACTACAATGTTTCATATTACTATTCCTGGACTCAAATTGTCACGGGCAAGTACTCACCGAGGCCGAGATGCCGAGAGCGGCTCGCCCTTACGACCACGCGCACCCAGACCCCCGAAATGGGTACAGGAGGCTGAGGGCACGCGGAGGCACGGGCTTCCGGAAGGATAGTGGGTTCAGAAGCTGGAAGCGGGTGTCCTGGGATCCGCAGGGAGCAGGGCTGGAAACACAAGCAGAGGTTAGGGAACAGGCAGGTAATAATCAGGGTGTCACAAGATCCAACAGCGCGGTGGTTAAGCAGTCCAGGGTTCGGTACACGGGTCTGGCAGGTTAAATCAAGATAGTCCAGCAGAGTAGTGGTTAAACAGGCCAGGGGTTTGGTACACGGATCAGGCAGGTTATTGATAGTATTGTCCAGCAGAGTAGTAGTAGTTAAACAGGCCAGGGTTCGGTACACAGATCAGGCAGAGGTACAAGGGACAATCCGGGAGAGTAGTGGTTAACAGTCAGCAGAGGTTTGGTACACAGATCAGGCAAAGGTACTTAGGGACAATCCGGGAGAGTAGTGGTTAATCAGACTAGCAGAGGTTCGGTACACAGATCAGGCAGAGGTACAAGGAAACACGGGCTCAGAGAACTGGGGAGAGCTGACGACAAACCAGCAACCCGACTGGGTGCTGGAGCCGTCAGATATAGCCCCCCTGCCCGGCGAGCGCGTCAGTGTGACGCGCTACCGGGCACCCGCACGGGCTACGGCGCGCACACGGGGACCGCCGTGCACCCGCGCGCGCCGCACCATCAGGCCGCGGACAGGTGTGCGGCGAAGCGCTCGTCCTGTGCGCATGCGCACCGGAGCCCGGCGAGCGGAGACGCTTCCTGGCTCCTGACAGTGCCCCCCTCCTAAGGGCGGACACTGGACGCCTAGGCTGGCCATTAGTTCCGGATGGTCTTGATGAAACGCTCGAATTAACTGTGGAGCGTGCAGATTCCTGGCGGGCTCCCAGGAATTATCTTCGGGGGGGTACCCCTTCCATTGAATCAGGTACTGTAACTGTCTGCCCCTCTTCCGGCAACCAAGAATGGATTCCACTTCGAATTCATTCTCGCCATCGATTCTGACTGGCGGAGGAGGAGGTTCTTTTCTTCCTGGAAAAGGGCTGGGTACCACAGGCTTCAATAGCGACACGTGGAAAACGGGGTGAATCCGATATGTCTTGGGAAGTGTCAATTCCACAGCTACCGGGTTGATAATCCTCCTGACTTGGAAAGGCCCAATGAATTTAGGCCCGAGCTTTCGAGATGGCAGCGGTAATCTCAGATTAACGGTGGACAGCCAGACCTCGTCTCCTATGTCAAATCTTGGGTTCGCTTTTCTGCCCCGGTCGTACTGTTTCTTGTAGTCCTCCTGGGTTCTGCGTAATGTGTCTTGAATTTTTTGAAAGTTGGATTGTAACGAAGTTATCCTATCCTGGACTGCAGGAACTGCCGTTTCGGGGATGTTGTTAGCGAAGGATGTGGGATGGAACCCGCAATTGGTCCAGAAAGGAGTCTGGTTGGTGGAGGCATGGATAGAGTTATTGTACGCAAATTCAGCGTAGGGGAGGAGGCTCGCCCAATCATCCTGAGAACCCGAGCAGAAGCATCGGAGGTACTGCTCTAGCGTCTGATTGGTCCTCTCTGTCTGGCCATTGCTTTGGGGGTGATAAGCTGAAGAAAGACAAATGTTGATACCCAAAGCCTTGCATAGTTCCCTCCAGAATTTGGACGTGAACTGGACGCCTCTGTCCGACACGATGCTCCTTGGTATCCCATGGAGCCTAACAACCTCCTTTAGAAAGATGTTGGCTGTGTCTACGGCAGAGGGAGTACCCCTCATGGGCAGAAAGTGGGCCATTTTGGAAAGGCGGTCGACAACAACAAGGATGGTGGAGAAACTCTCTGAGTTGGGTAGGTCAGCGATGAAGTCCATGGACACATCAGCCCATGGTCGTTCCGGAATGGGCAAAGGTCTGAGCAGACCCCAGGATTTGGTGTTTTGGCCCTTGTTTCTCTGGCACAGGGGACAGGATGCCACATATTCCCTACAATCCCTTCTCCAACCTGGCCACCAAAAAGAACGAGAAAGGAGCTCAGCCGTCTTCTTATTCCCAAAATGTCCTGCCATCTTGTGATCATGACACATCTGAAGGGCTAAGGGCCGAGTCACTTGTGGTACAAATATTTTTCCTTTAATCCAGAAAAGATCTTCATATCTTTTCAGGGAATGCACAGCTGGTTCCGTACATGCGCCTGATGAAGATTTGATGGAGGATATTAAGTCTGCTTGAGTTAGTCCGAGGAAATTTTGAGGAGAGAGGATCGTGCTGGGTGTTGGTATTTGGGAATCTGCGGAAAACATCCGTGAAAGGGCATCAGCCTTCCCGTTCTTTGCCCCAGGTCTGTATGCTATGTGGAAATTAAAGCGAGAGAAGAATAGGGCCCAACGGGCTTGGCGGGGTTTTAACCGTCTTGCTGTTCTGAGGTACTCGAGATTTTTGTGATCCGTAAAGATCATCACCGGATGAACTGCCCCCTCCAGCAGATACCTCCATTCCTCCAAAGCAAACTTTATAGCCAACAGCTCTCTGTCACCCACGTCGTAATTAAGTTCCGGTGGGCTGAGTCTCCGAGAAGCGAAAGCTACTGGATGTAGGATGGCCTTTGGTCCCTGTCTCTGGGAAAGAATTGCTCCGGTTGCGATTTCCGATGCGTCTACCTCCAGTACGAAGGGTTGAGTCGGGTCAGGATGGCAGAGGATTGGAGCGGAACTGAATAGTTCTTTTAACTTAAGGAAAGCCTCTTGGGCAGCTGCGGACCACTGGAAAGAATGATGCTGCCGAGTTAGTTGGGTAATAGGTGCCACAATGGCCGAGAATCCCACGATAAATTTCCGATAGAAATTGGCGAATCCTATAAACCTCTGTACTCCTTTTTTATTAGATGGAGCTGGCCACTCCTGAATTGCCTGAACCTTCTGGGGGTCCATTGCAACCCCATTGGTGGAGAGTATAAATCCCAAGAATTGTATGGTTGATCTCTCAAACTCACACTTTTCGGCTTTCAAGTATAGCTTGTGTTGCAGAAGAATAGCAAGAACCGTTTTAATGTGCCTCCTGTGCATCTCTAGCGTGGGGGAAAAGATGAGAATATCGTCCAGATATACCACAAGGAAGTCATCTAGATATTGTCGAAATATGTCGTTCACTAGATGCTGGAAGGTGGCTGGAGCATTGCAGAGGCCGAATGGCATCACTAAATATTCAAAGTGACCGAATCTGGATCTAAAGGCCGTCTTCCATTCGTCTCCAGCCCTGATCCTGACGAGATTGTAGGCCCCTCGGAGGTCGAGTTTAGAGAACACCTTGGCCGATCGGAACCTCTGGAATAACTCAGGAATGAGCGGCAACGGGTACCGGTTCTTAATTGTGATGTTGTTAAGTTGTCGATAGTCTACGCAGGGTCTTAGGGTACCATCTTTCTTCCCAACGAAAAAGATACCCGCTCCGGCGGGTGAGGATGAAGGGCGGATGAAACCTTTCTCAAGATTTTCGTCTATGTACTGCTTTAGAGCCTCCAGCTCGGTTTCAGAAAGGGGAAATATCCGGCCAAATGGAATCTCGGAACCAGGAAAAAGGTCAATTGGACAGTCGTAGGCCCTGTGAGGTGGCAGGCGGTCAGCCATTTGTTTACTGAAAACCTCTTGAAACTCGAGATACTCGGAGGGGACGTGTTGGAGGTTGTTTGGCGGTACCACCATTGTGGCGCAAACCTTGGAATCCGGAAGCAGGCAGTGTTGAGAGCAATACTGAGAAGAGAAGGATACTGACTTGGTGCTCCATTTGATTAGTGGATCGTGAGCTTGTAACCATGGTAAGCCAAGTATGATGGGAAAGATTGGTGAACGAATTAGGTCAAGCCGTAAGAACTCCCGGTGGCCGGAGTCTGTGACTACTGAAATAGGTTGGGTCTCCTGGGTGATGGGACCAGAGCAAGGAAGGGATCCGTCGGCCAGATGTATTTGTAGATCCTGCTCTTTGGTTTGTAGAGGGATCTTCAATCTGTGTGCCAAGGTGGAATCTATGAAACAACTGCAGGCCCGGGAATCAACGATGGCCTGCAGGCGAGTCTCCCTTTCCGGAAGCTGCAGAGAAACAAACAACATCACATAAGCCTTGGGAATGTTATTGTTAGGAAAGTTCAATATGTTTGACTGAGGAAACTTACTAGGCCTGATCGGACAGCTGCGCAGGAAGTGTCCGGTTCCTCCGCAGTAGAGGCAAAGGTTAGACTGCCGTCTGCGCTGTTTCTCCTCGGAGGTCAACGGACCTCGGACCAAACCGAGCTGCATTGGTTCGACCTCAGGGACCAATGCGGTGGTAACTGAAGATGAAGTTGAGGGTACCGTAGAGTGAGGTCTTGGCGACGCCCAGGCAGGGCGAGGCAGCTGAAACCGTTCTGAGCACCGCTCCCGAAGACGCCGATCGAGCTTAGTAGCTGCTTGAATGAGTTCCTCTAGGGAAGCAGGGGTCTCCATCCTAGCTAACTCATCTTTGAGTAATTCAGACAAGCCTTGACGGTATTGATAACGCAGGGCCGGCTCATTCCAGTTGGTGTCGGCCGCCCACTTACGGAACTCCACTGTATAGTCCTCAATAGGTCTTCTTCCTTGGGACAAATGGTGCAAGATAGCTTCGGCGGTGGCCATGCGTTGCGGATCATCATAGAGCTGGGTCATGCTCTCAAAGAAGGCCTCGATAGTGTTCAGGGCAGGGCTGCTCTGTTCCATCAGGCTGTGGGCCCAAGCCTGGGGTTCTTCAGATAGCAGGGAAATGACAAACCCCACCTTGACGATTTCTGAGGAGAAGGTTCTTGGCTGTAGGGCGAAGTAGAGGGAACATGCGTTTTTAAACGCCCTAAACTTCTTGCGGTCTCCCGAGAACCGTTCAGGTATAGGGACCCTGGGCTCAGGAAGAGCCATGACCACAGTGGGGTTGGCCGGAGCTTGGGGAATCGGACCCCCACTGCTGGGTGCAGGAGCTGCGGCTGTGGAGGGTAGTAACCCGGAGATCTGCTGCAGACGGTTATCAATTTGTGTATAACCTTCTTGTAACTTCTGTACGGAGTCCGCAAGGGTAGACACTTGTTGGCACAGGATCTCCAGAGGAGAGCGCGCTCTGTCGGCCTCAGACATCTGGCTGGTTTGTACTGTCACGGGCAAGTACTCACCGAGGCCGAGATGCCAAGATCGGCTCGCCCTTACGACCACGCGCACCCAGACCCCCGAAATGGGTACAGGAGGCTGAGGGCACGCGGAGGCACGGGCTTCCGGAAGGATAGTGGGTTCAGAAGCTGGAAGCGGGTGTCCTGAGATCCGCAGGGAGCAGGGCTGGAAACACAAGCAGAGGTTAGGGAACAGGCAGGTAATAATCAGGGTGTCACAAGATCCAACAGCGCGGTGGTTAAGCAGTCCAGGGTTCGGTGCACGGGTCTGGCAGGTTAAATCAAGATAGTCCAGCAGAGTAGTGGTTAAACAGGCCAGGGGTTTGGTACACGGATCAGGCAGGTTATTGATAGTATTGTCCAGCAGAGTAGTAGTAGTTAAACAGGCCAGGGTTCGGTACACAGATCAGGCAGAGGTACAAGGGACAATCCGGGAGAGTAGTGGTTAACAGTCAGCAGAGGTTTGGTACACAGATCAGGCAAAGGTACTTAGGGACAATCCGGGAGAGTAGTGGTTAATCAGACTAGCAGAGGTTCGGTACACAGATCAGGCAGAGGTACAAGGAAACACGGGCTCAGAGAACTGGGGAGAGCTGACGACAAACCAGCAACCCGACTGGGTGCTGGAGCCGTCAGATATAGCCCCCCTGCCCGGCGAGCGCGTCAGTGTGACGCGCTACCGGGCACCCGCACGGGCTACGGCGCGCACACGGGGACCGCCGTGCACCCGCGCGCGCCGCACCATCAGGCCGCGGACGGGTGTGCGGCGAAGCGCTCGTCCTGTGCGCATGCGCACCGGAGCCCGGCAAGCAGAGACGCTCCCTGGCTCCTGACACAAATATCTGTGTGCTAAGTATACCTTTTGTTTCATTCACATAGGGGAGAAAAGACTCAGACAAGCTGAACCCAGTGACCCCCGACCGCAACAGCCAGATTGGGAAATCAGCCCAAGCCCCACAGAGGATGTTGAGGAAGGAGAGGTGGGCGACAAGGGCATGCCACCAGGTGAGTGTCTGACACCCCAGCTTACGGTAATCTATGTATGCCTGCATATTTCGATATACATTTTTTATCATCAATTTTAGGAGATCTGGTTGTGGAAGGGGAAGAAGCAAGTACCAGTGCCTTCCCCGAGGATGTGTACGAAGGAGAGGTGGAGGAAGTAGGCGACATGTGCACCCCACCAGGTAAGTGTCTGACACCCCAGCTTACGGTAATCTATGTATGCCTGCATATTTCGATATACATTTTTTATCATCTATTTTAGGTGATCTGGTTGTGGACGGGGAAGAAACAAGTACCAGCGCCACCCCCAAGGATGTGTACAAAGGAGAGGTGGAGGAAGTAGGCCACATGGGCACCCCACCAGGTGAGTGTCTGACACCCCAGCTTATGGTAAGGTAATCTATGTATGCCTGCATATTTCTAAATACTTTTTTTCCTTAATTTTAGGTGATGTGGAAGGGGAACCATTTAGCACAGACAGTGCACAATGCTTAATTGGATAGATCATGGCCTGGAATGGGGATATTGATGGCATGCGCACTACCTTAGACCTAATGCGTAATCGGCTGGACAATATGCAGCAGGAAATGAAGAACATGGTCGATGTTTTGGGGAGAATCCTTTTTCACAAAAAAAACATTGATCATGTTCTTCATTTCCTTGTTTGCTGACCCCATTCTGGGTCTTTGAATTTTTTTGAAAGAATGTATGCCTGCTTCTAAAAAATATTTAAACAAAAATAAAAAAATGAGGCCTGTTTGTTTAAAAAAAAATAAATAAATAAAAATATAGAGGCCTGTTTGTTTCCAAAAAAAACATATATATATATATATATATATATATATATATATATCCAGAGGCCTGTTTGTTTCCAAAAAAATATATATATAGATATATCTAGAGGCCTGTTTGTTTCCAAAAATATATATATATATATATATATATATCTAGAGGCCTGTTTGTTTCCAAAAAAAAAAAAAAGAGGCGTTTGTCAAAAAAAAAAAAAATTTAACTAAAAAAATATATATTGTTTAAAGCTAAAATATATATATTTTAAATTCAAAAATTTTACCAAACACACATGTGAATGTGCACAGATTAAAAATTCTGTTATTAATCAACAAGATGTGTGACTTCTTCTTTCAATGCTCAATACAAGTTTTGGAAGTTGGTGTTTACAGTGGCAATGGTGCTTATTTACTAAAGGAAAATACACTTGGCACTACAAGTGCTCTAGGATAACCTAGGAGAAAGCCAAAAAGAAAGGCAAGCAATAAATATAATTCAAGATTTTATCTGATCAGTATTTTTTAATAAAAAAAAATATAGATTGTGTGCCATTGCAATGGCCCCCCTACCCATAAAAAATTCAACATATTGATCCCGAACTTGACGGGCACTTTGGGGGGCCAAGCCAGTACGGCCAATATCCAGGCCTGTCAGAGGATTCTCTATAAGTCCGGCCTCAGGCCCAAGTGATACCATATAATTGGTCGAATGTTTGTGTAAATTATTGTCCAGGATGCAGCACGCTAGGACAATGTGATTTCGTTTGTATTCCGCCATGTGGACAGCTGTCTGAACCGGCTGGCCATAATCCCAAAAGCATTCTCCACAACTCTTCTCGCTCTGGCCAGCTGGAATTTAAAAACCCTCCTCTCCGGGGTGAGGGTCCTTTGGGGGAATGGCCTCATGAGGTGCTCGCTCAGACCGAAGGCTTCATCTGCTATGAAGACAAAGGGGAGTACTTCCACGTTATCCGCATCAGGTGGGAATCCTAGGCCACCACTCTGGAGACGCTGGTAGAACTCCATCTGGGCGAAGACTCCTCCATCCGACATCCGGCCATTCTTCCCCACATCCACATACAGAAATTCATATTGTGCCGACACCACCGCCATTAAGACAATACTATGGAACCCCTTATAATTAAAATAAAATGACCCCGAATGGGGTGGTGGCATGATGTGGACATGTTTCCCATCTATAGCCCCTCCACAGTTGGGAAAGTCCCAACAGGTGGCAAAATGGGATGCCACAGTCTGCCATTCCTGTGTTGTTGAAGGAAACTGGGGAGTCAAACAAGAAAATAAAAAAAATATCAGTAATTTTGCACATAACATTGCAAGCACATTACACAAAAAACATTATTGCCCAGCATCAGTATAACATTAATTTTAATATTATTTAAAGACTAGAATATAAAGGCCCACTTATCAGATTCCTCACCCCCTCTGATGGCACATTGATACATTTTAGGGGGGGGGGATTCTAAATCAAGTTAAAGACACACAGGGGTTGATTTACTAAAGGCAAAAAGAATGTGCACTTTGAAAAGTGCAGTTGCACTCTGCAAGTGCAGTTGCTCCAGAGCTTAGTAAATAAGGTAAGGCTTCATGTTGCAAAGAGTACCCAATCACATGCAAGGGAAATTAAAAAAACAGCATTTTTGCTTGCACATAATCATGAATAATAATGATAATAATGATGGAAATCAGCAGAGCTTCTGCTCATTTACTAAGCCCTGGAGCAAATGCACTTGCAGAGTGCAACTGCATTTTGCAAAGTGCAACATCTATTTGCTTTTAGTAAATCAACCCCACAGACCATTTTAATAAATTTTAGGGGGGGATTCTAAATCAAGTTAAGGACACACAGACCATTTTGATACATTTTTTTTGGGGGGGGGGGGATTCTAAATCAAGTTAAGGACACACAGACCATTTTGAGACATGTTAGGGGGGGGGAATTCTAAATCAAGTTAAGGACACACAGACCATTTTGAGACATTTTTTTTGGGGGGGGGATTCTAAATCAAGTTAAGGACACACAGACCATTTTGATAAATTTTAAGGGGGGGGATTCTAAATCAAGTTAAGGACACACAGACCATTTTGAGACATTTTAGGGTAAAGCACTAAAATGGAGCTGACAAAATACATTAAGTGAGTAGACTAGGTGGATATGGGCCCAGCATTGCATGCTGGGGAGGTTAGTGAAGGCAAATATGCACGCAGGACAAAAAAGAGCATTAAAATATTACAGCATGCATGAGGACAAAGGGGACATTCACACTATATTGCAATCATGGTAATTAGTGTTTGAGTAAAGAAATACATTACATTAGCAAACATTAAATACAATAAAATGTGATGTTCAAGGATAAATCTTACCTTAATATAGTCCTTCTGCAGGACCTGGATGATGGCAGAACAGGTCTCTGGGATAATGATCCCCAGAGCCTGGGGGGAGATGCCTGTCGAGAACTTAAGGTCCTGTAGGCTTCTCCCTGTCGCCAAGTAACGCAACGTGGCGACTAACCTCTGCTCCGCAGTGATGGCTTGCCTCATGCAGGTATCCTGCCTGCTGATATAAGGGGTCAGCAAAGCCAACAAACGGTCAAAAACGGGGTCTGTCATCCGGAGAAAGTTCCTGAAATCCTCAGGATTATTGTCACGGATCTCACAGAGCAATGGCTTGTGAGAGAATTGGTCACGCTTGAACAACCAATTCTTCGTCCATGAATTCCTCCTCGCCCTGTTCATGGACTGGACTTGGGCTGAAGAATGAACTACAGCACCAAGCACATACAAAGCACGAGCTTAACGACGAGAATGTACCCGCACCATGGCTTCAAAACGGTCGGCTGGTCAGAACGCACTTAACAGAACGCACTGAAGATCAACAAGGCCTGTGAAGAGTGAGCTGAAAATAAACAACGAGCGGATAATAAGACACTGATAAATCAATGCGATTTATAGTGTCGTCGACCTGGTGTACGTCACCGCGTACTAGGCTGTCGGACTTTTGTGTGATCATATGTAGACAAGTCCGTTCGTTAGAAAGTCCTTCAGAAGTCCGCCAAAAGTCTGTTGAAAGTCAGTCGGACAGGCCGTCGGACTTTTGTTGCTGAAAATGTTTCCATTGATAAAAAATAAAAACTTTCTGATCCCAATGACTTGGTTGGCAGATGAAATCAAACATGTTACCTGAGGCTATTCAGCATAATATTGTGAAAGGTAAATAGGTATAGTGGCCAATGACCCTATGTGTGTCTGAGCAGATATTCACACAGAGAATAGGGCTTCCATCAGCACAGTCAGTCATTCATTTTACAGGACAGGAAAACAGTATGCCTGAGGGTAGTGAGAAGGAGTTTGGATTAAATATTGTTAAAATAAATGGATGAATATAGGAAATTACTATGCATGTTTCTCTGAAGCAACTTGCTTAGCTTTATATGAGGCTGAAACATAGCTCCCAACTGTCCCTGATTTGGAGGGACTGTCTCTGATTTGGAGCAATGTCCCTCGGTCCCTCATTCCTCCTCATTTGTCCCTTATTTTGGTCTTATCTATAAAGATGCATATAAAATGCACTTTGTATCCATCAAAAAGTGTTTTCCAGCACTAAACCTTTCATCTGATTTCTAAATTGCTGCGTTTGTAAATTCCAAAAGCCAATATCAAGGAATAGTAGTGGTAAAAAAAAGCACTTGTCGGTTTAACAAATTTTTTTTGGTACAATTCTTCTTTAAGGGGGTATGGCCAGGGGTGTGTCCTATGCCTGCATACTTTTGCTGATAGGTGTCCCTCATTCCCAGCTCAAAAAGTTGGGAGGTAGGCTGAAATAGTAATTATGGTGGTAACGAAAACAGTTGACCAGGAGCACAGGAGTCTGTCTGAAGGTTCGTTGCTGGTAAGTATTTGAATACATTTGGTTTCAAATTGTAACCCCAATAAAGTGGTAGTCCATTTTGTTTTACAGTAATAATTAGCTTAGCTGGGATGAGCCTGTGCAGGTCCATGCCTCATAAATGCAAAATGAACCTTCTCTAATCTGCCAGAACACTTACTGAGGCCCTGTTCACACCTGAATGTCCAGAATCACAGAAAAACAGGGGATGCATTTTCAGTGCCATTATTCCTTAATGGCACCCCAAACACAGTGCGATTTTGCTGCAATTGTCGTGTGACAAATGAAAATCACGGCAAAAAAAAAGACTCCAAACACGTCTGGCTCAGTGCCAAAATTTGATACATGAGTTTATTTGGTTCATTTTTGGAATGGAGGGAGGCCCATTCAAAACCAATAATGCCACTCCAAAAATGCACCACAAAATTACGCAAAAAAAGGCAACGTGGCAGCATTGCTCAGTGTCGTTGGGGTGTGAACGGTGCCTAAAAGCAACAAGAAGCTTTCCTTTGAGCTGTAGTTCATGTTCCTCTTTGCTTGTGTGAAGGATGGAGGGAACTGCTGAATTGTGCTTCTTTCTCAATGCTCAGAGCCTCTAGATTGTGTGTCCAGTCTTAATGTGTCTTTTGAGGATGACAGGGACACTGTTAAATAAACTGTGTGTGTGTGTCGTGGGAATATAGACACTCCAGAGTGAGGAAAACTTCTGGAGGGACATGGATACTTCATAGTGAAGTGTTTAGAGGAGTTGTGGTTACTGCAAAATGATGAAGTTCTCTCGTAGGATCGGATGTGAATAATGCATGTACACTGCAGGATGATGAACGTCTCCAGGGGGGACATGGACATTGAAGAGAGAAAAAAACTGTGTACTGAGGTAGAACATTCTCTGTGCAACAAAATTCATGCCTGGAAGCAGTATTCTCCATCAAGTTGCATTTTTTTTAACATATTTAGAAACATTATTTACAGGAGTACTATTCAATTATTATACCACTACCATACAGAGAGACAGCAGTCAATTTTGGATGCAATCTGAATTACAGGTATGTTTTTGGATTGTGATAGGAGAGCAGATGAAGGTGTCAGGAAGGATGTGGATACCGCATAATGAGCAGTAATACTGGCACTAAATGAAAGTATTATGGGTGAATCAGCTGGAGCTTTGGGCGGGCAAACTGGCCATATATGGCCATTTATTTTTCCCATTCAGCAAACCGCAAGCAGCTTGGGCTTTAGACAAGCTCATGCTTGACCCAAACTCAAAGCTCAAGCAGCCCACTCTTGACAATGCACATCCTTTTATATATATATATATATATATATATATATATATATATATATATATATATATATATATATATATATGTCACGGAACGTCCCACACTCCGCTTGAGTGCTTCCGTCATATACCACTTCCTGCCAGTCTGTATACAGATATCAGATATTCCAACCTCTCTGAGCAGAAAACAAGGCGACACTTGCTTCACTGCTAACATGGACTGTTTATTATGAATCAAAGTTACAAGACTTTATATGCCGTTGGAACCTCCTCTAACAATACAACTGTAACCTAATTAACATGAGCTAATTATCTAATCCTTTATACAGCCTAGGTGACTGAGACATGACCTTTCGCCCAGACTTGTGGTCACCGAGTTTCACACAGTTAATTAACACAAACAACAATGGGTGAAAAGACTCTTAGAGCCACACTAGACTTATTTACAATAAACCCATCATAGCAGAATTGATGACATTAGCATTTAACAGTATGAGTCCCAATGGTATAAATCAGTCACGATTCTAATATGGCATATAAAGGGTTCCCAGAGTCTGTGTGTTTTTGGGGGGGACATGGAGCTGAATCCAAAGTAACACCAACCCCAGGGTCCCCAGGCATACAGCTCACAGAGAGCACCATTCCCCCAAATGCTAGGGCCCATAATCAAAAGGCAACAGGCCCGCACCCAGTCCTCTCAAACAGCCTCTGTCCCGGCCAGGTCCGTCACATTTCTCCCCTTTCGGCAGGAGACTAACACAGGAGGAGACCCCAGACGGGTTGACTCCGAAGTTAGTGAGTAGCTCCAGTCCTCTACTGCCTGTACCCACACAGTACCCCAAATAAATTATTCCAAACAGAGTATTACTCACCCAGCCATCCTCTGCCTCTCTCAGAGAACATATCTACCGCTGGGGAGAGGCCTGGACTGGCCCTTCTCCCTGGAATCCTTTCTGCCGCTGGAGAGAAGACAGGGGGACTGGGCTCACTCCATCATGCTGTTGGGGATCGGGGCCCACTGCCCAGCATCCCTGGAGTATACAGGTGGAGACTGAAGTCCCATCCACCTTCACAGGAAATCCATCTCCTGTTAGTTGAGGGCAGAGTCCAGCAGTACTCGGCCCTGTTGCCAGCCCTTCTGCTGGAAACCCCACACCATCTGCTCCGGCTACCTGTTGGGGAGGGAGGCCGACTGCCCCGCCTCCCTGGAACTCTGTAGTTGTTGCCGGTGATGGCCAGAGGTTGGTAGCACTCTGCCCGGTTGCCGGTGCTTCAACTGGGGAAGTTCCCTGTAACTCCACAGATCCTGCTGTTGGTGCTGGGCAGAGCACAGTGAAGTTTGGCCCCAATAGCAGCTCTTCTGCTGGAGGCTCATCAGGTTGTTCTTCCTCAGCAGAAAAGTCTATTAAATCCCCTACCTCTATAACTGGTGTCTGTGGATAGAGGTTCACCATCTCCTGTCCGTGGAACTCAGAAGATGCCATCAGTGCTGAGCAGAGCGCAATGAAGTTTGGCCCTAATCCCAACTCTTCTGCTGGGGGCTCCCTCGATGGTTCTTCCTCAGCAGAAAAGTCTATCAAATCCCCTGTCTCTGCAACTGGTGTCTGGGGATGGAGGTTCACCATCTCCTGTCCATGGAACCCAGAAGATGTTATCAGTGCTGGGCAGAGGTTAGCAGAGCTCTGCCCTGTTGTCAGCACTTCAGGTTTGGAGATGGCAATCTCCAGATTTTCCACTGCAGATTCTCTGGCATGCTGCTGGACAGGCACATTCCTCCATCCAAGATCATCCCATGCAGAAACAGGATCATCAAGGTCAGTCAGCACTTGCTGCATCCGCCATAAGACCTCCGCCTCCATAGCTGTGGGGGCAGGTTGGCAAAGCACACTATTGCTCTGCCACATTGCCGACTCTTCAGCTAGGATTTCCGGGTTGTCAGCTGGTATTTCCTGATAGTCCCAGGCAAAGGGAGCCCAGCCCTGGCACTGAGCAATGTCTAGCAGCCGTCTGTAGGCGATCTCTAGCTCCCATTCCTGAATGGCCAGAAACTCCAAATCTTCCTGTGCCCAGTGCACTTCCGGAATGTTCAGTAGCCCTTCTCTGAAATCCATGATTTCGTCCACCCGCCACCCCAAATCACTCCCAAAGTTAGGGTCCCCTGTCAGCTTCACAAACAACAGTCCCAAGCCGCTGTAGCTTAAGCCTTCCGTTGGGCTGTCATCCGCTATCCAGGGACATGCTTGGGATACATGCCACCGGAGGGCTCTGTAGCTCTCATGCAGCTTTATCTCTGCCCAGACTAGCCTGCTTAATTCAGCTGTCTGCTTCTTGTGTGGTTTTTCTCCCAAAAACCGCACCCGCAGTCCGTACTGCGACCAGTACCTTTCCTCGATGGAGGGGAGAACTTTTCCCTGGTGTCACTGCTCACGGGCTAGCGCTTCCTTCCAGAGTTTGCAGCGAATAGAATCACACCATCCCAGCAGGACCTGCTCCGATACTGGTCCTCTGTGCTGTATCTGCATCTCTCGCAACCTCCTTCTGAATTCCTCATCCATGGCGGCTGGTATCTGTACCTCTCCTCTCCTGCTATCTGGACCTTGGATCCAGATGGAAGTTTGGATGTCCCAGACTGCAGGAAGCTTTCCCGCTGCTTGCCACCAATGTCACGGAACGTCCCACACTCCGCTTGAGTGCTTCCGTCATATACCACTTCCTGCCAGTCTGTATACAGATATCAGATATTCCAACCTCTCTGAGCAGAAAACAAGGCGACACTTGCTTCACTGCTAACATGGACTGTTTATTATGAATCAAAGTTACAAGACTTTATATGCCGTTGGAACCTCCTCTAACAATACATCTGTAACCTAATTAACATGAGCTAATTATCTAATCCTTTATACAGCCTAGGTGACTGAGACATGACCTTTCGCCCAGACTTGTGGTCACCGAGTTTCACACAGTTAATTAACACAAACAACAATGGGTGAAAAGACTCTTAGAGCCACACTAGACTTATTTACAATAAACCCATCATAGCAGAATTGATGACATTAGCATTTGACAGTACGAGTCCCAATGGTATAAATCAGTCACGATTCTAATATGGCATATAAAGGGTTCCCAGAGTCTGTGTGTTTTTGGGGGGGACATGGAGCAGAATCCAAAGTAACACCAACCCCAGGGTCCCCAGGCATACAGCTCACAGAGAGCACCATTCCCCCAAATGCTAGGGCCCATAATCAAAAGGCAACAGGCCCGCACCCAGTCCTCTCCAACAGCCTCTGTCCCGGCAGGTCCGTCACAATATATATATATATATATATATATATATATATATATATATATATATATCACATAAACACGCAACAAGACTTACAGCATAAATAGACCTGAAGTGTGCCTTGGTGGTCTGGTCGGTATGCCAAAAAAGGGGGCAATTAACTCAGATAGGGTAATAACTCTTTATTGATTCTTGTGGTTATTGAGCCCGCTTGGTGAAGGCTCCACCTGAGGCATATCCACCTGAGGATTTGGGACATATGTGGCAAAGCAAGCGGACTTCCATCTGCCTAATTTCTTGATTACGTGGTCTGGTACTCCATGCTGGGATGCAGCTGAAGCCGGAAGGAATGTCAAGAGAACTGACTGGGGTTCAAGCCCAAGTTGCTTAGGAGGATTCTGACATGTCTGACATGTCTGATAAACTGGCTGCCACTCAGGGGGCTGGTGGATGGGACAGTAGCCGGTCGAGCACTATCACCGGGCACCAGGCATTAGTCTGAAACAGGTTGATGTCAACCCAGGGACGGTTTGTTGAGTTTTGAAGACTGTAAGATGAAGGGTGTAAAGGTTCGAAAGTGAGTCAGGTGGTGTTGGAAGCAATGTCAGAGCCATTGACGGCAAATTCACTAGGTCGTAGGGAACCGCAGAAGGCCAAGTAGATGGCCGCTTGGATGACTAGACTGGGCGAAGCCCTAAACGGAGAACGAGTAAGGATTTCAGACATGTCCCTGAAGATGGCACTCGTGATAGGTATGCGTTTGCCACTAGCTACGGGTTGGTGCTTCTGTATGCCCCGTAGGAGGGACCTGACTGCATGGCCAACGGTTTACTGGGGTCCTGTAAGGACAAAAATGCTTGGACGCCGGATAGGTATAGCCTGACGCTATTGTGAGAAAGTGCTAGCTACATGTGACTATATGATATGAAGGCTAGGACGTGTCTAACGTCACCTATCGTTGGCCCGGGGCAAGAGGCCAAAACCATGCAGTAGGTGTTCCAAGCTGTGCGATAGGCCTTCAGTGTGTTGCGTGCCAAGGATTGCTTGATGAGCAGGGTTGCGTTGGAGAGGTGCGATTTTTGTCCATCGTCGGCAATGACCAGGGTGGGATAGGAGTAGTCATTGGGTCAGGCTCCTGCTGGAAAAACTAAGTAAGGTTGAAATGGGACAGCGCTTCAGCTATGATATTGCATTGCCTGGAATATGTCTACAGAAGTTATTGAACTGGTGATGGAGTGACAGCTGTACGAGCCTGCGCAAGAAGGACATGATGGGGAGTTACTTGGATCTACCTTTATTGATGATGTCGGCCGCGGCCTGATTGTCTGGTGAAGAGCACCGTCTGTCCTTTCGAAGTGTGGCCCCAGACCTGGGCAGCTGGCACGATGGGATACAGGTGGAAGAGTGATGAAGTCTGGGTGAAACCAGGGATTAAGAGAATTTCTAGGGGCCAAGGTTGGCGCCATTTTCAACCACTAATCCCGTGGAGGCTGCAGCATCAGTGACCACTTGTGGTGGCTCGGCAGACACTGTCAGGATGAACATTGAAATGCCATTCCAGCTGGTGATGAACTTGTGCCACATAGGTAAGTCTGCTACTGCTGCTTGGTCTAGTTTGAGAACTTGATCTGGATCTTGCACTAGTGTGAGGAAGACTAAAAGCCGTGATATAAAGGACTGTCCTTGAGGAATAATCCTCATTGCGAAGTTCAGCATCCCTAGTAAGGATTGCAACTGCCTCATAGTACACCCTTGTGACGAGGTTAGTTGATAACTGCTCTGGTACAGGCTAGTTCGTCGGGAGGCAGGCTAGCCTGTATGGCAGGGATGTCCAAAATGACACCTAGGAAGGTGATGGAGTGTGCCGGGCCTTCCACATTATGCTCGGCTACAGGCATGTTGAGGTAATGAACACTATTCTCAACCTGTCTAGATCTGCCGGTGGTGTGCCTGGTTGTCATCGAGGTGGTGGATAACCGTCTGACAGTGGGCCTGGTGTGACTTTTACCTGAAATGAACTGGACCACCCCTGTCGTGCGACTGACCCTGGCGAAGATGCGAACTGTACATTCTTCCCCTCTTATTTATTTATTTCTTTTTATCTGGGAGGTAAAGTCCAACCTGGTGTCGGATGGAAACCTGAACTGACCTCAGGGAGAAAGACAGAGAAAGATGAGTGGCCCGCATGCCACTGGAGATGAATGGCCAACTGGGTGCTATCGTGTGTTTGTGTGGCTGATTGTGTGCCACTGAGGTGTGTTTGCAAGTTAGTTTGTATGCGGTTTTGCGCGTAGGTGCATGCTGCAAAGTGTTTTATATTACTGGAGACGATATTGCATGGTTGCAAGGGTCTCAGTGAGTGTCAGGTTGTTGAGACGAAATTGTGTGGTTGCAAGGGTCTCAACGAGTGTCAGGTTGCTGGGATGATATAGCTTGGTTGCAGGGGTCTCGATGAGTGTGAGGTTGTGTGTTACCATATTGCGTGGTTGCAAGGGTCTCGATGAATATGAGGTTTGTTATGAGTATGAGGTTGTTTTGAGATGAAAATTGCATGGTTGCAAGGGTCTCAGTCTGGTCTGCTGAGACGATATTGCATGGTTGCAAGGGTCAGAGTCTGGTTTGCTGAGACGATATTGCGTGGTCGCAATGGTCTCGATGAGTGTCCGGCTGCTGAGACGATATTGCTTGGTTGCAAGGTCTCAATATGTATGATGTTTATTTTGAGAAGATTTTGCGTGGTTGCAAGGGTCTCAGTCTGGACTGCTGAGACAATATTGCATGGTCGCAAGGGTCTTGATGTGTATGATGTTGGTTTTTGTGACGATATTGCGTGGTTGCCAGGGTCTCAATCTGGACTTCTGAGATGATATTGCATGGTCGCAAGGGTCTCATTCTGGTTTGCTGAGACGATATTGCATGGTTGCAAGGGTCTCGATGTGTATGATGTTGGTTTTTGAGACGATATTGCGTGGTTGCAAGGGTCTCAGTCTGGACTGCTGAGACAATATTGCATGGTCGCAAGGGTCTCAGTCTGGTTTACTGAGATGATATTGCGTGGTCGCAAGGGTCTCGAGGAGTATGAATTTTCTTTTGAGACAATATTGCATGGTTGCAAGGGTCTTCTATGAGTGTCAGGCTGCTGAGACGATATTGCGTGGTTGCAAGGGTCTCTACGAGTGTCAAGCTGCTGAGATGGTATTGCGTTTGCAAGGGTCTGAAATGGGTGTCTGGCTGCTGAGATGATTTTGCATGGTTACAAGGACCCCAACAGATGTCAGGATGCTACTGTAAGCCAAGACTGCGTGGTGGCAAGGGGTTTTTTTAATGAGTGAGAAGTTGCTCAGACGATGTTGCGTTTCGCAAGGGTCTTAACAAGGGTGTCAGGCTGCTGAGACGATTTGCCTGGTTGCAAGGGTCTCAACAGGTGTCAGGTTGCTGGGCTGAGATTGCAAGGTGGCAAAGGGAGTTTTTTTTGACAAGTGAGAGGTTGCTGAGCAGTGGCGGCACACGAGCCTTATGGACAGGCCTCCCCCTTCTTTCCAGCCACCCCCTCTATGACCACTGGATAAATTCATGCATAGCATGAATCTATCCATGGCCGCCGCTGCCACCCCCAATTCAGGTGCCCCACCCCCTTTTCGGGCGCCAGGCACCAGAATTACATCGACTGTTTTTTTTTTTAAGCACCTGATTAGAGCCATAATAGGCATACAAAAGGTGACCTGCGAGCGCAGTGCTTGGCACTCGCAGTTCACGCAGGTGTGCTTGAACAGCAAATGAATATTCCCTTTCCTAACACTGAACCGACTCTCCACCAATCAGGTGCTTGGGTCTGTTACCCGTCACCTGATTGGCTGAAATGACAGGCGCTGTGATTGGATGCCTATCAGGAGGAGAGGACAGGAGGAGACGCATGGAGGACACCGCTTGCCATCACCCACTGCCCCACCGAGGCAGGGTAAGTGCCGGGCAGACAGCGAGCGGGCGGGGGGGTCACAGTGGCAGCATTTGATGGCACAGTGGCAGCATTCGATGGCACAGTGGCAGCATTTGATGGGCACAGTGGCTGCATTTGATGGCACAGTGGCAGCATTCGATGGGAACAGTGGCAGCATTTGATGGGCACACTGGCTGCATTTGATGGCACAGTGGCAGCATTTGATGGGCATAGTGGCTGTATTTGATGGCACAGTGGCAGCATTTGATGGGCGCAGTGGCTGCACTTGATGGGCACAGTGGCGGCATTTGATGGCCACAGTGGCTGCAATTGATGGGCACAGTTTTGGCATTTGATGGGCACAGTGTCGGCATTTGATGGCACAGTGGCTGCGTTTGATGGCACAGTGCCTGCAATTGATGGGCACAATGGCTTGATGGGGTTTTTTTCAGAAGTTTTCAGTTTGTTTGTGCCCACCCAAAAATTTTGAGCACCAGCCGCCACTGTTGCTGAGACGAAGTTGCGTTTTGCAAGGGTCTTAACAATGGTGTCAGGCGGCTGAGACGATTTGCATGGTTGCAAGGGTCTCAACGAATGAGAGTTGGGTTGCTAAGAAAAGGATAGAAACACCTGGCTTGTTTGGCAGCTTACCGTACCCCTAAGTGGGCAGTATAAGGGATAATTACAACGTCCATTCAATTCGTAGGTTCTGTAGTGGGGACTAACGAACGACATGGAACACAACAAATGGTAATGAATTGATATGACATAAAGAATGTGCTAACGAATCTTACCTGCAACAGTGAGCCATGCGAGTGGTTCGGGGCTGTGGCAGGAGTGCAACGTAACGGGAAGGTGTGGTATGATGCCTTGCACGAGGCAAAACAACAAAGTTTGGTGTGGAAAATAGAATGAGAGAAGTGTGTACGAATGATTTGTAAGTTCCACTGCGGGATCCGAACACAAGGTATGATGACACTGCGAGTGGCTACAAATTAACATGACAAAACATGGTAACAAATCTTAACTGCGACAATGGCCATGAATCTTTCCTACGACAATGGCCATGCGACTGGGTCCGCATCGGTCTGTAGTGGGTATGCAATGTATCCAGCGAATGTGGTGTGGCGCCGTGCATGATGCACACCAGATAACTTGTTTTGGCAGGTAATGGGGGAAAAGAACCGTGTATGAACGATTTGTAAGTTCCACTGCGGGATCCGAACACATGGTATGGGTGACACTGCAAGTGGCTATGAATTGACATGACAAAAGATGGTAGCGAATCCTACCTGCGACAATGGCCTGCGACTGGGTCCGCATCGGTCTGTAGCGGGTATGCAAGGTATCCCAAGAGTGTGGTGTGACGCCACGCATTATGCACACAAAATAACTTGATTTGGCAAGTAACGGGGAAGAACCATGTATGAACAATTCGTAAGTTCCGCGGCGGAAACTGAACACACGACATGGGGGATACAATGAATGGCAACAATTAGGACATGATACAAATGCAAAGTAACAGCTCCTACCTGCAACCGCTAATGAGAGTTGAACGAAAAGCTTTGAATAAGCAACCGCAACACACTGTATTTAGGAACAGACTTACGAACACGAAGTGAGCTGAAGAGTTGGCTTGCTGACGTAACGAATCGCGCACTGGAACCGACAAAGAGCATGGGTGAGTGGGCTACTTAAATACACTCCAGGCTCCTCCCATAAATTCAGGTCACTATACTGGCCTTCATATATATATATATATATATATATATATATATATATATATATATATATACATACATACATACACACACACACATGTTATAAACTTGTACATCGGGTTCCATTAAAACCATCATAATCTCGCCAATAGCTTCTCCATTTATTTTTTTCTGCAATTATTATTTTAACTTGTTTGCCTATACCCTTATGTGCTGTAGAACAGCCAGTTTAATTCATTATTGAAGTGACACAAGGTAATTTACATTTATATTCAAAAACACTATGCAATTTGTAATTAACATTCCATTTTGTATCCTAGGCTTTTATGTAAAGGATGCCAAGAGAACAACATTTATATAGCCTTTGCTATGGGATAATAAGCTGTATGTTTAAAATAACATTTATACTTTTGACGAAATAAAGGAAATGGTAATACAGAATCAGGAAACACAGCTTTCAAGGTTATTTCCTACTCATTGAATGTTTGTTATTAAGCTGTAGCTGCCAAAAACTTGCATCAGATGTTTTCATTATAGCTAGTTACCGCAACGATCTTAAAGCAGAGTTCCACCCAAAAGTGGAACTTCCGCTTTAAGTACTCCTAGCCCCCAGACATGCCACAATTGGCATGTCATTTTTCTTGGGGGGGGGCTGGGTACCTGGTTTGGAGTGGGACTTCCTGTCCCACTTGCTCCTTCTGACTTCTGACCAACTTGGCGATTCCTAGGCTGCCCCTCCCTGCCCCTCCCTCCCGGTAATGTTCTGGGACAAGTGACAGGTCCCAGAACATAGCCTGGCCATTGACGGAGCGCAGTGCGGCTCTCGCATGCGCAGTGCGTGCCTGGCTGTGAAGCCGTAGACTGTCACAGCCAGGCGCCCACACTCACAATGTTGGCACCGCGAAGAGGAGGGGGAGAGAACAGGGGCTTCAGGCGGCAGCATCGCTGGACCGTGGGACAGATGCGTGGCTGTTTATTTAAAGTCAGCAGCTATACTTTTTGTAGCTGCTGACTTCTAATAAACTCAAAAACCAGTGGAACTCTGCTTTAAAGTGATCTCAAAGTGAGTGTGAAATAGGACCTTGTTGGATAGTGTGATGGTGCTAAAGCATTATGAGTGGAGTTGCAAATGGGTGTGCATGCTTCAAAGTTAATTCTTGGATTTTGTTACAGGCACCTCCAGTGTTATAGAGGAACTTTAGTCATGTATAAAAAAATGTAAAGTCTGCAGCTACTAAAATTGTAGCTTTTGACTTTTAATCAACAGCTGCTCACCAGTCCAGAAGTCTTCACCTGGGCCAGTTCTTAGCCAGTCTTCAGGTCCCTGGTGGTGCCATCTTGACTGTGGGAAGCTGGCTGTGACTGCCTGTTGTTTCACAGCCGGCTCTCCACTCCACATGTATGAGACATGTTGCACTTGCAGACTGGCCCTGCAGCCTCCTGGGATGTGCGACATGTCCTGGGCCGGGAGGGGGGACTGAACCTCCACTCTTCTCTCCTAGGGGAGAAAAGCATAAATGGCAGCAGCTAAGTGGACCTTGCTACTTTAAGTGATGTTCCACTTTAATGAATTGGTGGAGACTCAGCTCTTTGCACAGATAGAAAGGGCTAGAAAGGCTGGGGCAGTAGTAACAATGAGAGATTTTAACTAACTTGATCAGGACTTGTGTTTCTCGGGTTTTTGCACACTTTTAAAGGGTACTATGACTAAAACAAAAGGTTAAGAAAAGGCGGCCTAATACATGTGGTTTTCATTGCAGCCACATAGAGATGTAGGGAACTAAGAGAGGAGAGGATAAAATGATAATGTGTTGACATTTTGTAGTTGATTTACTAAAACTGGAGAGTGCAAAATCTGGTGCAGATGTGCAAAGAAACCAATCAGCTTCCAGGATTTTTTGTCAAAGCTTCAGCCCCGGAAGAATTAGCCCCCTTTCTCACCAGGCCATTTTTTGCGATACAGCACTGCGTCAATTTAACTGACAATTGTGCGGTCATGCGATGCTGTACCCAAACAAAATTGATGTCCTTTTTTCCCCATAAATAGAGCTTTCTTTTAGTGGTATTTGATCACCTCTGCAGTTTTTATTTTTTGCGCTATAAACAAAAAAAGAGCAACAATTTTGAAAAAAAACACAATATTTTGTACTTTTTGCTTTAATAAATATCCAAAAAAAAAAAAATTCTTCATCAGTTTAGGCTGATATGTATTCTTCTACACATTTTTGGTAAAAAAAAATCGAAATAAGCGTATATTGATTGGTTTGCGCAAAAGTTATAGCATCTACAAAATAGGGAATATATTTATAGCATTTTTATTTATTTATTTTTTTTTTTACCAGTAATGGCGGTGATCTGCGTTTTTAGTGGGACTGCGACATTGCGGTGGACAGGTCGGAGACTTTTGACACTTTTTACGGACCATTGACATTTATATAGTGATCAGAGCTATAAACACCCACTGATTACTGTGTAAATGTCACCGGCAGGGAAGGGGTTAACACTAGGGGGCGATCAAGGGGTTAAATGTGTTCCCTCAGTGTGTGTTCTAACTGTGGGGGGATGGCACTGACTGGGGGAGGAGACCGATCTCTGTTCCTAAATACTAGGAACACACAATCTTTCTCTACTACCCTGACAGAAACAGGATTTGTGTGTTTACGCACATTGGCTCCTAAGTGACGTGGCGGGGGCGCACCCCCTATACCGTTAAAGCACCCACCATACAGCTATGGCGATTCGCGCAGGGGAGCCATACTACCACTGTCAATTGACGGCGGGTGGTCAGCAAGTGGTTAATTGAACAAGCTGAAGTTTGAAGCAGATTGGCTAACATGCACAGCTGCACCAGATTTTGCACTCTCCAGTTTTAGTAAATCAACCCCTCTGCCTCCCCTGTCCTTTTTTACTGCACCCCTAGATCAGACAGGCTAGATTGATCCCTGTTTAAAATAGAACTTTCTTGTGCTGGAAACCACATAGAACTATGCAGCTTTCCTACAGCTGCGATTTTGGAAGAGACCAGTTCTCAATGTTTTCCGTAGGTACAGCAGCCCACTCAAATGAATAGGCTGCTGTGCCTGCGCAAATGCACACTGCTTGAAGAAGGGAGGGTGTGAACCTATACTAAAGGCCCGTACACACAAAAGAAAATCTCAGGAAAATATCCATACAATGAACGATCGTCTGTTCCGACTATCTGATCCTTAGTATAGTGTTTTCGACAGTCGATTCCAACTGTTCGGGTGAAAAAAACTGAAGGTGCAGGCTAGAAGATTGAAAATGAATATGTCTGATTGCGCCCAGTAGTTAAATGACTTGGTTTATTTCTTTCAGTGTACCTTAATTTTTTTGCGTGCTATCCATCTCTTTTCTCTTTTTTCTCATCTTTTTTCTCTGTTTTGTTCACACGATCTTTAAAAAAAAAAAGGAATTTTAAGGAGTCTGTAGGAAGCACTAATTTGAAATAGAGCTGCAATGGCAGTGATCATTAGTAGTTGTATGCAATGTGTCTCCAGCCTAAGACCATCTCCTGAAGCATGTCCCCAATCTCAAACATGTTTCATGCTCCCATGTTTTCGGTCACTGACAGCTCCTGCAGCATGCCCACTGTCTTTGAGCATCTCTTTCCCTTTGTCTCTAGCCATGTCTTGTTTTAATGTCTTCAGTCTCACTTTCGCTAGATTTACATTCACTAGATATTATGTGCAGCCTTTTGGCAATGTCAGGAGCTGTGGTTAAGGCTCCCTATATCAAGTAGGTTGACCACCACTACCCCAGAGACCTAAGAAGCCAGCATCTGAACAAACTTGTCAGTAACAACCCAAAATGTAAAGCTTTTATTTTCCAAACTTTCCTAAAGAAAATAAAATATGGAAGATGATTTCTCTGTTTAAAACAGATATTTCCATCCTCCAGTTACAATAATTATAGGGCCCTAAGGAACAGAAGTACAAATCGGATTTATCCTGAAACCCCTTTAAGCTAGAAAATATAAAGACATGAATCCTGGCATTCTGATTTCTTTGCTGGTTCAGAGTTATGTGTTCTGAATATCATTGAGAACAAACTCACTGCTTTCTAGAGTTAATGTACTGGAAAGTAGTTAAGATATCCATTTCTGTTGCCTTTGGCTTTTTGTTCTCCAATACATTATTGTTTTCCAGGCAATTTAAACTTTGGTTTTGAGGAATTTCAAAATTGTTTAAGGGCAATGCGGCTGAGATTTGCTTATCCTACATTTATATCACTGTAAGCCAGATAACAGAGATAGAAGTTGCTATATTTCAAGATCAATAAAATACCCCAGTAAGTCAGTTAAAGTTTTACAAGATTTTATTAAAGTTCGGGTATGATAATATAATGCTACTTTTTGTATGCTTGTAATAAACCCTAAACACAATTAGTGAGTTTTCATTCCTAATGCAAAATGTAAGATTACCGAAGAATATATCTTATAGTCAAAGCTCAAGGATTTTTATATAACTCATTAACCTCTTACTGGCTTATTAAATAAGACAGTGATAAACAAAATGCAGTCACCCTGTGTATTATTTATTCATTAAGCAAAGTAAAGATTCACTTTGCAAAGAGAAAATTCACTTAGATTAGTCAATGAGGGGTGAGGTAATCAGAGACTGTGATGAGTTGCTTTTATGACCCAGTCAGTCTTTGGCCCGGTAGGCAATGTTCCTGACCTTCCACTGACAAGGGAGGCAAATTACCAGCAAGTTGACCTAGGCATGAGCCTAGGGCCCAGCCACTTGTCTGCTCCTATGGCTCACAGTGTGTGTTCTCATAATGTACAGCCAATCAGAGACTGCAAACATTGCCAAGTGTATTTTAACAGTGTCAGAAGTTCCTCATTGGCTACAAATATTACACAGCTCTGATGACTTTGTGAACCACAGCATGGAGATATGTAGTACTGCGGTTCTCACCAATGCCGATCATTAAAGCGGAATAATTCCGCTTTAAGGCTCCATGCACACTGAAGCTCATAAACGGCTGTTTTTGGGAGTTTGGGCGTTTTTTTAACAGCCCATAAACTCCCCTCTATGTTATCCTATGAGTCCATGCACACATGGACGTTTTTGGACATTTATCAGCAGTGAAGTTTATGGGCTGTTGTCTAAAGTCGCATTCAGGAGCTGTTTTTCTGACCACAAAAACTGCTTAAATACATTAAGCGCGCATAAACACTGATAAACATCGGTAAACGCTTAAATATGTGACTCACCAGCGTTTAACATTTTTGATCAATTCTTAAAAAAAAAAAACGCCAAAAACCACTAACGCGGAAAAATGCTAAAAAACACTAATAAACGCTATTGCAAAAATGTTAGAAAACGTTGAAAGACTCACTGCAAAGCTACTGGCATTTTTATAATGTTATTTTTTTTTTTTTTTTTCCTTGTCAAAAGAAGTTTATTGAGTATACAATGTTATAAAGATACATAAAGTAAGTTTACAAGGATCTATAAAGTAAGCTCATTGTTTTACAGTAGGGTTTCTATAGGTAAATATCATGAAATTTCAAATATTAAACATTGGGTTCACGTAAACCTAAATTAAAGATATATATCATTTCCTTAGTTACTTTTGTAGGTATTTAAATGATTTATACCTACTATACATATTGTTTACAAGTAGAGTGTATATAGGTCAAATAAATTCTGATAATGAGCTTTAATCGTAAGGTGGAGAAAAGGAAAGAGAAAGAAGAAAAAGGGTTGAAAGGTAGAGGTATGGTCCACAAGGTTGTCCCGCTCGTCAGTTTATTATTCTTTTTAGTTCTCTTTGAAGCCTTAGAATGGGTGTCTCTGTAAGTCATTTAATCTGTTACCATGGCAACAGGACAGAGTCATTGAAGTTTGACAGGAACTGTTGTTTTATCCAAGGATGCCAAAGTTTTTCAAATTTTGGAATTTGATTTTGATCGATGGCTACCATCTTAGCATGGGACATTGTATTATTCATTCTGTGAATTGTTTCTGCTAGTACCAATGTAGGAGATTTCCATGCCTTGGCCACTGTTTGTTTTGCAGCCGTTATTAGTTGGATCATAAGTTTGAATTGAGAGAGTGTTAACCATTCCGGTTTTAGATTAAGTAAAGTTAAATATGGATCTGGTTGTATTATTTTTTTAAATATTTTAGATGCAATCACGAAGACTTCCTTCCAGAAGGTTTGGATTACTGGGCACGTCCACCATATGTGTAAATATGTGCCTATTTCTGGGCATCCTCGAAAACAAGGAGCTGAGGTATTAGGTGAATATTTTGCCACTCTAGCGGGTACAAGGTACCAGCGAGTTAGGACTTTATAATTTGTCTCCAGTGCTAAGATGTTGGGTGAAGATGACTTAGATGTGAGCCATATGTTAGACCAGTCCGTGTCTTCTAACGTTCGTCCCAGGTCCTCCTCCCACCTCTGAACGTAAGAGGGTCTATTAAGATTTGCTACTCCATATAATTGATTATAAAGTGATGAAATTGTACCTTTAGCAAATGGATCTTTTGTACAGATTGATTCAAAAATGGATAATTGGGATAATGGTGTATCCCCCTTTAGGAATGGTGTATAGAAATTTTTGATTTGGAGATATCTAAATATCTCAGAGTTTGGTAGATCATATTTTTCTCTAAGCGATGGGAATGAAAGGAATGATTTAGATGCTATGAAGTCATTTAGTGTCTGAATGCCTGATGTTGTCCAAGCTTTAAAAGAATTTGGGTAGATCCATGCCGGATAAAAGGCCGGATTTCTGATAAAAGAAAGGAGAGGATTGTGTGGAGATTGTAACTGATATTTGGTTTTTAGTTTATCCCAGAGAGATAAGAAGTGTTTAGTTATGGGATTATGAATTTTAAAGCGGTCTTTAGGATCAAGCCATAATAAATTTGATATTAATAGAGGGTCATTTTCTGAAGCCTCTATAAATACCCATAATGGGATTTCCTGTTTTGCATGGTATTTGGACAGACTGGCCAAATGTGCTGCTCTGTAGTAGTTAGTAAAATTAGGGTATCCCAGGCCTCCTTTATTTTTGGGAAGATGTAGTGTGTGTATAGGTATATGTGGTTTAGAAGAGCCCCATATAAACGAAGTTGCTCTTTTTTGTACTATTCTCAAAAAATAGGAAGGAATTGGAATAGGGAGGACTCTGAATAGATAAAGCAATTTGGGTACAATAGTCATTTTTAGTTACATAGTTACATAGTAGGTGAGGTTGAAAAAAAGACACA
This sequence comes from Aquarana catesbeiana, assembly GCF_042186555.1. Classification (NCBI taxonomy): domain Eukaryota; kingdom Metazoa; phylum Chordata; class Amphibia; order Anura; family Ranidae; genus Aquarana; species Aquarana catesbeiana. The sequence goes on along the minus strand of NC_133331.1, from coordinate 129,517,394 downwards.
AGTCCATCAAGTCCAACCTATGTGTGTGATTACATGTCAGTATTACATTACATATCCCTGTATATTGCGGTCATTCAGGTGATTATCTAATAGTTTCTTGAAGCTATCAATGCTCCCCGCTGAGACCACCGCCTGTGGAAGGGAATTCCACATCCTTGCCGCTCTTACAGTAAAGAACCCTCTACGTAGTTTAAGGTTAAACCTCTTTTCTTTTAATTGTAATGAGTGGCCACGAGTCTTATTAAACTCTCTTCTGCGAAAAAGTTTTATCCCTATTGTGGGGTCACCAGTACAGTATTTGTAAATTGAAATCATATCCCCTCTCAAGCGTCTCTTCTCCAGAGAGAATAAGTTCAGTGCTCGCAACCTTTCCTCATAACTAAGATCCTCCAGACCCTTTATTAGCTTTGTTGCCCTTCTTTGTACTCGCTCCATTTCCAGTACGTCCCTCCTGAGGACTGGTGCCCAGAACTGGACAGCATACTCCAGGTGCGGGCGGACCAGAGTCTTGTAGAGCGGGAGAATTATCGTTTTATCTCTGCAGTTGATCCCCCTTTTAATGCATGCCAATATTCTGTTTGCTTTATTAGCAGCAGCTTGGCATTGCATGCCATTGCTGAGCCTATCATCCACTAGGACCCCCAGGTCCTTTTCCATCCTAGATTCCCCCAGAGGTTCTCCCCCCAGTGTATAGATTGCATTCATATTTTTGCCACCCAAATGCATTATTTTACATTTTTCTACATTGAACCTCATTTGCCATGTAGTCGCCCACCCCATTAATTTGTTCAGGTCTTTTTGCAAGATTTCCACATCCTGCGGAGAAGTTATTGCCCTGCTTAGCTTAGTATCGTCTGCAAATACAGAGATTGAACTGTTTATCCCATCCTCCAGGTCGTTTATGAACAAATTAAATAGGATTGGTCCCAGCACAGAACCCTGGGGAACCCCACTACCCACCCCTGACCATTCTGAGTACTCCCCATTTATCACCACCCTCTGAACACGCCCTTGTAGCCAGTTTTCAATCCATGTACTCACCCTATGGTCCATGCCAACGCACCTTATTTTGTACAGTAAACGTTTATGGGGAACTGTGTCAAATGCTTTTGCAAAATCCAGATACACCACGTCTACGGGCCTTCCTTTATCTAGATGGCAACTCGCCTCCTCATAGAAGGTTAATAGATTGGTTTGGCAAGAACGATTCTTCATGAATCCATGCTGATTACTGCTAATGATATCATTCTTATTACTAAAATCTTGTATATAGTCCCTTATCATCCCCTTCAAGAGTTTACATACTATTGATGTTAGGCTAACTGGTCTGTAATTCCCAGGGATGTTTTTTGGGCCCTTTTTAAATATTGGTGCTACATTGGCTTTTCTCCAATCAGCTGGTACCATTCCAGTCAATAGACTGTCTGTAAAAATTAGGAACAACTAAGTACCCTCGGATGCAAGCCATCTCGTCCCGGTGATTTATTAATGTTAAGTTTCTCAAGTCTAATTTTAATTCCGTCCTCTGTTAACCATGTAGGTGCTTCCTGTGTTGTGTCATGAGGATAAACACTGCAGTTTTGGTTACTGAAGCCCCCCAATTCACTCGTGAAGACTGAGGAGAAGAATAAATTCAATACCTTTGCCATCTCCCCATCCTTTGTAACCAGATGTCCTTCCTCATTCTTTATGGGGCCAATATGGTCTGTCCTCCCTTTTTTACTGTTTACATACTTAAAGAATTTCTTGGGATTTTTTTTGCTCTCCTCCGCTATGTGTCTTTCATGTTCTATCTTAGCCAACCTAATTGCACCCTTACATTTCTTATTGCATTCTTTATAAATTCTGAATGCTGTGGATGATCCCTCAACCTTGTATTTTTTGAAGGCCTTCTCCTTTGCTTTTATATGCATTTTTACATTGGAGTTAAGCCATCCAGGATGTTTGTTCGCTCTTTTAAATTTATTACCCAATGGGATACATTGGCTAATGCCCTTATTTAATATGCTCTTAAAGCAAACCCATCTCTCCTCCGTATTCTTTGTTCCTAATATTTTATCCCAATTTATGCCTTTTAGCAAGGTTTGTAGTTTAGGGAAGTTGGCTCTTTTGAAATTCAGTGTCTTTGTGTTCCCTTCATGTCTCCTATTTGTATGATTTATACTGAAACTAATTGACCTGTGATCGCTGTTACCTAAATTGCCCCGTATTTCCACATCTGTTATCAGGTCTGTATTGTTGGTAATCAGTAGATCTAGTAATGTTTTATTTCTAGTTGGTGCGTCTACCATCTGACCCATAAAATTGTCCTGCAAGACACTAAGGAACTGGCGAGCCTTAAATGAATGCGCGGTTCCCTCCGCCCAGTCTATGTCTGGATAATTAAAATCCCCCATTATGATAACACTTCCCATCCTTGCTGCTAATCCAATTTGTGATAGGAGATCCATCTCCACTTCCTCCCTCAGGTTAGGGGGCCTATAGCATACTCCCAGTATTATTTTCCCCTTAGCTTCATCCCTTTTTGATTTGAAATTTTGATTGCATTAATCTTCCCTATCCAGGATAAAGGAAGTTGCGACCATTGTTTTATTAGATTTGTGATATGTCTTAATACAGGAGGATAATTGTTTGAGAATAAGTCAGAATGAGATGCTGTTAAATGAATTCCAAGATATGGGATTGATTTTTCTGCCCATGTGAATGGGAGTGCAGCCCTAGCCAGGATCAATTCCATGTTTGTGAGTGAAATATTAAGCACTAGGCATTTCTTAGGATTAATCATAAGGTCGGATAGGGCTGCAAATCCATCAAGAGCTGGTATTAACTTAGGACCAGAGACCTGTGGTGATGATAGAAAAAGTAATATATCGTCTGCAAATATACATAATTTGTGTGTAATACCTCCTACTTCAATGCCAGTTATAGTTTGGTTTGTTCTGATGTATTGGGCCATGGGTTCGAGTATAAGGGCAAATAATAAGGGAGATAATGGGCAACCCTGTCGGGTACCTCTTTCGATATTAAAGGCATCAGATTTGTATCCAGCATATTTTATATAGGCTTTGGGTTTATTATATAATGCTTTGATCCATGTTAAAAAGTGGGGTCCAAAACCCCATTTTTGTAATGAATATTGCATATATTGCCAGGATACTGTGTCAAATGCCCTCTTAATATCGAGAGATAGAAAACATAAAGGGATTTTCCGTTTTTTAGCAATATGTGCCAATAACACTGCCCTGCGTATATTATCGCCTGCCTGTCTATTTGGCATGAAGCCTACTTGATCTCTATGTATTAATTTTCCTATAATGCTATTGAGGCGTTTTGCTATTATTTTTGCTAATAATTTAATATCGAGGTTTAACAGAGAGATAGGCCGATAATTCACACAGGAAGTATCATCAGAAAGGGGTTTTGGGATCATACAAACAATTGCCATTAGTGTTTCTTGCCGAAAAGAATGTCCATCTAGAAGTTTGTTAAAAGTTTCAGTGAGAATGGGAGAGAGTATTTCTGACAATGTTTTATAGTATAAAGCCGAGTAGCCGTCTGGGCCTGGTCTTTTGTTAAGTTTTAGGTCTTTTATGGCGTTAGCAACTTCATCTATAGTTACAGGCTCATCCAAACTGCTTTTTTGATTCTGAGATAACTCAGGTAAGGTTATTTTTGAGAAGAAGGATTCAGCCTCTGTAGGATTAAATTCATTGTTTGTCTTGTATAAAGTTGCGAGATGTGAGTGAAATTTATGGACTATTTTAACTGGATTACAAGTATAAACATTTTTTGATAATTTCAAACGTATTGGTTTGAAAGATTTGTTAGTTGAATTTAATGCCCGAGCCAAATATGTACCTGGTTTGTTTGTATTCATGTAGAAATTGTGTTTGGAGCGTTTGAGGGATTTATCAACTGACTCAGTGAGAAATAGATCGTATTCCAATCTAGATTTTCCCAGATGAGATTTTGTACTCTGAGATGGATTATCTTGGAATGATATATAGGCTGCATTAAAATTGAGTTCTAGTTTTTTTGCTAAATTTTTGCGTTCCCGTTTAAATAGTGCCATTTGTCTTTGTATTGTACCACGCAAGACAGGCTTATGAGCTTCCCACAGTGTTATTGGGGAGATGTCTGTTGTATTATTAATTGATATGTATTCCTTTAAAGCTTGTTCAATGGCCATCTGATGTAGTGGGTGTTTGAGCATTATGTCCGGTAAGTACCACGTTGGGTCATGCGCTTTTGGTATGGCTGAGGCTATAGTAGTGTATACTGCATTATGGTCAGACCACGGAATCGGAATTATATCTGATGCAATAATTTCTGGTATCATTCCTATTGTTAGAAAAATATGATCTATTCTGGTGAAGGTTTGATGAGGGTGCGAGAAATAAGTGAATTTCTTTTTCATTGGGTTACTTTCTCTCCACGAATCTACCAGATTGTATTTGGAAAGAACTTGAGAAAAAGGTAATCTAGAGGTTATTTTGGATGGTGTAAAAGGTGATTTATCTAGAAATGGGAGGAGGACCTGGTTCGAATCCCCACACATTATCACTGTTCCTATTTTGTGTGTATTAATCACTTGTAATATATGTGAGAGGAATGGTGTAGGTTGTTTGTTAGGAGCGTAGTAGGAAATCACCGTGATTGCTGTATCCATTATATAACCCATGAGTATCAGGTATCTACCTTCTGGGTCTTTAATTTCTGATAAAAAGGTGAATGGCGTGGATCGGTGAAATGCAATTAGAGTTCCCCTTTGCTTGGTACAGGCAGAAGCCGTGTAAATTTGTTGATAAAAAGGAGAAATATATTTTGGAGTAGAATCTTTGGTGAAGTGTGTTTCTTGGAGGCATACTATGTGAGCCTTCTTGTTATGGAAAGTACAGAAGGCTTTGGTCCTTTTTTGAGGGACATTTATTCCCTGAACATTCAGGGAAAGTATATTCAGTGGTGCCATGGCAACAGATCAAATAGTTTTGACTTACTTTTTGTTATGCAGAGCTGACTGCGTAGATCAACCTGTGTGGACTGAAGAGATGAATAGATAGAAAAGAAACCAGTGAATTCTGGAGTAAAGAGTAAACAAAAAACATATGAGATTAGATGATACATTGTATAAATTATTTTTTGCAGGTAATCACAATTTACCCGTGAAAGAGAATAAATATCTCTCTCAGGGGAATAAGTGCCTTTGTCACACTCCCACATAATATGGTTGGGAGAATGAGGAGGGCTAATGGGGGTACACGGATCTTCCGCTTACAGGAGAGAAGTGCTATGTCAAAAGACATCAAAATGATGTTTCATTAATTGGAGTGCAGAATATAGTTTTTGTTGAAATTATTTATTCCAGGGTGGTTGTATATGGTTAGTCTTGCCCTAGGCTAAATAATTCAGTTAGAAAGGTACTGTTAATAACTTTGGTATTGATGAAGATAGTTTGAATTATTTTGGGATTTTAACCCTTTTAGAGTAAACAATTACATATTTTATTCATATGTAACTGTTTAGATATGTTAACTCACAAAATTGAGGTTGCATTGCTTCAGATTAGAATAAACAAAAATATAATTCTAGGAACTAGTTAGGTAATAATATATTTGTTTAAGAAAAGAAAGAAAAAGCTTCCATTACTTCTGGATTATTGAACATATTTGTCCTAAAAAGTAATAAATCTATTGTTATTACCTGATAATATATAACTGAACAAGAATTTCCTTATTTCACTTATATATTCTAAGGCTATATGAATCAGAAGTAATAAGAAATATAACTGGAATGTAACATGATCCCACACAGTGTGTGACTATCAGAATGCAGTTACATTCAGTTATAAATACAGGTTTTTTATAGAGAACCATCTCTTAGTATAATAAATGAAGAGATATCAGGAATTAGGATGTCAGTCCATTGAATCTTCTTGGTCCATGGATGATGTGGCATAACGGCCTCTTTTGTGAGAATGATGATTCCCATTTTGTTCTGAAATTTTCTGAGTGCTGCCTGAAGGTGAAGATGATGCCATTCTTCTGCGTGTGGGAGGGTTGCTGCTTGTGGGTTCTGTCAGATTTAATTTTAAAAGGGTTTGTTGTAGTTCATCTGCTGATCTGCTTCTGTAAATTGTACCTTGGTATTTAAATCTGACTGAAAAGGGGAAGCCCCATTGATACATAATGTTGTGGCGTTGCAGTTCCATTAGTTGGGGTTTCATGGATCGTCTTTTAGTAATAGTAAGTTGGGATAGATCAGCAAAAATTTGATAATTGTGTCCTTGAAAATTAAGTTCCTTTTTTTCTCTTGCAGCAATTAGTATTTGTTCTTTCGTTCTGTAATAATGAAATTTTGTGATTATATCACGTGGGGGTCCATCTTTCTTTTTGGCTGTGAGGGCTCTGTGTACTCTGTCCAGTTCTAAACGTTCAATAGGGATATCTGGCTTTAGTTCTTGTAATAGAGCAGTAATAGTAGATTGCAGGTCTGTCACAGTTTCAGGTATTCCCCTTATGCACAAGTTTGAACGTCTGGCTCTATTTTCGTAATCTTCGAGCTTAGTTTGAAGTATTAAATTCTCTTCTTTTAATTGTTCCAATTCTGTTATATTTACTTGGGTTGTAATTTCAATTTCATCCATTTTTATTTCTAAGGCTGCGGTGCGGTTTCCCAGCTCTCTTATTTCTTTGGTTAGGCTTTTTGTTATTTGGTCTGAGGTTTGTTTTAAAGCCTTATGAAGCATCTTTTCAAATTGTAATAATATTACTGGGGATGCTGAGGAGGCTTGTGGAGAAGTTTGTGAGAGGATTTGTTCTGTATCTGACTCAAATGGAGAGTCTTGTTGTGACATTTTCTGTCTGTGAGAGTGCCCTGATGCTGTATCTTGTGAGGTGACTGGAGCTGCTTTAGTTGCAGTGAGTGCCTGTGAGCTCTTTGTGAGGTGATTTTTATTTCTGCCACGGTTTCCTCCCAGTACCATATTTCCTGCCCAAACTTTCACAGTTTGTTCCCTGGGGCAAAAAGGTTCAAATGGATACCTTTTGAGCCTGCAGGCTCCGCTTTGTCCTTCTCTTCTCTCCTCAGCGGTGCGGAGCTCTAACAATGCATGTCTGCTCCGCTAGGCTCCGCCCATCTCCCCCTTTATAATGTTATTTTAACATCCAGTGTGCATGGAGCCTAAGGCTGTCAGCAGATAGGCCTCTACAAATTCAGCAGTGCCTAAAAATGTCTAACATAGAGAGCAACTGGGCATGTGCAGAGCAGGGTGAGACAGATTATTTCTGGATTTTACACAGTATAGGCACTTATTTTTAGTGTTTAGTGCTATACCTGCAAAAGGGGCCAGGCCGAAGTGATCTAGCAGGACTTAATTTTCTGACTAAAGTTCCACCTTAAGGTAATTGAAAGAAAGCTGAGGGGATAAGGTCAACAAAGCAGGTGCTGTGCTGCTCATTAAATAGTGTTATACCAAATTTTACAGAATAAAAATGACAAAATTGCACCTATCTTGCATAACTCATTAATCACATATCCATCATAAATCAGCGTGAATAAGTAACCCTCAACTACCGTGAATGTGCTAACCGAATACATAAATAGTATTAATACACATAGAAATTAATGGTTGTGCACACAGTCTATTTACACTCCCAAATCTCCAGCAGTGAACTTTAATGCTCCAATGCGCATCACGTGCTTAAAAGCTCCAAAATAACAAACTGGTGCCAAATATTACAGTGCTGGTATATCACCATCAATTGTCCACACGCTCCACCTCCGTGCTCACAGTTCTCTCACCTTTCCTATACAACCCAAAAATGTAGGTCATATAGTGTTATTAATTTGTGTTTGATTTAACAGCCTTTGGTCTCTGATCTTCATCATGCTCACTCTATCAGCATGTATTCTGGGTGTATGTCCCTTTAAGAAGGCTCCAGTTGGAAGCTCTAGATCACTCAGAAACAAAAGCAGATGGTGTAGTATAATAAAAAACATTTCTTTTATTAAATAAAACTGCACTTACAATCTCTCATCAAATCCTCGTATATTACAATATTAGATACAGCATCGGAGAATACCAGCGCATCACTTCCAGTTCCGCGTATGACGTCACCCGGCTTCTCCCATCTAATACTTTGATATGCAAGGCTTTGCTGAGAGTTTCACTAAGAAAATGAAACAAGCAGCTAGCTGACCATTTTCAGAAATCTCGGCAAGGTTTGTTTAAGCCCACATCATTTGCCCTACTTCCTAAGCTCTTTATTCTCTACAAAGGTCCATAACCAAAACATTGGCTTCTTATTGAGTCACAAAGTAGGAATTTAAAAGTCCTGCCTACTACATTGCCATTAGACCAGCAGGGTAGAGTTTCTGTCTTGCCTCCAAATAGAAGTATCGGTGAAATGTTTGTGTTTTTCCTCAGATTTCCAAGTGGGGGGCCAGGGTCACCATTCAGCCAAATGTTTTTTCTTACACAGTGCAGGTGGAGAGAAGGTAATGTGTCTTTAGTTTGAGAGCGATGAAGTTCTAGTGTTCCTACAGTTGCTGTGACCAAGACAAAAAAAAAAAGTATCCAGGCTATCACTAGACCTAGTATGGACAGTGGCTTAACAGTTTTTGGTCCAAGCAAAGTAGATCTCACCTGTCTACAGACAAGCTTAGAAGATTGAGCAACCCACGGTGTAGCAGGTGCTTGACCCTGTGGATATGCAGCCTCATCATCATGTATGAAAGTGCTCTGTATTCAGACCATGACAAACAAGGGAATACAAACTATCACCATGTCTAGTATTATGGACATCCAAAAATGAATGAGTCACTTGCTTATTTGTGTGTGTAAATTTCAGCTAGAATTACAGAGTTCCATTTAAAAAATTTTAATCAAAGGGTCTGTAAGCCTGTCAGAGGGGGCTGAGAACACAGGCTGCAGGCTAAAAGATATGAATTTGCATATTTACATGAAGTGTGTGTTAATAAAAACCAAAAACTACAAGAGAGTATATAGGATTTTTTTTGATAACTGCTCCAGGAAAACACTTTTCTCAAATATATAAAAAATTGTTAATAATGCTGTGTTACAAACATTTAAAATCCATCTTTTATACAATAAAGTAATTCAAAGTACATATTGTGACTAAACACATCCTAATTCAATACTACTCTACGTGTTTCATGGACATTATGCTTCTTCAGGACTGCAGTTATGTTAGGACATTACTTTACAAGAGAAGGTCAATCCATCTATGAAGAGGGCAAAAATACAAAATATTGTATATCGATGAATCCACAAAAATCAAACTGCCAATCAAATTGTATATCCACACATGAAACATCTAAAAACACCTAAAAATATATGTGACTGTCCGCCATCAAAAAATAAAACAACAACACAAACACAGCCATATATAGACACACACAATACCTAAAAATACATGGTTCATGGGTGAACCATCTATGCCATCTCAGATCATGAGGACACATTAGACATGTGCATTAGTTTTCGTCCGTATGTACAGTATTTTCGTCCGAATTTCAGGTATTTTCGTTTTAACAAACGATAACGAAAGCGCAGAATCCGAAAACCGAAAGATCCGACATAAACAAATGCTTTATTTTCGTTTTTGTTGTGACAACAGTTCAATATAGATAGGAGATTTGACATGACGCTGACAATAACAATCTGTGTCTATCGAACCTGTGGTCGAATGTGCCTAACCTTAACTCACTCTATTAGTCCAAGATTATTCGACATAGAGAGAAAAGATTCGACATACAGAGAAAAGATCGCTGCTGGAATTGGGTGGGGGAAGTAAAATAAAAATAATGATGATGATGAATGTTTTTGGCCGATTGTAACCGAAGAATAGGGGCAGTAAAATAGCTAGAACTTCAACTAAGTACACACGTACAGCCAACTTACTTTCACTTACGATTTGCTAGCAGAGAGAGACACACACACTGAATCGTTTCAGAAGACAGTCAATCTTAGCTGGTTTGTTTTTCAGAGAACCTGAATTATTTATCAATTGAGCATAAGCACAGCAGCAGAACAATAGTGAAACAAGCTATAGTTCCAATTAACTTTTTCATAATAATCTGCTGCTATTGTGTTAGTGTTATGAACTTGATAGTGATATTAGTGTTGCTAGTGTTGTGATAGCCTCAGAGGCTGCCCGTGTTGTGGGGGGGATTTATTATTATAGATTCTATATTATAGATTGAGATTCTATATATCCTATCTTGTTACCTGTCTGATCAGTGATCATCACTATCACCAGTCCATTTTCTGAACTATACAGCAACAGCAAGTCAGCAATGTACCGTTCGGAACGGAAAAGTGAAGGCAGGTAGAGGTAGTGGTCGTGGTCGCAGTCGTGGTGGACGCCTTGCTAAAAAAGTGGCAAGGTCTCTGCTACTAGTGCCTCTGACACTTTCAGGACTGTATGGTGGTTAACCCCTGCTGTAACTATCTGCTGTGTATTCTGGTGGGGGGAAAGCTGAACGGCGTGACTGGACACAATACATAGGATTACCCTTTGCAGTGCACATTGAAATAGTGTAGAGAGAAATCTCTTACATTTTCTAAGTTCAGCCTGATGGTTAAATGTAGAAAAACTACAATTATAAGGCCTCTAGTAAGTTAGTAACAATAAATGGAATAGTTCATTTAGATAAACATCACATGAATCTAACAAGGAAAGCAAAACTCAAGAAAACAATTTCTGAACAAAATTTATTTATTTATTTTTTTTTTTTCCCATAAAAGTTTTTTATTTTATTCCATAAGAAAAGGGTATACAAAGGAAGTACAATACATTTTCAACAACAGAATGGGTTTACAGTCTTATGCCCTGTACACACGGTCAGATTTTCCGACGAAAAATGTGTGATAGGACCTTGTTGTCGGAAATTCCGACCGCGTGTGGGCTCCATCACACATTTTTGATATTCAGTGAGATGCACCTAATCAATTTGTGTGTAGGAGATAGTGGTGTCTGTGTCAATTCGCTGCGTCATACCAAGTTTGCAGAACTGTGCAGGAAGGTGTAGTACTTTACTATACTCTGACCAGGGCGGAGCTGAGTGTCCTCCCCGGCCAGAGTACAAAGGGATTACCCTCTACACATCGAGCAGTGTAAAGGGGAATCTCCCAAAGATTTTATCCGCTTGGTCTCACGGCCGGCTGGAGAAAATCTTAAGGTGTAAGGGACGCCTAAGTGCTGACCGTCGTGACCGACCACTAACTAATCTACCTCATCCAGACTGACTGACTGTTGCAAATATGGAAGATCAGTTGCACTTGCAGAAAAACATATCAGCGCTATACCAGCTTTTAACATTACACTCACCAAAGAGAAGCCATTTAAGCCATTGCATTTGGGATGACCTAATAAAAAGTTGTTTAATAAAATATAGCAGGCTACTTTTTAAAGTTGAAAAAGCCCCACTTCTGTTCTAGGTTAGGTAGGTTACTCACTTCTGGTCTAGGCTAGGAGGTATGACAGGTATAACATCATCAGAAAAGTGTTAATGCATGCATTAGGGGCATGCCAGAGATTGAACATGTCCAGGGACTGCCAGCCAATAGCTGAAGATTCTTGCCTGACACACCCCCTCCAGCCTGCTGTGTTATTCAGGATGATTAACAGTGATTGGCTCAGACTGGGAATCTGAACTGCAGCAAGAAGGTGGCGTGATCAGGGACATTGAGGAAATAACAAGCACAGGACATGCTAACAGGAAGACTGGAATCAGCTGCAGAGGGGGACTAATATAATTAATAATTACAGCTAAACCAAAGCCTTACAGAATAAATCACAACCATTTCTAGACAAGGTATGCTATCAGCATTTCATATTTAAAATACTATATTTGACTGGAAAATACAAAAAAAGTTATACTTACTCCCTGGATCTACCGCGTCTGGCTGTTCCTCCGCATCCCCAGCAGCCTTTACAGGGCAGGTCTCCTCCACCTCCTGCTCAGCCTCAGCAGCTGTTGATTAATGATAGAAAAGAACATTACAATACGCAGTGTACAACAATCTCACACATTAGTACAAGAACACTGAAACATGTATGATCACTCAGCAGATACCAGCAAGATTATACTAACTTACATGTGGACGTTGCTGCCTCAGCCTCCTCCTCCTCCTGAGCCTCCCCCTCTGACTGGATGACACTTATTTTTTTTTTCACAAGAAAAAATGTTTATTCAAGATATTTGACAGTTCAAGCGATGCATAAACACAGTTAGATATAGTGATGTTATTACATATGTAGTCACAAGGTAGGTAATTAGTTTGTTCACACAGACAATAGAAAGAAGTATGAGAACATTACATGACATTGCAGCAAAATATGGATGTAGAGGCATCAGGTTAAAGCGAATCAACCAAAGAGGTCTTGTGGGGAGGAGCAAAAGGGGGGGGGGGGATAAAGAATATATGAAAGAGGAGGGGGGGAGGGGAGACAAGGGAGGGACCACAAGTACCTCATTAGTTTAACTTAGCATAAACAGTAGGTGCTGATTTAAAAGATCATAGCCTTGGTGTATAATCATGGAGTTGGTACTTCATCATCACTGTGGATATCGTCCACAGCCCCAGCACCCCATGCATCTATCCATCCCGACCATACCTTGTCGAATTTTTTAGGGCAGTTACGATTAATATATGTAAGTTTGTATAATGGGAGTACAGAGTTCATTGCTAGGCGCCATGAAGATACCCTAGGGGGCGAAGCGTTCTTCCAGTGGAGGATTATCTCTTTCCGGGCATAAAATGTAGCATAACTCAGAAATAGTTTGGTATATTTGCCCCGTACACTGGGATTGAAAATATTCAACAACATCGCTTTGGGGTGAGCCCCCGCATCTAATGAGGTAACCTGATCAAGAGTGTTGGAAAAAAGAAGAAAAAACTGCGCTATAAACCAAAATAAACAATAAATTGTTAAAAAGCTGCAATCCCAACAATAAACAGCAATTGTGAAATAAATTTAGAAAATAAAAAGGATTGCGCTAATACATGTGCAAGTTACCATAAAAGTCCTCAGTGAGAAAGAATTCCTTCTATTAAATGTGGAATTAAACATAAAAGTGTATGTGAATGACTATTAATAATAATCCAAATTAAAGTCCCAAACTCAAAAATCAATATGATCAAAAAGTATATAAATTCTCCCAAAAAAGTACAAAAAATCCAAATGGTGATTCAATCAGTGACAGCAAAGGAGAGTCCACCACCAGGGATAGAGGGGGTTGCTCCTTACCAGATGGCTACGACCCCCCACTACAGAGGGTCACAGCAAGCAGGCAATCTTATAACCCAGAGATTGGGAGCTTCTATCGGTCTCCACCAGGGGTCATCTCACCGTCACTCACACCAGCGAAACCAATGGCAGGGATACACCTCTCCAGTGGGTTGTATCTCGGCTTTTGCTGTCTTCAAGAGTTTTAAAGGCTGGCATCACACATCCAAAGGTGCTGCAGATGTTGATGATACTTCAGCCAACAGAGTTCTTGAAGGCTATGCAGATCCAAGGCACTGCTTGCAGATCATGTGGGACATATCTGCCATACGGCAGTACATCTATCCGAGCTTGTGGGAATGATCTCCCATGTATTCTCCCCGGAGGTTCTCCCTAGGTCACGATCTCCAATGGGTGAAGTTGGCCTGAGTCACGGTCACCGATAGCCAGGGCAGTCGCCGGTGGGGGTTATCAGCTCGCTCACACACTCTCCCGTTCTCGGCAGGTTCAAGGAGTCAGGGACGCCCCATCATGGAAGTATTCATGGAGGAAAGAGAAAGAAAGGGGCTCCACATGGCGTAGGTCAAAAATTTTAAAGGGATTTATTGGATAAAAACCTTACAAATAAAAAGTGATCACTGAATAAAAGACAATGGCAATGTGGGAAGCTCAAACTCCCTACGCGTTTCGACTCAAAAGCCTTCAACTGGGGCAAGAGTGTTAACTATTGCCGACCAATAGTCCCCGAGACGGGGGCAAGACCACACCATATGAAGAAAGGAGGCGGACTCTAGACCACACCTGGAACAGGCCACCGGGGTGTTAGGTGTCATAATTGTCAGTCTTTTCGGGATATAATAGGCCCTGTGGAGGAACTTGACCTGCATAAATTGATCTCTAGCCGAAATCACATTTATAACAAAGGAGGATACACATGATTCCCATTCATCCTCTGACAAATTGGGGATGTCTGTTTTCTATTTGTCCAGAGTTTTTTCAAGTTTCTTTGTAGGGGGTATGGACAAATGGAAATATATAGAGGATAATAGCTTATCTATGAGCTTAGCGGTAAGTAGTCCCTCCACAGGGTCTGACTCTAACTTAAGGAGAGATGGAAACTGTTTCCTATAAGCATGTCAGAGCTGGTAGTATCTAAACAGCATCCATTCTGGTAGTGAATAAGCGTTCTTGAGGTCAGAGAAGGTTCTTAGTTTACCACCTACAATGATGTGTTTTAGCTTAACAATTCCCTTCCTTGCCCAGATTTGGGGATCTGCAACTGATTCCATGTGTGGTAATCTAGGGTTGACCCACAGGGGAAACTGGGGGGAGAATGTCCCTGGGGTGTTAAAGCGGGTCCTAGCCCTGTTCCAAACTGTGATTGTAGTGCTCATTAGCTCCGTAATGCCAGGGTGGGATTTCATCCCTCTGAACACCACATTGCTGAGAGAGGAGTAGGAACCCATGATAGCAGCCTCCAAGGTCATCGCTGGGTTGTCACGTGGTTGGGAGAACTACCATCTAAACTTCACCAGGACAGCTGCCCAGAAGTAGACCTGGAAGTCTGGTAGAGATAGACCCCCTTGAGTGATGGGTAGCTGTAGGGTAGCAATGGCCAGTCTTGGGGGCCTTCCGTTTCAGATAAAAGTAGGATATAATACTTTTCAGCTTGGCAAAAAATTAGGCGGGGGGGAATCAAGGGTGAATTCCGAAAAAAGTACAGAAATTTAGGTAGGTATATATACCCACCCGGGAGAGGGGGAGAGTTTTCCAAGCTGCACATTTCTGCGAGAGGTTTTTGAGTAGTGGTTGGAGGTTCAGCTCAAAATATGAAGACAGCGGAGCTCCGACCCTTACTCCTAAATATTTAAATTCAGGTGTCCATTTTAGGGGGGTACCTGTCGGTGGGTTTTGTTTGGATGCGTTTAATGAAAAAAGGGTTGACTTCCCCCAGTTTACCTTGATTCCTGAGAACGTGCCAAACGCGTCTATTATTTGAAGTGCTGGTGAGAGGGAAGAGATGTCTTTGAGGAAGAGAAGGGTATCATCGGCATATAGGGATATTTTGTCCATTACTACCCCTACTTGGATGCCTTGTACCAAGGGAGCAGATCTAATACAGGCAGCCATGGGCTCCATGGCCAGGGCAAACAGTCCAGGGGAAAGCAGACAGCTCTGTCTAGTACCCCTAGATAGAGGGCAGGGCAATGACAGCGAGTTATTTGTACGTATGCGAGCTATGGGGTTGTGATATAACATCTGCACCCAGCTAATGAAGCGAGGGCGGAATCTAAATTTGCGCAGGACAGCCCAGAGGTAGCGCCACTCCACTGAATCAAAAGCTTTTTCAGCATCCAGAGAGGCTACTACCTCCGGACCGTCCCCGCCCACCCTGGAAAGATGTGTAAGGAGGCGTCTAATGTTGATATCAGTCCCCCTTCCTGGCATAAATCTAGACTGGTCTGGATGGACCAGTGCCGTGATCTCAGTGTTCAATCGTCCAGTCAATACTTTGGCCAATAGCTTGGTGTCAATGTTAAGGAGTGAGATTGGCCGACACTGGAGCACTGATCAGGGGGCTTACCAGGTTTAAGAATGACCACAATAACCGCTTCAGCCATCGACGGGGGCAGTGAGTTCCCTTCCATGGCTTTTTGGACCATTAATTTAAACGATGGGAGTATTTTTTCAGTGTATGTTTTATAGAATTCGGCTGGAATGCGTCTGGACCTGGTGTCTTACTATTTTGTAAGGAGGCTACTGCCCCGCTGAATTTCCTGTAGTAGGACCGGGCCATCTAAAGCTTCCCTATATGTGGATGTCAGGCAAGGGAGCTCCACCCCATCGAGGTATGCTGTCAGCTCCTCTTTCGAGCACCCCATCCAGGAGCCATAGAGCTCTTGATAGAATGATGCGAATCTGTTGTTAATATCTGCGGGATCGGTCAAGGTCGTCCCGTCCGAATCGCATATGGTTGAGATAGTCACCGGGGTGGAGCTTTCCCTCGCCAATCATGCCAGCATACTGCCTGTTTTTTCTCCGTGTTCAAAAATTCTTTGGGACTGGTGTAAGAATTTGGTTTTTGTAGCTTCCGTGCGTAGTAGTAGAACATCCCTCAATGCTGCCTGGAAGTCTGAGTATACCCCAGGGGACCCCGTCGTGGAATATTCCACCTCTAATGCTGCTACCTTGTCCTCGGCCCTCTGTGTGTCCTTCCTCAGATCTTTCCGGATCCTACGGATGTGTGTTTGTAAGCTTCCCCTAGTGAAGGCCTTAAATGCGTCCCAGGATGTGGTCAGAGTCACAGAATGGTCTAGGTCCCGCCAATAGTGTATCGCCTCAGATCTATATGGTTCCGATAACCTGGAGTCAGACAGTCTCCATAGACTCTCCCCTGGAGCATTGGACACGCAAAGCTTTAAGGCAAGCGGGGCATGATCGGATATGCCACGGGGAAGTATATTAATGTCCCGAACCCTGGGCAGGACAGACCCCCCCGCATATGCAAGATCTATACGTGATAGGGTCTTGTGTGAGGCTGAGTGACATGTGTAGGCCCGTCGACAAAGGGTGATGCCACCTCCACAAGTCGGTCAAATTAGATGCCTCAGCCCATGAGAACAGCTCGAAGAATATATAGAGTGGATCCGCGCAATGGATAGGGGTACTTTTAAAATATGTAAAGAGCTGCTGCCTCTACAAGTATAATTCCACCTAGGTGGAAAATACTGAAATGTGAACAGAAGACAGATGTAGGTATGGCGCTGCTCTAGTGTAGTACAATTTTGTTGGTAGGCCACCCTTCTGTACCATATGTGATGATCTGAATTAGATGTAGAGACTAAATATTTTAAATGATATATACTAGCTTGCAAGAGTCTAGGTATTGTGTGTGTGAACCTAAATCGAAATATAGTGCTAGAAGTGACTTATTGGCAATCAAACTTATTCAAAATATAATGTTTGAGCAAATAAATAAACTTAAACTTGATAGAAAAACGTATATATTATCTTCTCCAGCAAGTACTGGGTTTTTGAAGAACAAATCACTTTGTTAATTTTTTAAGCACGAGTCACTTTATTATTTAAAATAACAAGCACTTTCTGCACTTGGGTAATTATAATGCATTGGTGTGGGATATAGGATTGCGATTTTTACTGATAATCTTTTCACCTACGACTAAAATTTAGCACAAGGCACTTTGTCTATAAGTATTTATTTATTTGCAACTAGCAAACACTTTTTTCCGCTTTCAGTTTAGGCGCAAAGGTATGTGATATAAAATTGCAGCTTTTATTTGCGTATTTAACCATTCCCACCTAGGAGTAACATCCAAGAGGGGTAATCTACAATGGAAATTAATACATATTGGGCTTTAACCTCCCTGGCGGTATGATTATTTCGGATTTTAGGTACTGAAAGTGGTACAATTATTTTGCATGGAAATTTGGCGTTTTATATTGTAGGCCTGTAATTCTTAACAATAACACAAATCTGTCCAAACAAGAGATAGTAGTAGATATCCTGGGTATGATGAAGTTTGAAACACAAAAACTTAAATTATAATATAATAAATAAATATAAATAATAAAAAAAAATAATAATATAATAATAATAAAATAAATTTCCCCACGATTCACTATCGCTCAAATCTGCAAGTGTTCTAATTTACTATTGCTGTTTTCTAGCTGGTCTAAAGCCACTTTTGACATAAAGGGACACTTTTTGGTTGCTATGGACAATCTCCAGTTTCCAGGCAGAAAGAACAGTATATATAATATAAAACTGCATGCAGGGCATGGGCCAAAGCACTGGGGACAAAAGGGATGTGAAATAATTTCATACAGTTCTGTAAGATTACAGTACTGTATGTGTTATGGTTTGTAAATTTTTTTGAATTTGCCGCCAGGCTCCGCACCCGTGCGTCGCGACGCTCGCAGGGAACGGAGCCTGGCACGGAGAGGCGTCGGAGGAGACAGAGCCCACGGACACTGCGGGGGACATCGCAGGATCCTGGGGACAAGGTAAGTAACGCTGCACCAGGATCCTGCAATGTAATCCTGAGTGTGGCTCGGGGTTACCGCTAATGGGACTGAAATTTAACCCCGAGCCACACTTGGGAATACCGTCAGGGAGGCTATATCACATGTCGGGTCTCATACATTTCACTTTGCATTTTCTATCAAGTTTAAGTTTATTTATTTGTTCAAACATTATGTTTTGAATAATTTTGATTGCCAATAAGTCATTTCTAGCACTATATTTCGATTTAGGTTCACACACACAATACCTAGACTCTTGCAAGCTAGTATATATACCAGTAATTTAAAATATTTAGTTTCTACATCTAATTCAGGTCATCACATATGGTACAGAAGGGTGGCCTACCATCAAAATTGTACTACACTAGAGCAGCGCCATACCTACATCTGTCTTCTATTCACATGAGAACAGCTTGGAAGGCGAGCTCACTCCGGGCGTAAGCCTGTCCATCGCAGGGTCCGGGACCAAGTTAAAATCCCCCAGTATTACCACATTATCTGTGCCAAAGGCAGCTATTTTAGAGAAAAGTTGGTTAAGAATTCTTATAGGGGCCGGGGGGGTAGGTACAGTCCCACCACCACCAGCTCCAATCTGTCTATTATGGCATGCAGTACAACATACCGACCATCAGGGTCAAGCTCCAGTGCCAGCAGTCTAAATGGTAAGGATTTATGTATTAGTATACTGACTCCCCTGGAGTAGTTGGTATACATGGAGTGATAGTGGTGTCCCACCCAGGGTTGCCTAAGACTCAGAAGTTTGCTTCCCGTCAGGTGGGTCTCCTGTAGTATACAAATTTGGGGGTGGTATGTTTTAAGGAATTGGAATACCAGTGATCTTTTAACAGAGGAATTCAAACCCCTGGTGTTCCATGAGATTATGGTACAATCAGCCATCCATGCCTGGTATCACATTTTCTATCCATATATCACCATGTAAGAACAGATGCAAGGTCTGGACCCCAAAAAAGGTCAAAACGTGGCATCTTGCATATCTTGTGACAAACATAAGTGCATCGCTTGTGAAAAAAACAATAAAACAACAGGTTATAACAGAACATTCCCAACCATGCCCTCCACCCCCCACCCCGCCAACCCCGACCCAAACCCCAGGGAGGCTCAGGATCCCAATTCAGAACCAGGGCGAACATGCCTGCAATGGGGTACCATGAGCGGAACAGCATCCACAGTGCAGCAGTTAGATGAAGAACATCCAGTCCTCTGCTGGAGATCGGACCATAAGAAGCGGGTGCAGTCTCCCGGCAACAGCCGGGGGTACAAACTTTGAACTTCAACGTTGCAGAAACAGTTATATTTTCCCAGCCATGACCAACATAGATGGGGAAGAAGAGGGGGAGGGGGGGAAGAAGGATATTCAAAGGAACAGTTAACTCCCGCTTCCCCTGCTAGAACATCTCAAGGAACTATGAGATAAATTAGGGACCAATGAAACCCCGGGTTCCCGTCTACCTTAAAGCAAGGTGACATGTACCACATGGGGAGCCTTCTGGGCCAGGAGTAATCATCAGACCAGTGAGTAAAGGAGGCACGTCTTTAAGGCACCAGTTGGCCATGGCTCATTTAACTAGAAATAAATGGCTTCCCTTGTTCAGGGTAACTTATCTGCGAGGTAGCGTGTCAATCCACGTGGAGGCATCCTCAGGAGAAGTGAAGAATCGTACCGATTCACCGTCTTCCACTCGCAGCCTGGCCGGAAACAGTATGCTGTACTCGATATGCTTAGCTTGGAGTCTGGCCCTCGCTGCGTCAAATGGTTTCCGCTGTTTCTGCGTTTCCAACAAATAATCTGGGAAGATCAGGAGCTTGGCATGTTCAAAGCAGAGCTCCCCCTGAGCTCTCGCCTCCTTCATCACCATGTCACGATCACGAAATTGGAGTAATTTAAAGATGAAGGTACGGGGTGGCGCCCCTTGTGGGCCCCTGGTGGAGGGTATGCGATGTGCTCTTTCCACGGTGAAGAATGGGGAAAACCGTGCCGAAGGGAGCAATTGTTGCAATAAACCTTTAGCAAATGCAGTGGGGTCCGCACCCTCTGCCCCCTCTGGAAGGCCCAAAACTCGCAAGTTGTTTCTTCTGTTGCGATTTTCGGCGTCCTCTGCCCTGTCCTCCAGCACCATAACTTTCGTTTGCAGCACATGTAAATCAGCCCCATGATCACGTACCATATCTTCATTATGGGAGACGCTCTGCTCCACCTCATGCATACGGCCTCTCAGGGTATCAAAATCCTTCCTGATGAACTCCACGTGGGTCTGTATGTCGTCCACTTTTTCTGTCAGCAAAGTTATGGCCTGCATCACAGGCTTGAAGTCCGCCGCCGCGTACGGGAGCCGCTCCGGTTTGTTCAATCCGCCGGCCTGGTTCTCCATCTGGGCAGGAGATTTAGGCGAGGCCGCGGCTTCGGCCTTGTACGCAGTTCTCGACGGTGCAGCCTTTTTCCAAGATTTTTGCTGAGTTTTCCTCCTGTGCATACCCCAGGGGTGTCTCAGGAGTTAGGGGGGCACAGGAGGGTCGTTTTGTGGGCCGCTGCACCCCAGAAGACAGGATTTTAAAGCCAATCTGTGGGAGCTCAGATCTCACACATCTGTTCCCTCTGCCATCCCGGACACGCCCCCGGATGACACCTATTTAAAGGAGAAATGATGAACGTTACAATGTTCAAGCTTCAAATTACTATAAATAAATATACTGTAGTGTATATAGATAAAATGAATTATCCATTATCATAGCAATACAGGGCAGGTCACTAACGTTTATCTACAAGACAGGGACATGCATTTACCATTTAGAAAAAATCAGTAAAAAAAAAAAAAATACGAGGCACTTACCTGCCCTGCTTCCAGCGGCGAGTGCTAGGTGCACCGCCACTGATCAGGCGCCTCAGTTCAGAGTGGCGACGTTCTGTCAGATTACGTAAGTTACGCAAGCGATTGTGTTACCAGAGCGTCACAGAGGCTCTACCTGTCACTGCTTGAGCGAGAAGCAATGACGCTGGAATCGACATCGGAAGGCTGGACAAATGGAAAAGGGCCCACTGTATTAGTATCAATACTACAGTACTTACTGCACGTGGCTGACGTGGAGGACTCCTGCTCCTCCGCCCTCTGCCTCCGGTGGCGCTTGGCCTGGATACGATCTTTAAAAAAATTAAACACATCATGGTAATTGTCACGTTGGATGCTTGACAAAAAAAATGTCCTGCACACATTGCAATGCTGACACCAACCTTGATGAGCCAGCAGTTGGGTGATCTCATCCTCCTACACCCGCTAGGACCTCCGCCTCATGGGGGAGGAGAGGCACCTGCTTCCCTCTGTGCCCCAACTGCCTGTGCGTACGCTCTATGGAAATGCAAAACAAAAAGAGAAGAGAAACGAGTTCCACAATTAAACTACAATTGTAATCTGAAAATGATATCAACACATGAAACACATGTAGAATGAACCCGTAAAATGAAACAATGCAAATGGAATTTTTGGATTAGGCGCATCTTTTCATGTAGCACAAGATTTGCACATTTATTTACTAACCAAATTTATTTTAAGAAAAACGTATGCTTTTTTGGTGCACAATAAAATATAAAAGACAGGATTGGGATTGTGCCTAGTAAATATAGATGTCCAGTCCACCTTTCTAATTATTACACGCTTGTGTGAACTGTGTATGGTGTAAAATTTCCTTTCTTGTTTCTTTTGCAAAGCATTAACCCACTTGCGGATGTGGATCCCCCCATCGACTTTTTTTTTTTTTAATATATTTAACTCTTTTTATTTTTCAATAACAAAAAATGTAAAACCCAGCGGTGATCTAATGCCACCAATAAAAGCTCTATATGTGGCGGGAGAAGAGCATAAATTTCATTTGGGTAGTAGGGATGAGCTTCGAGTTTGAGTCGAACGCATTTTCGACTCGAACATCGACTGTTCGCCAGTTCGCCAAACAGCGAACAAGTTGGGGTGTTCGCTGCAAATTCGAAAGCCGCAGAACACCCTTTAAAAGTCTATGGGAGAAATCAAAAGTGCTAATTTTAAAGGCTTATATGCATGGTATTGTCATAGAAAGTGTTTGGGGACCTGGGTCCTGCCCCAGGGGACATGGATCAATGCAAAAAAAAGTTTTAAAAACGTCTGTTTTTTCGGGAGCAGTGATTTTAATAATGCTTAAAGTGAAACACAAAAAGTGTAATATTCCTTAATAAGTGATGATATAAATTTATCAAATTAACATGTGAATTTGGAAATTGATCGCATGAGGATTAGTCCCAAAACCAGCAAACAGAAAAGACAGTCCAAATATGAGTCCCAGCAGATGAATGAGATGATGAGGGGAGATAAGATACCAATCCCGGTTGGCAAATAAAGTGCAAATGGATAAATGAGACCTTCACCGCACCAATGTGACAGACTGATAAAATTGCGTTCTTACCAGAAGGCAAGCTAATATAAGCTTGCGACCTTAACCCGGACGGGGCCTTTTGTGGAATGAAACAGCAACGCACCACTTCAGCTTATGGATAGATACACTGTCCGTCAGATCCCAGGAAACATTCATATGGGGAGGTGTTCCCTCCAGCTGTGCAGTGGAACGACCAACTGACAGCTCCCGGCATGCATCGGGAAAGCAAAAGGGTTTTGCACGGCACGGTCATTTGGCAGCCAAATCCTCCGGGGCTGAAGTGGCTAAAATGTAAAAAAAAAATAATCAGACACATTACTTACCGTTTTATGTAGCAGAATTTTTTGCGACAGGCAGTCGGGTCACGCCGATGGCGATAGGTCTCCTCAACCCTTCTGGAGATCTCCTCCCACTTCTCCCGCTTTCACTCCTGAATGGTTTCCCTGGAGCGGGGGCCACACAGCTGCATCCAGCAAGGAAGAGTTTCCCTTACAAGGTCCTGGGACTAAATGTGAGTCCACATAAGGTTACCCTTCCTGCTGGTTGCAGCTTGTGTCCCCCTCCTTCGCCCATTTTTGGATGATGGTGTTGGGGATGTTGCTGCTGCTGCTGCCTCCATAGAAGGCCCAGGAAGTGGAATGTCCTCCATGTTGTCAAAATTAATTGATGCCATATTTGAGACTGACACAGCGTCGGATGCCACGCCCGCCATTGCACTGCACTTGCGATTGAGAAACGAATGTGAAAGTTAGCAGACTGTTGGGGTAGAGTAGACCAATGAATGAACGATAAAGATTCGACAAAGCAATGAAAAACATACAAACATTGAATCTTTGGTTTAAAATATTTACAAAAATGTGAGGGGTGTACTCACTTTTGTGAGATACTGTATACTCTAGCTGTAACTCTCAGGTTATTCCTTACTGAGGTGATATTTATGTCTCTATTAATTACTTTGAGGAGTGTTTTTTCTTCTTCATCCCCTAATGTCTCCTAGACATGTGCACACTGAAATATTTTGTTTCGGAATTTCATTTTCGTCCGAAAAATACATTTATTTAGTTACTCCCGAAATTTGTTTTACTTTATTTCGTTTTTCGTTAAAAACTTTCGTTAAAAATATTTTATTACATCTTTTCATGTGACAACACTGAAGAAATTATACTTTGCCACAATGTAAGGTAGTGAGTGTACAGCTTGTATAACAGTGTAAATTTGTTTTCCCCTTAAAATAACTCAACACACAGCCATTAATGTCTAAACTGCTGGCAACAAAAGTGAGTACACCCCTAAATAAAAAATGTCCAGATTGGGCCCCATTTTCCTCCCCGGTGTCATGTGAATCGTTAGTGTTACAAGGTCTCAGGTGTGAATGGGGAGCAGGTGTGTTAAATTTGGTGTTATCGCTCTCACTCTCTCATACTGGTCACTGGAAGTTCAACATGGCACCTCAAGGAAAAGAACTCTCTGAGGATCTGAAAAAAATTATTGTTGCTCTACATAAATATGGCCTAGGCTATAAGAAGATTGCCAAGACCCTGAAACTGAGCTGCAGCACAGTGGCCAAGACCATACAGCAGTTTAACAGGACAGGTTCCACTCAGAACAGGCCTCGCCATGGCCGACCAAAGAAGCACGTGCTCAGCGTCATATCCATAGGTTGTCTTTGGGAAATAGACATATGAGTTCTGCTAGCATTGCTGCAGAAGTTGAAGGGGTGGGAGGTCAGCCTGTCACTGCTCTGACCATACGCCGGACACTGCATCAAATTGGTCTGCATGGCTGTCATCCCAGAAGGAAGCCCCTTCTAAAGATGATGCACAAGAAAGCCCGCACACAGTTTGCTAAAGACAAGCAGACTAAGGACATGGATTACTGGAACCATGTCCTGTGGTCTGATGTGACCCAGATAAACTTATTTGGTTCAGATAATGTCAAGCCTGTGTGGCGTGAACAGGTGAGGAGTACAAAGACAAGTGTGTCTTGCCTACAGTCAAGCATAGTAGTGGGAGTGTCATAGTCTGGGGTTGCATGAGTGCTGCCGGCACTGGGGAGCTATGGTTCATGAATGCCAACATGTACTGTGATATACTGAAGCAAAGCATGATCCCCTCCCTTCGGAGACTGGGCCACAGGGCAGTATTCCAACATGATAACGACCCCAAACACACCTCCAAGACGACCACTGCCTTGCTAAAGAAGCTGAGGGTAAAGATGATGGACTGGCCAAGCTCGTCTCCAGACCTAAACCCTATTGAGCATCTGTGGGGCATCCTCAAACGGAAGGTGGAGGAGCGCAAGGTCTCTAACATTCACCAGGTCCATGATGTCATCATGGAGAAGTGGAAGAGGACTCCAGTGGCAACCTGTGAAGCTCTGGTGAACTCTGGTGCCCAAGAGGGTTAAGGCAGTGCTGGAAAATAATGGTGGACACACAAAATATTGACACTTTGGGCCCAATCTGGACATTTTCACTTAGGGGTGTACTCACTTTTGTTGCCAGCAGTTTAGACATTAATGGCTGTGTGTTGAGTTATTTTGAGGGGACAGCAAATTTACACTGTTATACAAGCTGTACACTCACTACTTTACATTGTAGCAAAGTGTAATTTCTTCAGTGTTGTCACATGAAAAGATAGAATAAAATATTTACAAAAATGTGAGGGGTGTACTCACTTTTGTGAGATACTGTATGTTAGGGTACATTTCCTTCTTTTATATTTTAACCTAAATTACAGCAATGTGGAAATGACATAATGTCATTAAAAAAAAAAACTGAAAAAATAGTGGAAGTAAACATCTAGAACAATGTTTTTTTTCTCTTTCAATGATTTTTATTGAAAAAATATAAAGAATAGCATGTACAAATTGCACAACATATACAGTTTAAAATTAAATGGGGAGAGAAGGGTGGGAAAAAGAATGGGGAAGGGCCACATATTTTAGCCTATGTGGTCTACAGGACTCCTATGAACATTCCATGTTGTGCATTATTTCTTTTTACTATGGGGATATCTATACGTCTGTACCCACTCAATCAGATTTCTTCAACTTACATGTGTATCCAGGCTTTAAACCTAACACAATACATTTGGGTATATATTTTGCTTGTTATATTTATTCATCAATTCAATCATTTATCTTTCACTTT
Source organism: Aquarana catesbeiana (assembly GCF_042186555.1). Taxonomy (NCBI): domain Eukaryota; kingdom Metazoa; phylum Chordata; class Amphibia; order Anura; family Ranidae; genus Aquarana; species Aquarana catesbeiana. The sequence continues at coordinate 129,491,531 of NC_133331.1, read as the reverse complement.
ACTGCATTGTGTGGTGGGGAGGTGCGCCACCGGGACCCGAACGCCCACCCCAATTGGGGTCTCTACTGTGGGCCGGGGGTCCCCGCCCCACACCCCCCCCCCCTTGTTGCTCATATGACAGAATTTCCATATCTGTTTCTATGGCAACATCTTAGGTAGGAGGACCTGCATAGATTGTTAAAAGGATAGAGCAGCAAAAGGAAAAGAATAGGGGTAACAGAGAGAAAAATAGAAGAGAGGGAGAAAAGTTAGGGAGAAGTTCGGGTGGAGTGCACCCCAAGGGATCCCTCTCAGGATCCGTTAATTTTCAAAACCTGTTGATAAATAGGACAACCATGGTTCCCAAATTCTATCGAAAGCCCTCTGTTTATCTAGAAGAATTGCCGTGAGGAGTTCATTAATCATGATCCAAGTCAGTTTTGCTTTAACCATTTCAAAAGGGATCAGGGGTTTTCTCCAGGCTCCCGCTACCGCTATTCTAGATGCTGTAAATATAAAAGATATGAGTTTCCTGGTATGACTAGGTATTCCTTCTACTTGGTCTCCCAATAAAGCTTGTTGTGGGGATTTGGTGAGGTTAACTTGGGTCAGTGAATATATGAAGTTATAGATCCGTATCCAGAATCGTTTGACCTTGGGACAGGTCCACCAAGTGTGGTACATTGTACCTTCTTTGCCGCATCCTCTGAAGCACAAAGGAGAGGCATCGGCAATATATGTCGCAATTCTCGTCGGGACCATGTACCACCTTAATAAAACTTTGTAGTTCGCTTCTATCAGAGAAGTATTAATATAGCCTTTCGAAGCCATCTGTGCCATTTTGTACCATTTGTCAGTTTCCATCGTTATCTCCAAATCTTGCTCCCACCTTAGCATATAGGGTAATTTCCCCGTTATGGAAATCAGAATGCTATAGATTAGTGATATGTGGCCTTTGTGTTTGTCATAAGACTTACATAGGTATTCCATTGGGGTGGAAGAGAGAATGTCAGACTTAAGCTGTAGAGTATGTAGGAAATGAACTATCTGGAGATAACGATAAGACTCTGTGTTGGGTAATTGAAACTTATCTATTAGTGCTTGTTTCGGTAATATACCTTTATGGTCACACATGTCGGCTATGCGTATCAGGCCTTTGTTGGTCCACCATGATAGGCTTTGGGGGTTAAGACCTGGGGTGAAATCTGTGTTCCCCGCCAAGGGGGCCATGGGTGAATGTATGGAGCGGAAAGCAAAGGGTTTTTGTAATCTATCCCACAGACTCATTGAGAAGGATAGTGTGGGGCACATTAAGATTGGTCTGTCTTTCATGTTAAGCCACATCATGTGGCTGATGGGTTTTGTGGGGTAAGGGGCTGATTCCATTTTCATCCAAGACGGAGCTGGTGCTCCAGAGTGGGAGCGAATTAATTGAGCCAATTGGGCTGCTTCGAAGTATTTTATCAAATTAGGGGCTCCCAGGCCTCCCTTAGTTTTGGGGGCATTGAGAGTTAGTTTGTTCACCCTAGGTCTTGTGTTCCCCCATATGAACTTCATTATTTTTTTCTGAAACACCTCTAGATCAGATCTGTTGATAGCAATCGGGAGAGTCCTAAACAAATACAACAATCTTGGTAAAAGATTCATTTTTATGGAGTACAGTCTGCCGAACCATGATGGGGGGCTGATAGCCCATCTTGATAAATCTGATGTTAACTTCCCATACAGAGGGGGGTAGTTGGCTTTATAGAGGGTCTGTATGGTGGGGGTTAGAAATATACCTAGGTATGGAAGTTTATCTTTCTGCCATTTGAATTGGAATGACGTTTGTAGTTGTTGGACTGTCTGCTGTTCTAACGTGAGATTTAAGGCCTCAGATTTGGAATGATTAATTGTAAGACCCGAAAACACCGAAAAGCGTCGTAGAATTTGGAATAGGTTGGGGAGAGAAATAATCGGAGAGGAGATGAACATCAAGATATCATCGGCGAACAGAGAACATTTCTGTTCGCCATTTCCGCAATGTATGCCTCTTACATCCTTATTGCTTCTTATTTTGATCGCTAGGGGTTCTAATGCTAAAATAAATAGTATAGGTGATAAAGGGCATCCTTGCCTTGTTCCTCTGTGTATGTTTATTGTGTGTGATTTATAGCCTTTTATCTGAATTCTAGCCGTAGGTGTATTGTATAATGTCTGTAGTGTTGTTAGGAAATGGGGCCCAAACCCGTACTTCCTTAATGCATAATATATATATTCCCGAGTCAAATGCTTTACAAAGATCCAATGAAAGTAGCATACCCTTCCGTATTCCAATATTATCCCAGTTGGAATTAAGCGCAGCTATAATATCTATCGCCCGACGGGTTTGGTCTGGGGCTTGTCGGCCGGGGACGAATCCCACCTGGTCTGGGTGAATATAATTGGCTAGGAAGGTGTTCATTCTGGTCGCCAACACCTTAGTCATCAATTTGAGATCTGTGTTAATTAGCGATATAGGGCGGTAATTGGCAGGGTCTCCATGATCCTTCCCCGGTTTAGGGATGACTTGTATGAGGGCTTCATTTTCGTATGTACCTAGTGTGTCACCTTTCCTTACTGCATTAAAAAAGGAACATAGGTGCGGGGTCAATATGGCTGCGTATTTTCTATAATAGTGGCCCGTGAAACCATCCGGGCCAGGTGCTTTTGAAGGGTTCAGGCACTTAATAGCTGCTAAAATTTCCCCCTCTGTGAAATCTGCTTCCATTAACTCTACATGTTCTCGTGCAACTTGTGGTAGTGAGATATCATGGAAAAAAGCATCTGCTTTGGTTTTGGGAAATGGGTTGGGTTTGTTGTATAATTTAGTGAAGAACCTTGAGAATTCTTGTGTTATCAATTGGGGGTTTTGGGTATGTTTCCCTTCTCTCGTGCGAATTCTCGGCATGGCTGAGTTAAATGGACGGGGGGTAAGTTTTCTTGCTAAAAGGGTCGTAGGTTTATCTCCCCTGGTATAGTAGCGATGTCTAGCCCAGCGGAGGTACTTTTCAGCCTTGGTTGTGAGACTATAATTTAGTGCTGACCGTGCTATATCTATTTTGTGGCGTAAATCTAAATGTGGGTTAGCTTTTTGTTCCTGGACTATTTTGTGTAATTCTTCTTCCTGTTGCTGTATCTTTTGCATATTGTTTCGCTTGTTTCTAGAGGCTATTTGGATTAGTCTGCCACGAATAGTGGCTTTATGTGCTGCCCAGTTAGTGCCGAGGGAGGTGGCGCTAGGATGGTTATCAATGAAATATTGTCGGATATCTTTCTCTAGTTCAGCATGTACTATGGGGTCATTTAGCAGTGAAGCATTAAGCCGCCAGGATGAGGGTTGTGGTCTCATCCAGAGATCGGATAGTGACATTAGGACTGGTGAGTGGTCTGACCATGAGTTGGGAACTATTTCAGCAGAAGTGATCGACGGCAGTAATGCGGATTGTATGAATAAATGATCTATACGGGAATATGTTTTGTGGACTAGGGAGTAATGTGTAAAATCTCTGGTTGTGGGATGAAAGTCTCTCCATACATCTACTAGATCATGGGAATACAGCATCCGAGCTAGTTTAACGCCTTGTTTGGGAATATGTTTCACAATGGGTTTGTGTACATTAGACCTATCCAAAATTTGATCTAGTGACACGTTACTGTCTCCTCCCAGTATTACTTTGCCTTGTATATGTGGGAGCAGGATATTCAGCATGTTTTCGAAAAATGTTACTTGACCTGTGTTAGGCGTGTAATATGATATAAGTGTGAGAGCACTTTCATTAACTGTACCCACAACCATGATATATCTCCCTTCCTTGTCTTTTATGACCATGTTAGGGGTGAATGGAACTCTTTTGGCGATACAAATTGCCACCCCTCTCTTTTTATCTGGACCATTTGACAAATAAAAAGTGGGGTATTTAGAACTCAGGTAACGGGGGGCTGAAGTACGCGAGAAATGTGTCTCCTGGAGGAGTAAGAAATCTGCTTTCAAGTTATGGTAATTTTGAAAGGCTTTAGCACGTTTTGTGGGGGAATTTAATCCCTGGACATTATGTGTTAAAATGCGAGTATGGGATGTGTGTACTAGTGAGCTTAACATTATGGTTCGACAGTCTGTACTTGCCCGTTGTAGTTGTTTGCCATCTCCGTCCGCCTGAGGGTGTCTTGATATGATTCTTCGTCGCTATTCGGATGTTGGGGTGCACTCCGGGAGAGAAGGGGGGGAAAAGAAAAAGAGAGAGGAGATGAGAAAACAATGTTGGGGTAAGATGAACTGGACCACTGTCCACCCGTCCCCCTAGAAAAAACGTACATGAGCATCTGATATAAAGTTAAGGACATATATTTCAAGGTCCTGGAGATCATAATCTCCGTCTAGTGGAGCGAGGTTATCGCCACCCAGTCGGTGACGGCAAGCTCGCTAGAAAGTGACATGCGGTTCCGCCCCGGCTCTTTCAGTATAAAATATTGTTCCTGTAAGGAGGGAATCCTATCTAGACTAATAGACTAACATTTTCTATTGGCCGAAATCTCGCTAAGTTCAACTAAACAAAACTGAGGAATTGTTTGCAAAGAATTTGTAACGCCTGCATTTTAAACTAGCAGATATTAGTAGAGGAATTTTAAGCAAATCTCTCAATAAGGGGAGGAGACTATGTCCCTCCAATAATAAGGAAGTCTCATTAATGTTGTAATGATATATTGAACTGGCTCAACCGTAGCCAACCGTATGAGTTCCAAGTCCCTCAGGGGGTCCATGCAGTGATGGTATTTGTCACCGCAGGAGCAAAAAAGAAAAAATGCTGATCATCAGGGTATTCTGTTTCGTCAACTGTCTGGTCCTGTTGCTGGGTGTCGTCTTCTTGAGGAATATCGTGAGCGCTGTTGTTCCCACAAGGGTGAGACTGGGCGATCCAATTCTGATCGAGATTTTGGGGATGATGGTTCTCTGGAGATTAAGCCTAGGCCCATAAGGATGTCTTCTCCATCCGGAAAGTTGGTAAAGGAATGTGTTTTTCCCTTAACGGTAAATGACAAACGAAAAGGGAATGACCATCGATACTTAATTTGGCGGTTAGTAAGCTGCGCCAATAACGGCTTCAGGGCCCGTCTTTTTTGGATAGTCATTTGTGAAATGTCCGCGAAAATCTGTATTGGATGACCCATGAGGTTGATTTCATTCTTACCGCGGGCTGTGGTCATTATTTGCTCCTTAATTCTGTAAAAGTGTGGATTGACGATCACATCCCTCGGGGGGCCATCTTGTCTTGGGGCTGTCAGTGCTCTATGAACTCTGTCGATTTCCATGTGCTGCGGCGTGATGTCAGGAATCAGATCTTGCATTAATGTATGCACTGCATCTTCCAAATCTGTTACTGTTTCTGGTAGTCCGCGTATGCGGAAGTTGTGGCGCCTGGATCTATTTTCTTGATCTTCGATTTTGGCGTTGGCTTCATCTAACTGCTCCTGCAGTGAGGATATCATACTTGAATTCTGGTTAACTCTCCGGACTGTGCCATCCATTTTAGATTCAATATGATCCAGCCTCTCTCCTATATCATTAAAGTCATGCTTCATTTCAGCAGTGATTGATTGACAGGCTTTGGTCAGTTCTTGTTGTAATAGTGCTGAGAAGCGAGCAAGGAGGACAGAATCTCCTGAGTATGGTGCTGGAGGTGGGGGAGGTTGTTCACTTGCTGTGCTGTTTTGGCTTAGGGCAAGTTCAGCTATTTCAGCCATATTCCTCTCCATGGAGGACGCTGGGGAGGTTGCACCATCTATTCCCTCTCCCTGATAAGTATGGGAGGGGGAAAAAGAGAAGTGTGGGGACTCACCCTTCTGTGGTCTGATCAAATCTTCCTGTGATTGGGAGGAGAAGGGGTCCCGTGCGTCGTCCATGTCTGCAGCTGCAGTAGTTTGAAAGGAGGTTCTTGCAGGGGGGGATTGAGTGTTCTTGGCCCCGCTCGTCTGCTTTACCACGTGTGTATCTGTCCTCCTGCCGGTCGCCATCTTGGATGGGGGGGTCCGTGCTGCTGTGTTCCCAGAACGGAACGAATAGCTTGTTTGTGGGGGCTTTTTCTTAGCTGTGCCCCCTCCTCTGCGATTCATCGCTTGATCCGCTAACCGGCAGCGGGTTTTGCGGCTTCCCTCCGGCTCGTTTTGGCTGTGAAAGGCCGGCGGCGTGCGGAGCAGGTCAGAACATGTCTGCTCCCGTGCCCGCGCGCATGCGCACTCACAATGTTTTTTTTTTTTAAATCATAAATTGAAGCACAAAACATAATTTGCCCTCTACCATCATACTTTTTAATATATTATAATATTATTTGATTTTTGGTCATTTTCACATTCTCTTCAAAATAATGTTAGACGTTTAATGCCGTATTAACTGGAACTATAGAAAATTTATATTGCTTTGCCAATACCAGATTTTAAGTATCACTCTTTTAAATTGCTTTTTGATTTTCCAATTTGTACTATAAATCCATCATCTTCCCTGGAATAGAATTGTTACAAGCTTAGGCTGTGTGACACTAGTTAAAATCATGTTTTCATTCTTTATTTTTTGCTCCTGTCATTCTCTTCTCTCCAAGGGCTATAATCTCAGTTTAATATTTGCGCGCAAAAACAGTTTTAAGACAGGAAATCTGAAATCTGTTTCTTTTTCCCCCTTTTTCTTTTGCTATAAATCAAAGGGGCAAAATCAGAATAAAGAGAAGTAACTCTCTTATGTTGTAAAATCTTGGTTTTACAACAGGTTGTTCTGTTCTACAAAGATGTTAAAGCTGAACTGCAGATAAATAGGAAAACATCAGTTAGTTCCCTCCTGTAGTTATTTAAAAAGAAATCTCATTTTAAATGCAAGTAGAATTTGATTTGGTGTCAGCCTTCTCAAATCTCCTGTACAGTAGTAGAGGCAGTATTAGGGGCCAATAAGGTGAGCTGTATGCACAAGTGCTGACAAGGGAATTGTTGATAGGTCTAAGTAGCAGAATGAGTATAAGGATGCCCTCATCAGTCTGCTGCTGCTCCTTCAATGTTCAGTAACATTGTAGGAACAGGGTGGTGGCCAAGCATAACTGCAGTAGAGAACAGTAAGGTCACCAGGCACCTGTAAGTGTGATAATGAAGACTAGCTGAAAAAGGTTACAAATATTCTGAAATGTAAAACAACTGTCATAAATGGTTTTTATGCTCAGTTAATGTCAAGTGATTTTTATGCGACTTCCAGTGCTATTATGTAGTGTGACTTGCTTGCAACTTTGATGCAACTTCAATTCGACTTTACTCACAGAAGTTGGATCAGCATTAGATAAGAAGCAATTCCTATGCAACGTCGATGAGATCAGTGGCTTTTTTCTTTAACCCTCACCTCTCCTCTCAGGTCATCCTTGCTGCATAAAAACTCCCATCCCAAGCACATTCCATTCACACCTGAGCATAGCGGAAACATGCATTCCCACCTGCTTTTTTTCTGTGTTTTTCACACATGAACACTCATCATGCATAGGGCAGTTCATTCACTTAAATGGGCTGCCTTATGCGCAACACATGTCCCAAAGTATCTAAAGAACCTTTTTGATCAAGGAACATATAGCACAATTCACTAAGTGATATTTTACCGCATCCAAGTATGCGGTAAAATAACGCACAGTGTTCTGAAAAAAAAATTGTGTAATTCACAAAGAAACTCTTCTTAAAATCTCGCATGCGTTATATTTCCGAATTATGCTTTAAATACCACATGAAAACGTGCGGTAATTTATCACAAGCATCTCGAAAATAGAGATGGGCTGAACACCACCCCTGTTTAGTTCACAGCATCTGTAGCATGCATAGAGCAGCAAAACTGACATTTCTATAGAAAAAAAAAAAAAAAAAACCCTTTTAAAATGACTCAAGTTTTAGTATCCGAGCATGCAGCCCGGCAGGTCAGGAAAGGGGGGGGACGAGCAAGCGCCACCCCTCCTGAACCATACCAGGCCACATGCCCTCAACATGGGAGGGGTGGGTGCTTTGGGCGGGGGGGCTCGGCCCCCCGCCCCAAAACATCTTGTCCCCATGTTGATAGGGACATGGGCCTCATCCCCACAACCCTGACCGGTGGTTGTGGGGGTATGCGGGCAGGGGGCTTATTGTAATCCGGAAGCCCCCAGATCCTGCCCCCCATGTGAATGAGTATGACATTACCAACTGGTGCATGCTGGGTAAGTGATGTCACGAGGTATAGTGCCACCAGGAGACGTCACCGGGTGGACCCGCTCCTTCCCTATATAAGAACTGTCACACGGCGGAGCAGGCAGACCGTGGTAAGCATTAATTGGGAGCAGACCCTTTTCTTTTTTCGGGTTGACATTGCGGCGGGCATCGTGATTGATGATGGATCTACATCGGGGGACATTTATTTTTTGTTTTTTAATAAAGGAATTGTCAATAACCACCTCCTGTTTTTATTCACTTTTTGGGTGAATGGGTAGGGGTACTATGTACTCTCATACTGATTCACATAGGGGGGCCAGGATCTGGGGGCCCCCTTGTTAAAGGGGGCTTCCTGATTCCCATAAGTCCCCTGCCCGCATACCCCCACAACCACCTGTCAGGGTTGTGGAGATGAGGCCATTGTCCCCATCAACATGGGGACAAGGTGCTTTGGTGTGGGGGTGGTGCAAACACCCCAAAATACCCACTCCCCATGTTGAGGGCATGTGGACACTTGCTTGTCCCCCCGCTTTCCTGACCTTCCGGGCTGCATGCACGGATAAGGGTCTGTTGTTTTTTTTTTTTCATTTGACGTGGGGTCATCCTCAAAATCAATATTAGACCCAAAGGGCCTGGTATGGATTGGGGGGCACCCCATGCCATTTTGTTCTATAATTTTTGCCAATAGTCGGGTGTTGGCAATTGAAACCGTGAGTCTTTTTAAATAGGATTTAAAGTGGATGTAAACTCGATTCAAGAAATTTGAGCTGGGCACATATATCTGCAGTGTTTTCTTATCTCTCTTCAAAGCACTATGCCTTGTAGCTGTCTCCTGCTCTGTTTTTCTGTTATCAGCCTGATAACTCCTGACGAGTTCTCCGTCATATATGATAAAAGCAGCCTGAGTTTTATGTTGGGGAGGATGCTATAAATAGATTAACAGAGCCCTGAACTATTCAACAAACAGAGCTGAAAGTCTCTACCTGTAAGGAGAGGGGGTGTGTGCATTTCCTCCAATCAACTGTCTTGGCTGTATGCCCAGGCTTCACTGCAGTGTTGAACAGGAAGAGAATATCTCCTAACATGATCTGAACTTTCTAAACAGTATATAAAGCTAAAGACAGCAGATATACATGTAAAACGTATGTAGGGAGATTTGTTTCATCCCTGTGTATCATCTGAGGCTGTTCACTTCACTGGGATTTACATCTTTTTTTTTTTCTTTAGAAATGCCAGTATTGCTGCAGCATGTTCCATGCATGCTACAGATGTGCCACTTTACAGGCAGACTAAGGGGACCCCAATGCACTATATGTAAAGGAATTTTTAATTTTTATTGTTGCACTTTAAGCATCATTAAAATCATTGCTCCTGAAAAAACAATCTTTTTTCAAACTTTTTTTGCATTGATACCTGTCCCCCAGGGCAGTACCCAAACCCCCCATACCCCTTTTATGGCCAATAACTTGAATATAAGCCTTTTTTTAAACCGATCACTGGGGGGTTCTGACCATTGCCATAGTTATCTCAAGCTTGGACCGAGTTCCGCCGAAAAAAAAAATTAAAAGTCAGCAGCTACAAATACTGCAGCTGCTGACTTTTAATATTAGGGCACTTACCTGTCCAGGGCACCCGTGATGTCCTCACCCGATCTGTCCCTCGGGTCATGGGTGGAGGCACCGGCGTCTTCGGTAAGGGAATCAGGAAGTGAAGCCTTGCGGCTTCACAGCCTGGTTCCCTACTGTGCATGCACGAGTCGCGCTGTGCGATCTTACTGGTCCCTGCTGTCTTCTGGGACCTGTGTGTCTCCCAGAAGACAGCGGGGGGACGGAGGAGGGGCCTAACATGGCATAGATCGCTGCAGATACTGCGGCGTTCTATGCCCGGAAGTGGGAGCAAATTATACAGATATCTGTTCCCCCCTCCCCCCTGAAAGGTGCCAAATGTGACACCGGAGGGGGAGGAATCCGAAAAGCGAAAGTTCTATTTTTGGGTGGAACTTTAATCACACATGCATTTATTTATTTATTTCCTTTTGTGAATTCACTTTAAAGCGGGGTTCCACCCAAATTTTGAACATTATCTCTATGCATTCTCTTCCTTGCCTAGATGCTGACATGCTGTGTAAAAAAATTTAAATCGCTGTAATTACCTTTTTTTTTCTAATCTTTTTAGCACTTCCTGGTTTTCCTCCCAGGGGAGTAGGCGTGTTTCTAGCCTCTCCCAGACCTCCCACAGTCCCCTGGGAGCTAGTCTCAGGCTTCCCAGCATGCATTGTGCAACAGCGTCATCACAACATCTCGGTGAATGCTGGGAGCACAGCATTCACCGCATCCAGGAAATACATGCTTGTGGGCTTCAAATGCCCACAATGAAGATGGAAACCGGCTTCAGTGAATTTTATAAGTTATTCTTTACAACGAAATTGGACACAGGTGGACTTATTACACAGAACATGTGAGTAGATAATCATGAGAAGAAAAGTTTGTGAATGAACTCCAAAAAAAAAAAAAAAACGATAGATAGGTGGACCCCCGCTTTAATGCCTTTTTCTGCGGTATTTACCTAACGTTTTTGGTGTTTGCGCTAAATACCGCATACAAGCAATAATAGAGAATTGACATTTTCATTATCTCATTATCGCAAGTGGTCACGTGACCTTCATAACGCATGCGATAACATTTAGTGAATTGTGCCCATAGCGTTATTTCAGTGTGCATTCAGCGTACATTTGTAGCACTTTTTTCACACGACAAACGCATAGTGAAACACGGGTCTGCTAACCATGATTGGGGTGTCATTAACAACTAGGCAACATGGACATCCGTGTGTTTCCAAACACGCAGCAATTCGCACAGAAGATGCATGCTTTGTCATGCACTTCAGAAAAGCACTGCAAATGTGCGTCGTGATTGGGTTGCCATAATGACGATGCAAGCACACCAAAGCATGCATTTTTTGCACAGGTTGCCACATGTTGGGAAAGGCGGAAATATGAATGACGCCTAAATGTTAATGCTAATACTGATGCGACTTCTGTGAGTTAACATAGAAGTGCACTTGAGCACTATGCAGTTAACATAGCACTTGAGCACTGTGAGTTACCATAGTTCACTTGAGCACTATGCATTAAAATAAAAAACCTTCTGTGTGCAGCAGCCACCCTCAGCCCCCCTAATACTTACCTGAGCCCCATATCTCTCCAGCGATGTCCACGAGTGCCTCAGCCATACGGGACTCTACTCCTGATTGTCTGAGACACAGCTGCTCCCAATCAAAGTCAGTTGACCAATCAGGAGAGAGAGAGGGCGGGCCGAACTGGGGCTCCATGTCTGAATGGACATAGGGAGCTGTGACTCAGCTCGGGTGCTCCTATAGCAAGCTGCTTGCTGTGGGGACACTCAACAGGGGGCAGATGCCAGGAGCGTGGGTGAGGGACCCGAGAAGAGGAGGATCTGGGCTGTCCTGTGCAAAACCACTGTACAAAGCATGTTTGTTATTTTTAGAAAGAAAAAAACGAGACTTTACAATCACTTTAAGGAGCCCAAAAATTAAAAGGCACACCGCTCCAGCTCTTTCCTTTAACTCTTGTTCCCAGCTACGCTATTAAGTACCTTTGCTGAATTTTAGCTAGTCTACATTTTTCCCAGATTACGCTCTTGTTGAAGGAATAGTGTGGTCCTTAATGTATAAAGAAACCCTTATGTCTCAGCGATTATTCTGAACTGGATCTACAGCTTCTCTGTCAAATAGTGCATTGGTTGCTTGAGGTTTTCTTTAGGTTGGTTGACAAATGCCTCCCTAACAAAGCTATGTTTGTTGAGAAACTATAATTAAAGTGATTGTAAACGTAACATTTTTAAAAAAAAACAAACATGTCATACTTACCTGCTCTGTGCAATGGTTTTGTACACAGCAGCCCCAATACTCCCCTTCTGGGGTCCCTGCTAGACCATCCTGCCGAATGCCTTCATAGCAAGCCGCTTGCTATGGTGGCACTCATACAGGCTTGATCACACAGAATGCAGCCCCCCACTCTCTCCTTAGAGGCTGATACTGACAGCAGTGAGAGCCAATGGCTGCTGCCTTTATGTCCAGTGAGGAGAGAGCGGAGAGAGCCACTGCTCTCGGGTACAGCACTGGAGCGAGATTGGGCTCAAATAAGTATCTGGAGGGGTTGGGGGAGACGGAGCTGCACACAGAAGGTTTTTTATCCAATGTAGAAAATGCATCAAGGTATAAAAACCTTCTACCTTTACAACTACTTTAAACTGAATGTGTAGTTGAGCCCTCTAAAAGTCATTCCATCCAAAACTGATGTTTACGTTTTTAATGGATGCTAGAGAGTTACAGTGCCTGACAAGTTCTTATATTTACTAAAGGCAAAAAGGCTTTGTAAGGGAAGTTGCAGTTTGCCCCAGAGCTTAGTGAATGTGGTGAAGTTTCACATTGCAAAGAATACCCAATCACTTGCAAGTAAATTTAAAAAAAAAACAGCATTTTTGCTTGCACATGATTGGATGATGAAAGTCAGCAGAGCTTTGCCCCATTCATTAGGCTCTGGGTCAAATTATCTTGCAAAGTGAAGAGTGTATAAAATCAGGCTCACTTCTGCATAGAAACCAATGAGCTTACAGGTTTTATTACCAAAGCCTAACTGAACAAGCTGAGGTTAGAATCTCATTGGTTTCTATGCAGAAGTGAGCCTGATTTTGCACTCTCCAGCTAAAGTAAATAAACCTCATTGTGTACTTAAAAGTGGGGTATACCTGTATTTGTCTTTACTAACTCAACCCCTCTGAGTCAATTGAAAATATCTATCTTGAACCATTCAAATACAAAGGGTTCCACTATCATTACCAAACCAGATGCTATGACAGGCACTCATTAAGAGTGCTGATGAAGCCTGCCCTTTCTACCCCATCCTCCATCCATAGAATTTGTTCAAAAACTTCAATGAATAAAATATGATAATTGAATGGAGGACAGACAGATGAATGAAAGGTCCGCCATTTTCCTTGTTCAATATTTTTATTGACGTTTACATAAGAAAAACCATGTAATATCAACATTAGGGATGAGCCGAACACCCCCCGGTTCGCATCAGAACCTGCGAACGGACCGAAAATTCGCATGAACGTTAGAACCCCATTGACGTCTATGGGACCCGAACGTTCGAAATCAAAAGTGCTCATTTTAAAGGCTAATTTGCTTGGTATTGTCCTAAAAAGGGTTTGGGGACCCGGGTCCTGCCTCAGGGGACATGTATCAATGCAAGAAAAACTTTTAAAAACGGCCGTTTTTTCGGGAGCAGTGATTTTAATGATGCTTAAAGTAAAAAAAAAAAAAAGTGAAAATATTCCTTTAAATATCATACCTGGGGGTGTCTATAGTATGCCTGTAAAGTGGCGTGTGTTTCCCGTGCTTAGAACAGTCCCTGCACAAAATGTAATTTTTAAAGGAAAAAAAGTAATTTAAAATTGCTTGCGGCTTTAATGTAATGTAATGTCGGGTCCTAGCAATATGGATGAAAATCAGTGAGACAAACGGCATGGGTACCCCTCAGTCCATTACCAGGCCCTTTGGGTCTTGTATGGATATTAAGGGGAACCCCGCACCCAAATTAAAAAAGGAAACAGCAGTATACAGGCGGTGCAAACAAGACAGGGACTGTAGGTTTTGTAGGATCTGTTTGTAATTTTGAACTGGTACATTTTTAACGTGTTTAGCTCCAGCCAAAAAATCTATTTTAAGCTTTTTGGAAAACATAGGGAAGGGTTATCACCCCTGTGACATTTGTTTTGCTGTCTGTGCTCCTCTTCAGAAGATTTCACCTCAATTTTTGTCCCAATGACGAATGTTTTTTGAAAATTTGTTTTTTTTTGTGAAACAAGGATTGGTGATAAAGCATCATCGGAAATGAGAAATGTTTTTCCCATATTAACTCTTACAGGAGAGAATTTCCCTTCCTAGGGGTAGATTTAATCTCACTTCCTGTTGTCTCCTTCTGTTTGCAAGTAGGAGTCGTTTGTAAGTTGGATGTTTGAAAGTAGGGGCCTGCCCTATATACTCAGCAGAAATTTGGGCCTTAGGTGTTGTTGTGGCCACAACACTGTAAGCCCTCACAGGGCCCTGCTGTGAAATATTAGATCAAGAATTGTAATTACATGCCCCTGTTGAACAGGGGCTGAAAAATTTGGCCTTAGGCACTGGTGCTGGTGCCACAACACTGCAACCCCTCACAGATACTCTAGCTGGAACGAGCCCTGCTTCAGAGTATTGCATCAAAAATTGTAATTACACTCCCCTGTTAAACAGGGGCAGAAAAATTGGGCCTTAGGCACTGGTGGCGGCGCCCAGAACCAAAAATGTTCTTACAAGCTATCAGCGTGATCATTGAGGAGGAAGAGGATAATTACTCAGGATAGTCACTCAGCATCAGCATAGGCAGTCTTTGAAGGGATCTGAGATTTCAAAAAAAAATTATTCGGTTACATCAGCATCAGGTGCCTGGTAGCTGGTGGTGATCCAAGACTGATTCATTTTTATGAAGGTCAGTCGATCGACCGAGTCGGTGAACAGATGCACCCTGTGATCGGTTACAAAGCCTCCAGCAGCACTGAATGTGCGTTCCGAAAGAACGCTGGATGCAGGACAGGCCAGTAGCTCATTTGCATACTGTGCAAGCTCTGGCCAGCGATCCATCCTCAAGACCCAGTAACCCAGAGGATTTTCGGTGGGAAAGGTGTCCAAGTCAGATCTTGCCCCTAGGTATTCCTGCACCATGTAAAACAGATGCTTGCGATGGTTGCTGGAACTGATCATACCTTGGGGCTGCGGACTAAAAAATTGTCTGAACGCATCAGACGGCCACCTTCTCCACCGCCCCTTCTTTGACTGACCGAAGCCTCAGCAACACGTTGTCCAGAAACAGGAGTTTGTAACCTCCCAGTCTCTGGGAACGCATTGCGCAGACCTTTCTGCAAGGCCTCCCGAAGATGTTTCATCCTCTGCTCCCTCTGCGACGGCAAAATAAGGTCCGCAACCTTACCCTTGTAACGTGGATCAAGGAGGGTTGCCAGCCAGTATTGGTCCTTCTCCTTGATACCACGAATACGAGGATCCTTGCGCAGGCTTTGCAGGATCAGGGAGGCCATGCAGCGTAGGTTTGCTGAGGCATTCGGTCCGGAGTCCTCTGGGTCACTAAGGACGACATGGTCCGCAGCCATCTCCTCCCAGCCACGTACAAGTCCATGTGTTTCTTGGGACTGATCCCTTAAAGACTGCTGCTGATGCTGAGTGCCAGGCTCCACCTCTATACTGACACAATCCTCCTCCTCCTCCTCCTCATCCTCTTCCTGTGTGATCAGCGGGCACGCAGGAACACTGTCTGTATAAAGGGGGCCTTGAGAGCTAAGGAAGTCCTCCTCTTCCTGCCTCTGTTCTGCCTCAAGTGCCCTGTCCATTATTCCACGCAGCGTGTGCTCCAACAGGTGGACAAGGGGGTCACTGATGTCACTGATGCATGCACTGTCACTGCTCACCATCCTCGTGGCCTCCTCAAATGGTGACAGGACAATGCATGCATCCCTGATCATGGCCCACTGGCATGGGGGAAAAAAAACAAGCTCCCCTGACCTTGTCCTGGTGCCATAGTCACGCAGGTACTCATTGATGGCCCTCTGCTGCGTGTGCAGCCACTGCAGCATGGCCAACGTTGAGTTCCACCTGGTGGGCATGTCACAGATTAGGTGGTTTTTGGGCAGGTTAAACTCCTTTTGGAGGTCTGCCAGCCGAGCACTGGCATTATATGACCGGCGGAAATGCACACAAACTTTCCTGGCCTGCCTCAGGACATCCTGTAAGCCCGGGTACCTGCCCAAGAACCGCTGCACCACCAAGTTAAGGATGTGAGCCAAACAGGGCACATGGGTCATTTGTCCCTGTCGGAGGGCAGAGAAGAGGTTGGTGCCATTGTCACAAACTACCATTCCTGCCTTAATTTGGCGTGGCGTCAACCACCTCTGAACCTGCCCCTGCAGAGCTGACAGAACCTCTGCCCCAGTGTGGCTCCTCTCCCCCAAGCACACCAGCTCAAGCACCACATGGAATCTTTTGGCCTGCATACTTGTGTAGCCCCTTGAACGGATACGAAGCACCGCTGGTTCCGAGGACAAAGCACAGGAAGAGGCCATGGAGGAAGAAGAAGAGGAGGGAGTGGAGGAGAGAGGTGTGTCACAATCATTAGTAGTGGCATTTCGGAGGCGTGGTGGCGGAACAACCTCCAACACTACTGCACCTTGTCCTGCATCCTTCCCAGCTGCCAGCAGAGTCACCCAATGCGCGGTGAAACTTAGGTAACGTCCCTGTCCATGCCTGCTGGACCATGAGTCAGCGGTAATATGCACCTTACCGCTGACCGCCCTGTCTAGCGAGTCCAAGACATTGCCTTCCACATGCCGGTAGAGAGCCGGACCGCCTTCCGTGAGAAAAAGTGGCGTTTGGGTACCTGCCACTGAGGAACCGCACATTCCACAAATTCATGGAAGGGGCAGAGTCTACCAACTGAAAAGGCAGCAGTTGAAGTGCTAACAATTTTGCCAAGCTAGGCATGTGGATGGCAGATTGCCCATCCACGTGCCTAACTTGTAGCTTATTTAGCTGACTGCGGTAGAGATAGGATCAGGAAAATGCCACCAACCTTCTACAGGTAGCTTTAGGTGAACACTGTGCAGAGCTCGCACTACACTAACTTGTAGTTTTGGCTGAACACTGTGCAGAGCTCGCAAAAAACTAACTTGTAGCTTCTTTAGCTGACTGCAGTAGTGATAGGACTAGGAAAACACCACCAACCTTCTACAGGTAGCTTTAGCTGAACACTGTGCAGAGCTCACACTACACTAACTTGTAGTTTTAGCTGAACACTGTGAGGAGGACACACTACACTAACTTGTAGCTTTAACTGAACACTGTGAGGAGGACGCACTACACTAACTGTAAATAGTCTAGCTGCCTGACTGTGATACTAATAGGATCAAAAGAACACCAGCAATTTTCTTCAGGTAACTGTAAATACTGTAACAACACAAGCCTGCCTGTCAGTAGGAAGATAACAGGAATGGATCTAGTTACACACACACAAAACACCTGGGATGCATTATATATATATATATATATATATATATATATATATATATATTCACACACACACAATACACTGTAAGTGCAGCTAACTCACTGACTGTCCTGCCTAATCTAGCTAACTCAAATGAAATGACACTGTCTCTCTCTCTCTAAGCATGCCGGAACACACTACACAGGGCTGCCGTTCAGGCGGCCTTATATAGTGTGGGGCGTGTTCTAAACCCTCTGAGCCATAATTGGCCAAAGCCACCCTGGCTTTGGCCAATTACAGCTCTCTCTACTGACGGCGCTGTGATTGGCCAAGCATGCGGGTCATAGTGCATGCTTGGCCAATCATCAGCCAGCAATGCACTGCGATGCCGCAGTGAATTATGGCCCGTGACGCGCCACACTAATTTGTCGCGAACGGCCCATATCGTTCGCAATTCGGCGAACGATCGAACAGACGAAGCTCATCCCTAATCAACATTGTATATATATGAGGTATATCTAACAATATTAGAGTCCAACAGTCGCTTACATATCCATATTGGGAAAGATAAGGAAAAAAAAAAAATATATAAGGATATTTTAACAAACAATGCAACAAAGAGAATAAAACAACTAGAGCATTATCCTCAAACTATATTTTCGCATAATGTATCATGTCTCCAGACCACCCGTCCACCCCAAATGGGTACAATCTGTTAACGGGTGGGGGCACTTTAGTCAGGTATATAAACATTTTCTAAAAATAAGGGATGGTAACATAAGATAAAAGGGTAGTTACTAAAAATATGATTCCCAATAATCATGCATTTTAGGACAAAGAAAAACGGTGCTGATTGAAAAGTCAATAGGGTTGGTATAATTAAACTCTAAATTGTATACGTTACTTAAAGGGGTATAGTGAAATCTCATGTTTAAATATTAATAAATAATAAAAAAGAAAGAAAAATAAATAAAAAACAGAGAAGAAATGAGAAAGAGAAAGGGACAGGGTGCAAAAATAATATGAGTTATCTGATCTTAGGAAAGGAAAGGAATGTGATCATTATTTCTCGCCCGTAGTGGAAGGTCAGCTTATAAAAAGAAATAGTAAATAAAGAAGCAGTAGAAAGAGAGGAAAAGAGACAGATAAAGAAAGAGATAAAGAGAGATAGAAAGAAAAGTCTCCCATGGTTGTAATCCGGCCCACGTCAAGGTAACATCTAAATTTAGAGAACGAGATGAGATATGTTAGGAATGTTAGCAAGGCATCATCAAAAATGTTTGATCGAAAACTGGAGCTAGGCAGTGGTCTCCATATTTTGTTATATTTTTCAATATTGTTATCTTCAATAGCCGTCATTTTGGCAAAAATAAGGGCTCTATTAATTCAGTGTTTAGCTTCAGCCACAACTAAGGTTTGAGTTTTCCATGCTTTAGCTGTAGTTTGCTTAGCTGCAGTAATGAGGTGTATGAGTAGTTGGATTTGAGTCCAAGTAAGTTCAGGAGGCTTAAGGTTAAGAAGTGCCAAGGCTGGGTCAGGAGAAATCGAGATTTCTAAAGCTTTAGAAGCCATATCAAATATTTTAATCCAGAAGGTTTGAGCTATCAGACATTGCCACCATATATGAAAGTGGGTGCCTGGTGAGTTACAACCTCTGAAGCAAGTGTCAGGATATGATGGGACAAATTTAGCTATCCTGGCTGGTACTAGATACCAACGTGCCTGGACTTTAAAATTGGTTTCGAACGCAAAACAATTAGGGGAGAAGTTTTTAGTTGCTAACCATATGTTGCCCCAGTCATCCTTATTAAATGTTCTATTCATGTCTTGCGACCATTTAGTAGCATAAGAAGGTAAAGTGTCATTAGGAATCTAATTAAGTTGTTTATATAAAAGTGAAATCAGTCCTCTTACATGGGGGTCACTATTACAGATGCGTTCAAATTGTGACATTTGGTTAGGTATTGATCCGGTCCTGATGAAGGGTGTAAAAAAAAATTTGATTTGTAAATAACGGAAAAGTTCAGTGCTGGGAGCCCATAAGTATCACATAGTGTAGGAAAAGTATGAATAGTATTAGTAGATACTAAGTTATGAAATCGAACCATTTTGTTGGAAGACCAGGCTATGAATGACATAGGAAACTTCCAAGCAGGATAGAAGGCTGGGTTCCTAATAAAGGAAAGGAGGGGATTATGTGTAGATTGGAGGTTATGAGAGATTTTAAATTTTTCCCATATAGCCGGGGAGTGTTTAGTTATGGGATTAGAGAGGTTAACTTTATCTTTAGGATTTAGCCATAGCATATTGGCTACTGAAATGGGGTCACTCTCCACAGATTCTATAGCAACCCATAATGGAGATTCTACAGTTGCATGATATTTAGGCAGCTGTGATAATTGTGCTGCATAGTAGTAGGAAGAGAAGTTCAGTAAGCCTAACCCGCTGTTTAGTGTATCAAGGTAAAGCATTGATTTAGGTATACAGGGTTTGGTATTGCCCCAAATAAAGGACATAACTCTACGTTGTGTGAGTGGTTATTGAATGGGAAGTACTCTAAATAAGTACAAGAGTTTTGGTAGTATCGACATTTTAACAGCATTAATCCTCCTTAGCCAAGACAAGGGAAGAGGTGACCATTGATTCATTAGGCCAGTGGTTAGTTTCAATAATGGTAAATAATTAGCTGTTAGTGTGGATGTGAGTTGGACCCCTATGTATGGAATGTGGTGAGTTACCCAATTAAATGGTAAAGAGGTTTGGACTTGCTGAAGTTCAGCTTGACAGGGAAACATTAAGCGCATTAGATTTGGTAGGGTTGATATATAAGCCAGAGATATTGGCGAATTTATTTAAAATATTAAGTAGATTTGGGGAGGACACATGAGGAGGAGTTAAAAAGATTAGTATATCGTCTGCGAAAAGACACATTTTATGATGGTGTCTGCCTAGTACCACACCATTTATATTGGGATTATCCATAATTAAATGTGCTAGAGGTTCTATAAGTAGGGAGAAAAGCAAAGGGGATAAAGGGCAGCCATGTCTCATACCTCTTCTAATATCTATCATAGCTGATTTATAACCTAAAAATACTTAACATATGCTCTCGGGTTACTGTACAAAGAGGAGACCCAAGTCAAAAAATTATTTCCAAAGCCCCATTTTTGAAGAATGTATTGCATACATGGCCAGGTGACAGAATCGAATGCCTTTCTAATATCTAATGATAGAAGACAAGTCGGGATACGTCTAATCTTGGCTCCAAATTTATGCATTTCTATCACCTGAAAAAGGTGTGATAAAAAGGCTTCTGGGTGTCTATTTGGGGCATAATAAGATACTAACGTGATTTCAGTATCAGCAATAAAGCCTGTGAGTAAGACACATCTACCCTCGGGATCACTCAGTTGTGTGGTAAGAGTAAATGGCAAAGAACGATGGAAATCGATAAGGGTCCCGCGTTTCTTAGATGTGGCTGAAGCTGTGTAAAATTGAGGGTAGGAAGTGGAAAGAAATTTAGGAGAGGCCTTATCAATAAAGTGAGTTTCCTGAAGGCAAATAAAATGTGCCTTTTTAGCTGCAAAAGAGCGCATTGCCTTGGTTCGTTTTTGTGGAATGTTGAAGCCTTACGCATTCAACGATAAAATATTTATGGGGGCCATAATAAGACTAATAAAATCATAGCCAGATAAGCAAAACCTAAGATGAGAGCCAAAACTACCACCAAGGGAGACAGAAAAGAGAAGGAGAAAAAAGAGAAAAAGAAGGAGGGAACATAAAATAATTGAAAAACCCTAAAAGGTGTACAAAATATCAATAAATAGTGATATATAAGTAGGGTGTAGTAACATCTCAGGAGAGTATCATAGGGTCCCTGAGAGGATCCGGAGTCACCATCAGAAGCCTGCATAACGGTAGCAGGGGTCCAAGAATAATAAGGGGGTAGCAAGAAGTTCCCAAGGGAGAAACAACACAGGAGAACTTATAAATATAGTATTAATAAGCCTGAAATAGCTATAACTGTAAGTATATTAGTATTATAATGATCTCTTCAGGGTCATTCTAGTTAGGAAAGTAACAGGACGAGTACCTGTTAAAAATAAACACCTGGTAAATGTAACAACACTAATAAAGTGTAGCCAACAATGGTAACAAATGGCAATAAAAACAAAAGCAATTAATGGATGGGCAGTAAACTAATGTAATTGAAGGTGGTAGGTCAATCTACCATGGATAACAGGAAAAGGTTCTAAAAATAAATAAATAAATAAATGAAAAAATTGGAGTGTGAATGCAGCTTCAAGCCTAGCTTGTGATGCCTTCAAAGGAAAGCATAATCTAGCATAGTCTGCTAGATATCAACATTGAGAATCAAACAGTAAGTTGAAGTCAGTCCATTGAATCCACATACGTTGGTGATGGATTATCAAAGCGTCCACCTTTATGAAGATTCTGCCGTGTAGAAGCAAGGGGACCAGATCCTGGTGCAGCTTGCTATGGAGGAGATTGAGAGGCCGAGCGTCTGTGAGACTGATCTTTGGTTGCAACTTGATCCATGAGCCATAGGTCAGTCAGAGTCAATTGCAGTTCTCCTGAAGAGGGACACGTGTACTTGGTTTCAAGGTGGGTGAAGCGGAGTGAAAAATGGAAACCCCCAATGGTATAGGATCTGGTGGCGTTGAAGTACTCGCAGTAGAGATTTAAGTGCACTTCTCTTAGCCACTGTAAGTGGGGAGAGGTCTGCAAACAACTGGTATACATTGCCTTGAAAGTCAAGATTATTTTTCCCTCTAGCTGCTGCAAGTAACTGCTCCTTTGTTCGATAATAGTGAAACGTAACTATTATGTCTCTAGGAGGACCATTTGTTTTGCGTGGGGCTAGAGCTCTGTGCACTCTATCCATTTCCAGTCTCTCTACTGGGATACCAGGCTGCAGTTCCTGAAATAATGCAGTCATTGTGGCCTGTAGATCAAGGACAGTCTCAGGTATTCCTCTAATTCGTAAGTTGGAACGACGGTCCCTATTTTCCTTATCCTCCAAATGCGACTGTAGTAAAAGGTTCTGCTCTTTAAGGTGCTCAAACTCTGTGATATAATGCTGAGTGTGGGTTTCAATTTCGTCAACACGTACTTCCAATCCAGCTGTTCTATGTCCCAGCTCTCTAATCTCCCTTGTCAGCTTATCTGTTATGTGGTCTGATGTTTGCTTCAATGCTTTCTGTAACACTTTTTCAAATTGTTTAAACATAATAGACTGGGTTACAGTTTGTGAATTACCAGCATCAGAATCAGACTCACCACCTAAGTTCTGAGATGTCAAGCTGCGTGACAAGGATTTGAGAGCGTGCTGTGTGCAGGGCTGTGAGGTATTCGGCGGTGCCATCTTGGATATCAGCCTGAGCGGCGTTTCTTTAGAAATACCTGCCTAGTATTTATATTTTTGGGCCCCTCAGGACCATGTTAACACTGCTGGAGGGTTCCAGGGAGTAAACGGCAAGAGCTGGAGTCGTTTACGGTGACCCTGAAGCTTTTCATCCTCCGGTGTGTTTATCCCAGGAGCGGAGCTCTAAGGCAGCACAACCACTCTCTCAGGCATCCGCGCATGCGCCCCACCTCCTTTTCATTCATGAATGCTATATTATAGCTTCTATGCATGGAGGTGGTGAGTGGAAAGGGTGAGCATAGTTGGAACACTTTATGCCTTTCACAGGTCAAGTGCCAGCATTAACCCCCCCAGCATTTGGAAGATTATGACTGTGGGGTATAGGAGGGGGGGCAAAGGAATTAAAAGCACAAGGGACATTTCACATTAAAAATAACCAAAAAGACAATTTGCCCATGGGACTTTTAGGAGTGGTACTAAGTAAAATGGTACAACACGTGTATAAAAATACAAAATGTATTTCAATTTACATAAAAAACATACACTTCCACAATAAAATTTTGCAGAAATAAAAAGCACAGTTTCACCAATGTACATTCTAAATACCAACGTGGTTAGTAAATCATTGTTAATTGGCAGAAGCTGTAATATCTATGCATTTCACTGGACAGCGTCCACTTCATCAGGAGACAGCCACAGTTGGTTTATGTGTACATATGGAAGGTAGTTAGGTAAGAATTCAAGATCACATGGTAAGGGTTAAAAGAGATGACATCTAGATCTCAATGCTGCAAAAAAACTTCACAGCGAAGGTTTCCCCCCGGGAGCTAAGGGTAGATGGGTGGCCAAGAGACGGATCACATAGGCAAGACCCCCACTGCAGAACCTCTTGTTAGAAAGAGGACAGTAGAATATCCAGAGAACACAACAGCATGGAGACATGCTGCACACACCAAGTGATCAGATGTCTGATCACTTGGGTGTGTGCAGCATGTCTCCATGAGCGTACTATGGGCAGCAAGTGGTTAATGGATCTCCCAGTATGCATCAGCAAGCCCCCTAAGCCTGTTGATTGAGTCAAGTTTTAATACACATTTTTATCTCTAACACATTCCCCACTGGAGCAAGCTCATCAGAGCAAGTGGCTGGGATAAATCACTCCACATTAGAGAAAATCAACAGACACATAAAGACAAGCTCACTAAAGCCTGGTACACACTAACAGGTTTTCTCCGTTCAACCCAGTGGGTTAAACGAAAAACAACCTGACAGCTCCGGTCGGAGCCGATGTTCTAATGATCTGACGTTAGTACAGAGATCTCCCCCTTCAGAGCTGTTCAGCCATTTGCTTCTGTCAGAATGGCTGATATACAAATGGACCGAATGTCGGACGGTTGTTATATATAAATATGACCAATTGCTTTAACAAAAAAAAAAAAAAAAAAAAAAAAAAAAAAAAACAGTGTCTGTATATCATTTTATTTTTGCAAATTGAGACAAAAATATGAGCACTTTATGTCTACAGTCAGTTCATCTTAAAGTGTATGTTAAGCCCAAATCCTTGTTTTAGTATTAGATGGGGAAAGATTAGAACGTGTTTCAGATTTTTTCTGATATCGGAGTCTCCATTAGGTTTTTCTTCATCTTCTGCCCTGGTGACAAAGTTTTTACCAGACAGGAGGTGGGGCGAAATCTGCAATAGGGACACAGATCAAAATAAAAATCTAGCACAAAAAATATATTCAAAAGGCTTATATGATCAATCAACTCAAACTCATGTTTAATACCATGTAAAAGTTAAAAGAAAAAGCTTAATATGACACAGACATAAATAAGAACATTTAAAATGTGTATATTTATACTTTAGAATATCATGTGGTTGCTCTAGTTTACAAGACACTAAGGTTGATTTACTAATATAAGAGTGCAAAAACTGGTGCAGCTGTGCATGGTTGTCAATAAGCTTCTAACTTTAGCTTGTTCAATTAAGCTTTGAGGAAAAAAAAAAAAAAAAAAAAAAAACTGGAAGCTGATTGGTTTGTATACAGAGCTGCACCTGATTCTGTACTCTCCAGTTTTAGTTAATCAACCCCATTGTTACCATCTTATCAGTCAAAAATCTTATATGGGAAATACATTCCGAAAGGTAATTGTAAATAAACTCTCCACGCCAGTTTCTTTGATGTATACTGTTGCTTCTATAGAATTTGGACTGGACTGTCCTCATGTAGAGCCTGAATTAATTACATCATTGGAGGACGATTCTTTAGATTCATACTTGACGTGATGATTGTACACCACAAAATGATACTGACATTCTTGAACTTGATGGAATTATAAACTGTGCAAGTATTTGTACCATTTACAAGCACAAATATATCCATTGCTCCCACTTTTTTTTGTTGGATGCAATATATGTATGGATATCAATTAGGTTTGCACCGATACTGGTATTGGTATTGGTGCCGATACCGAGTATTTGCACAAGTATCGGTACTCATGCAAATGCACCGATACCTGAAACTGATACTTTCAGGCTCGGTTCTTGAGCTGTCAGTGGGTCTCCCCTGTTGACAGCTGAAGTCTTAAAGAAATCCGGTAATTGGAGCGGTCAAAAAAAAAAAAAAAAAAAGGAAGCCGGCGATGTTTATTAACAACATTGCTTAGCCGCTGAAACACTAAAATAAAAAGAAACATTGTTTCTTTTTGTATCTTTCTGTTTCTTCATCTGCAGATCAAAGGGATGAACAAATGTTCCTCTGTTTAACCCCTTATTAATCCCTTATGTACTGTAATCAGCCTTAATTAACTCCCTATTATCTTCCATTTAATTAATTATTATTTTCCTGCTTTTTTTTTATATGTCTATTTATAAACGATAAACAATTAAAACTTTTTTACACATATATTAACACACATTTCACATTGAAAAAGCACAAAATGAAAAAAAAAAAAAAAAAAAAATGTATTTAATTTGTAAATAACTTTTCAATGCTTTGTACCATTGCTGACAGCTGAAGTGAAAAGTGCGAGTACTAAAATTTTTTTTATATATATCTATCTATCTCAGTAAATGCCCCTTAGTTGGGACTTTAAATGGACCACCAACTCAAAGGTTGTGTAAAAAATATTCTTTAATATAATAAATTAAAATACAAAAGACCACATATATGAAAAGGATGCACAACATGTGCTACGTGAAACAAACCAACTGTGTTATGTAAAATCGCATACAAAGTGAATGCCCAAATGCCCGACGCGTTTCCGGTATAAGGTGTTCCAATACCTTCCTCAGGGGCCAAGGGTTCAGAGAGTTTAACATTCAAAATAAATTCTAAAATTGCAAAGAGACATTGTCAGATAACATATACAGTCAGAGCATAAATATGTGTCATAGAAAATACATGTAATCAAAAAGACCAATGGCCATGATAGAAGGAGGTGATTGTATTCAGATTAAAAATATATATCATCACAGGACATCAAAACACATAAAAAATTACAGAGGTGGGAGCCCAACATACCTAGTATGGTGATTCAACGCATTAGGGACCAGTAGGTGCATATTGACACTGCACACCTCGCCATCAGTGGGAATTATGAATATTTAGTGCGTTCTCTGGGTGCATGGCACCTGCATAGTCTGCATGATGAAGATAAAGGATGAAAAAGAAATGGAAAAATGAATGAAAAAAAAAAAAAAAAGACAGTAATAATTAGTTCCTTAAAGGAACTGAAAAATAAGATAGATGGACAGATGTTAATGGGCCCCCCACAAGAAAGGGGGGGGGCCCCCATTACCATCTGTCCATCTATCTTATTTTTCAGCTATACGTCGGCTCGAGGGATCGGGATAGCAGGTGCGCGCCCGCTGCACAGCAGGGGTGCAGATGCTCGTGGCTGACTGTTGCGATAACTGCTGGCCATGAGCGATTGCGAGCACGAGAGACAGAACAGGGACGAGTGTGTGTAAACACACACTTCCCTGTTTTGAGAGGAGTGACAGATAGTGTGTTCCTATTAGCTAGGAACCACGATCCATCACTTCCTCTAGTCAGTCCCCTCCCCCTTCAGTTAGAATCACCTCCCAGGGAACACAGTTAAAGTGGTGTTCCAGCCGAAATTATACTTTTTAAATAAAAATACCCCTATAATACACAAGCTTAATGTATTCTAGTAAAGTTAGTCTGTAAACTAAGATCTGTTTTGTTAGTTTATAGCAGTAGTTTGTTATTTTATAAACTTACAGCAGGCCGTGGCCATCTTAAGTCTGGGCATCTGAAGCCAGACTGTATTTCTTCCTGGATCTCATCCTTGCAGATCTTGCACATGCTCAGTGCAGCACAAGCAGTGTAATAGGTTTAGATCAGGTTTCCATAGCAACGGCAGTGTCAGAGGAAGTTGCCGCCCCTTCCCAGAAGGCATTGCAAACAGAAAATGATGCGATTGGCCGCGGCCAGGGAGGAGGAAGTGAAAAATGAATACAGCAGATATACAGTAAGTGCTGAGAAAAAAAAAATATCCAATTCGTTTACAGTGCACAGTTTAGTGAGGGATGCTGAAGAGTTGTAAAAGTGGGTGGAACTCCACTTTAACCCCTTAATCGCCCCCTAGTAATAATCCCTTCACTACCAGTGACATTTTTACAGTAATCAATGCATTTTTATAGCACTGATCGCTGTATAAATGCCAATGGTCCCAAAAATGTGTCAAAATTGTCCGATGCGTCCGCCATAATGTCGCAGTCACGATAAAAATTGCAGATCGCCTCCATTACTAGTATTAATAATAATAATAATAATAATAATATAAATCTATCCCCTATTTTGTAGACGCTATAAATTTTGCGCAAACCAACCAATATATGCTTATTGCGATTTTTCTTACCAAAAATATGTAAAAGAATAAAAAAAAAAAAAAAAGGGGGGGGGGAATTTATTATAGCAAAAAATACAAAATAGTGTTTTTTTCAAAATTGTCGCTCTTTTTTTGTTTATAGTGCAAAAAATAAAAACCGTAGAGGCGATCAAAAGCAAAAGAAAGCTCTATTTGTGGGAAAAAAAGGACATCAATTTTGTTTGGGTGCAGCGTCGCACGACTGCACAATTGTCAGTTAAAGCGACGCGGTGCAGAATTGAAAAAAATGGCCCGGTCATTCAGCAGCCAAATCTTCCGGGGCTGAAGTGGTTAAGATTATCACTGGGCATACTAGCTCCGGTTCAGCAGTACTCCTCAAAACAAAAACTCCCCTCAGGAGCAGGGAAAGGACCCAGAGTTGAGAAAGCACGTACATCCAATGAGAGCTCCAAACATCCATCCAAGAGTCCAGGGTTTTCAATGATAGAATTGATTCATAGCAGAAAAAAAAAAAAAATTTATATTATAATATATATATTTTGGGGACCATACACACCCCTTCTTCATCAAGGCAATAAAACCGGTACTAATTTAAAGATCATAAATATAAAAGTAATAGGTCATGATATAATGAAAATGAATGTACAAATAAACTATAATTATTATAAAAGCCAAAGGGTAGATACCAATTTGCATATAATATCTGATTTTGGTAAATAGCAGACTCAGAGATAATAATATCTTATTATCTTAATACAGACACCACAGGTCACAACACTGCAAATATGTGCGTATATAAATACACACATACACACACACACACACACACACACACACACACACACACACACACACACACACACACACACACACACACACACACACACACACACACACACACACACACACACACACACACACACACACACACACACAATTTATAGTGGCATTGGGGATTGTTCAGCTCAAGTGGATAGATGCGTTTTGGTTAGCCCACGTTTATTAAAGGGAAAAACAAAACAAAAGTCCATCCAGGAATCTCACGCAGGGGTCCAAGCTTCAATTAAATATACAAAATCCAAATGAAAATGCTAGCCCACCTGGCTACTCTTCAGCAGTAATGCTACTATAGGTACAGGCCCCTCAAATGAGCTGCTTGGATGCACACAGTCTTAGGCTCCTTGGCCGCACACAGCTTCAAGAGCTTCAACGCACACAGCTTTGAGCTTCTTAATCCACACAGCATCTGTCCTCACACAGAGATGCTCACTAGCAGCCACTGCTCCACCTTTCTTCTCATTCTGCTCTCACCAGCCCCTCGTTATATAGGCTGTGTGCACCTGGGCACTACAGAGCCCCATAGGGAACTAGCAAAACCTGGAGAAAACTGCCAGAGCAGCAGTTTTCTCTGTTTCAAATTTACGCTCTGTAGCTCTGCACTCAGCCGATATGCAGACTCTGTGTCCACTTTAACCCCATTTTCATAGAGACAGAGCCTTGCTCTGCCACAATATATATATATACCGTATGTATTGTATCGGCCTCCCCTTTGCACTCACCCTGCTGACAGCATGAGGAGAAAAAAAAGCCGGTCACCGGCTTATGTGCAAGGGACATCGGTCCCGAAGAGGAAGAGGCAATTTTGCCTCATCTGTGCCACCAGTACCCCCTGCCAGTGCCACCTGCCAGTGCCCACAGTGCCCACCAGTGTCACCTATCAATGCCCACAAGTGCCACCTATCAATGCCCACCAGTGGTGCCAATCAGTGCCACCTAGCAGTGCTGCCTATCAGTGTAACCAACCAGTGTAAAACAGTGCCCATTATTGCCACCCATCACTGCCACCTATTGGTGCCCATCAGTGCCATCTCATCAGCGTACATCAATGAAGGAGAAAAATTACCTGCAACATTTTATAACAAAATATATAAAAAAAAAAAAAAAATTTAAATTTGGTCTTTTTAAATTTTTTTAACAAAAAAATAAAAACCACAGAGGTGATCAAATACCACCAAAAGAAAGCTCTATTTGTGGGAAAAAATGATAAAAATTTCATTTGGGTACAGTGTTGTATAACCGCGCAATTGTCATTTAAAGTGCATCAGCGCTGAAAGCTGAACATTGGTCTGGACAGGAGGGGGGTTTAAGTGCCCAGTAAGCAAGTAGTGGGTGTAAACCCTCTCCTATACCCAGTGAATTGAACAGCCTTAGATGATACACAGAGATGAAATAAATCTCCCTACATACGCTTTACTTGTATATCTCCTGTCTTCAGCTTTTCACATTCTTCAGGAAGTGCACATTGTGTCAGAAATGTTTCTTCCTCTTTCAGCAGTGGAAGGGGAGTCTAGACATACATTGTTTGAGAGCTGATTGGAGGAAAAGCACCCCCCCCCCCCCCCCAGATGGGCAGAGGTATGAAAAACATGCAGAGCTGTGCTGTGAATAGATCAGCTCTCTGCTTATCTGTCTCTAAGTTACCTCCCTGACACAAATTTCCAGCTACTTTTATCTTGTGTATCGGAGAACTTGTCAAAAGTGACTCTGCTGATAACAGAGGAACAGAGCAGCAGAAAGACACAGCACTTAGGGATTTGGAGAGAGATAAGCAAACACTACAGATATATGTGCCCAGGTCAGATTTCATGAATGGGGTTTACATCCACTTTAAGATAAATATATTATTTCAGCTGGAGGAAGTTCCTATTAAAATAAAAATTTGTGCCACTATTTCAAATGATGGATGTCTGTCCCTCATAAAGTGGTGTGGACTTTCAGGTCCCTTTGAGTATGTTGATTTGAATACAACTACCCTTGAAAGGTCCACTTAGGTCCACTAAATTGGATACAAGTGATAGCCTGATTACCATCATACCTTCAAACAAAAAATGTCATATAATGGAGAGAGGTTCTAATTACCTTTGAGAAAATATTTCTTATATGTGATTGCTGACTAATAAGATGGTAACAGTGTGTTATAAAATGGAGCAACCACATGATATTCAGTAGCTATGTACGGTATCTCACAAAAGTGAGTACACCCCTCAGATTTTTGTAAATATTTTATTATATCTTTTTATGTGACAACACTGAAGAAATGATACTTTGCTACAATGTAAAGTAGTGAGTGTACAGCTTGCATAACAGTGTAAATTTGCTGTCCCCTCAGAGCCATTAATGTCTAACCTGCTGGCAACAAAAGTTAGTACACCCCTAAGTAAAAATGTCCAAATTGGGCCCAAACTGACAGGCTGACCCCCCGCCCCTTCAACCTCTGCAGAAATGCTGTCAGCATTCATATGTCTTTTTCCCAAATACAACCTCTGAATATGACGCTGAGCACGTGCCCTCAACTTCTTTGGTCGACCATGTTAAACCGCTGTATGGTTTTGGCCACCGTGCTGCAGCTCAGTTTCAGGGTCTTGGCAATCTTCTTATAGGCTAGGCCATCTTTATGTAGAGCAACAATTCTTTTTTTCAGATCCTCAGAGAGTTCTTTGTCATGAGGTGCCATGTTGAACTTCCAGTGACCAGTATGAGAGAGTGAGAGCGATAACACCAAATTTATCACACCTTCTCCCCATTCACACCTGAGACCTAGTAACACTAAAGAGTCGCATGGCACCGGGGGGGGGGGGGGGGGGGGATGGCTAATTGGGCATTTTCACTTAGGGGTGTACTCACTTTTGTTGCCAGTGGTTTAGACATTAATGGCTGTGTGTTGAGTTATTTTGAGGGGGCAGCAAATTTACACTGTTATACAAGCTGTACACTCACTGGCATGCACAGAAGTGATATCATCATGTGTCAGCCAAGGAAAATGGCCGAAAACGGGCACACAGGAGAAGATGCCGGCCCTGGTGAGGGAACGTTGGAAAGGTGAAACAAATCAAGTCACTAAATGATAATGCTAATGATTTGGTGGTAGAAATCCTTTCCAGTGTGGGAACACAATCTTGGTGAGGGGCGGGGGGATTTGTTTGCGACCCCCCCAAAAAAAGAAAATATTGAGCACCAGCCGCCACTGCATTTAACTAAATGATAATGGTTGTGCTAATTTCACCTCAATTAACATTTTTTGGGTTAAAATGGCATCTCAAAACATATCTTATTTGTTTCTCATTTTATTATATACTGGTATTTAATATGTGGGATCAATTTACCACAGTAAGACATGTGATATTTTGATTACCTTACACTGTTTTTTAAGGTTATTAATCAATATTATGTTATCAATTCAGTAAAGGTTTTATCACAAAAAACTGTTAAATCATGCACATTCTATGATTTGGTTTATTTGCTTTCTGTTGTATATAAGTTAGATAACAAATATAAGTTCCGGTTCACACTGGTGCGATGCGGGAAACTCTGTGATTCAGTGTTGGTTCCCACATCGCAACTGAATTGCACACTGATTCACACTGACATCTGCGAACCACTGGGGGTGTCAATGTAAAGTTAATGATACCCCCCAGATCCATTCACAGATTGTAGTGTGAACTGTCAAATGGTGCAGGGATCGGATCACATAGGTATGAACGCCCATGCGACCTGATTCCAGTGCGAACCAAAAAAAGGGTCCTGCATCAATTTGGTGTGAATGTGATGCGATTTCAGCCATAAAGTTTGTATGGCTGAATTTGCATCCCACAGACATCGCATGTGATCTGCACAGCATTGCAGGGCGAATCCCATGCGATTTCTGTGATCGCACAAGTGTAAACACAGCCTAAGTAGACAGGTCACAATTTCTGAGATATAAGCGGCATTAAGTCCCGGTTCACACTGGTGTGATGCAGGAAACCCTGCAATTCAGTGTCGGTTCCCACATCGCACCTGAATTGCACCCTGGTTCACGCAGATATCTGCGAACCACTGGGGGTGTCAATGTAAAGTTAATGACACCCCCAGATCGGTTCACAGATCACAGTGTTAACTGTCAAATGGTGCAGGAATCAGATCGCATTGGTGTGAACACCAGGGCCATTACAAGGCAGGGGCGGGAGGGGCACTTGCCCTGGGCGGAGTCTTTTGAGACTGGAGGTGGGGCGCCAAATTGCAAGCTGCACAATTCACTGATCCATCAAATCACTGCTGTTACAGTGCTCAGACTTAGTGGATTTGCTATGGGGGTGACACTCGTAAGAGGGGTGACAACATCAAGGAAGCTGGCAGTTGTAGCGGGTGCTGTTAAGCCCCCTCCCTCTGCCCCCCATCAGGGAAGCGGAGACAGCGCCAGCGGGCTGCCACTCACCTGAACTCAGGCAGCGGCGGTGGGACAGGGGAGAGGCGGGCTGTCTGAATGTTTCCCCCGCTCGCCCTCCCTCTTTCTCCTATTGGCAGTGCAGGAGAGGAGAGAGCGGCTCTCTCATTAACCAGCGGCAGGGGCTTCCATTTTCAAATGCCTATTCAGCGTTCCTGCTGCTGTGGCTTTGATTCTCAGCCACAACGCCGTTGTTAGTAAAAATAAGTTGGCTGATAGCATCCACCTCTCCCGCCCCTGCCCACCCCCTTCAGCATTTGTGGCTAGTTGATAGGACTGCTGGTGTCTTGTCAAATACAGTCCCCTATCATATAGTGTCCTCCCTGTTACGGAGGACAAACGAGACGCCGAAAGTCTCCGAAGTTTAACAGCTGATCATCAGCTGTACACGGCGCCTGCGCTGTTATTCTCACCCTATGTCCAGGATCATTCCCTACTATCCAAGTGGACATAGAGTTAGAATAAATAGTTGCCGAGCGCAGCGAGGGTGTGCCCGAAGCGTGGCGAGAGAAGCGAGCCTGCGAGGGGCCCTCTTACACAGCTATCGCTAACAGGTGCCCGAGCGCCGTGTACAGCTGATGGACAGCTGATCAACTTCGGACATTTTCGGCATCTCCTGCTCCTCCGTACTGCGCAGGCGCTGCGCCTGCGCAGTACGGGGCGGACACTATCTGATAGGAGGACACTATATGTCAGAACACCGGGATCCCAGCAACGAATCAGGTGCTCGCCCCGCCCCCAGGCTCGTCTTCAGGGTAAGAGGAGAATGGAACTTTCTCCTGCAAACCCGCGTGATCCCAGACAGTGCCACTTCCTGTATGTCCTGTAGCTGCACTGAGAAGAAACGAACCATGATATAAGTAGGATCTCTGAGTACCCTGCTCTAAAGGGGATCTCTGGGGATCCAGCGCCAAGGGGGATCTCTGGGGATCCAACGCCAAGGGGGATCACTGGGGACCCTGAGCTAAGAGGGATCTCTGGGGACCCTGAGCTAAGAGGGATCTCTGGGGACCCTGAGCAAAGGGAGATCTCTGGGGACCCTGAGCAATGGGGGATCTCTGGGGACCCTGAGCTAAGGGATATCTCTGGGGACCCTGAGCTAAGGGGGAGCACTAGGGACCCTGAGCTAAGGGGGAGCACTGAGGACCCTGCGCTAGGGGGGATCTCTGGGGACCCTGAGCTAAGGGATATCTCTGGGGACCATGAGCTAAAGGGGATCTCTGAGGACCCTGAGCTAAGGGGGAATCTGGGGACCCTGAGCTAAGAGGGATCTCTGGGGACCTTGAGCTAAGGGGGAGCACTGGGGACCCTGAGCTAAGGGGGAGCACTGGGGACCCTGAGCTAGGGGGGAGCACTGGGTACCCTGAGCTAAGGGGGAGCACTGGGGACCCTGAGCTAAGGGGGAGCACTGGGGACCCTGAGTTAAGGGGGGTCACTGGGGACCCTGAGCTAAGGGGGGTCACTGGGGACCCTGAGCAAAGGGGGATCTCTGGGGACCCTGAGCAAAGGGGGATGTCTGGGGACCCTGAGCAAAGGGGGATCTCTGGGGACCCTGCTCTAAAGGGGATCTCTGGGAACCCTGAGCCAAGGGGGCTCTCTGGGGACCCTGAGCAAAGGGGGATCTCTGGGGACCCTGAGCAAAGGGGGATCTCTGGGGACCCTGAGCTAAAGGGGATCTCTGGGGACCCTGAGCTAAGGGGGGTCACTGGGGACCCTGAGCTAAGGGGGAGCACTGGGGACCCTGAGCAAAGGGGGATCTCTGGGGACCCTGCTCTAAAGGGGATCTCTGGGAACCCTGAGCCAAGGGGGCTCTCTGGGGACCCTGAGCAAAGGGGGATCTCTGGGGACCCTAAGCAAAGGGGGATCTCTGGGGACCCTGAGCAAAGGGGGATCTCTGGGGACCCTGAGCTAAAGAGGACCCTGAGCTAAGGGATATCTCTTGGGACCTTAAGTTAAGGGGGAGCACTAGGGACCCTGAGCTAAGGGGGAGCACTGGGTACCCTGCGCTAGGGGGGATCTCTGGGGACCCTGAGCTAAGGGATATCTCTGGGGACCCTGAGCTAAAGGGGATCTCTGGGGACCCTAAGCTAAGAGGGTTCTCTGAGGACCCTGAGCTAAGGGGGATCTCTGGGGCCCCCGAGCTAAGAGGGATCTCTGGGGACCCTAAGCTAAGAGGAATCTCTAGGGACCTT
The DNA here is from genome assembly GCF_042186555.1 of Aquarana catesbeiana. NCBI lineage: Eukaryota > Metazoa > Chordata > Amphibia > Anura > Ranidae > Aquarana > Aquarana catesbeiana. The sequence goes on along the minus strand of NC_133331.1, from coordinate 129,456,522 downwards.
GAGCTAAGGGGGGCACTGGGGACCCTGAGCTAAGGGGGAGCACTGGGGACCCTGAGCTAAGGGGGAGCACTGGGGACCCTGAGCTAAGGGGGAGCACTGGGGACCCTGAGCTAAGGGGGAGCACTGGGGACCCTGAGCTAAGGGGGAGCACTGGGGACCCTGAGCCAAGGGGGATCTCTGGGGACCCTGAGCCAAGGGGGATCTCTGGGGACCCTGAGCAAAGGGGGATCTCTGGGGACCCTGAGCAAAGGGGGATCTCTGGGGACTCTGAGCTAAAGGGGATCTCTGGGGACCCTGAGCTAAGGGATATCTCTGGGGACCCTAAGTTAAAGGGGAGAACTAGGGACCCTGAGCTAAGGGGGAGCACTGGGTACCCTGCGCTAGGGGGGGATCTCTGGGGACCCTGAGCGAAGGGATATCTCTGGGGACCCTGAGCTAAAGGGGATCTCTGGGGACCCTAAGCTAAGAGGGTTCTCTGAGGACCCTGAGCTAAGGGGGATCTCTGGGGCCCCCGAGCTAAGAGGGATCTCTGGGGACCCTAAGCTAAGAGGAATCTCTAGGGACCTTGAGCTAAGGGGGGCACTGGGGACCCTGAGCTAAGGGGGAGCACTGGGGACCCTGAGCTAAGGGGGAGCACTGGGGACCCTGAGCTAAGGGGGAGCACTGGGGACCCTGAGCTAAGGGGGAGCACTGGGGACCCTGATCTAGGGGGGAGCACTGGGGACCCTGAGCTAAGGGGGATCACTGGGGACCCTGAGCTAAGGGGGATCACTGGGGACCCTGAGATAAGGGGGATCACTGGGGACCCTGAGCTAAGGGGGATCACTGGGGACCCTGAGCTAAGGGGTATCTCTGAGGACCCTGAGCTAAGGGGGAGCACTGGGGATTCCAATCTAAGGGGGAGCACTGGGGACCCTAAGCTAATGGGGAGCACTGAGGACCCTGAGCTAAGGTGGATCTCTGGGGACCCTGATCTAAAGAGGGGAGAATCTGGTATCCCTGATGTAAGGGGGTAATCTAAGGAATGTAATGTAAGGAGAGGACTTTGGGGAACCTAATGAAAGAGGGGGAACTATGATGTAAGGAGGAACACTAGGGACCCTGATGTGAGAGATGACTTGGGGGACTTTGTGAACTCTGATGTAGAGGGGAACTCTGGGGACCCTGCTATAAGGGGGTAGTACTGCTGTACTACCACGACAAAATCATGTGCATTACACACGGCTGTGGCGCAGAGCCATAGAACTGCATTCATTACGTCCAGTGGAGGCAACACCCATTAAAAGTGATATGTTGTTTAAGTTTTGCTGTGGCATGTATACAGCCATGACCAGGAGTTAGTGTAAAGGTCTGGGGCAGTAAAGCCATGGCTCAACTGCCTGGTTTTACTAACCCCTGGTTGCACCTGGGAATGAAGTCTTACTCCCTTCAAGCCACACAAGGCCCCCTAAATAAATGGATCCCATAGAGCCCCCACACTTCCAGCTCCCCTCCCTTTTCAAACAACCACCAAATCAGTCCTTAGACTCACACCACATTTTTCATTTCAGTGACACCACACATGCAGGAGCATTTTTCCCTCACAACTAATGGGGAATTTTTTTCCACACCATTGTGAGCCCCATATTTATTTGCAGGATAGAATGTGTACCACTATTAAACTGCATGCATCGCAATTTATCACATCCCACCTGCTATTCCACCTTGAGGCGGGGGTTGGGGGGGTGCCATTTGGCATCTTCGCCCTGGGCACTGGATGACCGTGTCCCGGCACTGGTGAACACCCATGTGATTCAATTCCAGTGCGGACCAAAAAAGGGTCCTGCACCATTTTGGTGCAAATGCGATCTCAGCCATACAGTTTGTATGGCTGAATTCGCATAGCACAGACATCGTATGTGATCTGCACAGCAATGTGGTGCGAATCACATGCGATGTCTGTGATCGCAAAAGTGTGAACCCAGCCTTACTCATGCTTTTTCCATCTTTAAAATATTACTAGCTCCTGAAATTATTTTAATTGTGAAGTTATATGGGGTGTCTATTAATGATAACAGAAATAGGAGATGAGCAACAATTTGTGAGAAAACAAATAAGGATTGATATAAAAAAGGGGATGCAGTGGGTAGACTTCTTTGAAAACAACAAAACTGCACACCATTGCAGCTTGTGAATAGCAAACATTTCTGAATCTGAATAGAAATGAAATCATGAGAATATTACAGATTATTGAAAAATAACATCTTATAGTCTAACTCAAAATTTCAAGTCCCGAGCTACTAGCCAGGCCTTAAGCCACGTACACACGATCGGATTTTCCGACGGGAATTGTGTGATGACAGGCTGTTGACGGAAAATCCGACCGTGTGTACGCTCCATCGGACAATTGTTGTTGGATTTCCCGTGGACAAATGTTGGATAGCAGGTTTTCCGCTGACAAATGTGTGTTGTCGGATTTTCCGAGTGTGTGTACACATGTCCATCGGACAAAAGTCCAAAGTACAAACACGCATGCTCTGAAGCAAGGACGAGCTAGAAGTGGTCGGTCTTGTAAACTAGCGTTCGTAATGGAGTATTAACATTTATGACGCGGAAATCTCGAAATGCAGCACTCAATTCTCTTCCTCTTTAATGGGATAACAATGAAGCTGCTTTGCTGGTGATACTGATGGAGTTATTGCAAATGAATTTTCAAAGGCTCTTTTTTTCTAGTGATATCAAGAATAATATTATTATGCTTTTTTTTTTTTTTTTTTTTGGGCAAGTTACCACAAAACCATTATCCCATAGTTTTTAAGTTTAAAGATACAACTATGTTGGTCTCCCTTGTCATTTTTTTTTTTTAACCAGAAAATCAGTTTATTGAGGTATATAACAGTTATACAATGCATTTGGGTAAAGTTGAGGCATACATATACATTCCATCATGAGATATACAAACGTTAATAGTCATATCTGACTTCATATCTTTGTACAGATGTGTATCTAATACTTATGTTGAGGCATAATAATGCACAAATTGGTCACAATTTCCAACTGCAGCTCATATAGTGCAAGTTTCACCATCCTCCAGCCAACGATCCCATATATTAGAGAATTTTTGCGGGCGATCTCTGTGAGTATACATCATTTTCTTATAAGGAAGGGTATCATTTATATCCTTTTTCCAATTCTGTATTGTTGGGGGCCTTGCCTGCGTCCAGACTTTAGCTATTACTTTCTTTGCTAGGAATAATGTTTCAGATACAAAAATAGCTAAATATTTATCTACATCAGCATCAGGTAGTAAACCTAGGAGACATAATTTTGGGTCAAGACCCACGGGTGTGCCCATAATGTCATGTAGAAACTGTATTACCTATAACCAGTAGGATTGTATTTTCGGGCAGCTCCACATTAAATGGTAAAAAGAACCCGGAGCAAATAAACACATAGCGCACATAGGACTTCTATTTTATTGAAACTTCGCCAATTTTATTGGTGTAAGGTATGTGCGATGTACAATATTTAGTTGTGTTAATCTATCCGATAATTTAGGGGATGCCATCTTAACTCCCTCCAAGATTTCTACCCAGTCTGTGTTGTCAATTGGGCCTACGTCTTGTTCCCATTTTTCTTTTGCTATTTGGGATATTTTATGAGATCTATGTAATTGAAGGGCATAATACAGATTTGATATAAGCTTAGTTGAGTCTACTCCAAGTATAATACCGACAACTGGCAGGGTGTCAAGAGTAATGTCCGTGGAAGCCATCTGCGCTCTAAGCGCGTGTCTGAGCTGTAAGTACCTAAACAGTAGCTGGTTTGGGAGTGAAAATCTTTCCTTGAGTGACTGGAAGCTTAGAGGCCCATCTGCGGTGCAGACATGCGACAGATACAGGACACCATACGCTGCCCAGATCTGGGGATCAGGTACCGTTTTCAGCGCAGGTAAGTGGTCATTTAGCCATAACGGGGTATGCGAATGTATGCTGAACTGATTTTGTTTCTTAGTTGCTATTTCCCAAATTTTTTGATGATGTTTCAACATGCCCGTGTTGAAACGTGCATTTCTATGATGACATTTTCCCTTTCTAAGGATTGCCTGAATAGGGGTAAGCAATAAATTTTCCGGCTCGTCACACACTAAAGATCTACAGGCATACCCCACTTTTAAGTACACATTGGGGTTTATTTACTAAAGCTGGAAAGTGCTAAATCAGCTCACTTCTGCATAGAAACCAATGAGCTTCCAGGTTTTATTACAAAAGCTTAATTGAACAAGCTGGGGTTAGAAGCTCATTGGTTTCTATGCAGAAGTGAGCCTGATTTTGCACTTTCCAGCTTTAGTAAATAAACCCCAACGTGTACTTAAAAGTGGGGTATGCCTGTATATCTCAGAGCTTCAGTAGTATTAAAGTAGTATATGTGCGACAATTGTGAGGCCACATAATAATCTTGGATATCTGGAAGAGAACATCCTCCCTCAAGAGTGAGATTTTTAAGAATATGCCATGCTATCTTGTGTCTCCCTTGACCCCATACAAAGGAGTTCAAGATGGCTTCCATTTGTTTAAATATTTTAAGTGGGATATACAAGGGAGCATGCCATATCATATATAAAATTTTGGGCAAGTTGATTCTGCCCATCACCCCCAAAGGTAATCTTGACCATATTTGTGTTTTGGATTTAAGCACCAAGAATAAGGGTTCTATATTTAGGGCTACATATTCTCTGAGATCTCTGGTAATTTTAATTCTCAGATATTTAATTTCTGCTACTCTCCATAAAGGAAGCTCTGGCACAACTGCTGTAGGGGGAAATTGATATATGGGGAGAATTTGTGATTTCTCTCAATTAATTCTCAGGCCAGAATATTTCCCCATTGTCTCTATAATTTTCAATGCTGCTTGTAATGAGGGACCCTGATCCGCCAGATAAAGTATTGTGTCGTCTGCATAGAGACCTATCTTTTCCCATGAGTCTCCGCGCCTAAGGCCCACTACCTCCGGGCTCGCTCTAATTACCATTGCCAGGGGTTCAGCTGCAAGGGCATACAACAAAGGTGACAGAGGGCAGCCCTGCCTCGTGCCCCTCTCTAGGGAAATTTGATCAGATAACCACCCATTTACATATACCCTCACCTTTGGTGTCTGGTACAAGAGCTGTACCCATTTTATAAAGTTGGGTCCAAACCCATAACAACCCAGGCATTCCCACAGGTAGGCCCATTCGACAGAATCGAACGCCTTAGCTGTGTCAAGTGCCACCACCACTCTAGTTCCTGCATTATCATGCTGGGCCTGTAGGTTCATGAACAGCCTCCGGATATTCATTGCCATGTTCTTCCCCGGCATGAACCCGGTTTGATCTGGGTGAATCAAAGATAGGATAACTGAATTTAATCTAGAGGATAGGATCTTAGCTAATATTTTAATATCTACTGGCAACAGGGAAAAGGGGCGGTATGACTCCGGGTAGTGAGGGTCTTTACCAGGCTTGGGGAGGACTATAATTTGGGCCTCCTGCATTGATGGGAGAAGCACTCCCGTTTCAAATATTGAGCGGAAAAGAGTCTTTAACTTTGGAGTAAGTGTTTCTGAGTACGTGGTATAAAACTCTAGAGGTAGACCATCTAATCCCGGGGCTTTGGATTTTGCCAACTGGGAGATTGCTATATCTATATCCTGAGCAGTTATGGGGGCCTCTAATGCTTGGGATTGTTCTAAATTTAGACGAGGAAATTGTATCGTGTGCAGATATGATCTAATCTCTTGGGGAATGTAGTTACATTTGGAACCGTATAGTTCCCCATAGAATCGTAAGAACTTTGCGACCACTAGTGCGGGGTCTGTGACAATCGTGCCATCTGTTTCACACAATGATACTACTATTGGCGGTTTATCCTCTAGGAGAGCTAGATATGCCAGCATTTTCCCTGCCCTTTCTCGGTGCTCGTATATTCTTGTTTTACAGAAAAACAAGCGCTGCTTGGCTTTTTCCATCTGTAATTGTGACACCACCCATTCTTGCATTTTAACTTTGTTAAGATTGTCAGGAGAAGGATGAGTGTTATACGTCTCTTCCAAATCCCGCAGTGTGTCTTCCGTCAAATGTATTATCATTTTAGAGGATGCTTTAAGTCTTGTGATTCTACTATCTAATATTTGTCTTGCATGCATTTTAAAATCGTCCCATTGCATGTTAAATGATAGGAGACTTTGATCTGCTGAGAAAAAAAAATTTAGTTCTCTTTCTATAGAGCTGTGGTCCATCAAAGCTGATAACCAAAATGAATTAAGTCTCCATATATATATATATATATATAAAGGAGCCGTATTAAGCATAGACATCTGTATCCAACTTGGGGAATGGTCTGACAAGGCCCTGGGTGCGAATCCTGCTCCTGTAATCCTAGGAAGTCATGTTTTAGAGACCAGTTCGTGATCTATCCTAGACATAGTGGCATAGCTAGTAGAATGACATGTATATGCCCTTGTAGTGGGATTCCTATACCTCCATACATCAATTAGCGCAAATTCCGCCATGATTCGACTTAATCTAGTCTGTCGATTTGGATTAGCCACATTCCCAGGCTGTGCAGGGCGATCCATGTAAGGGTTCATTGTCATATTGAAATCCCCCATCCACACAGCTGGGACCGTCGGATACTGGGCCATACAAGATAGGCCTGCCCTGACCACTTCCGAGCTGTAAGGGGGGGGGGGGGGGTGAATGTAACATGCTATCATTAACACAGGCAATCCTCCCATAGTAGCATGTAAGAATAGACACCTGCCCTGGTGATCTGATTCCATGGATATAAGTTCAAATGGAGTGTTTTTAGTTACCATTAAGGTGACCCCTCTAGAAAAATTGGTGTGTGTACTATGATATGCCCACCCAATCCACGGCCTCTTCAGTGCAGCTCGTAGGTGACCAGTAACATGGGTTTCAGTTAGGATGATCACATTTGCTTTCTGTAATTTGAAATATGTAAGGGCTGCAGTGCGTTTGATTCAATCTCTCAGTCCCCTCGCATTCCAACTCAGGAATTCAATCGTAGTCATCTAATCATTCAGTGGGAATTTTTGAAGCAGACCACCAGGGCCAAGATAACTAAAAACATTGCACATCCACATTTTTGTAGCATGCCTCTCATTGTACATATAATACCCATACCTATGCATGTGTGTATCTGGTAGACAAACCCAACAATTGTATATACATTTTTTGGTTCAGAACTCAGGCCCTGTACACGGGCAACATCCCTCCCTCCCAGCTCCACACTTCCCCAACATGGTGAGAGCATCCAATACCCTAAACAAATGATCAAAATTACCATCATCCAGCATGAAAACCTGGCTGGAGGTGCATGACTTACTACCATTAGTTGGTAGATTTCAACTATTAACCTCAGTCCTATGGGGAGGATTGTTCACTGAACAGAGTGTGGTAGAGCAATATAGGGAAACTATTGCATCCTCTTGCGTCCCTTGTCAATTTTACATTGTATTTTTTTAAATGTAACTGCCTACTCCCAAACTGTCATTTGAAGTGAAACACATAGCCAAGTATTATTCTCCACAATTTTTTTATTGTGCATTAAAAAAGAAAACAAATAAAATTAGACATGCTATCTGCCAATAGAACTTAACCAAAAAGTGCATTCTATGCATCCAAAAATATAGAAAATATAACAAATCAAATAATTATTCAATCAAAAAAATAATGTCAAAGCAATAACTCCAAGGCCAATAATAAATAACACTTTATCTCCGCAACATGTCTGGTTGACGAACGGCCGTTCATAAACTAACTGAAAAGCACAAAATGAAAAACGTGAAACGAAAAGTGCAAAATGAAAAGCGTGCATCAACACTCACCAAAATTTCTACTAACTCAAAATGATCAGAAGGAGCCCAAAGAGTGACGCTAAAGAGCTAAAAAAACACGTAGTACGTCACTACGTTCGTGTTTGTTGGCTGACAATTCCTTGCCGTTTGTATGCAAGACAAGTTTGGGCCAACGCCCTTCGGACAAAAGTCCACGGTTTTGTTGGCCAACAATCCGATCGTGTGTACGAGGCTTTACTCGCTAACCAGTTCCCCCATCCAACCTCTACCCTGCCCCGCCCCTAATTCCACCCCTAAACACACCCTCATAAATTATCTCATGAAATTGGGATAAAATCTTAGGAACACAGAACACGGAGGAGAAATGGGTTTGCTTTAAGAGCATATTAAATAAGGGCATTAGCCAATGCATCCCATTGGGTAATAAATTTAAAAGAGCGAACAAAAGTCCTGGATGGCTTAACTCCAATGTAAAAATGCATATAAAACAAAGGAGAAGGCCTTCAAAAAATACAAGGATGAGGGATCATCATCAACATTCAGACTGTATAAAGAATGCAACAAGAAATGTAAGGGTGCAATAGGGATGGCTAAGATAGAACATGAAAGACACATAGCAGAGGAGAGCAAAAAAAATCTCAAGAAATTCTTTAAGTATGTAAACAGTAAAAAAGGGAGGACAGACCATATTGGCCCCATAAAGAATGAGGAAAGACATCTGGTTACAAAGGATGGGGAGATGGCGAAGGTATTTAATTCATTCTTCTCCTCAGTCTTCACGAGGGAATCGGGGGGCTTCAGTAACCAAAACTGCAGTGTTTATCCTCATGACACATCACAGGAAGCACCCCCATGGATAACAGAGGACAGAATTAAAATTAGACTTGAGAAACTTAACATTAATAAATCACCGGGACCAGATGGCTTGCACCTGAGGGTACTTAGGGAACTCAGTCAAGTGATTGCCAGACCGTTGTTCTTAATTTTTACAGACAGTCTACTGACTGGAATGGTACCAGCTGATTGGAGAAAAGCCAATGTAGCACCAATATTTAAAAAGGGCCTAAAATACATCCATGGGAATTACAGACCAGTTAGCCTAACATCAATAGTATGTAAACTCTTGGAGGGCATGATAAGAGACTATATACAAGATTTTAGTAATGAGAACGGTATCATTAGCAGTAATCAGCATGGATTCATGAAGAATCGTTCTTGCCAAACCAATCTACTAACCTTCTATGAGGAGATGAGTTGACAGCTAGATAAAGGAAGGCCCGTAGATATGGTGTATCTGGGTTTTGCAAAAGCATTTGACACAGTTCCCCATAAACGTTTACTGTACAAAATAAGATCCGTTGGCATGGACCATAGGGTGAGTACATGAATTAAAAAATGGCTACAAGGGCGAGTTCAGAGGGTGGTGATAAATGGGGAGTACTCGGAATGGTCAGGGGTGGGTAGTGGGGTTCCCCAGGGTTCTGTGCTGGGACCAATCCTGTTTAATTTGTTCATGAACGACCTGGAGGATGGGGTAAACAGTTTAGTCTCTGTATTTGCAGACGATACTAAGCTAGGAAGGGCAATAACTTCTCCGCAGGATGTGGAAACAATGCAAGTAGATCTGAACAAATTAATGGGGTGGGCAACTACATGGCAAATGAGGTTCAATGTAGAAAAATGTAAAATAATGCATTTGGGTGGCAAAAATATGAATGCAATTGTGGGGTCCTAGTAGATGATAGGCTCAGCAATGGCAAGCAATGCCAAGCTGCTGCTAACAAAGCTAACAGAATATTGGCATGCATCAAAAAGGGGATCAACTCCAGAGATAAAACGATAATTCTGCCGCTCTACAAGACTGGTCCGGCTGCACCTAGAGTATGCTGTCCAGTTCTGGGCACCAGTCCTAAGGAAGGATGTACTGGAAATGGAACGAGTACAAAGAAGGGCAACAAAGCTAATAAAGGGTCTGGAAGATATTAATTATGAGGAAAGGTTGCGAGCACTGAACTTATTCTCTCTGGAGAAGAGACGCTTGAGAGGGAATATGATTTCAATATACAAATACCGTACTGGTCACCCCACAATAGGAATAAAACTTTTTCGCAGAAGAGAGTTTAACAAGACTCGTGGCCACTCATTAAAATTAGAAGAAAAAAAAAGGTGTAACCTTAAACTACTTAGAGGGTTCTTTACTATAAGAGTGCCAAGGATGTGGAATTCCCTTCCACAGGCTGGGGTCTCAGCGGGGGGCATCGATAGTTTCAAGAAACTATTAGATAAGCACCTGAATGACCACAACATACAGGAATATATATTGTAATACTGACATATAATCATACACATAGGTTGGACTTGATGGACTTGTGGCTTTTTCAACCTCACCTACTATGTATGTAACTATGTAACTAAATGACTTTGTTATGCAGCACAACGTTACAATATTAACATAAAGCACATCTCATTGATCTGACTGTGATAAATAAAATAAGGGTAAAATATGATTGGCTACTATAGGCACTGTACACGTCATTACTGCCTCGTTAAGTAAATATTTTAATGCTAAATTAACCACTTGCCGCCCTCCATATAGCAGAATGACAGCGGCAAAGTGGTTTCAATCTCCTGACTGGGTGTCATATGACATCCGCAGGATATTGAGCCACTGCGCAGCGATCGTTGTTGCGGGGTGTCAGTCTGACACCCCGCAACACCGATCTAGGTAAAGAGTCTCTGACGGAGACTCTTTACCATGTGATCTGCCGTGTCCAATCATGGCTTATCACGATGTAAATAGGAAGAGCCGTGATCGGCTTTTCCTCACTCGCGTCTGACAGACGCTAGTAGAGGAGAGCCGATCGGCTGCTCTCCTGACAGGGGGGGTCTGTGCTGATTATCAGCACAGCCCCCCTCGGATCCCACCCAGGACCACCAGGGAAGCCGCCCAGGACCACCAGGGAAGCCATCCACACTGGACCACCAGGTATGACCCCTAGACCTCCAGGGAAATACCAATCTGTGCCCAGGCAGCTGCCAATCGATGCCCAGGCAGCTGCCAATCAGTGCCCACTCACAATGCCTACCACTGCCAGTGCCACCAGCGATGCCTATCATTGCCGCATATCAGTGCCCATCATTGCCCAGCAGTACCGCCTATCAGTGCCCATCAGTGCCGCCTATCAGTGCCCATAAGTGCCACCCATAAGAACTGATCTTTGCAGCCTTTTAGTGCCCATCAGTGCCCACCAGTGCCACCCATGAGTGACCATCAGTGCCGCCTATCAATGCCCATCAGTGCTGCATATCGGTGCCACCCATCAGTGCCGCCTACCAGTGCCCATCAGTGCCGCATATCAGTGCCCATCGTCAGTGCCCGTCAGTGCCCGCTCATTGGTGCCACCTCATCGGTGCCACCTTATCAGTGCCTGTCGGTGCCACCTTATCAGTGCTCATCAGTGAAAGAGAAAACTTACTTATTTACAAAAATTTTTAACAGAAACAAAAGCAAAACTTTTATTTTTTTCAAAATATTCAGTCTTTTTTTATTTGTTTAGCAAAAAATAAAAACCACAGAGGTGATCAAATACCACCAAAAGAAAGCTCTATTTGTGGGAACAAAATGATAAAAAATTTACCTTGGGTACAGTGTAGCATGATTGCGCAATTGTCATTCAAACTGCTACAGCGCTGAAAGCTGAAAATTGGTCTGGGCAGGAAGGTGTATAAGTGCCCTGTATTGAAGTGGTTAAATATAGCATTAAAAAAAATTAAAACCAATGAATGACACGTTCATTAAGTTAGGATGCAGAGAGACTTACAGAGGAGCACAGCACTGGACAGGGGAGTGGGGAGCGGGAGCTGCCAAAGATAACCTTTCCTATTTACAAGCTGGTGATTGGTTGCTAGGCTGTCCAAGCAACCAATCACCAGCTTGTTAATAGGAAAAGTGAACTTTGGCAGCTCCCGCCGAGCCTCCCTCCCCACCCCGCCCCCACCACATTAAGTTTTTTGCCAACTTATGCCAGGACCTGCTAAGAGAATGAGAGGGGGGCGGAGGCAGGGAGGAGAAATGGCTTTTGTTCAACCCCGCCTGCCGGCGGCGACCACCCTTTTCACTTGCTGCACCATCATCCTATGATTTTTTGAATGAGCAGTGCACAGGGGGCAGAGAAACGGTAAAAATGCTGGGTCAGCTATAAGGATGGAAGTACTTCATAAGTTGATTAAGCCCAGGTTCACACTGACAGTGGGAATGAAATCATGCGAGTTCAGCTGTACGCGACAATTTCATTCCCGCATGTCAGTCCCGACTTCGGGGGCCATTTCAGAGACATCTATGCGGGTTACTGCACAGAAGTCTATTGAAGTCACACCCCAAAATCACCAAAAGTAGTACAGAAACGACTTTTGGGAATCAGTGGGGCACCGCATTATTGGCAATTGCCGCCGATTTGGCATGCAATTTGACATATCAAATCGCATGCTAAATAGCTCCAATGTAAACCAGGGCTTAAGAACAGACAACAAATAAGGCCACACTGCATGGGTAAGTCAAAAATATCAAAAGATATAGTGGAAGACCTTCACACCCCTCCCCCGTGTTCATTTTTCTGGTTATCCCTCGCTTACCTTTTAAGCTGAGTTCTCAATTAACATTCTTACTTATCCAGCAAATCTAATGTTGTCCTACTGTAATTTACCACTCTGCAGCTGCAAGCTGGTTCACACGCTGCCATCTTCTCCTCTGACATCATCAGGGGCTGGCTTTCTCTGGCCATCTGATTATGGGGGGTCAGGTTGTCTCCCTCAGATTGCTGCATGGAAACCAATGCCACATAAGGTATTCCAAGAGACATCAGAATTCTAATATACATTATTCTTGTCAAGGCTAAAGTGGCAGAGGGCCAGTCAACCATGAGTTTAAAAAAAAAAAAATGGTAAACAGATTAAAAAAAAACAGCTCTGCTAATTTATGCTGTGAAACAGGGAGGATTGAGATGACGGAAAGTAATTTGTGGCTAGAATTCAACCCCCCACACACACACACACACACAGAATTTTTTTTTAAATATTGCAGCTTAGCAATCCTTAGTTGTGGTGACTACATATGTCTTTTTGTTTTTCAGGCTTAGTATGCTTTTTGCTAACCCGTTGGAATTGCTAGAAATCCAGTGCCCTTGTTACTTTCTGTGCATTGAACTGAAATCTCAAGCAATGGTGTTAAGTACGCCATTAAAGCAAAGAATGTTCACTTTGCAAAATGAAAATTCCCCTTGCAAGAGAATGTTCACTTAGACCCGATTCACACCTATGCAGGTTGCAGTTTGCATATCCCAGGTGTATTTTGCGTTTTTCAATACACATTTTTGATCCATTAACCACTTCAGCCCCGGAAGGATGTGCCCCCTTCCTGACCAGAGCACTTTTTGCGATTCGGCACTGCGTCACTTTAACTGACAATTGCACGGTCGTGCGACGTTGTACCCAAACAAAATTGACGTCCTTTTTTTCCCACAAATAGAGCTTTCTTTTGGTGGTATTTGATCACCTCTGCAGTTTTTATTTTTTGTGTTATAAACAAAAAAAAGTGACAATTTTGAAAAAAAAGCAATATTTTTTACTTTGTGCTATAATAAATATCCCCCAAAAATATATATAAAACATTTTTTTTCCTCAGTTTAGGCCGATATGTATTCTTCTACATATTTTTGGTAAAAAAATCCCAATAAGCGTATATTGGTTGGTTTGCGCAAAATTTATAGCATTTACAAAATAGATTTATGGCATTTTTAATATTCATTATTTTTTATTAGTAATGGCGGCGATCTGTGATTTTTCTTGTGACTGTGACATTATGGCAGACAAATCGGGCACTTTTGACACTATTTTGGGACCATTGTCATTTATACAGCGATCAGTGCTATAAAAATGCACTGATTACTGTGTAAATGACGCTGGCAGGGAAGGGGTTAACTACTAGGCGATGAAGGGGTTAAATGTGTCCTAGGAGTGATTCTAACTGTGGGGGGATGGGCTTCAACACACATGACAGCGATCACTGCCTCCGATGACAGGGAGCAGTGATCTCTGTCACCTGACAAATTGCAGCAAAATCACGTAAACAGAATTGTGGGATGCCTGTCACCCAAAATAAGTTTTGATTTGAGACTGGGGTGCCATTATCCCCATTCCCTCCTATTACAAATCTTATTCTACCCCCTACCAGCACAAATCCTTCTCCCTTCAATACCACCATGACAGCCGACAGGGGGTATCACAGGGCCCCAGCAATCAGGGGGGCCCAGACAGCAGAGGGTTCAAAGCGGTGGGCGTGGGGGGCAATTACAGAAGAGGGGGGACAATTACAGAGATTGGGGGGGCAACTAGAGGAGCGGAGCGGTGGGCTTGGGGGGCAATTACAGAGGAGGGGGGACAATTACAGGGATTGGGGGGGCAATTACAGAGGAGGGGGGTGCACATACAGAGGAGGGGTGCAAATACAGAGGGGGGTGCAAATATTGAGGAGGAGGGGCAATTACATAGGAGGGGGTGCAAATACAGAGGAGGGGGGACAATTACAGAGAAGGGGGGATAATTACAGAGGAGGGGTTTGCAAATACAGAGGAGGGGGGTGCAAATACAGAGGAGGGGGGTGCAAATACAGAGGAGGGGGTGGCAAATAACAAAGGGGGCAAATATAGAGGAGGGGGCAATTACAGAGAAGGGGGGACAATTACTGAGGAGGGGGTGCAAATACAGAGGAGGGGGGGCAATTACAGAGAAAGGGGGACAATTACAGAGGAGGGGGGTGCAAATACAGAGGAGGGGGGTGCAAATACAGAGGGGAGCAAATATAGAGGAGGGGGGCAATTACAGAGAAGGGGGGACAATTACAGAGGAGGGGGGTGCAAATACAGAGGAGGGGGGGCAAACACAGAGGAGTCAAAACATAAGGGAGAGAGAGGCGACAGGCAGCTGCTGGTGTGGAAGTTTTTAATAAAATAAATGCTTAAAAACAATCCACTCACTCTTCACGTCAGAGCTGTATATGTCAGTCTGTGAAGTTGGCTGTCCCATTATCTCGATCCACGCTGCTGCTCACTGAATCGCTGGGGGAAACAGAGAGCCGTGGGAAACTCATGTGAACTGTCAGCCTCTGACGATGGAGGCGGGGTTAAGCCTCCAGAACGCTCTGGTTGGTCACAGCATCCCAGGTTGACAGCTCACTGCTGTTTCCCCACGGCTCTGTATCCTTAACTTCCTCCAGCGATTCAGTGAGCAGCAGCGTGGATCGGAAGAATGGGACAGCCGACTTCACAGACTGACATATACAGCTCTGAAATGAAGAGTGAGTGGATTGTTTTTAAGAATTTATTTTATTAAAAACGTCTGCACCAGCAAGCTCCCTGTCATTTCTCTCCCTTATGTTTTGATTTCTCTGTAATTGCTCCCCCCTCCCACTGCTCCGATCCCCCGGCTGTCCAGGTCCCCAGGCTGTCCAGGTCCCCCTGTGCGCTGGGGCTCGTAAAAGGAGGCCCCATGGTACCCCCTGTCAGATGGAAATGGTGTCCGGGTATGAGGCAGAGGGAAACCCGGGCACAGCCTCCTAAACCCGTACTGTCCAGGTCAAAACCAGACAGGTGGCAACCCTAATATTCACATCCCTCCCGCAGTTAATGACACAAAGTTAATGACACCCCCAGTTTAGTTCACAGATCGCAGTGCGAACTGTGAACTCGCACAGGAACACCCATGCGATCCGATTCTAGTCTGGGGAAAAACAAGTCCCTGCACTTTTTTCTGTGCCAATCCAATGCGAGTTCAGCCATACAACTGTATGGCTGAACTTGCATTGCTCAGAGATTGCATGTGATCGGCACCTGCAGATGCGGGTGCGAATCACATGCGATCTCTGAGATTGCGCTATTATGAACCCAAGCTTAATACTGTTTGCTTTCCTTTAAAATAAATCATAGACGTAAAAAATCACATTTATATAAGCATATCAATATTCAGCATATCTTGTGTTAGGCTATTTATATGATTCAAAGTGTCTTGTGGTTTACTTACAGATGAAAGGTTAATGTATATCGCATCCTGCCAATATTTGGTATTTAAATTGGCTTTGATTAGTTACAGAGATATTTATTCTATATTTTCATAGCTTTTTACGCAGGAGTTTCCTGTATGATTATCCTTTACGGACATCATTTATCCATGGAAGTCGAGTAACAAAGGAATATAAATGTTTTTCTTCCCTCCAGTCTAGTTCTATCGGAAATGTGCTAAAGGCTTCAAAAATATGAATTAAACATGACAGAACACATGTCAACATTTGCTCATCTGTGCAGGAATCAGATGTTATGCTTACAGCTTTCAAGCTCCAGATTCTAAGAACATAAAAGTATATATTTAATTATTCATCAAAACAAGCACAGAAAATAATCTCAGAAAATTAAATTAGTAAATTACAATTTAATTAAGGTAATAAAAGAGGACATTTTTGTTCATTACAGATAAAGCTGTACAGCAGTTAAACAGCGAGCTATAGTTATTATTCTATACTGCAGACAAGCCTTTCTCTACTTTTTTACCATGCAGGAAAATTTCATTTTTTTTAATATTCAGGCCTCAGGGAACACCCACAAAATCAGTGATCAGTAAATTGTACTTATAATAAATAAAGAATAAGGGAATACCTAGAGCATTTGATGGACAGAGCAGATAATTCTTAACACCTCTACCCATACAAAACAATTTATAATAATAATCATGACATTGAATAAATTATAGCAATGGCCAGAAAATTAATACTAAACATTCCCTTTAGATCGGTGGCCAGTAGAGAAATGCCCCCTTACACCACTGGACAATGTAATGCATCTTTACATCTGTGGATAGTGTAGTGTTCCCTTACATCAGGGGTGTCCAATCTTTTTTCCAAGAGGGCCAGATTTGATGAATAGAACATGCTTGAGGGCCGACCATTTTGCCTGACATTCTTAAACCATTAAAATTTGGTCTAAGTGTGTCCATCCGAGCACTAATACACGGCCCAACAAGAATTCTCTTGCCTTTGTGCTGTGTGTGGTGAATAGATGAGCTTGGGCGTGTTATTTGGATATACCGGATTTAATCTGCTTATAACATGCACCTTCACTTTAAAAATGAAGTTTCAGGAAAAAAAATCTTAAATTTTAAATAAAGAACTGTGAAGCAAAATAAGGGTCAGTGCCCATCAATGCAGCCTAATCAGTGCCCATCTGCGGCCCCCACTCCATTGCCATGAATGTGGCCCCCACTGTATTGACATGAATGCAGCCCCCACCGTATTGACATGAATGCAGCCCCCACCGTATTGACATGAATGCAGCCCCCACCGTATTGACATGAATGCAGCCCCCACCACATTAACATGAATGCAGCCCCCACCGTATTGACATGAATGCAGCCCCCACCGTATTGACATGAATGCAGCCCCCACCGTATTGACATGAATGCAGCCCCCACCGTATTGACATGAATGCAGCCCCCACCGTATTGACATGAATGCAGCCCCCACCGTATTGACATGAATGCAGCCCCCACCACATTGACATGAATGCAGCCCCCACCGTATTGACATGAATGCAGCCCCCACCGTATTGACATGAATGCAGCCCCCACCGTATTGACATGAATGCAGCCCCCACCGTATTGACATGAATGCAGCCCCCACCGTATTGACATGAATGCAGCCCCCACCGTATTGACATGAATGCAGCCCCCACCGTATTGACATGAATGCAGCCCCCACCGTATTGACATGAATGCAGCCCCCACCGTATTGACATGAATGCAGCCCCCACCACATTCACATGAATGCAGCCCCCACCGTATTGACATGAATGCAGCCCCCACCGTATTGACATGAATGCAGCCCCCACCGTATTGACATGAATGCAGCCCCCACCACATTCACATGAATGCAGCCCCCACATTGACATGAATGCAGCCCCCACCACATTGACATAAATACGGCAGCCCCCACCACATTGACATGAATGCAGACTCACCATTGCTGTCAGTGCAGCCTGATTCATGTCCATCTGCAGCCTTGAAGGAGACAGGGAGGGGGCGGGACGAGCGCCAACAGATATACAGGAGAAATTCCTGTTTACACGGCGGCCTCTTTAATTGAAAGTCCCGCCTCCTATGATGGACAAAACAATTGTCCAATGGCAGCGCAGGAGACGGGACTTCCTTTTACACAGGACGCCGTGTAAACAGGAAATTCTCCTGTATCCTGTACGGCGCTTGTCCCGCCCCCTCCAAGGCAGCCAGCATATCTATCTTTTATGGCCCCCGGCGCTCGGGGATTCGTTGGGGGCCACAAAAGATATATATGTCAAAATTACCAGGCGGGCCGTCCGAAACCGGTCCGCGGGCCGCGATTGGCCCGCGGGCCGGACTTTGGACATGCCTGCCTTACATAAATGGTCAGTGATGACTTGTAGAGGAGCCCACATTACACTGAAGTTTAGTTAAGAAGTACCTCCTTACATTGGTCATTAGTGGGAGGTGCGCCTTTACTTTGGTGATTAGTGGGAAAAAAACTCACTTTTACATTCACGGTCAGTGAAAAGGATGTCCCTTACATTTGGTAATCAGTGTAGTGCCCCCTATATTGGTGAAGGTAGAATGCTCTATTACATTGGGATTCTGGGAGAAGAATGCCCCTTATACCTTACAGACAGCTAAAAATTGTTAATGGTTATTTACATGAGAGATGAGAGGACAGATGTCACTGCTCCTGTGCCACTAGCTTTGTCAGTGACATTATGCAACATCGATGCTGAAACAAAGCAGGCTCCATCCAGCAGGAAATCTGTCTGCCATGGCTGATTGCTCATGGAACCCCTAGCAAACTCTGAAGGAACCTTAGGGTTTCATGGAACTCTGATTGAGAAAGGCTGTTGAACATTCACATAGGTATCTTTTGTAGGCCCACAAACTGCTGATATGATGTCCTTGTGGCTAGTGGAATAGGTTTGTTGGAGGTCAGCTAAGTCACTCAGACTTTTCAGATCTACTAGGGATGACAAAGGGATGCGGGTTGCTTATCAAAGTTTCCAGATATGATATGCCCTTCCAAGGAGGCTCTCTTGTGTTCCTTTATACTTACTAATATAACAAAGAAAGCTCTTTAGACATTTTATTTACCAGTATGTAAACTTAGCATGTTAGATACACAGATCTAGCCAATAAATTCCCTAGGCTATGTTTCCACAATTGCGACCCCAAAGTTGCACGATTTAGAGTGCGACTTTGGAGTATGACTTTGATGCGACGTTGAGTGCAGCTTTGATTCAAATTTACAGTCTCTGGTTCAAAGTTGCATCAAAAGTCGCATCAACGTAGTGCAGGAACTTTTTCATAGTTGACTTTCGCAGTAGTGGAAATGGAGCCTTAGACACCAGAAGCCAGTGTATATTACAACATGCTATTATCTATTCAGAAATAAAATTACAGCTCTTTATGACTTGTCCCTTTAACAACTACTACAGGACTGTAGAAAAATATTTCACAATTGTTATTATTGTAAACTAGTGGGTGAAAGTGCTAGGTGTGACAAGTTTAACTTTCATTCAGCACCTCAGGATATCATTATAATTAGCATAAGCAACCTTGTTGTGACTGATGGGTATATAGTATGCATATAAAGTACAAAGGGCAAAGAGCTTAGAGTGTTAGTAAAAGCCTACCTATGCTGCATAGACTGTATTAAAAAGGATAAAAAAAAGGATTAGCGAAAACAACATCCAGCAGCTGTTGCTCCCCTAAGGGTAAGGCCGGCCATAGATAGTGCAAATTTCTTTCCTGCACCACCAGTGCTGACAGGAGAACCCCTCCTGCCGAGCAATTGTCTGCTCCCGACTGGGTAGTGGGCGGGAGAAGCTCTCCCTGCCGAGAGAAGATAGTAATTAAAGCTAGCAGCTATAACAACCCCTTGCGTTAATCGCAAGCAAATCTGGCAGGCTGGTTGTACTCAAGTTGATCTATTGATCAACTTGGTACATTTAGCCTGCCCATTAATGGTTTGAATCTCGGCCAGTTCCTGCTGAACCGGCCAGGATTTGAACCGTGTATGGCAGGCCTAAGGGTGTGCTCGTCAATGGCTCATAATTCCTGGAGAGTGCTGATTGGGAGCGGGTCGGCTGCTGGTTTTCCAGCATGCTTCTCTGACTGAAGCCAGCCAAACAGCCAGCTTCTGTGGGACCTGCTGCCATACACATGGGCTAAATGTCGGCCAGCTTTTATTGAACTGGCCGATGTCGTCCGACATTTGGCCCATGTGTACTAGGCTTTAACCACTAGCCGACCAGCCGCCCCAGTTATACTGTGGCAGGTTGGCACGGCTGTGCAAATCGCCGTAGCTATACGTCGCTTCTTTAAGATGTCATAGCAGGTGCGTGCGATGTCCGCCGGGAATGAGAACGGGGATGTGTGTGTGTGTGAACACACACATCCCGGTTCTCTCAGGGGAGAGGAGACAGATTTACTAAGTAAGAACACAGATCGGTCTCCTCCCCCAGGCAGTCCCATCCCCCCTACAGTTAGAACACAGTTAGGAAACACAGTTAAAGTGATTGTAAAGGATCATTTTTTATTTTTTTTAGATAGCAAACATGTCATACTTACCTCCACTGTGCAGCTCGTTTTGCACAGCGTGGCTCTGAACATCCTCTTCTGGGGTCCCCCAGCGGCTTTTGCGACTCCTCCCCACATCAGATAACCCCCTAGGAGAAGCACTCTCCTGAGGGGGTTACCTTGTGGGCGCGCTCCCGAGTCCATTATTGGCGTCCAGAGACACGAATGCCAGACTCGGCCCCGCCCCCGCGTCATTGGATTTGATTGACAGCAGCAGGAGCTATCAATCTATCCAATCAAGAGCCGGGACCCCGTGGAGAAAGGGACAGCGCGTCCCCGCTGAGGAGATGAAGGGGCTCAGGTAAGTAAAAAAGGGGCTGGGGGGCCAGTCACTCCCAGGTATTTTTTCACCTTAATGCATAGGATGCATTAAGGTGAAAAAACACAAGGGTTTACAACCTCTTTAACCCCTTGATCCCCCCTAATGTTAACCCCTTCCCTGCCAGTGACATTTATGCAGTAATCAGTGGCTATTTTTAGCTCTGATCTCTGTATAAATGTCAATGGTCCCAAAATAGTTTCAAAAGTGTCCGATCTGTCTGCTGCAATGTCGCAGTCCTGCTTATTGCTATTTTTTTACCAAAAATATGTAGAAGAATATATATCGGCCTAAACTGATGAAGACATTTTTTGGGGGGGATATTTATTATAGCAAAAAGTACAAAATATTGTGTTTTTTTTTTCAAAACTGTCACTTTTTTTGTTTATAGTGCAAAAAAACGCAAAATAAAAGGACATAAATTTTGTTTGGGTACAATGTCGCATGACCGCGCCATTGTCAGTTAAGGCGACGCAGTGCTGTATCGCAAAAAATAGTCTGGTCAGGAAGGGGGCAAATCCTTCCGGGGATGAAGTGGTTAAAGTGAGTTTTATAAATGTCTCTCTGATATACACCAGATTATATTTTGTGGTAAGCTGCTTGGAAAAGGAAGCTATTATGAAAAAATGTTGAAGGATTTCAGTGTGAATAAAGTTACATGAGATGTCTCTACTCTTACATTATTTGAGCTAGTCATAAGGGAAATTCTTTCTTAGATAGTTGTCTTTGGAATAAGTGTCCCCATCAGAAGATTTTGATTTTATTCCCATCCACAGGCACCTTAACTATTCAATAAGACACAGAAGGTGAATCAAACACAATTTTAACTTCAGACAATTGCTGTACAGAGCATGTTCCAATCCTTTGATGTGTAAGAATGACTTTCCTGATCCCTGTCTCTACAAAGCTCTAACACTGACTGAGGGAACATGGAGGGTCCAGTTAGGACTATACTAACTAGCACTAAACAGGAAGAGAGGGCAGAGAGGGCTGAGCTGGGAAAAAATTAAAATCTTCTGATGGGGACACTTATTCCGAAGACAACTATCTAAGAAAGAATTTCCCTTATTTCCCTAATAGGATACAAACAGCAAAGTGGACAGGAGTTTATCCATTTATTAATTATTTTCTGAAAAAGCAAGTTTAAGAAATATTTTAACCCCCTCCCACCCAGCCTATTGTAATATGATGGCTGAGCAGGAGCCCTGTTATCTATCATATGGCATCCTCCCAGGATCGCGCCCCGCATACCCCATGGGCCACTATGTCCGCCGGACACAGCTGATGACAGCGGATGACAGATTACTGTACTGGCCAGCTATTGGTACCATGTGATTTTTGTGGCCAATCACAGCAGATAACTGACAGGAACCATGAATCAGACTGAGACAGAAGTGCAGTAAAAATCACACTATTTAATAAAATGGTATAAACAGAGCAAACTAGTCAAAACATAGCTAGAGTTCGGTAACCAGGATGGGTAGTCAGAACAAGCCAGAGAAATGGGAGTCCAGAGATCAGCGAAGTCGGGTGCAGCAAACAGGATCAGGAACCAGAAGGGAAGTCAGCCAAGCAAAAGTCTTTCACAGGAAAACACAGCAGAGAGAGTCCAGGTATAATGACCAAGGCAAAGGCACAGAAGATCTGATCCAAGGCGTTTATATAACAAGCAGCTATGGCTGATGAGCAGGAAATGAAGACCAGGTGAGTCACTGTGGAAGGAAGAGTCTTTGACAATTAACTGTCAGCTAAGCACAGAGCTCTGAGAAGGAAGGGCTATGCCCAGCCCTGACAGTACCCCCTCCTCAACAACCCCTCCCCCTCGGAGGACCACCAGGTTTGGGGGGAAAACGTCTATGGAAGGCACGGAGGAGGACAGGAGAATGTACGTCCGAGGAAGAGACACAAGAGCGTTCCTCCGGACCGTACCCCTTTCCAATATACCAGGTAATGTATGCGCTAACGGAACCTACAGGAATCAATGATAGATTGTATCTCACAAATAAAGGACACAAAGGAGAGGAAAGGCGTGCTGCTCACCCCTATTATTGAAAACAAAAAAAACGAAGGAAAATTTTCCCCGGGGTGGGGTTTTTTGGCAGCAGAATACAAATATCAAATCAATATTATGTAAAAAATATATGTTTTATTGTACAAAAAATCGCATCACATAAAAGTTAAAAAATGAGCTCCAGTAGAAAATGTTTTACAAAACCTTATAAAGTCAGACACACATTATACAGACATATTTCCATAGCAACATTAAACAAATATTGTCGACATCAGAAAATAAAAAGCTGACACATTTCAACCCATATCTTAGGGGTCTTCTTCAGAGGTCAGTCTGTTGGAAAATATATGATAAGAGCACACATGTAAGAACAATAAGAATGATATATAGTGCATGCATGCAATATAATTACCCAACAATGTGTGTCCAGCAACGAGAGGCCTCCTAACTGGAGATCCTTTTAAAGAAATGCCTATTCTCTCTCCCCAAGGGGTCTCAGAGCACACCCACCGACACGGCCACCTGCACCGGAGCAATAGTCCGACGATGTGGCTTACAAGAAGTCACACTAGAGGTCGCCCCCCATTGGACCAGATGATCGGTCGGGGAACTGGCCACACCTGTAGTGAAAGCCCAAAAATACACTAAGAAAAACGCCCATGATATATATCAAAACAATTATATCGAAAAGTATTACTCCAAAAATGAGATCAAAAGGGAGGCGCCAATCTCAACATATACCATATATGCGGTTTACAACCTCAGAGTGTTAAATAGATACATATGTAAAGTAGAGTGATGAGTGAAGGAAAGAAATTCATTAGAGATAATTAAAGAGAATAAACTAAATTAAGGGGTCAGAGTAATATACAGCCGTCCATTACAATAACGCGGTGTGAGATTGAAAAAAGGGACCAAGTGAAAGAGTGGGTAATTATGGGTACTCAAAGCTGTGAAAGTGAAAAAATTACATGCAGTGTATATTGACCCCCACTTGGTGAAAAAGGATATGAACACCAACCGTGCAAAAACAAGGAGTGTGAGTAAGAAAAAAAGTGCCCATATTAGAACCAAACATAGAAGTGACAAGGTGGACTTAAATGTTTACCTCAAAATATGTGAAAGCAAGTATGGAGCTGCACCATATCGCCCTGTATAATCTGACTGAGTTGTGACCTAGCCCGGGATTGGCCGCAAGTTGTGTCAGCTCAGTGGGTAAATCTCCAATTCGAGTTGACAAGTCTGAAATATATGTATATAAATAAAAAATAAAAAATAAAAAATAGTATTGTAGGAAATTACACATAGTAAGTCTTATTAACCAAACATAGTTACATAGGGCTAGATTGGTGCAGAGGCATATTGCTGGGAGATGTACTTACAGTGCAGGAGCTGCTAAAGTGTCTGACCAAAGTGTTTCATATGTATATATACCTGTTGTGGGCCTGTGTAGATTGGGAAGGATCCATCACAGGTGTGAAACCCCTCCCCTAGAACCGATCTAAGAGGTTGTCATGGAGGGCATGGCCGCCATTCAGGCAGCCTAGTGTGGCTTCCCCGGCATTTGGGACGGGCTGGCAGCCCCGAAATGACATCATCCTCATCGTAATTGCGTGACGTACCCACGTCACGTCGCACGCGCGGGGCCCTGCGCATGCGCAGTGACAAGGGACGTCCGAGGATGTTCCCGAACGACACCGGCAAGGGGAGAAGGTCTCCAATGTAGGAACCGGGGCCAGCCCGGGTGCCCAATGGAGACAAACGTAGGGGGGAGGAGCCAACAGATGGGAAGCGGCTCCTCCCCCCCTTGCCGGTGTCTTGCCGAGAAAGTTCCCTCGGCAGATAAGTTCCCCCCCTGTACTGCGCAGGCGCAGCGCCTGCGCAGTACATACTACTCTCAGCCGCCGGAGATAGCCGAAGCTCAAATGCTTCAATCAGCTGTACACGGCGCCTGCGCTCTGGGTCCAGGTTCCTTCCCCACCATCCAAGTGGACCTAGAGGGGGAATCTAAAAGTGCCGAGCGCAGCGAGGCCGTGCCCGAAGCGTGGTGAGCGAAGCGAGCCCGCGAGGGGCCCTCTTACAGGCGCCGTGTACAGCTGATTTTCTGCTGTTCTGCTTCGGCTATTTCCGCCGATACCTACTGCGCAGGCGCAGTAGAGGGGGGAACTTATACGCCGAGCGGAACTTTCTCGGCAGAACACCGGGAAGGCACATCTGAGGGAAAATCCCCGATCCAAGAGCAGCGGTGGCAGAGTTGCCAGACTTCTGAGGGGAAGAAAGAAACAAACAAAGAAAAAGGCATAGTAGTCATTGCATTTGCTTAAAACATAAATAAACAAATATGTAGTTCATCACATGTAGGGGTATATTAACCCCAGCTCAATGTGATCATTTAATGCACTAATGTGCAAACACATAAGACATCAGTACCTGCAGGGAAAAACAGTCACATACATTGGTGAATCTACAAAAATCACAACCAAAAAATAAAAAATAAAAGAAAATATAAAGTAAATATGCACATAAGGAAAAAATGAAAAATAGAATATGATAAAACAAAACTTAATCATTCAAGGGAGGGGGAAAGGGGGAACAGAGCCACAAGAACTAAGGGGTCTTTGATATTAGAAGAGAACTGGGTTTAGTGAGTTTTTCCAGAAGCAAAACCTTTTAGAAATGGGGCAAACGAGGTAGCTTCGTTTAATCCCGGAAAAGAGGTGGCATCTAGTTTGAATATCCACCTCTGTTCATGTTGAAGCAGGGTTTTGTTCCAGTCACCGCCTCGATCCGGTATATGAACCTGATCGAGTGCGGTGAAGGATACCTTGGGCATCCTATAGTTGTGCACTGTCACTACGTGTCTCCCAAGTGGTAAGTAGTGGTTACCAATTTGCATATGATAGATGTGCTTGGATATGCGGCGTGGAATTCTTGTTTCGTCTTACCGATGTAGTATGCTCCACATTCACATGACATGAGGTATACCACCCCTCGTGTTTGGCAATTGGTGAAGTGCGCAGGCTTAAACAGTACCCCATTCGGAAGACGGAATACTTTATCCCGTCTTATGTATGGGCAGAAAAAGCGTGTGTGTGTCCAAATGGAAACAATCCGAGGGTTGAGCAATGTTTTGATCTTTTCTGTTCATCCTTAAACTCGCTTTGGACCAATTTGTCTTTTAGCGACGTAGCTCGTCTGTAGGTGATCGACGGGCTATTTGAAATAAAGCCACGAACCTTCGGATCGTCCATGAGTATGGACCAGTGTTTTTCAATGATGTTCCTAATCTCCTGATGCTGTTTGGAGAATCGCAGAATGATCCTGGTAGGATCCATACCATGCTCATCTGCCATTCTCTTAAACGCAGGTATTGTCCATACAGCATAGACTTTTTTAATGCTATGGGGTGAAAACTGTTCGCGTAGAGCACTGTGTTGCCTGCGGTACTTTTCCGAAACAAGGTGCTACAGATTTTATTCTCAGGGGTACGCCTTAGCTTGACATCCAAAAATGTAATTTGATCGCGATCATAGGTCATGGTGAACTTTAAATTATGTTTGTTCTGGTTGATACAATTAAAAAATTCAAGCAGCATTTCCTCAGGGCCCTCCCAGATGACGAGGATGTCATCAATGTACCGTAGCCACAAAAAAATGTGGCTCATGTACACAGCGAGGTCCCCGTCATCTAGGAGGGCTTTCTCCCACTCCCCCAGGTACAGGTTGGCGTAGGTCGGGGCACAACAAGTGCCCATGGCCACGCCCTACACCTGGAGGTAGTGGGAGTTGTTGAAACAGAAAAAGTTGTGATGTAGGATATAGTCAAGTCCATCAATGATAAATTCATTCAATGCTTCATCATATTTCCGACTCTGCTGTAAGAGTGCCCGTACAGCTGCGATCCCCTTGTTATGGGGGATCAAGCTGTACAGGGCCTCAACATCAATAGCCACCAAAAATGAGTTCACTGGAAGGGTTATCTCCTTGATTGATTGTAATAAGTGTATTGTGTCCTTCAAGAAGGAGGGCATACACAGAATGAAGGGTTGCAAAAAGGAATCGATACCCTTGCTCAAGTTTTCCGATATTCCTCCGTTGCCGGAGACAATTGGTCGCCCGGGAGGTTTTGTCTGGCATTTATGAATTTTGGGTAGACTATAGAACGTGGCCACCCGTGGATGTTTAATTCCAATGAACTCATATTGGTCTTTTGTTATTACTCCTTTTTCAAAAGCCACTTGAATTAGATCATAAAATTTGGTATAGGAGGCTTGTATGAATTTAATGGGGATGGTTTTATAGCACTCTCCATTGTCTAAGATGTCCTGACACATACGCACGTAGTCCTGATTATCCATCAGGACCACGTTACCTCCCTTATCCGATGGTTTTATTGTGATTTTGGCATTATTACATAAGGAGTCGATGGCCTTAGATTCATCAGCAGTTAGTTTGTGAGGACATATTTTTCTGCGTGGAAGCTTGGAGATATCCCTTAGTATTTGTTTAACCACTTGCTTACAGGGCACTTAAACCCCCCCTCCTATCCAGACCAATTTTCAGCTTTCAGTGCTGACGCACTTTGAATGACAATTGCGCGGTCATACAACACTGTACGCAAATGAAATTTGTTAAAAAATGTAAAAAACTGAATAAAAAAAAAAAAAATTGTATTTTTTTATATTTTGTTATAAAAAATTTAAAACGGGTAATTTTTCTCCTTCATTGATGTACGCTAATGAGGTGGCAGTGATGGGCACTGATAGGCGGCAGTGATGGGCACTGATGGGTGGCAGTGATGGGCACTGATGGGTGGCAGTGATGGGCAGCACTGCCAGGTGGCACTGATTGGCACTACAGGTGGGAATTGATAGGTGGCACTTGTTGGCATTGATAGGTGGCACTTGTGGGCACTGTTAGGTGGCACTGTGGGCACTGTTAGGTAGCACTGTGGGCACTGTTATATGGCACTATTATGGTGGCACTGATGAGGCAGATGTGCCTCTTCCACTTGGGGACCGATGTCCCTCACATCCGAGACGGTGATCGGCTTTTTTTTCTACTCACGCTGTCAGCGTGAGTAGAAAAAAAAAACGATTACCGATCTTTTGTTTACATCATGTGATCAGCTGTCATTGGCTGACAGCTGATCACATGGTAAGGGGCCGGGACTGGATCGGTGATCACCCAAGTCTCAGTGACTCGGTGATCACAGCGCGCTCGGTGCGTGCCCTGTAGGGCGCGTGCAGGGAGCGTGCACAGGGGAGGCCATCATATGACGGCCTCCCAGGAATTCAGGTCCACACTGTGGCCGTCATTCGGCCATAGCATGGATGTGTAGTGGTTAACAAAAATTTCTATGCTTGGGTTCAGACTGAGAGGAGGAAATTTAGCAGAAGGTTTCTTAAAACCCTTTGCAGGCTTCTGTGTGGATTCCAAATCAATTTGATCTATCAGATCTAAGGTGT
Organism: Aquarana catesbeiana; assembly: GCF_042186555.1. Lineage (NCBI taxonomy): Eukaryota > Metazoa > Chordata > Amphibia > Anura > Ranidae > Aquarana > Aquarana catesbeiana. The sequence goes on along the minus strand of NC_133331.1, from coordinate 129,428,196 downwards.
TATTTTCCTGAAACAGGAGTGTTAGATCGCGTAAAGCTGTAAATTCTCTCATACTAAAGCTAGCCCAGTCAGTTGTATCAATATTCGTGTCCGTCTTTGCATGAAGGCTCTTAAGAAGTAGCCGACGTGCAAAGAGCTGCAAATTGGTAGTCACTTCAAATATGTCAAAATTTTCTTGTGGGCAGAAAGTCAGTCCGCGTGACAGTACATCAATTTCTATTGGGGATAGGGGATAGGACGACAAATTGATTACACTGAGGAATTCTGTTGAATCCTCGTGACATAGGCGCCCAAATTCCCTACTCCCCTGTTTGTTTGGGGTGAGGGGGATCCCCGTGGTGGGTTTAAAGGACTCTGGAGCCCGGGTTTAAATGTGCTGCTGTTTGGCTTGTGTTGTTTGTTGAGATATTAGAAGACGAAAGGTCTGTTTCACTCATACCTATATTTGGTGCATCGAACTTAGAGCTAGAAGGTATTGGGTGCTCACAAATGGGAGCACTACAGTCACTCTCCACAGTAGTCTCGACAGTGCGTTTTTTCTATCCTGTTCGGGGGAACCCTTGTTGTTACGGCTCCTTTTAAATTTTCCCAGTACCTTAGGTGGTGTTTTTGGATTCTGACTAAGGCCAGGTCCATTTTTGTGTTTTGACATGCTACTCATGTTGTTAGATTGTTGTTGCTGTATATGCTGTTTATTTCTTTGACTTCTTGGGGTACGAGCATTCCAATTGTATGCTCGTCCCTCTGAGAAGGCTGGTTTATCCCTCCAAAACTTAGATTCCTTTTTCTGCAGAATACCCCTATTGTAGACTGACCGGCCCTCCCGAAGGTTCGCCTGTAGCTCCAAACAGAGGGCATGTTGCGCAAAAGGTTTAAGGGCCGCCTCTATGTTGTTAATTTCTATATCTAGCAGTGCCATTTGTTTATTATATTCATGGGTAAGAATGGCCATCATTTCTTGAGAACATGCATTTAGGTTGGCCTCACATTCTTTTTTAAGATCAGTGCTAGTTTGGTCCAGGTTGGGTAAACCCTGGACTCGAAGTCCCAGGGGGTTAATCTTTTCCTTAATGTATCTATCTAAGGATTTTACATGCCAGAAAAGTGCAGATTTTTACTCCAAAACTTTATTCAATTTTTGAAAAAGAGATGAGAGATTTCACTCGATCACCTTGCTCGAAGTCTGTCTCGTAACCTGACATTAGATTAACCCACTCATCTCCCTGGAAGTTACTCATGTTGACACTGATTATTGCTTGCAAGATGTAGATATCAACAATGAACGAATGAATAACCCTACACTCTGAAGCTCATGTTTTACCTCTCGTGCCACAAGGGGAAAGGGGCGTTTAACCACCCAAAACATATAGCAAAGAAAGGACACAAAGGAGAGGAAAGGCGTGCTGCTCACCCCTATTATTGAAAACAAAAAAAAGGAAGGAAAATTTTCCCCCGGGTGGGGTTTTTTGGCAGCAGAATACAAATATCAAATCAATATTATGTAAAAAATATATGTTTTATTGTACAAAAAATCGCATCACATAAAGGTTAAAAAATGAGCTCCAGTAGAAAATGTTTTACAAAACCTTATAAAGTCAGACACACATTATATAGACGTCGGTAAGACGAAACAAGAATTCCATCGCCGCATATCCAAGCACATCTATCATATGCAAATTAGTAACCACTACTTACCACTTGGGCGACATGTAGTGACAGTGCACAACTATAGGATGCCCAAGGTATCCTTCACCGCACTCGATCGGGTTCATATACAGGATCGAGGCGGTGACTGGAACAAAACCCTGCTTCAACATGAACAGAGGTGGATATTCAAACTAGATGCCACCTCTTTTCCGGGATTAAACAAAGCTATCTCGTTTGCCCCATTTCTAAAAGGTTTTGTTTCTGGAAAAACTCACTAAACCTCTCCCAGTTCTCTTCTAATATCAAAGACCCCTTAGTTCTTGTGGCTCTGTTCCCCCTTTCCCCCTCCCTTGAATGATTAGGTTTTGTTTGATCATATTCTATTTTTCATTTTTTCCTTATGTGCATATTTACTTTATATTTTCTTTTCTTTTTTCTTTTTTGGTTGTGATTTTTGTAGATTCACCAATGTATGTGACTGTTTTTTCCTGCATGTACTGATGTCTTATGTGTTTGCAAATGCAATGACTACTATGCCTTTTTCTTTGTTTGTTTGTTTCTTCCCCTCGGAAGTCTGTCAACTCTGCTGCCGCTGCTCTTGGATCGGGGATTTTCCCTCAGATGTGCCTTCCCGGCAAGGGGGGGAGGAGGAGCTGCTTCCCATCTGTTGGCTCCTCCCCCCTACGTTTGTCTCCATTGGGCACCCAGGCTGGCCCCTGTTCCTACATTGGAGACCTTCTCCCCTTGCCGGCGGCGTTTGGGAACATCCTCGGACGTCCCTTGTCACTGCGCATGCGCGGGGCCCCGCGCGTGCGACGTGATGCGGGTACGTCACGCAATAACGATGAGGATGACGTAATTTCGGGGCTGCCAGCCTGTCCCGAATGCCGGGGAAGCCACAGGAGGCTGCCTGAATGGCGGCCATGCCCTCCATGACGGCCTCTTAGATCGGTTCTAGGGGAGGGGTTTCACACCTGTGATGGATCCTTCCCAATCTACACACACCCACAACGGGTATATATACATATGAAACACTTTGCACTTGTAGTTTCTCTACTCGGCTGGTCAGACACTTTAGCAGCTCCTGCACTGTAAGTACATCTCCCAGCAATATGCTCTGCACCAATCTAGCCCTATGTAACTATGTTTGGTTAATAAGACTTACTATGTGTAATTTCCTACAATACTATTTTTTATTTTTTATTTATATACATATATTTCAGACTTGTCAATTCGAATTGGAGATTTATCCACTGAGCTGACACAACTTGCGGCCAATCCCGGGCTAGGTCACAACTCAGTCTGATTATACAGGGCGATATGGTGCAGCTCCATACTTGCTTTCACATATTTTGAGGTAAACATTTAAGTCCACTTTGTCACTTCTATGTTTGGTTCTAATATGGGCACTTTTTTTCTTACTCACACTCCTTGTTTTTGCACGGTTGGTGTTCATATCCTTTTTCACCAAGTGGGGGTCAATATACATTGCATGTAATTTTAAGTGGAATACAGTGAGACATTTTCGAGGACAGTTCAACCACCAGAAGGATAACTCTGTTGCCCTGGGAGTTGGAGTACTCCACAATGAAATCCAGTGACAGGTGGGTCCAAGGCCTCTCTCGATTGGGTATGGGTTGTAGGAGGCCCACTGGAAGGTGTTGTGGTGTCTTACTCTGAGCACACACGGAAAAAGCAGCTAAGAAGGTGGCTATATCAGCACGTAGACTAGGCCACCAGAATTGTTGGAAAATGGCCCAAAGGGGTTGATTCTTCCCAGGGTGGCCAGCAGCATTGGGAGGATGGTAAGTCTGGAGCAAGGCAGTACGGAGACTCTCAGGGACAAAGCAGCGGTCGCAAGGTTTCTCAGAAGGAGAATGGATCTGAGCGGCAAGAATTGTCACCCAAAGGAGAAGTGAGAATACGATCAGGAGGAATCACAAGAACAGAAACAGACTCCATCTTGGAAGTGGAGGAAAACTGTTGCGACAAAGCATCAGCCCTTACATTCTTAGTACCGGGTAAGAATGAGACTATGTAGTTGAAACTTGACAAGAAAAGAGCCCATCGCGCCCTTTTGGGAGAGAGGCGTTTAGCCTCAGACAAGAATGTGAGATTCTGATGGTCAGTCAGAATAAGAACCAGCACAGTAGTACCTTCTAAGAGATGCCTCCATTCTTTAAGGGCTAAAATTATCCCTAACAACTCTCTGTCCCCAATCTCATAATTGCATTCCGCAGGAGATAATTTCTTGGTAAAGTAGCCACAAGGATGCATAGCGCTCTCAGAGGTATGACATTGAGACAGCAGGGCACCAACTCCAGTCTCAGATGCATCAACCTCAATGATGAAAGGTACCATAGGATCAGGATGTACCAACACAGGAGCACAAGCAAAGGCAGCCTAAGACTCTCAAAGGCATTAATGGAGTCTAGAGACCAATTCTGTGGGTTACCGTCCTTTCTGGTCATATCAGTCAGGGGTTTGACCAGAGACGAGAAGTTACGAATAAACTTCCGATAATAATTGGCAAAGCCAAGAAAACGCTGCAATGGTTGTAAACCCACGGGTCGGGGCCACTGTAGTAATGCCGAAAGTTTCTCTGGGTCCATCGAAAAACCAGCAGTGGAGATGACAAAACCTACTAATTTAACCTGTTCACAATGAAACTCGCACTTCTCCAATTTGCAATACAGGATATTATCTCTCAACCTCCACAGCACATGGTGGACATCTGTGTGATAGCTCTCTAGGGACTTAAAATATGAGAATATCGTCAAGATAAACCACCACACATAGCTGAAACAAATCTCGGAGGACATTGTTGATAAATTCCTGGAAAACTGCCGGAGCGTTGCAAAGACCAAACGGCATAACTAGGTATTCATAATGGCCTGTTCTGGTATTAAACGCGGTTTTCCATTCGTTGCCCTCCTTGATCCTCACAAGATTGTATACCCCACACAAATCAAGCTTCGTAAAAAATGTTGCTCCCTTGAGGCAGTCAAATAACTCCATATTTAAAGGAATCGGATACGCGTTCTTAATCGTGAAGTGATTGAGACCCCTATAATCAATACAAGGTCTCAGTTCACCATTCTTCTTTTTCACAAAGAAGAAACCAGCACCAGCAGGAGGCGAGGATCTGCGGATGAATCCTCCGTGGAAGTGCCACATACTCTTCCATGGCTTTGTCCTCTGAGACAGACAAAGGGTAGACTTGACCACGAGGGGGTATGGCACCAGGTTGAAGGTCAATTGCGCAATCATACTACCGGTGCAAATGCAAACCCCCGGCTTGACCTTTGTCAAAGACATCGCAAAATTTGCGGTACTCTTCCAGCAGGGCGGAGAGTGAAGGGGTGCACAAGACCTTAGCCACTTTCAGAAAACATATCTCCCTGAATTGTGGTGAACAGGAAAGCACCTTAGCATGAAACCAATCAAAAGAGGGGTTGTGCCTCTGTAACCAAGGATAACCAATAACCACCGGAAAATGAGGCGAGGAAAAGACCTGGAATTGGATTATCTTCTGGTAAAGAGCTCCTACAGCCATGGTTAACAGAACAGTCTCACGAGTCACATGGGCAGGCTGTAGAGATCTCCCATCAATAGCCTCAAAGGAAAGTGGAGTGGCAAGAAATTGCAGCAGAATCGAGTGCTTGGACACAAAGGCACCATCTATGAACAGGCCTGCAGCCCCAGAGTCTATTAGAGCCAGTATCTCGATGGACGACTCAGACCAAGAAAGGGTAACTGACACCAGGGGCTTATCCTTCTGGATAACTGGGGACAAAACAACGTCACCTAAGGTCTGTCCCCTACAGGACCTCAAGGTATGGGCGTTTCCTGGACAGGTAGGACAAGACTTCAAAAAGTGACCTGCCTGGCCACAATAAAGGCACAATCTCTCCCTCCTCCTAAAGGCACTCTCATCCACAGAGAGACATGTGAAGCCCAACTGCATGGGTTGTACCTCACTGGCAGACTCAGTACCAGGAGGTATGGGAGGTGAGGGAGGCAAGGGTGGGACTGCAAAGCTCAAAGCCAAACGTACAGAAGGCTTCCGCAAGTGCTCCCTAAAAGAGGGTCTCTCTCGGAGTCTGGAGTCAATGAGGATGGCAAACGTGATCAACTTCTCAAGCTCAGTGGGTATGTCTCGGGCTGCTATCTCATCTTTGATGTGATCAGAGAGACCATGAGAAAAAGCAGCCATGAGGGCCTCATTATTCAAAGCAACCTCTGCTGCCAGAGTACGGAACTTAATGGTGTAATCGGCAACAGTTCTCGTACCCTGTTTGGCGGAAATTAGGCCTTTGGCAGCAGACGTGGCGCATGCGGGAACATCAAATACCCTTTTAAAGAAAGCCACAAACTCTGGGTGACGCTGGACAACGGGTCTTTGCGTCTCCCATAGAGGGTTTGCCCAGGCCAAGGATCTCTGAGAAAGCAAAGATATCATGAAACTTACTTTTCTTCTGTCCATGGGAAATGCCCGGGGCAGCATCTCAAAGTAAATCTCAACCTGGTAGAGAAACCCTCTGCATTGAACTGGATCACACCCGAATCGCTGGGGAAGCGGAACCAGACATACCTCTTATAGAGGTAATATTCGAGGTGGGTGCCAGCACTGAGACCAGAGCAGCAGCAGGGACGGCCTGCAACACAGGTTGTACCGGAGCAGCCACAGTGGGAGGTTATAGGTGAGCAGTGCGATTCAGGAGCGTGCGTAACGCTATGGCAAACTGATCCATGCGGAGATCCTGCTCATCCAATCTGGAAAAAATATTACCAACAAGTAGATTGCCTGAACTTCTGAATTCATGGCCTTTGCCTAAGGCAGGAACCATGAATCAGACTGAGACAGAAGTGCAGTAAAAATCACACTATTTAATAAAATGGTAAAATGATATAAACAGATCAAACGTAGTCAAAACATAGCCAGAGTTCGGTAACCAGGACTGGTTGTCAGAACAAGCCAGAGAAACAGGAGTCCAGAGAGCAACAAAGTCAGGTGCAGCAAACAGGATCAGGAACCAGAAGGGAAGTCAGCCAAGCAAATGTTTTTCACAGGAAAACACAGCAGAGAGAGTCTGGATATGTTGACCAAGGCAAATCACAGAAGATCTGATCCAAGGTGTTTATATAACAAGCAGCTCTAGCTGACGAGCAGGAAATGAAGACCAGGTGAGTCACTATGGAAGGAAGAGTCTTTGGCAATTAATCGTCAGCTGAGCACAGAGCTCTGAGAAGGAAGGGCTGAGCCCAGCCCTGACAATACAGTAACATGACAATTGTACACAATGAAAGGCTTTGATTCATACATTTCATTGTGTACTATTGTGATGAGCTCTGTGATTAGTCACAGTGATCACATGGTACAGACATGGCCAATCACTGCTGATTATCTTTTATCAGGTCCAGGCATTTATGGCATATGGACATGGTAAAATAAGTAATGCTTATTACAAATACATTTTCATTAAGTATGTCAGTCTTGTGATTTGGTGAGTAAATAAAGTGTATGTCAGGCTATAAACTATTATGTTTTAGATGGCATAAAAAAGGAATAGAACCCTGTTGGGTTTTTTCTGCTGTAAGAATGTTTTTTTGTTGTTTTTTTCCTATGCTGGTGATAACAGTTTTACCAAACAGGAAGTTGGAGAAAATCTTCAGTGAGCTCAGACAGAAATAAAATATCGGACAGGAATTATGGCCTTCTCTTACTCTAATAAAGAAGCATTTTTATTTCCTTCTGTGGAAAAAAAAAAAAAAGTTTTGGCTTGACATACACTTTAAAGGAAGATGTACTGTTAATGTATCAGAGAGATATCACTCTATATAATGATCTGTGAGTTATTGTATTGCTACTGAGTATACATAAATTCACTGTGCTGTAAAAGTCACTGCAGGAGAATGACAGCAAATGTACTGTAAAGTCTCTGTTGTGCCTATTAAAAAAAAACTACTACATATACTCTTGATGTAAGCTGGATGTGTGAAATGAGTAAAACAAAAAGTTTTCTACACCGGCAGCGGCATGTATTTAAAGTTGTATTTAAAGAGGAGAACTGAACTCTGAAAGCTATATGCAAAAAGGTAGACAAAGTAGACAAAGAGCAAAGAACAAGTCACCACTATCTGTTCAGATCAAGAGCAAGGCTCTGGGGCCAGTGGTTATAGCAGTGGAAAGGCTTGTACAGAAACCAGCAGGATAAATACACAAGCAGATTCCTCTGGCAGATGAAACAGACTCACCCAAGGAGCGGGGCACTAACCAGTCTTCACCAGAGCTCCTGATGGTGGAGATGGGTTTCGATGCATGCTAGTCCCAGTTTGTGGTCCTCAGAACCACCCCCTCAGGAGGTTAGCAGACCCAGGTTCAGTAGCACATGTAGCATGTAGGGATCAAGCAGAAGCATAGTCAGTAAGCAAGACAGAGGTCGGTAACAAGTGGTTGCAGGTTGACATCAAGTGGAAGTGTAGTTGACGAACAAACCAATGGTCAGCACGGCAACAAATGGTACTGAAGGTGAAGATAGCAAGGAGGAGCAAGGTATTGTCTGGGGAAGAGCACAATAATCTGGCAAACAGAAAGTGCAAAGGAATAGCTTAAGTAGAAAGGTAATGGGAGGAACAGAGAGTTCAAGGTCCACCCAGGGGCGGATCCAGGGGGGGCAACGTGGCAATTGCCCCCTCCGAGAAATTTGTAACAGCTGAGACCAGTCAGCGGATGAGTGAGCGGGCGGGAGGCCAAGTGTGCCGGTTAAAGAGCAGGCGGGCCAGGTGAGAGAGAGCCTGAGGCTCTGAGTGGGCAGGTCGGCGGACGAGTGAGGGGGGGGGTCGCCAGCCGAGTGTGCGTGTTAATGAGCGGGCAGGTCGGCGCCGGCGGACGAGTGGGGGGGGTCGCCAGCTGAGTGTGCGGGCGTGCAGGGCAGACAGTGAGTGAGGGGGCGGGCCGGTCCACAGGTGAGCAGAGAGACTGGCCAGTCAGTGAGCCGGTGGGCGGGGAGCAGAGAGATGACATCATCTCTCACCGCCCGCCCTGCATCACTGCAGTTCCGCCCTCGCTGTACAGCCGTGGGCAGCAGAGAGATTGCATCATCTCTCTGCTGCCTGCCTTCACTCTGACAATCTGCACCTTAGCAGGCCAACCACAATGAGCAACATGTGGCAGGTGACGTGGCAAGTGTAATCCGCAATGTGTGGCAGGTGACGTGGCACGTAACAATCAGCAACATGTGGCAAGTGTAATCCACAATGTGTGGCAGGTGACGTGGCAAGTAACAATCAGCAACATGTGGCAGGTGACGTCTCAAGTAACAATCAGCAACATGTGGCAGGTGACGTGGCAAGTGTAATCCGCAATGTGTGGCAGGTGACGTGGCAAGTAACAATCAGCAACATGTGGCAGGTGACGTGGCAAGTAACAATCAGCAACATGTGGCAGGTGACGTGGCAAGTGTAATCCGCAGTGTGTGGCAGGTGACGTGGCAAGTAACAATCAGCAACATGTGGCAGGTGACGTGGCAAGTAACAATCAGCAACATGTGGCAGGTGACGTGGCAAGTGTAATCCGCAGTGTGTGGCAGGTGACGTGGCAAGTGACAATCAGCAGCATGTGGCGGGGACCTGGCAAGTGACAATCCGCAGCATGTGGCAGGTGACGGGGCAAGTGACAATCAGTATCTGGTGGCAGGTCGACGTGGAAAGTGACACACTCGGGGCTCCCACAGATTCTGCATTATGGTGAATTGAACCATTTCATTTTATATTACAATGTAATAATATAAATAATGCTCTTCAATCATCCTGACACCATAACAACCATGGTGCAGTGATGATGAAAGCGCTAACAACAGCCACTGCCTTGATAAATTGCCTGCAAAAAAACATATTTTCTGGCAGTGCCCCTCCCGAGACTAGACTCTGGATGCGCCCCTGGGTCCACCAGAAACAAGATAGAAAGTATGTTTGTCCAAGTGATTACGCAGGGAACTGTTTAGCATTTCAGGTGGCTCAGCAAGAAGAGCTACTGCCAGATGTAGTAGAGGTCCAGGGTTCAGATCCTGGTTCTGCCACTGCTTTCCCTGCAGCTGATCTTTCCCCCATTGCTGACTTACCATGCCTTGTTTTGCACTGCGCCTCTATATGGAGACTTTATTTCTGCACATCCAAGCTTCCAGCAAGGAGAACAGTAAGACAATAGTGTCATCACCAAATCTGCTAATATTATCAGTCAGAGGCAGTAGCGCCTTGGATCCCATAATGCAAATATACAGCTATGAGGCTATGGGCATAGGACTGCCTAAGCACCCTCTCATATCAGGAATAGCAGTTATTTCTCAGGAGCATTTCAAGATAACAGGTATATTTTACAGAAAACTTCTTATGCCGCGTTCACACGATCGGACTTTACGGCATACTTGGTCTGGCGTACCGGATTTCGTCGGACAATTCGATCGTGTGTGGGCTCCAGCGGACTTTGTTTTCTCAAAAGTTTGACGGACTTAGATTTGAAACATGTTTCAAATCCGTCCGACGGACTCTGCATTCTAGCGTACAAACCGGTCGTCTGTGTGCTAGTCCGACGGACCCAAACTGATGCATGCTCTGAAGCAAGTACAAGACAGAAGCGCTCGGTCTGGTAAAACTAGCCTTCGTATTGAAGCTAGCACATTCCTCTTCTGTGATCTTTTAATACAGCATATTCTTTTTTTCTTTATAATGGGAGAAGAATGAAGTTGTTTTTCTGCTTATATTCACACAGAGTTCTCACAAACAACTTTCTTCATGATTTATCCTCATGCCATGACTAATATGATATTTTTTAAAAGCCAGATCTCCAGAACTAAATTAGAAAATTATTTTTTGGACTCATCTTTATTTTTTGGAGATTTAAACAATATCTATTTTACATTGTGTGCTAAATTATACAAAATGTTTTTTTTTTTTTTTTTTTTTTTTGAGTTTCAAGTTACCACAATAACCTTAATAATTTTTATTGTTTTAATGAACCTTAATGAGGTTGGTGTCCCTTGTTAATTAGAAATAGGGGTGTTATTTTCAAAAGGCAAATTCATTTTTCACTACAAGTGCAAATTGTACTTGGAATTGCACTGAACGAGCATTTGGAAGTGCATTCGCTGTGCATCCGAAGGGCACATGCAAGGAACCCCAAAAAAAACAACATTTCTCTTGCACATGATTGTATGATAAAATCAGCAGAGCTTCGCCTCATTTCAGATCTTCCCCTCAGATTTACAGTGACTGCACTTCCAACAAGTGCACTTGCAATGCAGTTTATAAAGTACACTTTGCACTAGTACTTTGCACTTGAATAGCCAAATGATTTAGCCTTTTGTAAATAACCCACATAGTCTTTTTGACCTGTACCTGCCTACTCACAAACCAAATGTCCTTTTTGAATCAAAACACATAGTCAATATTGTAAGGTAACGAAAATATACATTTATTTTGGTCAAAACAGAAATGAGGAAGGCAACGTTGGAGACACTTTTGGAATGTGTGAAGCCTTTTGTCCCCCAGGACACACATCAAGTTTTAGGACAATAAAATTGGTATCTTGCGACTAGGGAGCACAGTCAGAAGTCAGACCAGACAGAAGCCAGGCAATCACCTTCGACTCTTCCGTGGAGCCTTACCTGCACGCTGCCCTGTAGCCTTCCCTCCACGCTTCTCTGCAGCCTTCCTTGGAGGCTGTGCCTCTGGTGGTGTACTTGGGGCAGGAGGAGGAGGAGGAGTAGCAGGAGGAGTGGCTTCATCTGCTATATATGTTTTTTCAGTAAGCTCCCCTCTCAAGCCCTTCTGATACGCTTGAAAAATAAGACCCTCACAGAGGAGGCATTGCCCCTTTTCTAGTTCCAGCAATCTGGTGGCCATATATGTTCCTAGGCCTCTTCAGCATTGGGTGGTGTGCTCAGGATTTGGCTGGCTTCCCAAATGAGGGCTAGTGATTCCTCCTCAGTTCGGGTCATCTTCCTGGGCCTTTTTGTGCTAATGTGGAGGTGAGGCATCTGACATTCCATAAGGCTTCTACCGGGCCCAGCCACGGCCTCCTCCTCTCTCCCACTGGGCAAGGCCTCCTCCTGTATACCTCTGGGCACGGCCTCCTACTGGCTGAGCTCATCCTGGGTAAAAAAAAGGGAGATACCGGTAGTTGTAATTTTGGGTTACGCAATCACACACAATTTTCAGCTGGAGGGAAAGGTGGAGGGAAGGCTGGAGGGAAGGGTCAAAAGTCATTGCCTTGCTTCTGTCTGGTCATCCAGAAATTGCAGTTTTTGGTATTACCACAGCTTGGGGACATAAACCTGGCCTGCTGCTGCTCCGGATCTGCGCGACTCCTGGATCTTATTGTGTTCCTGCCTGTACATATTGCGCAAGATACCAATTTTACTGTCCAGAAACTTAAGGTCTGCCTGGGGGACTCGAGTCTTCACAAATTCCAAAAGTGTGCCCAGTGTTGCCTTCCTTGCATCTCTATTCGAATATAATGGGTGCTTGACCTCCCACAGGTTTTTTTTTTCTTGATACAAATCAATGAAACGTGTCAAAAATTCTTCCTCCTTAAAGGGATTCATTTTTGCTGAAAGACAAGACACAAGATAAAAACTGTAATGTCAGTCCAAACTCCCAGTATTATTTTTGGCTGAATCTAGGGTACACATATACACACACACACACACCAAACACATTCACCAAACACACACCCACATTTATAATCTTACCTTTGTTTCTGATGCTCGCTACTTCCGCTCGGACATACGTAGGCCAGTGTAATAGCTTTATATACACTGCGCATGTGTCATGCTACACCTGCGTTGCCTGCCCCGGAAGTTCTTTAGTACGATTTGTCCCCGCCCCTTCACTCTTCCTTGTGCAGTGGGAGTATATAGAGAAAGATGGAGGAGAGATTATCTGCAAGTAGCGCGGAAGAAAGCCCGGAGCCACAACCATCCAGATCCAGGAGGAGATATAAGGCCACCAACATGGCCTTTGAAGAGATGGTGGAGATGGTGTCCATATTGAGAAGGGAGGACTATGACGGCAAAAAAGGACCATACACCCGACCCAATATGCGGAAGGACAAAATAATGGCCTCAGTTGTCACCGCACTGGAGAAAAAATTAAACGGGCTAAAGAACAATTGAGGAAGCGGTGGTCTGACCTCAAAATTAGGGAGCCTGAACAATATTTGCAATTAAAGAAGCTGCTTAAAAAAAGTAAGTACTTGTTGTGTGTTCCTATTGAGATACTTAACTTGGATACGGATCCATATGCTTTTCGTTTATACAGCAACGTTCGTAAAGACCGTTCTTTTGAAAATACATATGCTACTAAGAAAATTACGTTTGTTTTTCGCCAAATACGATGGTGCAGGTTTGGACATACATTTAGGTCTTAATAATTTGTCGTATTCCAAAAATGTGGTGATGTTGTGTAGATGTGTTTGAAACTATAATACTTCTTCAAAAATGATTCAGTGTAATGTAAGGACAGGACACAGCAGCTGTTTCCACATCTGGACTGACGAGCACTAGTGTACTATGTGACACCAGAGAAAATTTTTGGGGGTAATACACATAGGGGCTCCAGGGGATACTTGAGGTGTCTGCATCTGTGAAACTTGCATGAAAATGTGTATTGTTTTGCATTTTTGCTCAGAGTGAATTTTAATCCTGTCTTCCAAATTTTTGGGGCAACAAAATGACAATTGTCCCCAACTTCTAACCAACGTTTCATATTCATTTTTCAAGACTGAAATATCACTGTGTTTTAACTATACCTTTTGTTTAATTATCATAGGGGAGAAAAGACTCAGACAATAGTCCAAGGATCCCAGGACCCCCCCCAAGTCACCAGCCTGAAGCTGAAATTACCCCAAGCCCCAGCCCAAGACCACGCCCACCCGACGAGCTGGATGAAGGAGAGGTGGAGGAAGTGTGTGATATTTCCACCCCACCAAGTGAGTGATTGACACCCCAGTTTAAGTTAATCTATTTAGGCGTGCATATTTTACAACATTTTTTTATCCACACATTTTAGGTGATGTTCTGGTTGTGGAAGGCCAAGCGGCGGAGCCATTTAGCACAGACAGTGCACAAAGACTCATTGGCCAGATAATGGTGTGGAATGGCCAAATTGATAGAATGCATGACCAAATTGACAGCATGAGAAATCGGCTGGACACCATGCAACAGGAAATGAAGAACATGATTGATGTTTTGGGCAGAATCTAATAACTTTTTGCCTAAAAACATCAATCATGTTCTTCATTTCATTGTCAAGTTTTATTTTTAAAAAATGTTTGAACTTGATAAATACTAAGGTAAAAATTTTGAAGATGCACACGGTTTGTCATCATGTGCTATCTTCCATCAGGGGATATCAATGTACTTGTTTTGCAACCCCTTCATCAGAATAATGTTAGTTTGTGAGAGAAACAAAGGGGTTGCACACACAAAACACGTCCATTGCTCCCCCATGATGGGAGATAGCACATGTTGACTTGAACCTTTTTTCATCACAAATTGTGAGCATCTGCAAATTTTTTGTTTTACATGGGTGACATCACCAGCACCGTTATTAACATGTTGAACTTTGTAAGTTTCTGTTATTTTTGGTTCTTATGTTTTTAAAAACCCTGTTGTCAAGCCAAATTTTGTAAACAATGTATATTTTTTTACAAATATGCCTAAACTAAAAATTAAAAAAACAATATTGTTACAAAAAAAAAAAAAAAAAACATAAACACGTTCAAACAAAATGCACCTTTCAATGTGCACACAGTAAAATGTTTTTACTACTACAATGTGTGTGGCTTATTATTTATCAATAACAGTTTGTTATTTTTTGTGTGGTTACAGTGACAAAGGGCCTTATTAACTAAAGGGAAATGCATTTGCCACTACAAGTGCACTAGGAGACAGACAAAACTAAATGCAAACAAGAATCAAAACAAGAGATTGTTGCCCAAATTTATTTTATTTTTTTAAATAAAATCTTAAAGCTCTTGTTGCATTGCAATGGCCCCCCGACCATTAAAATAACTGACATATCTGTCACACACTTGATGGGCGGTTTGGGGGGCCAAGCCAATATGGCCACTTTCCAGGCCTGTGAGTGGTTCTTCAACACCAAGTCCGGCCTCAGGCCCAACAGAAGTTATATATGTCAAAGAATGACGTTTCAAGAAATTATGCAGAATGCAGAAAGCCATGATGACATAATTGATCTTGTATTCTGCAAGATTTATTGCGGAGAGGAACAAACGGAACCGGCTGGCCAGAATCCCAAAGGCATTCTCCACAACTCTTCTTGCTCTGGCCAGCTGGTAATTAAATACCCTCCTCTCAGGGGTGAGTGTCCTTTGGGGGAATGGCCTCATCAAGTGCTCACCGAGAGCAAACGCTTCATCACCAATGAAAACTGAGGGGAGTCCATCCACTTTCTGGTCATCAGGTGGCAATCCCAGGCCACCAGTCTGGAGACGCTGGCACAGCTCGGTCTGTGCAAAGACTCCTCCGTCAGACATCTGGCCGTTCTTTCCTACGTCCATGAACATAAAGTCCAATTGTGCCAAGACCACCGCCATCAAAACTGCACTATGGAACCCCTTATAGTTGTAGAAATAAGACCCCGAATGGGGTGGTGGCACAATGCGGACATGCTTCCCATCGATCGCCCTGACACAGTTGGGAAAGTCCCAACGGTCAGCGAACTGGGAGGCCACGGTCTGCCATTCCTGTGTGTTCGAAGGAAACTGTGGAGTCAAACAAGAAAAAAAAAATATAAGTACTTTTAAACATAACTTTGATATCAGATTACACAAAAACATTCTTGAACAACAGCAGTCTAACATTATTAATATGTGTTATTTTTAGAAAAAAAAAACATAAGGGCCACTTATAAGATTACTCACCCCCTCTGATGGACCATTGATCATTTTGTATGTGGGGGGAGGGGTTCTAATTTGGGCAAAAAAAACACCTGACAGTTGCAAACATTTGAGGGGGTGGGGAGGGGTTCTAATTTGGGCAAAAAAAACACCTGACAGTTGCAAACATTTGAGGGGGTGGGGGAGGGGTTCTAATTGGGGCCAAGAACACACCTGCCAGTTGCTAACATTTGAGGGGGTGGAAGGTTCTAATTTGGGCAAAAAAAAAAACTGACAGTTGCAAACATTTGAGGGGGTGGGGGAGGGGTTCTAATTTGGGCAAAAAAACACCTGACAGTTGCAAACATTTGAGGGGGTGGGGGAGGGGTTCTAATTTGGGCAAAAAAAAACCCTGACAGTTGCAAACATTTGAGGGGGTGGGGGAGGGGTTCTAATTGGGGCCAAGAACACATCTGACAGTTGCTAACATTTGAGGGGGTGGGGGAGGGTAAAACAGTACAATGGAGCTGACAATATACATTGTTCAAGGGACTATAGGCTAGAGGTATAAATGGACCCAGGATTACATGGTGGGGAGGTTATTTAAGGTAAATATGCATATAGGGCAAAAAATGATTAATGTAAAAAAACAGGCATGCATGAAGATAAAGGGGACATTCACAGCATATTCCAAACATGGTAATTAGGTAACGAGGACATTTAGACAATACATTAGCAAATATTAAATACATATCATGTAATGTTAAAGGATAAAACTTACCTTCATATAGTCCTTCTGCAGGACCTGAATAATAGCAGAACAGGTCTCTGGGATTATGATCCCCAGAGCCTGGGGGGAGATGCCTGTCGAGAACTTCAAGTCCTGAAGACTTCTCCCAGTCGCCAAGTAACGTAAAGTGTCAACTAGCCTCTGCTCCGCAGTGATGGCTTGCCTCATGCAGGTATCCTGCCTGTTGATATAGGGGGTCAGCATAGCCAGCAGACGTTCAAAAACAGGGTCCGTCATCCTGAGATCATTCCTGAAATCCTCAGGATTATTCTCACGGATCTCACAGAGCAAAGGCATGTGCGAGAATTGGTCAGGCTGGCGCAACCAATTCTTCATCCATGAACTCCTCCTCGCCCTGTTAATGGACTGGACTCGGGTCAAAGTATTAACCCCAACACCAAGTCCCCACACAGCACGAACTCGAGAACGAGTACGTCCACGCAACATGGCTTCAAAGCGGTCGGCTGGTCAAACAAACAAACTTAGAACAAACGCACTGAAGAACAGCAAGGCCTATGAAGAGCGACCTGAAAATCAGGAACGAGCGGACCAGAATGGCCTGCTAGGCAGGTTACGAACTGACCAACACGCACTGAAAAGCAGATACAAACCTCACAAGCACAAACTGAACCGCAGAAAACGATCAAAATAAGTGTGAAAAGCGCGAATCGTCTCAAACCAAACTTCTACTAACACGAGATAAACACAAGATTAGCAGAAGGAGCCCAAAGGGTGGTGTAGTGGGGCTTGAACTTCCTTTTTCTAGTCCCGTTGTACGTGCTGTACGTCACCGCGTTCAAAACCATCGGACTTTTGGAGTTATCGTGTGTGTCCAAGTCCGTCCGTTTTTAAGTCTGGCGCACCTACGCTACAAAGTCCGTCGAAAAGATCGCCGGACCAAGTATGCCGTAAAGTCCGATCGTGTGTACGCGGCATTAGGCACAACCCTTCTCTTCTATTCCCCATAATGTAGCAAATCTTCAATGTTTGAGTTCAGTTTCATTTTAAAGAGTTAGTTCACTGCCTATGTAGGTAAGAATCACCTGTAGATAAAAACAAACTGTGCAACTTTGACTAAAGTTGGACAATGAACTTGCTATGTGTGTAGGTATTATCCATCTATTTGGTGCCTGGTGATTCTGATGAGAAATTCCAACAAGAAATCCTTTGATCTGATGTGCACAACACCACTCCTGAGCTCCTCTGGATGCTATCACATAAGCCTGAAGTGACCCCCAGACTGCAAAGCTGGGGGTCATCGCCATTTGGTGAGTGGGGACACATGTAGGGGTGGCGTTTCTGCACCTGAAAAGTCCTGGAGCGTCTGTGGTCCATTGCACTTTAAAAGTTTTTCTTCCCATTGCGGATTAGAACATTCAGCACATTTATTTTTACTTTATTTATATTTTTTTTGCTTTGTATTCATCTACATTTGGTCACACATATTTAATAACATTTGCGAGCGCCACATTTCCATAATTTTAACTAACCTGTCTGCCTAATCTAGCTCTGTCCACACACTATACACGGCCGCTATGTAAGCAGCCTTATATAGTGTGGGGCGTGGACTTAGTCCCCCTGAGCCATGATTGGCCAAAGGCACCCTGCCTTTGACCAATTATGGCTCCTGCAGCAGCACGTGCTGTGATTGGCCAAAGCATGCAGGTAAGGTACTTGCTTTTGGCCAATCATCAGACGTCAATGCACTGCGATCTCTCAGTGCATTCCGGGGCATTCCGCGACGCTAAAATTTCCCACAAGCGTCCCATATGTTCGGCTCGTTTGCAAGCAAACGAACACCCAATGTTCGAGTCGAACTTACGTTCGACTCGAACCGCTGGCTCATCCCTAGTAGGGAGACACAGCTCTAGTCCCTGCACGCAAGGTCGGCTTGATAGGAAGCTGCAAGAAAAAGGAGTCACCCTCAAGCAGGAAACTTGGGGCAGTGGTCATTGGACTAGTTTAAACAGGAACATAGTCAAGGATTAAAAAAAATAAAGAAACTGCCTACTCAGTAAGTGATTAAATAGGATACTAGCAAAGTGCATAATTGTGAGGGTTTAGTATCACTTTAAGTTACAGTATAAAAGATGAAAGCTGTCCAAACCTGCCTGGCCCTATGTGAAAAAGTAATTGCCCCCTAAACCTAATAACTGGTTGTGCCACCCTTGGCGGCAACAACTGCAATCTAGCCTTTGTGATTACTGGCAATGAGTCTTTCACATCTTTGTGGAGGAAGTTTGCCCCCTCTGTTTAGGGTCATGCCACAGCATTTCAATCGGATTTAAGTCTGGACTTTGACTAGGCTACTCCAAAACCCTAATTTTGTTTGCCATTCAAAGGTGGACTTGCTGGAGTGTTTAGGATCATTGTCCTGCTGAATAACCCAAGTGCGCTTGACCTTGAGGTCACAAACTGATTGGATATTCTCCTTCAGACTTTTCTGGTAGAGTGCAGAATTCATGGTTCCATCAATTATGGCAAGTCGCCCAGGTCCTAAAGCTGCAAAGCAGCCCCAGACCATCACACTACCACCACCATGTTTGATGTTTGATATGATATTCTTTTTATGAAACACTGTGCTATTTTTACGTCAGATGTAATGGGACGCACACTTTCCAGAACGTTGAACTTTTGGTCCACAGAATATTTTCTCAAAAGTCTTGGAGCTAATCAAGATGTTTTTTGGCAAATGTGAGACGAGTCTTTGTGTTCTTTTTGGTCAGCAGTGGCTTTCACTTTGGAACTCTCTCATGGATGCCATTTTTGCACAGTCTCTTTCTTATTGTTGGATTATGAACACTGACCTTAACTGAAGCAAGTGAGGCCTGAAGTTATTTAGATGTTGTTTTGGGTTCTTTTATGACCCCCTGGATGAGTTGTCGTGCTCTTGGTAGGTTGACCACTCCTGTGAAGTTTTACCACTGTTCCAAGTTTTCTCCATATGTGAATAATGGCTCTACGTGGTTCGCTGGAGTCTCAAAGCCTTAGAAATGGCTTTGTAACCCTTTTCCAGACTGATACGTCAATGACTTTGTTCCTCATTTGTTCTTGAATTTCTTTAGATCGCGGAATGATGTGTTGCTTTTTGAGATCCTTTAGAGTGTTTCACTTTGTCAGACAGCTTCTATTTAACCACCACCACTCTGGAAGGTTTTACCCACTTCCTGACTGAGGGCTTTCACACTGGAGCGGTGCGCTGGCAGGACGTCAAAAAAAGTCCCGCAAGCAGCTTCTTTGAGGCGCTTTAGGAGCGGTGTATACACCACTCCTAAAGTGCCCCTGTCTATTGATATCAATGGGCAGCGCCGGCAAAGCTCTGCTGCAGCGGCGCTTTTAACCCTTTTTTGGCCGATAGCGGGGGTTAAAAGTACACCGATAAAACGACGGTAAAGCACCGCTAAAAATAGCGTCGCTTTACCGCCGATGCCCGGGCACTGTGAGTGTGAAAGGGCTCTAACTGTGTGGGACAGTGTCACACTGAAGATAAAGAGAGCTCTGCGATTCAGCTTAGCTCAATCACAACATCTTTCTTTCCCTTCCTGACAGATCCGCCGTTTGCCTTGTTTACACAGGCAGATGGCTGATCCATCTCTCCTGTGAATGATCGACGTCGAATCATAGCGGGAGCGGCGTGGCCCCTAAACCGCATGCACAAAATCACATACAGGTACATGATTTTCTGCAGCCGGGCCACCCTGCCACAGTAAATGTACGTGAGGTGGTCTGCAAGCGGTTAAGTGATTTCTTGATTCAACAGGTCTGGCAATTATCAGGCCTGGGTGTGGCAAGTGAAATTCAACTCGGCTTTCCAAAAATTACTTTTTCACATAGGGCCAGGCAGGTTTGGACAGCTTTTTTCCCTTAATAAATGATCATCAATAAAAAAACTGCACTGTGTATGTACTCGGTAATCTTTGTACAATATTACAATTTGTTTGATGAGCTGAATCATTTAAGTATGACATATATGCAAAAAAATTAAAGATCAGGAAGGGGACAAATACTTCTTCACAGCACTGTATGTAGCATGTCCTAAGCACTATCTTTTATTTCCTAGACAGCTTGGTCTCTATGTAGATGTGGCAAAAATATAAATACATTCATATAAAATAAGTACTGAAAATTATACCGAATACTATTTTCACAAATATATTCAATATAGTGATCACTATAACAAGTGTGTTAGAAGTGCAATTAAAGGGGTTGTAAAGGTAATTTAAAAAAAATAAATAAATAACAAACATGTTATACTTACCTTCACTGTGCAGCACGTTCTGCACAGAGTGGCCCCGAACCTGCTCTTCTGGGGTCCCTCGGCGGCTGTTTCAGCTCCTCCCCGCAAGAACTAACCACCTTAATGCGAGCTCCCTCGCATGGTGGTTAGTTCTTGCGGGCGCGCTCCCGTGATACAGCCGGCGGCTATAGCCGCTCAGTGTATCACTCGGCCCCGGCCCCCCCGGCGCGCCGCGTCATTAGATGTGATTGACAGCAGTGCGAGCCAATGGCTGCGCTGCTTTCAATCCATCCACTGTAGCCAATCAGCGGCCAGGCTGAGCGGCTTAATGAATGTCGGGAACGAGCAGCTGACTTTCGAGGTGTCAGGTAAGTAAAACGGGGGGGCTGGGGGCGGCGGTATTGTCGGAAGTTTTTTCACCTTAATGCATAGAATGCATTAAGGTGAAACATTTTTTACCTTTACAACCCCTTTAATGTAAGTGCCTGATTCTGTCTTGATATCAGCCACCTGTACTCATCTGTATAGCAGCCCTTAGACTGGAAATAGAGCCAGCATTACGAGGCAGTTGGGCTCTGTTGCAGGTAAATTTGCTAACAGTGAACTTGGTGAAAGGAAAGGAAGAAGTGAGCAGAAAACGAGAACCTCAGCAAACTCAGGGAGTTTGGGACTTTAAATGAGACATATGGGTTACATGTCTCCATCCCTAAATCTGCGAAAAGAAAGGGGGGTTTGCAGGCTGGGGTGTGTTTTTGACCAATCTGTGCTCATGCTGCAGTGGAAGTCAGGAACTTGACAGCACTGTTGGGCAGGTGTACCTCTTGGAGCACCTGTTCAGCATGGCTGAACTAAATATGAATTAGTATTAGTAGAGTTTCTGCTATAGTTACACACAGGGCCATGACAGGGGCAAAGATGGGGACAAGGACAGGGACGGGATGGGGGGCTACAGGGGGGCTGCCCCTGGTCCCTGGTGCAGTGAACTTATGTGAAGGAGGAGGGTGCCTTATGGTAGTGACAGTGAACGCCCTATGGAAGTATTGAAAGCAGAAAAGAGAAGGAGAGAGCTGGGAGGTGGTGCGGGCTGTGCTCTCCCCCCAGCCCTAGCTCCTCCTTCCTGGCAAAACAGCACTCCTTGACTGTGCAGGGTTTGATTACCCATCCCCTACCTCCTTCTAATATTGCTCCTCTCAGCAAAAAAATGTGGGTAGGGGGTGAGTAATCAAACCCTGCAGAGTGCCAATCTGACAGGGAGGAGCTGGAGGGGGGAGAGCACAGCCTCCTCTTTGCTGTCACCATTCCTATAGGGAGTTTCACCACTGTAGCATCTGAGGAGGAATAAGGGGATTGTACTGGGGCACAATTGGGGGGAGGGGGGTATAACAAACATTTGTGTTGGAGATGAGAGGATTTGTGCTAGGAGGGGAGATTTGGAGAGGGGAAGGGAACAGCATTTGTACTAGGAGGAGTGAGGATTTTGTTGTGGAAAAGGGGATTTGGGGAGTAAAGAGAATTTGTGCTGGGGGAGGATGAAGGGGTGGGGTTTTTGTGCTGGGAGAGGGGATTTGAAGAAGGGCAAGAATTTGTGCTAGTAGGGGGATTTGGGGTGGGGGGGATTTGTGCTGGGAAGGGGGATTTGGAGGGAGCGGGTAGGGGAGATTTGTGCTGGGGGAGATTGGGGGGAAAATTTGTGCTAGGAGGGGTGATTTTTTTTGGGGGGGGGGTTGTGCTAGGAGGGGGCAATGGGTGGACAGAGATTTGTGCTGAGAGAAATAATAAGCTTTGCATTTTTCTTTAGTGATAATCTTGGTTTATGCTTAGTGGGGGGTGAGTGCGCACCTTAATGCTGGATTTGTTTTGGGAGAAGGGGATTTTTGCTGAGACATGATGCTCATACTTCAAGGGGGAGAAGTTTGTCATCTTTGCCCTGGGCACTAAATAACCTTGTGATGGCACTGGTTACACACTATGCATAATAGTGTGTGAAAAACAAAAAGCGGGTATTGTCTAAGACCCCTTTCACACTGAGGCGGTTTCCAGGCATTTTAGCTCTAGAAATAGCACCTGTAAAGCGCCTGAAAACCACCTCCCATTCATTACAGTGTGACATTTCACACTGAGGCGGTGCGCTTGTGGGACGTTAGGAAAAGTCCTGCAAGCAGCATCTTTGGGGCGGTTTGGGAACGCTGTATTTAGCCCTCCCATAATGCCCTGCCCATTGAAATGAATGGGCAGCGCTTCCAAAGTGACTGAAAAGTGCTTCGGAAGCGCCACAACACGGGCGCTTTAAACCCCTTTTTTGGGGTTAAAAGCGACCCGTCAGAATTTGTAAGGGAAGTGACGTTCCGTCGCGGCCATCTTGCTACACCCCGCACTCCTCCACAATAAAGATACACTGAGAAGGGGGCAAGCAGACATCTTGTTACACCCACCTGAGTTTTGCATTTTTACACTTATTTTTAACAGTAAACGGAGCTTATAAGGTGAAATACAGGATTTAGAAATCCAACGGACTGTTTAGAGTTCAATTTTAAAAGCAGCGCGAAACCTGCTGATCTCAAAGGTTTGCTAATCTCACAGAACACCTCTGATTTTATAATTCAACATGTAAACAGCCAGACAGATTTCTAAGTACTGTATTTCCCCATATAAGCTCCGTTTGCTGTTACAAATAAGTGTGACATGCAAAACTCCGGTGGGTGTAATAAGATTTCCGCTTGCCCCCTTCTCAGTGTATCCTTACTGTGGACGAGTGCGGGGTGTAGCAAGATGGCGGCGACGTAACATCACTTTCGTTACAAATCTGACGGGTCGCCAAATCTGATGAAACAAATCTGATGAAACAGAATTTCTTTCCTGCAACTCATGGAAATTCGCACGATTCCCCTCTCAACACAGACAGAGCCAACAGGGGAATCCCTCCTGCTGAGCAATTGTCTGCTTCTGGCGGGGAGAGGAAGTCATCCCCACTGGGAGAAGACAATGATTATTGCTAGCGGCTATAGCAGTCGCTAGCCATACAGGCAAGAGAATCCAGCAGGCTGGTTGTACCCTAGTTGATCGATCGATCAACTTGGTACATTCAGCCTGCCCATTAACAGTTTGAATCTCAGTTCCAGCTGAACCGGCTGAGATTCGAACCGTGTTTGACTGGTCTAATGCCACGTACACACGAGCAGACTTTTTGACTGGACTGGTCGAATTTGACGGTGTGTGGGCTTCATCGGACCTGCAGCGGACTTTTTCGGTCGAAAATCTGACGGACTCTAGATTTGGAACATGTTTCAAATCTTTCCGACGGACTCGAGTCCGGTCGAAAAGTCCGCTCGTCTGTATGCTAGTCTGACGGACAAAAACCGACGCTAGGGCAACTGTTGGCTACTGGCGATCAACTTCCTTATTTTAGTCCAGTCATACATCATCACGTACGAATCCGTTGAACTTTGGTGTGGTCATGTGTAGGCAAGTCCGTTCATTGGGAAAGTCCGTCGGAAGTCTGCCGAAAGTCCGTTGGATAGACCATCGGACCAGTCCGGTCGAAAAGTCCGCCCATGTGTATGCTGCATTAGTGTTACACTTACAAAATACTTAACATGCATACATGTAACATGAAACCTATATCCTGAATCATCTTTAATAATTTAAATGTAGCACCTTCCTAGTTTAGAGTGGGCTGCTAGGTAAATTTAGTTTCCTGTACTCAGTGGAGCAGGGATTGATTATTTAGGGATGCTCAGTGTTTCACAGGCTGCTGTTCTGCTGCTTCCCCCTGTCTTCTGAATGATTCTGGAACTATAGTGGGAGGAAAGGCAAGGCAAGCAGCCTGACTATTCATTGACTTTAGCAAACTGGGGAGGTGTTCATCGACTGGGGAGGTGTACCCAGAAGGTGGATGGAGAGCCCATAAATAGTATGAGGCCTGGGCAGAAGTGTGCAGTGTTCCTCCGTCCAGTCCTGCAGGTAAAAGCAGTGTGTAGTTTATTACCTCCTGAGGGAGTACATTGGGAGTCCTATGGGACATTTAGTGTGCAGCAGTGCAGCCAGCAGTGTGAGAAGTACAGCCAGAAGTTCAGGAGTCCTCAGGTTGTTCGGCTGCAGTTCATTGGGGTATTCTATGCGACCTATCCCCTACCTATCCCTATCCAATATCGTGTTCCAATAACAGCCTTTAAAAGAGTCCCTAACTGTTTTCTGAGCCAGTGGAAGAATGAAGAAAATGCTGGCTGTGTGCATGCTAACAGGGGGGAGGGGGATAGGACCAAATTCACAAGCCGCTCCTAGGGGGGGGTGCACTACATAAATTTACTATTTTGTTCCTAATTTGTGCCTTTAGTTGATACAGTGCAAATAGTTTCCAGTATATTCCAGCATTTTACTGAACACCTTGGTTATGGAAGGCAGAGAACATGTAAAATGAAATAATATCATGTCATGTCATTTTGTCATTAAAATTCAAGCATTCTCAATCTGGGTTCTTATTTTTCACTGTGATCCACTTCCAGTTAGCCTTTAATTGTTTTCTGGGAAATGTTATTTGATTTTATTTGAAACCCCTGCCATGATGTGCTTTCAGCATTACATTGTAATTATGCATGCTGGTTATTAAAACAGAGTTACTTTTATTGTAATTGGGTAAACAACAGATGCAAAAATAGTCATACATGTTGTTATATTTTAGATTTTCAATGTGCTATTTAAGCTGATTCCTTTTGTAGAAATACCCCATAGATGTAGAAATTTAAAGTACATTTTTTTTTCTGGAAATTTTGGTACACAACTGCATTCTGGTATCTAATGTGATATGCTGATCTTTAGCTGTACTCACTTAAAAAAAAAAAGTTTAAGGCAGAACTTCAGCCAAAAAGATAAAAATAAAAATTAACAACCTGGTATCTCGGCGTTCTGAACTACGGATTTGGGTGTGGTCTCCTAGATCGGTCAATGTGGATGAAATTGTGTATTATTGAGCATAGAATAAAAAGGGAGAAAGAACACTGAGGAAGAAGGAAGTGCCAGACAGGGGAAGCAAAAGGGGAGAGGGAAAGAGAAAAAAAGAGATGCGAGGGAAGAGGGACTACACAATTTAAAGGGAAGAGATGGACTAAATATAAGTGTTTCCCCTTGTCCTCCCTCTCCCTAGGGCCAGTCGGCAACTGTGAAGGTTAAAAAAATTCCATGGTGTGCTGATTAAAGCGGAGCTCCACTCAAAAGGGGAAGCTCCACTTGGCTGCCTCCTCCCTCCCTCTGCTGCCACATTTGGCACCTTTTTGGGGGGAGCGGGTACCTGGTTTTGACAGACACAGCAAACTCAGCCGAAGGTTCGGCCCCCTCCTCCTTCCCCTGCAGCCGGCCCAATCAGAGAGCGCAGCGAGCATTCGCAGTAAGGAACCAGCTGTGGAGCCGCAAGGCTTCACTACCGGTTTCCCTTACTGGAGATGCCGGCGGCAGCACTTGGTAGCCAGTTAAAAAATCGGCCTGGGTGAGGACACCACTGGATTGCTGGATAGGTAAATGTCCTAATATAAAAAGTCAGCAGCTACAGTATTTGTAGCTGCTGATTTTTATATTTTTTCTACAGGTGCCTGGAGCTCCTCTTTAGGATTGACTTGCACTTGTTTCAGTAAAACCAGATGGAGGGAGATTTACCTTCTCTACACTTCAGTGTGGTAGTTAGCTAATGAGATTAACAGCATAGAAGACCTATCAAGAGCAACATGCCAATGGAGGGGGGTGCAGAACTTTTCCATTTCGTGTGGTATGCATGACCTCGCTGCGTTGATAATGGTGGATAAGTAGGGATTTTTTATACCAGGTTTTGATTAGTGGCGTCATGTGGAGGAGATGGGCTGCGGAAGCCCTGTTCCCATGAGTTGTACAAGCAGTCTTTGAATGTCTCTCTAAAATGAAAAAAAAAAGTGGCAGGCCAAGAAAATATGCTATAGGGAATCCCTGGAGCGATTACATCTCCAGCAACAGGGGAGACCAATGGATACCTTATATTTAGAAGAGTGGTGACTCTGTACTACCTTATCTGAATTTTATATCCGGTTTCCTGGACTCTGCTTAAAGTGGTTGTTAAGCCACTTAGTAAATTACATGCAGTCCTCGCTGTTAGAACACGTCCTATGCCCCAGTGTCTGTGCTTTGTAAAAAATATGCCCTTTTCTACCTTATTTCACAGCCCCGCTCGGCGCTCACATGACTCCTCACTGCTCCCGATCCCCATCTGACAGCTACAGTGGAAGGGGCCAAGAATCCCCCGCTGATGTCAGTCTGGAGGAGGGGAGGAGAGGAGAAGAGAGCCAAGATGTCAGCCGGAGAGGAGGGGAGCAGTGAGGAGTCATGTGAGTGCAGAGTAATGATTAAGCACAAGATGTATGTATGAAACGTGTCTACGTGACTGCTGGTGTCCCTGGTGTCATTACAGTGATTCAATAAAGGCAATTGGAACCTCCTGGATGTGCAGCCTTTTCTTCTAGGACGCTTTCTAACAGAGGGGATTGCGTGTAATTTACACAGTCATTTCAGCAGCAGGAGGGGAGGGGCGGGCACTGTCACTAGCTGACAGGCAGTGAGAAAGGGGGAAGAGGATGGGGGAGAGTTGCAGATGATGGAGGCATTAAAATCTGACCACTGTGTTGGGTCTCAGCAGCCATGATAAACCCATGGTCATTTTACAGGGGGGGGGGCAGCACCAGGTAGGATTAGCCAGGTACTTCAGGTGATACAGGGGCCAAATTACACAGCACAAGCACTGCTGGAGCGGACTGGGAGTCTGCAGTCTGAGATGGATATAGAGCCAGCGGGAGAGACTGTAGTGTTACTGGCAGTGAAGTCGGGCCGCTGCAGCCAAGAGGGCTGTCAGGGTCCGCAAAGGGCTGACTGGGATCAGTAGTCCACCAAAGAGGGTAGCTAGCACCAGAACTTTCTTTTGCTACACTATAGGGGCCTGCAGTCCCTGCCTGTAATAAAGAACTTTGCTAAGGCCAAACAACAAAGCTAATGGACTTGTTCATTGTCTTGGAGTGTCTGGAAGTTAATGCCGGGCTGGGCAGGGTTACAGGTGGGCCACAATCACTCAGCAGCTCCTACGTGAGTACCGCTACACAAAGTTAAAGGCAATGACTTCCAGGTTTTAAAGCATTGACCCAGTGGGAAGCCATTTATTTTATTCATATATTTACGCTTTGTATTTTCACTTTTCTTGCCAGACCATACACTACTATAGATCCCGGTTGCCATATCTTTTATTCCATCCCTACATTTTTACTACTATGCTATTCCCTCCCTGATAACGACTCCTATATATTCCTTCCCCAACCTCTTACTAAAGGCAAAAAGACTGCGCACTTTGCAAAGTACAGTTGCACTCTGCAAGTGCAGTTGCTCCAGAGCTTAGTTAATGAGCAGAAGCACTGCTGACTTCCATCATCCAATCATGTGCAAGCAAAAATGCTGTTTTTTTTCTTTTCATTGCACGTGATTGGGTATTATTGGCAAATTGAAGCCTTACCTCATTTACTAAGCTCTGAAGCAACTGCACTTGCAGAGTGCAACTGCACTTTGCCGTACTCCAATTTAACACCTTTATTGATATAAAATGATCCATACACCAACAGAGGCACAGGTACAGCTGAAGATAGCTGGCCCGTTTCACACTGTTAGTGATGCCTAGTCATAGCTGTAGGACCACCGACCCCAATCTGTCTTTTATACGTATAATATACTGGTCACCTGACCAAATGTATCCTTTCCAGATTGCGATCAGGTGCAGTCCTCCAAGGCTTACACACACATGAAAAGAGGAGTGGGTGTGGAGGTTATCAGTGCAAATAGCATGTTAAAATAACCCAAAAATGAAGAGTAGAAATTGTTAATAAATCTTGGATCCAAACAAATGAACTACAAATGATTGCTTACCAGCCAACTCCAAGTTTCAATCGATGCACTTGTACACCAATGAATGACACATAATGCCTATGTACCTAATACACCCAATAAAAACAATTTGTGAAAATTATACATAGATATGTGCACATGAACATAAATGCATCGTTTAAAAATATGTGAAAATTTAAAAAACATGTACACATGGGGGCGTGGCCTGACTCTGCATGGCGTAGTACGCATCTTCCCGGAGCTCCGGCAAATACTCCTGATATCTCTTATATCCTGCGACCCTAAAGTAAGATTTACTTACTAACTGGTGTGGAAAGGTGCCCCTAGTCCCCAGCAACATGTCTCCACCAAAAGCTAGTAAAACAGCAGCCGCTAAACTAGCACAGTACCGCCGACAAGAAGGAGAGGAGGGGGAGGAAGATGGCGGCACCGAGAGAGAGGTAGGAGAACGAGGCATGAGGGACACTGACAGACTGCTTGAGGCCATAACACTGTGCCGTACCTCTTTCACAGCACAAATCGAGGAGGTTAAAACCGACATCTCCCTAATAAGGCAGGATCTCCAAAAACTAAGGGAAAGAGTAAAGGATGCAGAAACCCGCATAAGCACCGCTGAAGACGCTATCCCGCCATTACAATCTAAATCAGAACGTATGCAGCGCCAGATTACACAACTGATTGCCAAACAAGACGAAATGGAAAACCGTATGAGGAGGTGCAATATTCATTTAATCGGTCTTCCGGAGGGTGCTGAGGGTAAGGATCCATCTACTTATTTGGAACAGTTACTCATCAGTACATATGGCTGCCAGGCATTCTCCCCCATGCTAACGGTGGAGAGAGCACACCGCATGCCAGCCTGACCTCCTCCTATGGGGGCCCCCCCTCGCACCTTTATCGCTAAGCTATTAAACTATAAGGATCGGGACGCAGCTCTCCGGATGGCCAGAGAGACGGGAAACATCCCCGTGGGAAACATCAAAGTGCCGATCTTCCCGGATTTTTCGGCCGACATTCAGAAAAGGCGCCAAGGATTCATGAAAGCAAAGCGGCTGCTTCGCACACAAAACCTGAAATATTCCATGCTTTACCCGGCACGCCTGCGTGTGGAAAGTGGAGATCGTGTTTTATTTTTTGATGACCCGATGGAAGTCACATCGTGGCTGGAACGCAGGATGGAACCTAACCTGGGAGACTGATAAGGACACTTCGGAGTAATGTGGTGAGACATAACCCCATTCTAATTTTTTTGTTATAAAACCAAATCTTTATTTTCAGTTCTTTATGCTCCCTCTTCATGTAGCTGCAGCATGGACCTGGTTATATAGAACAATGTTAAGGCACACCTGCCTGTATGCAAACTTGATTGATCTATAATCACTTGCACTTGTACTACGCTAACTTTGACTTATTCTATTGGCCTGAGGAATCCTGGACTTTAAATTAGTGATCACCTCATGGTAATATGCACACAGAACTGGTGGAGCATAATCCAACACCAACCACCACTAATATATAGGAGTCGACTTGCCATGCACAATTACTCCCCTTTTGAGGGATTTATTCTACTTCATGTTCCTGTCTTCCAAACCCCTTCTTTATTTCAATTTTTATTGTTCAGTTTTTTTTCTTTTTTCTTTTTATATAAGCCGGATAAGGGAGTATGTTTGTCCTACAAATAGCCTGCACAGCGCAGCGAATTTTTTCTCCGTTTACCACTGGAACTAAAAACCCCTTGTTCTGTTGACGAGGGGGAGAAAGAATATTGGGACATGTCATTTATATACAGCAAGTTACACAGTGAGGATAGATCCCCGGTAGTTATCACTCTGCAGAGTCCGGAGGGTCAACCAATTACGGATCCCTGTACAGTGACAACTAGATTCAAGGACTTCTTTAGTGACCTGTATAAGTCAAAAACAACAGGCTCCACAGAATTGAGAGAGAGCTTTTTCAGCAGAATAACTCTCCCTCAATTAACGACTGAACAAATAGATATACTTGAGACACCCATAACTATAGACGAAATAACTGCTGCTGTAGCGAGTTTTGCTAGTTCTAAGTCCCCAGGCTCGGATGGGCTCCCTATAGAATTTTACTCTCAATTCAGTGAAGTACTTATACCTAAGTTGCTTAAGTTATATAACCACCTATTTGAGACTTTTACGTTAGCCCCATCCATGAGAGAGGCCACTATAATTCTCCTTCCCAAACCAGGAAAGGATCCGGGCTATCCTGAATCCTACCGACCCATTTCTCTACTACAAGTAGATATAAAAATTCTCGCTAAGGTACTGTCGATAAGACTTAACCAGGTAATACTGTCACTAATACATGACGAGCAGGTGGTATTTATGCCAGGCCGTAACACATCCTTTAACCTTCGTAAATGATATATTAACCTACAAGCCGAACATGCAGAGGTTGGCTCAAGAGTGATAGTGACCTTAGATACGGCTAAGGCGTTTGACTCGGTGGAGTGGGAGTATTTGTGGAAATGCCTAGAGGGATATGGCTTTGGCCCGAAATTCTGCAATTACTGTACCAGTCACCCACGGCCAAGGTTGTAGCTAATGGATGGACCTCCGCACAGTTCAATCTCAGTAGAGGAACGAGACAGGGCTGTCCCCTGTCCCCACTTCTCTATGCCTTGGCCGCAGAACCTTTGGCTATGTCCATCCGAGCAGATCTGGAAATACGAGGATTGGAATCAGGCAATCTCACAGAGAAAATCAGTATGTATGCGGATGATACACTACTATACTTGGCAGATTCAGGTCCTTCTTTACGGACGGCATTACAAACCATTGAATAGTTTGGCACATTCTCCGGGCTGAAAATGAATTGGGAAAAATCACAAATCTTGTCCATAGATAGTTTCCCACCATCGGAGATGCAGGCCAACTTGCCACTCCAGCGGGTTAGCGTCATAAAATATTTAGGAATTTATGTTTCTAGAACACCAGCTGACTATATTCTACTAAATATAGAACCTTTACTTACACATATAAAATCCAAACTCAAAGTATGGGCTCGCCTTCCATTAGGGGTTGGGGCTGTATAAATTTAGTCAAAATGATTCTTTTTCCCAAAATTTTATATGTAATATGGCATACTCCGATATATATACCTCTAAAATACATCAAAATCATGGAGGCCCTTCTTAAACCGTTTGTTTGGGGACCCAGTAGACATAAATTGGCTTGGCAGGCGCTTAAAAACCCTACAGACCTTGGAGGCACTGCACTACCAGACTTTAACCTGTATTACGTAGCATCCCAGATGTCCCAACTATATCATATTGACAAGACAGATAGAGACAGGTTTCTTCAATTACTATGCCCCAAACGAGTCAAGAAAACTAAGGACCCAATTTACGCGATAGTAGTAGAATCTAGTAGTATAGAACCACATAGTCACAATAAATCCTTACTGTACCACTATAGCAAAATATGGGATATAGCATTAAAGAAATTGGGAACCCCTCAATATGATGATTATACCCCGTTATGGCTAAACAAGAACCTGTCGGAACTCATGCAACTACCAGATGTGGAATTATGGACCACTCATGGGATCCTATACCTATATCACTTAGTTGCAAATGGATCTATTAAGTCCTTTGAGAATCTGGCAGAGGACTTCTCACTACCTTCACCCCAGTCCACCCCTAATGCTCTTATGGCAATAGTTAAGGATACTGACCCCCGAAAATTAATTTCGGCATTCTATAATATTCTACTTACCCCAGCAGCCTCTAAACTTGCATATGGTCTCAAGCCCCGTTGGGAAAGAGCGATAGGACCGCTGGAGGATGAGGAATGGGAGGAAGGTATGGAATCTCCCAAGGCTGCCTCACCCAAATTATCGGATAGACTGGTACAGATCTATGTGCTTCATCAGGCCTATTTAACCCCATTAAGGATTGCTAGATATAGGGAGTCCCAATCTGTTCTATGCCCAATGTGTGAGAAAGAGACGGGCACGTTTATTCACTTAATATGGTCATGCCCCCAGATACACGGTCTTTGGTCACAGGTCGTGAAGTTCCTACACGATAATATGGGATCACCGGTAACACTAGACGCCAAGCTGTGCCTACTTGGGATACTACCTGAATCCATTGATAAATACACTAGAACCTTTTTAAAGGAAACTCTGTTTTCAGTGAGAAAAGTAATAGCCGGGAAGTGGATGAGAAGAATGCCCCCGGGTTTTGCTGAATGGAGGGCGGAAATAAATAATATTCTACCGTACAAAAAATTCATATACACTAATAGAGGATGTCCTATGAAATATAATAAAATTTGGGACAGATGGCTACAAGACTCAGACACCTGCTCATGATTTAACCTATGCATTACATGATAGATAACATAAGGGCATAAATGGATGATACTATAGGACATGAACATGAAAGTACAAGGTCATACAACTGTATAAGCCTTTATTTGATATTTGCAAAATGTACGCTTCAGCAAATGTATGTTAGAAACTCATTTGTTATTAATATCTATTCAGTTGTATACTATATCTGGAACAATATTTTGTAATGTGTACGCACCATGGATTAATTAATAAACACCTTTTATTAAAAAAAAAAAAAAAAAAACATGTACACACACACATATATATATATATATATATATATATATATATATATATATATATATATATATATATATATATATATGTAGTCGACGCTCGCCAAATGGTGTCCAAAGGGGAACTCCACCCAAATGGCAAAACAGTGAGGAACATATACATATATGTACAGGGACCATTACATTAATTTAGAAAAACTACACAGGAATACAACCAACTGTATTAAAATACAGCGAACTTGCCTCAACAACATGTGTATATTCAATAACCATACCATCCATCTATTTTACTGTACATATGTGTAATTTAACTTTCTCAATATAATCTTGATATAATATGATAGAACAATAAAAAATGAGTTGTAAATATGGGCTGGATGTGCAGAATATACAGAAAGTATGGAACATACCAAAAAGCTGATCAATTGCCACAAAGAGAGTATCAAAATTGATGGATGCTTCAGTTAATCATAGAAGTGGGATACGTCCCACTCAAAATTCAGTCCCCCCGGCTTTCTGGTATTGAGGCTGAATATCCAGAACACTTCTCTTTTGCAGAGTGTTCTGAATCTATCACTCCCTCTAATGGGCTTCCAATCCCCTGTATAACTAAACACGAGACATCTTTGCCATGTATATCATTCCAATGTCTAGCAATATTAGTTGAATGGTTCTTCTCGATATCATATAGGTGATCGTGGAGACAGTCTCTCAACCGTCGAGTAGTCTGTCTCATGTATTGAATGTTACATAAAATACAAGTGATGACATAGACCAGAAATCTCCTGTTACAGTTAATGAATGAAGGAATCCTAAATATTTTACTGGTGGTAGCTGAACAATCGACATCACCTTTCTTTATATAAGAGCAGTAGGCACACGTTTTACTCCCGCATCTAAAAGTACTTTTAAACTGTAGCCAATGAGAACTTGGACTGGTACTAGTGTATAAGCTGGGAGATAAATATCTCCCCAATGTGGGGGCCCAACAAGACACCGTTTTGTTGCCGCCTGTCAAAATCTGAGCATACGTGGGGTCATTAAGCAACACAGGAAGGTACCTAGTGACAGTGTTCCTAATTTTATTGAATTCCATGCTATAGGGGGTATTCTAAAGGCTCTAGAAATCATTGACTTAGGGTAACCTTGATCTTTAAATCTATGTGTCATGTTCTCAGCTTTTTTCACAAAGTCAGAGTCCTTGCTACAAATGCGCCTCAACCTTAAAAATTGGCCAACTGGAATCCCTCTTATTGTATGCTTTGGGTGACCAGAATCAGCCCTCAGAAGAACATTGCCCGCAGAGGGTTTCCTAAATATATTGGAAGTCACTTCATTATTGTTGCCTAGCAAATCAAAATCCAGAAACTCAATGGACTTGGAATCGCAATGTCCTGTAAATCGCAGGTTTAAATCGTTATCGTTCAAATAGTCCAACCAAGCATCCATGCTAAATTGCTCATCTGCAACAATAAATAGTAAATCGTCAAGCTCTTAAGAGCAACTCTTTCAGAGCTTGTGAGGTTCTCTGTCATGGGACTACCATGATTATTGTGGGCTAATCGAGTCAAAGCCCTCTCCACAAAATTCTGGAATAGGTCTAAATCCTTGCCCTGTGGAGCAATGGGATAAAAATCTGACCTTAATTTAAAGGAGATTTTAGTGTTGCTATATACGGGATCCTCAAGAAGAGGGCTAGATTCAATGGCCAAATCAATCAGGTCTTGTAGACCACAAGCATCAGAAAATAATTGGGGAGAGGGAGGGGACTCACCTGACAAAGAGACAGCTGACAAATTTTCATAGTGTCCCCCGTCTCCTTAAAATAATGTTTCCTTAAAGTCAATGCACGTGCAAATTTATTAACATCCAATAAAGTTCTGAATACATCAAAGTGTTTAGTTGGACAAAAGCTCAATCCTTTGCATAAAAGAGATATTTCAGAATCATTCAAGGATCTATGTGATAGATTTAAAACATTAGTCTTTAACGTTGCACTTGACCTCGTAGCAAATATCCGCTGTTGTTTACACCGTTTGTGTTTCCTTCCATTTCGCCTAGTTTTCCTGCTTTTTTCTTCTTCTTTTTGTTGGACTTGCAAGGGTTTCTGTTGGTATTCACATTTTGACCATACACTGGTCCTACAGCTATGATTAAGCATCACTAACGGTGTGAAACGCATCAGCTATCTACATCTGTGAAAAAAGGGGGAGAGAAACTGCGCATAGGTGAAGACAATAAATGATAAATGTGAAAGCTGCGAATTCCTATATGCAACACAAACATAATAAAAATAAACTTAGAAAAATGGAATCGCGCTGAGGATGGGGCTGGTGACCATATTAATGACCATCAATCCTCCTAAGAAGTGAATGAGTGGAAATCTATGTGTATAAACATAAATTATAATATGCTACCAATGTCAATGGATAAATGACAAATAAATAGTCCATTAAAATACATTACACATGTGCAACAGTGAAGAAAAATATGAAAGTCCATGTGTAGATGATAAGGTGAAATCACCCAAGTGATTACTAAAGATCAATTGTGGTCCTGCTGGATAAGGACAAAGTGCTTGGTCCACCACCATATATAGAGGGACTGGCCGCTTACCAGAAACTCGTGACCCCCCACTACAGAGGGTCAGAGTGAGCTGTATGGACTGTTACTTCAAACCACCAACAAAAAAACGTGGAATGGCACTGGGATGGAACATCAGGGGTCTTGGTGTGATGAATGAATGGTTCACACTTGCGGGATCTCTGACATCAAACCCTCAGCAGGGAGGATTAAAATAAAACGGAAAAAGCTCCAATAGTGTAAAAACGTAAGGCTTTATTGTAAAATCAAATAATAAAAACACTCACATGTAGATGTTCAATGTTGAGCGCATATAAAAGACGTCTGGAGCACCGGCTGGAGGCTCACAGACAGCCCGTCCTACTGGTATTATAGCAGCAGTGGGAGGTGACGCGAACACGTCGCTCCGCCCTACACGGCATTTCGTAATAGAGTTACGTCCTCCAGGGGCACGGGTGGCGTGTCGCATCACTTCCCTATATAGTACAGCAAATGACCTAACCAAGCCTCACTCTGAGTTCCGCTACATCGGCGGACTTCCGCAATGGGCCTGAATCGCAAGCATTAAGTGATCCGAGTGCGCAAGTGCACCCATGGTTAATGAGGATTCAGTGAAGCCCATAAAGCTAGGGTAATTATGTTCGCAGAAGGAGGAATATGGGGTCAAAAAAATTAAGAAGGCATGGGGCACATAAAAAGTTTATTCGTTCAGGATCCTAATAAAAGTGCCATACATGAATCAATATCCGATATGGTGCAAATAACCAACAAATAGCAGTCAGTGACTGAAAAATACATGAATAGAAAATTAAATGGTTACTTGTTGAAACAATGTGCATCCAAATTCATGAACCCACTAACCAAGCGGGGTCAGAAAGGGGATGTATTTGGGTCCGGACATGAACAGACCGCAGTGGAGTCGGAGATATCAAATCACGACACCCAACGCGGTCCGTGACACGGACCGGAAATGGTCGAGTATAAGTCCAAGGAGACACAATCAAATGAACGTTGGTCACCTAGTGGCCATATTGGTAATTTGCAAAAAATAAATAAAACCCGGAGCAAACCAGATCCCATTATTGAATGCAATAATAATCACACGGTGAAGAAATATAAAATAAAAATAAAAATATAAGAGCAATTAAACATCAGAAGAAAACACAAAGGTCCTAAGGCAAAATACTATAATGTCCTTGTGTGTTACGGGCATATTTAAGTCCCAAGACCATACAGAAAATGTATAAATCCTGATAAGAGTATCAGTACAATAACCCTGAGAGGTATTTTTTGGTTAAAATAAATGAACATTAAAAACATCCCACTGAGGAGCCCAATAATTTTTTTGACATCATATTCCTCCTTCTGCGAACATAACTACCCTAGCTTTATGGGCTTCACTAAATCATCATTAACCATGGGTGCACTTGTGCACTCGGATCACTAAATGCTTGCGATTCAGGCCCATTGCGGAAGTCCGCCGATGTAGCGGAGCTCAGGGTGAGCCTTGGTTAGGTCATTTGCTGTACTATATAGGGAGGTGATGTGACGTGCCGCCCGTGCCCCTGGACAACGTAACTCTGTTACGAAACGCCGCGTAGGGCGGAGCGACGTGTTTGCGTCACCTCCCACTGCTGCTGTGATACCAGTAGGACGGGCTGTCTGTGAGCCTCTGGCCGGTGCTCCAGACGTCTTTTCTATGCGCTCAACATTGAACATCTACATGTGAGTGTTTTTATTATTTGATTTTATAATAAAGCCTTACGTTCTTACACTATTGGAGCTTTTTCCGTTTTATATTAATCCTTCCTGCTGAGGGTTTGATGTCAGAGATCCCGCAAGTGTGAACCATTCATTCATCACACCAAGGCCCCTGATGTTCCATCCTAGTGCCATTCCAGGTTTTTTCATTGGTGTAACAGTCCATACAGCTCACTCTGACCCTCTGTAGTGGGGAGTCATGAGTTTCTGGTAAGCGGCCAGTCCCTCTATATATGGTGGTGGACCAAGCACTTTGTCCTTATCCAGCAGGACCACAATTGATCTTTAGTAATCACTTGGGTGATTTCACCTTATCATCTACACATGGACTTTCATATTTTTCTTCACTGTTGCACATGTGTAATGTATTTTTGATGGACTATTTATTTTTCATTTATCCATTGACATTGGTAGCATATTATAATTTATGTTTATACACATAGATTTCCACTCATTCACTTCTTAGGAGGATTGATGGTCATTAATATGGTCACCAGCCCCATCCTCAGCGCGATTCCATTTTTCTAAATATCTGCATCTGTACCTGTGCCTCTGTTGGTGTATGGATCACATTATATCACTAAAGGTGTTAAATTAGAGTGCGGCCGTCCATTTTCCTTTCCTCTTAAAAAAAAACAAGGCGAAGCTTTGTTAACTCAAGTATTCAATATTGTGCACAAAAAATCGCTTTTTCGTTTTAAATTTCCCTTGTATACGATTGAATATTCAAATTAAACACAACTTCAGGTTTTTACCTACGTTTAGTGAACAATCACTATGAAAACACTTCCTTTGCTAAGTAACCTCTCCCTTTAGTAAATCAACCCCATTGCGTTTTAAATGGTTTTAGGAAAAAAATACTCTATAAATGCACACATTTGAGTTGAAAGTATAATATTTACTTGAAATAAACTTCAGGTGAGTTTTACATTATTCATTGCTTGTTCTTTTTATTTTGAAAATTAAATTGCATAATTACATTTCAATGTTTTCTTAGTAGTCACCTGTATACCAGGTAATATGACTGACTACCCTGATAAGATACTTCAGTAGTCCATAAAAAGAGGGTCTTCTTTATCAGATTCGCTTTGACTTATAGACTTGCATGAATAGCAGCAAGACACCTGCACAACTGCCTCATTGTAGTTAAATATTTACAAATGATATGCATTTTTTTTACATTATACACCTATATTCTATCAGAACTGAAAAATATAGTCACCCTTTTACTTATCCTTGGTCAAACTAAAAGCCATATATATTTAATCCTAATCATCTAGTTTTATATGATCTGTGCAGTACCCTCCAAGCATCTGCAATGTTATATTGTTTATCCGCATAAGATACACGTTTAGTTAAATTTTGATATTGAGTTTTATCTTACAAATATTGTCAGAAGCCAAATTAAGAGATATGTGCCTTGAGTACTTTTATGTGTGAAAGTAGGCCACCTCATTGCTAAGGACAGTACCAACCTGCAAGACAGACACTGCAAGGCATTAAGCATCAATACCCACTCCTATTCAGCAGTTGCTAGAATTTATTGCATAAAGAACGGCCTTTAGGAGACAAAGTTTTTATTTGAATTTAATAGATAAGCTGTATGTATACATTTGCATAATTTTATTTAGAGAATACGTTTTTGCAAATTACATTTTTTTGTCTGTACAAATCTGGTTAAATGCCTAAAAGTATGTAGAGCCGTTCAATATAAACATTTTCTTAGATGCTACCACAAATTATATAATATTGTTACTAAATATGTAG
The DNA here is from genome assembly GCF_042186555.1 of Aquarana catesbeiana. NCBI lineage: Eukaryota > Metazoa > Chordata > Amphibia > Anura > Ranidae > Aquarana > Aquarana catesbeiana. The sequence continues at coordinate 129,389,008 of NC_133331.1, read as the reverse complement.
TACATGAAGTCTAAATTGCTTATTGTTTCTCTTTTTTGTATGTAGAGCTGTTCAGTATATAGCTTTTCTTTAGCCATTGCCACAAAACTCCACATTAAAGTGACCACATATTTAGTATATGCAGTCTGCATTGCTTATTCCTTCTCTTTATGGTATGTAGACCTGGCAATATATACATTTTCTTTAGATACTGCCGCAAAATGATAAAATAGTGTTTATTCCATCTCAATTTTTCCATCTTGTTATTACCTCTGCTGGGGATAACTGAGAGTTTTCGTAGATTTTATTCTTACTATATAATAAGCTATGTTTATAGGGGAAAAAAATACTTGTACAGAGCACAATGTCTAGACAGTGCACTTTAATTTGACATACATGATAACAGATTGTGCAGAACAAACATTACAAAATTAGTTCCTAATTACAATGCACACCATGATTTGTAAAAAATGAAAATAATCATATTAGCTCAAGAACATGTATTACAATGTACATCCTCATCAGAGATAGACGTATCCTGAACTAGAAAACACAAAGGAGATGAAAATAAATATATTAAATTGGTTGTGTGGCCATAGTAACAGATGCAGATAGGGAATGAAATTACTCGTTCTAATAACATAAATGAGATGTTCCAAGAGCTAGGCAAAAGCAATGACATGTTCACAGTTTGGTGATCATTTGTAATCCATGTTCATATATTATTAGTTGTAATGGGTTTTCATTTGTAGTTGTGGTAGTAATACTGTAATTTATTTTAAGAACAGTACTACAAAAAGTCCATCAACACCTGCATTCTGTGACTGCACATATTGAGAGATTCAAGTGTTTACTTACTACTTCTTTACTTAGTGTGTTCTTGCAAACCAGTGACGGTCACAACTATTTCTTCACAACCTGCCAAATGATTCTTCTCCATGCCACTTCTCTGTGTAAGAATGACCCCAACCGATAGTGATTTCCACTCCCCTCTACAAAGCCTCCCAATCACTTCCACAGGCACTCAAACATGCCACTACCTCAACCTGACATCCCCCCCTCACCATGGATCCCGAGCTCACCTATCCCTCCTGGTTGCCCAGGCCCATATATATCTTTTATACATTTAAAATTCATTGAGTAGTATGAAACCATTCATGTGTATGTGCATCTATCTTACAGCAGCTCTGTTGCATATGGGTTACCAATGCCTGTTAATAGGAAATACCTTGTATTATACTTTATTATTACCTACTATCTCTTATGTGCTGCCAAGTTGACATATATGTATCTATTACGTTTATGTCATGTGTATGTTCAGATATATGAAAAAACATTTTTTATCTGTTTTTTTATATTATTGTTACAAATAAATAATGCTTACCAACCACTCTACCTCCACAAGTCAATTATCTCATTTAAAGTCCCACATCCCCCCTTTTTTGGTTACGTACTCGTACTCGGGATGGAGGTACATATAATGTGCCTCACTTAAAGTCCCAAACTCCCCTCCCCCCCCCCCTTTTTGACATCACTTTCATCACATCTGGTTTTAAAGCTGTTGTTTGTTGGCTGCTGTGGCTGAGGACAGAGATAATCAAACATGTTCTGTGCTCAATTGGCTTTATTGGAGTGATGTTTCCTTAACCACCTGACATTCGCCCCATAGCAGTTTTATTGCTACAGGGTGGCTCTCCTGTGCAGAATCACGTACAGTATATATACAACATTCTGCACTTTAGCCTGCAGGGGGCGCATGCGCTGCCGGCGGGCCACTTTTGCTGTGATAATTTAACCTCCTGGCATCCGCGCTATGGCCGAATGACGGCCACAGCGCGGACCTGCATTCCCGGGAGGCCATCATATGACGGCCTCCCTTGTGCATGCTCCCTGCGCGCGCCCTACAGGGCACGCGCCGGGCACGCTGTGATCACCGAGTCACTGAGACTCGGCTGATCACCGATCTAAGTAAGGGGCCGGTCCCGGCCTCTTACCATGTGATCAGCTGTCAGCCAATGACAGCTGATCACATGATGTAAACAAAAGATCGGTAATCGGGTTCATCAGTGCAACCTAAAAGTGCCACCTAATAGTGCCCACAGTGCCACCTAACAGTGCCCACAGTGCCACCTAACAGTGCCCACAGTGCCACCTAACAGTGCCAACAAGTGCCACCTATAAATGCCCACAAGTGCCACCTATCAATGCCCACAAGTGCCACCTATCAATGCCCACCTGTAGTGCCAATCAGTGCCACCCGGCAGTGCTGCACATCACTGCCACCCATCAGTGCCCATCACTGCCACCCATCAGTGCCCATCACTGCCGCCTATCAGTGCCCATCACTGCCGCCTCATCAGCGTACATCAATAAAGGAGAAAAATTACCCGTTTAAAATTTTTTATAACAAAATATAAAAAAATAACAATTTTTTTTTTTTTTAATTTAGATTTTAACATTTTTTTAACAAAAAGTAAAAACTGCAGAGGTGATCAAATACCACCAAAAGAAAGCTCTATTTGTGGTGAAAAAATGGTAAAAATTTCATTTGGGTACAGTGTTGTATGACCGCGCAATTGTCATTCAAAGTGCGTCAGCGCTGAAAGCTGAAAATTGGTCTGGATAGGAGGGGGGTTTAAGTGCCCGGTAAGCAAGTGGTTAAAGAAGTGTCACGGATACCACATGCAGGCATCCAGCAGGGGTGATCAGATCAGTTGGTTGCACTTAGATGAATCAGGACCAGATGAATAGGTGAAAATATATATTTTATAAAGATAATGGCACGCTTGAAAACCAACACCAGTAAACCATAAACAAGTAAGTGAAAAGTAAATGAAAACAGCAAACCTTATATAACACCTAACTAACTATCTAACTAACTATATACAAGTGAAGGGTAAACACATAAGCAAAACAAGACAGGGGCAAGTGATAAGGGGAGCAGGAAGCCAGGTACTGGGAGCATAAGGTCAGTAAAGGTAGCAGGAAGCAGGTTCCAAGGGATAGGTAGCAGAAGAGAAAAAAAGAAAGCAACTCCTGCGCACAGGTGGATCACCATATGTAGTAGGCTGAGCACTGGCCTTGCTGCCCTCAAGGATGGGGATCCTAGTGAAAACCGAAATAAAAAGAAGACAAAAGCGCACCAGCCTAGCGCATCAACCTCCAAAACATCCATCTGATAAAAAATAATAAAGGAAATAACTCACAGGCGATTGGTGGAGGAGGCACAACATAAAATCGCACCGGTATACAGTCTGCGATTTGGAATGAGCGGAACCTTCCAGGGGTCGTGGAGGAACGCACAGACGCTGTAATCCGCTAATGCGTTTCGAGGGGAATGTCCCCTCTTCCTCAGGGCTATGCAGTGCACTATGTTGTGCCTCCTCCACCAATCGCCTGTGAGTTATTTCCTTTATTATTTTTTATCAGATGGATGTTTTGGAGGTTGATGCGCTAGGCTGGTGCGCTTTTGTCTTCTTTTTATTTCGGTTTCCAAGGGATAGGTCTCTGGATCAGGATTCAGGGTTCGGGACAAGAGACAGGAACAGGTCAGGCTCAGGCAGGGACACGGCTTGCAGGAAAAATACTGAAGCACTGATCCTAGCTGCAAGGCAGGCTTATATAACCCCAACAGTCCTATAACGTGCAGGCTAACAACCAGTATGGTCTATCTACTGGTGGCCACCAGAACTACACCCTTTGGCTTTAAACACAACAGTGCCTCCAGCAGGTGACTCCCCCCCGTAAGGAGCGGCCTCTGGATGCTCCATTCTGCCGTAAACCAGACAGTCCATGTGGGTGCGGGAAAAATCCAATAAAGTTTTCCCTCCATGTCTGCAGGTTACTTAGCATTCTTCAGGCCAGAGTATTTTAACATGCTGAGGGACATGCCTCCCGAGTCAGGTAATGGATCATGCGCCCCAGCACAAGGGTCTGGAAGTTTGGGACCGATACCAAAACCTAGCTGGGCAGCGGGCATACAATCATCAGAGGCAGACAACACAGGGGCATCAGAATTAGGCTGGGCATCAAGCAGGGAAGTATCATCGGCAAGCTGGGCATCAGGAACCGAATCAGCCAGCTGGGTAAAAGGCAACGGATCAGCCGGCTGGGCAATGGATCGTCAGGCTGGGCAGCAAGCAGGGGTTGTCAGGCTGGGCAGCAAGCACCGGGTCATCAGGCTGGGCAGCAAGCACCGGCTCATCAGGCTGGGCAGCAGGCACCGGTTCATCGGGCTGGGCAGCAGGCACTGGGTCATCAGGCTGGGCAGCAGACATCGGGTTATCAAGATAGGCAGCGAGCACCAGGTCATCAGGCTGGGCAGCAAGCACCGGGTTATCAGGCTGGGCAGCATGCACAGGGTCGTCAAGCTGGGCAGCGGCACATCAAGCTGGGCATCAGAAATGGAACAACCAGGCCGGGCATCAGGAATGAGACCACCAGGCAGCGAATCATGAATGGGACCACCAGACAGGGCATCAGGAACAGGACCACCAGACAGGACATCAGGAACGGGATCAGTGAGGTCCGTTGAATTAGCCAGTAAAGAGTCCATAGGGCCAAACTGGATGGTGGACCAGTACTGTCAGGTGGGATAGCGACAGGCAGGTCTGAAGCAGAAAGTCCAATTATCATAGGCTGAACCAAAGTGGCAGGTGCGGTGGCAAGCCTGGCTGGAGCAATTGGAATCATGGCAGGCTGGACTGTAGTAGCTGATGTAAAGGCACACTGGAACAGATTTGCTGGTGTGGAGGCAGGATTGGATAGTGGCAGGATTGTGCGGGTTGGGAAAAACTTGAGTTTCTTTTTAGGTTTAGCCACTGAAGTTCTGTATGTGGATGCAGGGCTGTAGGTAGTGGGTGCAGCTGATGGAAGAGAAAAGCAGGAGGAAGGTAAAACAGAGAGAGCAGTTGCTGAGGGGAATTTTTGTGGAATTATTGCAGGCAGCGGAGAAGAGGTAGAAAGGTTAAAGGCAGGTAGGTGCAGCAGGTGGAAACAGGGTACTGGTACTTAGATGGTAGCAGGGTATATTGGACTGCAACTGCAACCCACCCAACACAACCCATCCCACTCTGATCAAATTCAGATCAGAGTGAGGTGGATTGTGTTGGGTGTAGGGCCAGGGGGAGGGGTATATGTGCGGAAGGGGTTTCCCATCTTTGCCATGGTTACTTTTTATATGCATGTCCAATAAATACAATTTTGTATTGCAAGCCTTTGTAGGTGCGTTTTTCCTTTGGTGTTTTTTTGGTAGACACATAGTTAACCCTGTAATCGCCCTTGATGTTTAACCCCTTCCCAGCCAGTGTGATTAGTACAGTGGCAGTGCATATTTTTAGCACTGATCACTGTAATGGCACATACACATGGTCCGACGAAAAATGTTAGATGGGAGCTTGTTGTTGGAAATTCAGACCGTGTGTAGGCTCCATTGGAATTTCTGACAAACAAAATTTGAGAGATCTGGATCTCACATTTTCCGACAGAAGAGCCGCACTGGCTATTGATCTTCATTTTTCTTGGCTCGTCATACGCGTTGTACGTCACTGCGTTCTTGACGTTCGGAAGTTCTGACAACATTTGTGTGACCGTGTGTATGCAAGACAACAACATCCATCAGAAAAAAAACATGGATTTTCTTGTCAGAATGTGCGATCGTGTGTACGCGGCATAATAGTGTCACTGGTTCCCACAAATTCTCAAAAGTGTCAGTTAGTGTCTGATTGGCCTCTGCAATATTGCAGTCCCTCTATAAGTCCCTGATCGCCTCCATTACTAGTATAAAAAAAAAACATAAATATATCCCATAGTTTGTAAACACTATAACGTTTGTGTAAACCATTCAAGATATGCTTATTGGCATTTTTTTTACCAAAAACATGTAGCAGAATACATATTGGCCTAAATTTATAAAGAAATTTCGTTTTTTTTTTTTTATGTTTTTTATTGGATGTGTTTTATAGCAGAATGTAAAAAATATTGTTTTTTTTTTTTTTTTTTCAAAATTGTTGGTCTATTTTTGTTTATAGCGCAAAAAAATAAAAAAACGCAGTGGGGATCAAATGTTGGAAAAAATAAATGTAATTTAATTTGAGTCCAGCGTCACACAACTGCGCAATTGTCAGTTAAAGTAACGCAGTGCTGTATCACAAAAAATGGCCTGGTCATGAAGGGGGAGATAAATCTTCTGGAGGTCAAGTGGTTAAAGAAAACCTGTCACCTGCACTGTATGATAAAGTTAAAAATGTAAAAAGGGTTGTAAACCCTCATGTTTTTTCACCTTAATGCATCCTATGCATTAAGGTGAAAAAACTTCTGACTCTGACCGGCCCTCTAGCCCCCTCCGTTTTACTCACCTGAGCCCGTTCGTTCCCTCAGCGGAGACACGCTCTTCCTCTCTGCCTGTTGTCTCAGCTCTTGATTGGATAGATCGATAGCAGCCATTGGCTCCCGCTGCTGTCAATCAAATCTAATGACGCGGGGTCGGGGCCAAATCGTGCATTCTGTGTGAATGTACACAGAAGCAGGACTCGGGAGCGCGACCGCAAGGATGTCCACCATAGGAGAGCCTTCTCCAATGTGGACACGCAATACGGCTACCAGTGCCAACGGGGGACCCCAGAAGTCGAGGTTCGGGGCCACTCTGTGCAAAACGAACTGCACAGTGGAGGTAAGTATGATATATTTGTTATTTAGAAAAAAAAAAAAAAGAGGGTTTACAACCCCTTTAAAACAGAGTTCCACCCAAAAGTGGAACTTCCACTCATTTGTCCCCCTCCTCCGGTGCCACATTTGGCACCTTTCGGGGGGAGGGGGTGTGGATACCTGTCCCAGGTATCCTGTCCCAACTTCCGGGAGTCGGGACCACGGTGAATTATGTCAGCAGCTCGGCTCCCTCCTCCTCCTTGCCCCGCCGCTGGGCCCGTAGGGGAGCACAGCTGTGCCTCGAGCATGCACAGTAGGGACCCAGCGTGAAGCCGTAATGCTGCACTATCGTGTCCCCTTACTGGCAATGGCAGCGGCAGCACCCGACAGCTGATGGAAACATCAGCTGCGGTGCCGTAATCGCTGGACTCCAGGACAGGTAAGTGTCCTATTATTAAAAGTCAGCAGCTGCAGTAAACAAAAGCAAACATTTCTTATATTGTAGCTAACCTATTCCTAGATGTGATGGCTGCATTTGTTTTCTTTTTTAGGCTCCATGCACACTGGGCTTAAAAAAAGTCTGTTCTCATGGGAGTAAAAAACGCTCATATAGAGCATTTTTGTACAAAGTCTAGAGGAGTTTGGAAGAGTTTTACATTTTTTCTGCCAGTGAGCTCCAATCATAAAACAGAACCAGAATTTTTTTTCTTCCTGCTTATAAATGTTGAACTTAAAATATGCCTGTAAAGGTCCTAATGTGCGTGGACACATAGGGGATTATTAACTAAAGGCAAATCCACTTTGCACTACAAGTGCACTTGGAAGTGCAGTCGCTGTAGATTTGAGGGGGACATGCAAGGAAAATAAAAAACAGCATTTTTGTTTGTACATGATTGGATGATAGAAATCAGCAGAGCTTCCCCTCATTTCAGATCTTCCCCTCAGATCTACAGCGACTGCACTTACAAGTGCACTTGCAGTGCAAAGTGGATTTGCCTTTAGTAAATCAACCCCATAGGATAACATTGAGTAGCTTCTACAGGCAGAACTCAAAACTCCTGTAGAAGCAATGTTTTATAAGCCAGTGTGCATGGAGCCTTATGCCGCGTACACACGATCGCACATTGATCGGACATTCCAACAACAAAATCCATGGATTTTTTCCAATGGATGTTGGCTCAAACTTGTCTTGCATACACACAGTCACACAAATGTTGTCGGAAATTCCAAACGTCAAGAACACGGTGACGTACAACACGTACGACGAGCCAAGCCAGTGCGGCTCTGGAACTGTGTACACATGATCGGAATTTCCGACAATGGATTTTGTTGTCGGAAAATTTGAGATCCAGATCTCAAATTTTGTGTGACGGAAATTCTGATGGAAAATGTCCAATGGAGCCTACACACGGTCGGAATTTCCGACAAAAAGCTCCCATCGAACATTTTCAGTCGGAAAATCCGATCGTGTGTACGGAGCATTAGGTTTTCATTTCTTTGTTTTCAGATCCAGCCAGCAAGTCTGTTGTTTTTCAACAGAACAAGCTGTTCTGTAGATGTAGCAATTAGAGGGTTGAGACAAACCATTTACCATTGACAAGGGTGATTAGAATGATCGGCTTTTAATTATGTATGTAGAATCCAAAATGAATGGAACAGTTGCCGTAACTGCCTAAACAGTTTTACCTGGAGTTTGGATTCAATTTGTTAGAGTATCTAAATCTGCAAGTACATCTAATACTCCCTTCTCCATAGACTGAAAATTCTGCTGTCTAAGGCTGGATTCACACATATACATTTTTAATGCTTTTTGCATTTTGCAGATTTGCACTACAGTTCATTTAACATGGTTTCCTATGGAACACATTCTGTAGTGCAAATCTGCAAATTGCAAAAAGCACTAAAAATGCATAGGTGTGAATCCAGCCAATATGTGTCTCTGTTGCTCTTTCATTCAGAGTGGGGGACACTCTATTACAGGAGGTGTGTTACTGGCCAGATCACCAAGTGAGCACAGAGGGGGAAAAAAGCCTAAAAAAAATGAATGCAAACACCACATCTATTGATTGGTAAGCTTCAATATATCACATTTTGGTATTGGATTTAATACTGCTTTAACTTTTGTTAAAATATTGCATTTCATAAATCATTGTGCTAATATTGTGTAACATAAAAACTTGGAACTACCATTATTTTATTCTCTAGGGTGTCTGCTTTTAGAAATAATATAATGTTTGGGGATTTTAACTAAGCTTCAGGCCTAAAACTATTTTTTAAACATGTGTGCAATAAAAATACAAAAACAACTCTGACAGCAAAAGAGTTAATAGAAGTTAATAGAAGCTGATCCAAAAACCACAATGAAATGAAAAAAGGTTGGGCCAGCATTATTTAGAAGTACATCAAATAAACATGCTGTTTTGTTTTATTTGCATCATTATACTACGGTTATTACTAAAATGTCCTTAGTATAAGAATATTTTGCATATATTTTTGTAAAATTGTCATTATGTATTTTTCTTAGTCTAACGTTTTTCTTTTAAATGACAGCTTTATTGCATGACACTTGTAGGTGTCACCGCATTTCAACTGTTTATACAAAATTAGACTCATGCAAAAGAGAAGCAGATTTCAAACATCTGACTGCAATCACCATCCTCCAACAATAATTTTAATTTGCATTTTGTAAAAGCCAATTCATTAACATAAAGCAAAGATTAAATTGACAAAAACAAAAACAAAAAAGGCAGAATTGCCATCCTTAAGGCAGAATTCCAGAGCAGGTGAAGTGCATATATTTGAGTGGCCAATAGGTAAAGAGGTGGACACAGCCCTTGGAAACATGTACAGTGCAAAAAAAAAAAAAAAGAGACATTTCTATTTGGCCAGTAACAATGCTTTTTTTTTTGTTTGTTTTTAAAGCACTGACACTTACAAAGGAAAAATGTTTTTAAGTTGCTGGCAAAGGGCATTTCCTATCTGGCTTCTCATTAAAAAAAAAAAAAAAAGTTGCACAGACCCCTCCAAAGGTCACCCCTTTGACATTTCACTGCTAGCTTCTTTTAAATTAATATATATTTTGGGGGACCTTTGGAGGGCTTTATTTATTAAGTGTTCTTGCATAGCAAGACCACTTACTGTTATCTCACATATATATTATTATTATAGCCAAATTTACCACCCTCATTATAGCCAACTCCTCCCACAGCTTTTATACTACATAAACAAGTAATATACCAAAACGTGCGGATTGCTCCCGATTGGTGTGCTATTACTTTGTGGAACGTTTCGCGGAATGGTTCACGAAATATCGTCGTTTTTGCAGTGAAATTGGTCCCATAGGAATGAATGGCGAAATGTTCAAAACTAGAGTGGGAGGTGACAAAAGCTGACAACCCCATGATCAGTCAAAACATTATGACCACCCCATGATCATCAAAACATTATGACCACCCCATGATCACCAAAACATTATGACCACCCCATGATCAGCCAAAACATTATGACCACCCCATGATCAGCCAAATAATTTATGACCACCCCATGATCAGCCAAATAATTTATGACCACCCCATGATCAGCCAAAACATTATGACCACCCCATGATCAGCCAAATAATTTATGACCACCCCATGATCAGCCAAAACATTATGACCACCCCATAATCAGCCAAAACATTATGACCACCCCATGATCAGCCAAAACATTATGACCACCCCATGATCAGCCAAAACATTATGACCACCCCATGATCAGCCAAAACATTATGACCCCCCATGATCAGCCAAAACATTATGACCACAACATGATCAGCCAAAAGTTTATGACCACCCCATGATCAGCCAAATAATTTATGACCACCCCATGATCAGCCAAAACTTTATGACCACCCCATGATCAGCCAAATAATTTATGACCACCCCATGAAAAAAAAACAAAAACATTTTTTTAAATCATTTTTGAAAAAAAAAATCATTTTTGAAGAAAAAAAATATTTTCTTGAAAAAACAAACAAATCTTTTTTGAAAAAAAAAAATCATCTTTGAAAAAAATTTTCAACTCTTTCAGCTAACAATGGGACACCTTCAACTTTTTTACTACTATTTATACTTTTTAAAATATTAAGCTTTTTAACACTTTTCACAGTTACTCCAGCCACTCCAACCACACAACAGTTACTCAAGCCACTCCACCCAGTTACTCCGCCCACTCCGGTTGTAGACTACTGTAGGTGGAGGCAAGAACATTTCACACAATTTCCCCAGAAATTGTAGCTTTTCTAGTTGTTGTTATTTTTGTTTTTTTTTAAGAATTTGGCAACAAAATGTTGTTTTCTGGCAATTTAAACTGTACCAATAAAGTTTTCTTTGTAAATTTCACTTTTGGTGTAGCACATCCTACAGCATGAATGAAAAATTGTATACCCTTTGAATTTTGTATGGATTTTAAGGGGGTACCCTACACAAAAAAAAAAGTGTGACGTCTCCCGGGAATTCTATACTAGACCCTTAAAGTGATTGTAAAGGTAAAACTTTAAAAACAAAATAACAAACATGTTATACATAACCTACTCTGTGAAATGGTTTTGCATCGTTCTATTCTCAGGTCCCCCGCCACTACTCTTGGTTCCTCTCCCCTTCTGAGTGTCCACATAGCAAGCCACTTGCTATGGAGCACTCATACAGGTTCGGTCCTGAGCTGCACTCTGTGTGTCCATTTCAACACAGAGCACAGCTCAGCCATGCCCCCTGCTCCCTCCTCATTAGCTGTGATTGACAGCAGCAGGAGCCAATGGCTCCCACTACTATGTTTAAGCCAGTGAGGAGACAGCCCTGGATCAACATCTGACTCAAGTAAATAAGGGGGGGTCTGGTGAGTAGCAGCATAGAATGCATTAAGGTAAAAATACATTTTTGCCTTTAGAACCACTTTAATCCGAGCATGCAGAGTAGCTGGCCAAGTAAGAGGTGAAGAGCATGCGACTCCTTGAACCTTACCAGACCACAATGCCTTCAACAAAGAGGGGATGCCTTGCCAGGGAGTTCTGCCAGTGGGACTGATCGAAACCTGGAAGAACCTTTACCACCCCAAATATGTGAATGAGTAAGGGATACATAGTACTTGTATTAATTCACAAAATAAAGAAAAGTAACCTAGAAAACCAAAAATGTATATATGCTAAAATTACGTCTAGCAAGGTCTCTGGCCTTGTCCGGTCTAATGAGAACTTTCCAGGCCAAAGATTGCTGACATCCTTCTGTATGTGGTGGGTTGTGAGGCATAGTGGGTGCAAGGTGGACAAAGTTATTGGGCGCGAGACACTTCTAGGATGCAAAACAGGTTTTATTTCTCTTAACAGTCCTTTTTGTATTTTTGTTGGAAGGAGGGTTAGGGCCAGGGCACCCTTAAGTAGCTGCAGATTTAATTGGCAGACTCCGATACTTAAATAGGAGGACAGCTGTGAAGGGATAGGCCCCAGCAAGGTGCCACATCTGCACATGCAGGAATGCTGTCTCCTATGGCAACATTCTTCAACAGTTCCCAACTCAAACATAACAGTTCCTTCAGCTTCACTACAACTGCCTCTTGTAGTTCTTGAACACTGAGCTGCCGGTCTCTCACTAGACCCTCTGCATCACTGACTCTGAATCCCTTGAGCTCCTCCAATGTCTGTGGTGGTATCTCCCTCAAGCGTCACCCACGCTTCCCTGCTGGGTCCCTAGCTTGGCTTTCCAGATATTTCTCAAGCTTCACCCCCTGCTGACCGGCTCAGTCCCTAGCTTGACACACAAGGCTGCTCTGCAATCCCCACCTCCGCTGGTTGGGTCTGACTTGATCACCGCCTGAAGTTTCCTGATTCTCCACGGCGCCTGTTCGGTGAGAATGCTGCTTCGGTTCTTGCTTCAGTTACTCACTGTGGTCCCTGGTAATAAGGTGGTTGGTCCCTTTGTGGCGGCAGCTTCTCTTCTACCTCCGACCACTGACAGGTTCTCCGGTCGGCAGAACCATCACTCCCAACCCTGCGCTGCTCTCTTACTTCTGGATAGGCCCTCACGCAGCATAGCAGCCAGATGCCCCGAGATAGGCCCAATCTCTGGCCTAGAATCCTGGGGCACACAACACACATCCACCCAGACAGCCGTCCAGGTGGCACAGAACCTACATCACCAGACTTCCCCCTGAGTATATAGGTTCTCCCAGCAGGCCAAGGGATTCAAGAAAACCCCTGCCCATTGGCTGAGACACCCCACATACCCATAACTTGACCTTGGGTTGCCCTTCTCATATCTACTACCACCAAGTACCCAGCCACCTTGCGGTAGAAGAGAAAAGTGCAACAAGGCCAAACTTAGGGAGAAATCAATAGATCTCTATCAATTAACCAGGATAACTACTCTTGGCAAGTAAATTTATGAGACGCTCCCAGCCTAAACTACAAGGTGCTACATCCGTATGCGCTGCCACCTCTATTATACCTTGGAGTATGTAATGAGCAGCTGCCAAAAAAGGAGATATGTGCATCACACATAGACAAATTGGAGCCACAATCCCAGTGCTGCAAGTGAAAAACATTCAACTATAATCCCACAATTATTAATAAGTTGTTCCAGTAGTTCACAGTTCAATAATATAACTGTCCCATGGTCACCATTCGCGAATCTTGACAGTGTAAGTGATCAAGTGTACTCCAATCCACCTTTACTGTGTTATTCACATCATAAAAATGTGCTCCACCTCTGCATAGAGTGACTGCTCACCTTGATAATAGACCTATGCTCCCATACAGGTCATAAAGCACTTGTGTTTATTGCTCACATGTAGAGCTCCACTTTTTCCTCGTACTGTAGATCCCTTTAGGTAACCTTTCTTGTTCTCCAGCAATTGACAGCGGCACTCCTAAAAATAGAAAAGTTCTGCCCATAGTGTAATATGTCTCATAAAACACTTTATTTATTCATTTTAAAAAAGTCACTCACATACAGTAGATCTTATTATGTAGTATAGTATTGCGTGTTCAAAAGTATCAGAGCGATCTGTTCATCGGCCTTCCAGTCTCGTGCATGACTGGAAGTGACATCACATGGCTCTGCATTGCATCACCAATCACGTGACTTCCTTAGGGATTGTACTCAGCAGGGGTAAGGAGCTAGGAGCACAGAGAGGGGATCCGAGAAGAGGAGGAGCAGGTAAGTATAATATGTTTGTTATTTAAAAAAAAACAAGCTTTATAATAACTTTAATATTGTTCTAATGCTTCATTGAAACTTGTTGAAAAAAAAAAAAACATCTGTGAAGCTTTCTAGAAAAGACCATGTCCAAACTTGCCTGGACATTAGTTGTAAGTTTGTCACACTTATTTTCCATGCAATCAGTCACATCAGTGCTAATGTTTGGAAAATCTCTGATTACTTTAAAGCAGGGGTCTCAAACTGGCGGCCCTCCAACTGTTGCAAAACTACATGTCCCATGAGGCATTGCAAGGCTGACAGTTACAAGCATGACTCCCACAGGCAGAGGAATGATGGGACTTGTAGTTTTACAACAGCTGGAGGGCCACCAGTTTGAGACCCCTGCTTTAAGGGATGAATGACTTCAAAGTGCCTGCAACTATTCAGGTCAGTGAGGGCTTGTTCTTAAATAAATGTATTTTCTGTTAAGAATACATGAATACTTAAATTTTCATACTCTGACCTCAGGTTCGCTTAAAAAAGCACAACAGTTTTCAAAACATGGCAGCCGTTTTCACAATGCATCTTCTATGGCAAGGTTAATGCTTATTAGTGTTACTAAACCCAGGACCCTGCATTCACTATATCTGGTCTCCCACAATGCACAGGACATAGAAATGCAATTATTTTAGTAAATATAAACCGTTAAATACCTTTTCTCATCAGCAGTGTATAGCAGTCTTGTGACTTCTACCAGTGTCTGGTTAAAGCTTGTAGGAGGAGTTTTCATTCTCCTCTGACTGTCCTATGAGGCTGCAGGACCCCTGACCGTCTGTCTGGACATTGCTGATTGGCCCTGCGCTGATCACACGCACCCTCCCAGGAAAAAAAAACTCTCTAGCAACACACACTAAACTGAGCATGTGCAGAGTGCTTCCAAGACTCTGTTCTATCAGAGGATGGATTGGGGACAGTAAAAGAAGGGGAGGATCAGAGAAGACAGTATCAAACTACCTTTTACACAATGCGAAGGATTAACCTCTTAGGTTCCGCCGTGAGTATAACAAGCATGTTTTACTGCATATACAGACTGATTTTACTGTTGTGGGTTTAGTAACACTTTAATAATATTTGCCTGAAGATGAGCTTTAAACTTTGCTATCCAGGGAAGGATGCACACATACTATGCCTTTGTGATTGGTGACTGGAGTTCAGCTTTAATTGCTTGCCGACCAGCCGCCATCATTATACTGCAGCAGGTTGGCACGACTGCGCAAATCGCCATAGCTGTACGTCGGCCAATTTAAGAGAAATAGCAGGTGCGACGCCAGAGCCGGCCACCCGCGATCGCTCCACAGAGAGCCGGAATGGGGATCTGTCAATGTAAACAAACTTTCCCTCTACTCCATGTTCTGACAGGGGAGTAGAGGGAGATCTGCTGTTCCTAGTGATCAGGAATAGCGATCTCTCTACTCCCAGTCAGTCCACTCCCCCCCACAGTTAGACACACCTCCCTAGGGAACAATTAACTCCTTAATAGCCCCTAGTGTTAACCCCTTCCCCGCCAGTGTCATTTATACAGTAATCAGTGGCTATTTTTAGCACTGATCGATGTATAAATGTCACTGGTCCCAAAAAAAGTGTCAAAAGTGTCCGATCTGTCTGCCGCAATGTTGCAATCCCACTAAAAATCACTGATCACCGCCATTACTAGTAAAAAAAAATAATAATAATAAAAATGCCATAAATATATCCCCTGTTTTGTAGACACTATAACTTTTGCGCAAACCAATCAATATACGCTTATTGCAATTTTTTTTACCAAAAATATGTAGAAGAATACATATTGGCCTAAGCTGATGAAGAAATTTTTATTTTTTATTTTTTTGGATATTAATTATAGTAAAGAGTAAAAAATTGATTTTTTTTCAAAATTGATGGTCTTTTTTTGTTTATACCGCAAAAAAATAAAAACAGCAGAGGTGATCAAATACCACCAAAAGAAAGCTCTATTGAATTGAAGTCGTTAATAAAGTTTAAAAATAATATAAATGATAAAAGCATGCAGAATATTTTCTTTTATTTAGATGTAGCTTACCCATTCCAAATATATTTTGTGACAGCAGCAGCTTTGTGAATGGCACTGCATACTGGCCAGCCAGGCTTAGAGTCCAAATGTATTTGCAAATGAAAAAAAAATTCACAGTCTTCCATCAGCAAAAGACAGATGTAATGTCATTCTTGGCTGCCTAGCAATATTTCCTTTTATTTGCGATTAGAAAAACAGCCTGCCAAAACAAATGCTTCTAGATGATAAATCTAACAATACATTTCAGGTCCTTTTTATGATGAGATAAATGAACATAACTGCAGAAAAGGCTTTTTGCTTGAATGTTTCAAGAACGCTAATGCGGCTAAAATAATATTCGATGAATCTAAAACTATATATTTAATGGGAGGGCAAAGTCATTATTTTCAGAAAATGAAAGAAGCTAATCAATGGTGATCATGACACAAACTCTCCTTCCTATTTCCATGACAATATCACTATCAATATTTACTATTTCTGAGTATATTGCCAAGTAAAGCAGCCAGGCACAGAGAGATAAAATGGATTTTCACAAAAAAAAGTGAAACTCCTTAGTGGAAAAGAGGAGGTGGGGGGTTCAGCGGGAGATCGCCCTGCGCTCGCAGGGGCTTTGGATGTCTGTCCTTGGCTCTCCTGCCTCTCTGCTGCCAGTACCAACATTGAGGCAGTGGCGGCAGGGAGGGGGGTGGTGCCTGTTCAATATTTGCTCCATAAGACACAGAGACATTTTCCCCCCATAGTTTTTTTGGGGAAAAGTGTGTCTTATGGAGAGAAAAATACGGTAAATGACTTTGAACGTGGCATGGCTGTTGGTGCCAGACAGGCTGGTCTGAGTATTTTAAAAACTGCTGATCTACTGGGATTTTCACATACAACCATCTCTAGGGTTTACAGAGAATGGTCTGAAAAAGAGAAAATATCCAGTGAGCAGCAGTTGTGTGGATGAAAATGTCTTGTTGATGTCAGAGGTCAGAGGAGAATGGGCAGACTGGTTTGAGATGATAGAAAGGCAATAGTAACTCAAATACCCACTCGTTACAACCAAGGTATACAGAATACAATCCCTGAATGCACACACATCGAACCTTGAAACAGATGGGCTACATCAGCAGAAGACCACACCAGGTGCCGCTCCTGTCAGATAAGAACAAGTAACTGAGGCTACAATTCACACTGGCTCACCAAAATTGGACAATAGAAGATTGGGAAAACAATACCTGGTCTGATGAGACTCGATTTCAGCTGCGACATTCAGATGATAGAGTCAGAATTTGGTGTGAACATGAAAGAATGGATCCATCCTGCCTTGTATTAACAGTTCAGACTGATGGTGGTGGTGTAATGGTGTGGAAGATATTTTCTTGGCACACTTAGTACCAATTGAGCTTCATTTGAATGCCATGGCCTTCCTGAGTATTCTTGCTGATCATGTCCATCCCTTTATGACTACATGGTACCCATCTTCTGATGCTACTTCCAGCAGGATAATGCACCATGTCACAAAGCTCAAATCATCTCACCACTGGTTTCTTGAACATGACAATGAGTTCACTGTACTCCAATGGCCACCACAGTCACCAGATCCAATCCAAAAGAGCAGCTTTGGGATGTGGTGGAACGGAGATTCGCATCATGGATGTGCAGCCGACAAATCTGCAACAACTGAGTGATGCTATCGTGTCAATATGGAGTAAAATCTCTGAGGAACGTTTCAAAATACCTTGTTGAATCTATGCCATGATTAAAAATTGAGGCAGTTCTAAAGGCAAAAGGGGGTCCAACCTGGTAATAGCAAGGTGTACCTAATAAAGCGGCCAGTAAGTGTATGTAGGCTGTAGCATTCTGTAAAACTCTTACTTTTATTAAACCCCAGTACAGTATAGTAAGCACTGAACGTCCAGCACTGACAGTTACAATTCTATCTGAAACATAGTTCTCGCAGTGGGTGACTCACTTGGCATTTGCCCATCTTAAATCTTGAATACTGCATTTTTGTCACAGAACGCAAGGCATTCCGTGAATGAAGGAGAGGAGATTATGACTTTCATCTGCACCTCCTCTATTCACACATCACTATGCATTCTGTGAAAAGAATACAAGACATTTTCTCAATAAAATCAACTGTTAACCATCCAGGATGCACAGTTAAGTTTAGATTTGCCAGCTATCCTTACAGTAAATCTGCCACAAACCTGAGGAACTGAAACTATTGAAACTATGATGTGAAAAGACACAACAGATCTGGAGATATGGGCAGGTACATTTATTTACCATAAATATAAATAAGGAAAAAACACTGCGCTCAGTGCTTTAAATATAAAAGTGAAAATTGTGATAACAAAAATGTTATAGTAATAATGATTAGTCCTCAAAACACATAGAAGTACAAAAATACATATAAAATATTTATATGCATCTTAATACAGTACAGTTGTACTGTAAACTCCCAATGAATAAACAAAAAATCATTTCTGGTGACAAAGTTAATCAATGAAATGTATATTAATAATCAAAATGCCATATTGTCCAAAATGTGAAACAACAAAGTGTGACCAGTAAACCCACTACCTCAACACACACAGGCTCATATCAAAAAGACAGACCCCAAGGTATAGGAGATCTGATAAGGCATGAAGCTGCGTGGGTCCGGAACAATGAATCCTCTGGCAAACGGACACATTCGGCTCCTACAATGGAAAATCCACTGTGATTCTCCCTCATGCTTCAAAATTAAGCCCAGCAAAGATACAAGCCTCCAATGGTGTAGTACCGATGTTTTATTAAATATATGCCAAAAAACTCATCACAAATCATCCTCTGCATAGCACATTATACAATGTAAATGCCGCTGGTATCGGATCAAGCAAAGCATAGGTGAAGTCAGTACAAACTCCGCCCCACCCTGAGGTATGTTTTGTCTAAACAGACGTTATCAAGGTCATTGGGAATGTAGATAATAGTCATGACTTCCTCAGCCCCAGATGAGTGTACCATATATATGCACTATCCTTGATTGGAATTGTGCTTGCTGTCTTGTATGTTTATAAATGCCTAAATAAAAATTATTTAAACCAGAAAATGCCATGGACAAGGAACCACAGGAAGTGGCTGCAAAGTGTCCTCAAGATATCAATGGCACTGGGGTACAAAGGATAAAAAAGTTTTCTATTATTATAAAAAGGCAATTGTTTATTATATTTGGTGCTTTATCAAACAAAATGCCATTCATTTGGGGTTTACATGTACAAGAAGAGGCATACAGCTCATTATCTATCACAAAACACCTGTTAACTACAAACATTTAATAATCATTTTCATTAACTTTCTACAAAAGACCCCATGCACAGCAAAACCTATATTGCTAGTTAATTAAATGGAATTGTGCCAAACTGAAAGGAATTGGTCAGCACTGTATTAAAGGCTAATGCAAACTGTCAAAGTTTCCAAATCCTAAAGTGATTACCATGATCATTGTTCTTTGTCTGTTCTTGGAAGTGGTAATCAGGATGCAGTAATAGGATGTCAGAAAATTCTGCATCCTTAATTTTGTTTGATAATCATGTATTTTTACCATTACCCTTGCAACAGTTTACATTCTGAATGACAAGTAATTTCTGAAACAATGCATAATTACCACATAAAGCACTTTTTGCATAATGCACATTAGTAAGTTAACAAAAAACAAAAATAAGATTATTAGGCATTTATTGTTAAAAAGTGTCTAAAGTGAACCTGCTTCATTAAACTTGTAAAGGACATTACAATAGCAGACACATGGTACTCCTAAAATAGCCCAAACCATCTCATCTGTGCTCCTTTCTGATTAAGTTGTACTTTGTTACTGGCCCTAACTTTCCCTAAACTTACTGCTGAGCTTCATAAACTGCCACCGCCTTGTCCAGGAAGAGTTCTGTTTCTTTTTTATAAACTCTTTACTTAAAGTGGAGTTTCACCCATTTAAAGTCAGCAGCTACAAAAAGTGCAGCTGCTGACTATTATCAGACACTTACCTGTCCCATCGTCCGGCGTGGTTCAGGAAGCCCGGTTCCTCTCCCCCTCTTCCAGCATTCTAACTGTGGGCTCCCGGATGTGGCTTCACAGCTGGGCGAGCCAAGCTGCACGCTCTGAATAGCCGGGCAATCTTCTGGGACCTATGACGTGTCCCAGAAGATTGCAGGGAGGGAGGGGGAGAGGTGATCTTCCTTCCGGCGCCAGGAGAGGAAGTGGGAGCTGGGTGCCTGTAAAAACAGGGTACCCGCTCCCCCCCCCAAAAAAAATGACATTCCAAATGTGGCATGTCAGGGGGTCACCAGCACTTAAAGCGGAAGTTCCATTTTTGGGTGGAACTCCGCTTTAAGAGGAAAGGAAATCAAACCCAGCTGGGGATGTGAAGCGGGATGGACATGTGTCTCTGGAGCTCCATGCGGATCCAAGCCAGTAATACTGTATACCCGCACTGTTTCTCCAACAAATTACACGGCAGCTCCCGCGGATACCTTGGACCCCCCTGAGAAGGTGATCAAGTCTGTAAAGGGCCAGGGTAAGCTCATCAAGGACCCTAAGCTGTCGTGTTGGGGGAAGGGGCGGGGCGCAAGCTCACCAGGCACCATGAATAGCTCCACCTCCATTTCCGTCATACGGAGCGGGCGGGGAACTGTGAAAAGCCCGGGAACCTCTGTAGCTAAATCCTCTGTGAAAATGTCAGCTCCCTCAGAGGCGCAGGAGGTTGACCTTTCCTTGGCTGCTTTGGAGACAGCACCAGAGGCGATCACAAAGCCTATTCTGGCTGCTATAGAGGGGTTCAAAGCTATGATGATGGTCCGCATAGATCACCTGGCGTCCGAGTGTACCCTGATCCGCCATGATCTAGACAAAATGAGAGGGAGAATCAACGAAGCATAGGATCGGATTAGCATGGTGGAGGATCAACAGGGCAAACACACTGCACAAATAGCAGAACTACAATCGCTGGTGAGTTCCCTTGTACACAAAGTGGATGATTCCGAAAATAGACAGAGGCGGAACAATGTCCGTGTCATAGGCCTGCCAGAGGGCGCGGAGGGTCGGGACCCCGCCATCTTCGCTCAGATATTGTTCAAACAACTGCTGAATTTGCCAGACATGCCGCCCACATACGTAGTAGAAAGGGCGCATAGAGTACCCACGAGAACGCGTCCAGAAGGTGCACCACCCAGGCCATTCTTGGAGCGACTGTTAAACTACCGCGATAGAGATATGATCCTGGCGGAGGCAAGGTAACATCCAGATCTACCATATGAGAACACCAAGCTGATGCTGTTCCCGGATTTCTCAGCTGAGGTCCAGAAACATCGCAGATCCTTCAATTAGGTGAGACGCCGTCTCCGGGAAAAAAATATCAAGTATGGCATGCTTTACCCCAGCCGGCTGCGGATTCCTCACAAAGGCACAGTCAGATTTTTTAATACACCTGAAGAGGCAAATGATTGGATCAACACGTTGTAAAGAACGGTATATGTGAGTCCATCTCCACAGTGAGTTTTTGGGGACCTTGCTGTTTGTGTCCCCGGGGGGAAGGGGGGGAGCAGTCTGCATTAAGAGGCTACTCATACACCTTCATTGCCTGAGATATTATGAGTACACTGTTCTCATAGCACCACACAGATGATGGGACTAAGTTTTCTCATGGAACTCATGGATTTTTCTTTTACCCATATTGTTGGTACTCTTGCATTGGGTGCAATACCTAGCTCATGCTTCTGGATGCTGTGGTGAGAGGATAGGCGGGCTTCCACTCCTTCTCAGTGGCACGGACCAAAAGTAAAGTCAGAACAGACACTTTTTCATACCTTTTTCTTTTTTTTTTTCTATTTTCCTTTTTGGACTGGTTGTAATGACCTGGATTCCTAATTTTTTTTCTAGGTCACGTTCACGTAACAGTTGGGCTTAGTTTTGGGAATACGCTGCGTGTATCAGTGTATGTTTTACACAGCAGCAGGGAGTTACATGTTTCTTTGGGGGGGGGATGTTTTCATTTGTGCAATGTTCCAGATTCTGTCCAGGGCTACTTGAGACCTGTGTCATACACCAATACTTTAATGCTTACAGGTCGGTAGCAAGTATAATAAGGTTATACCAATTATTGCTATATTTTCTAAGGTATTTTGATGGCAGGTATTGTATTTGATATACTGTCTTGGAACGTTACAGGCCTAAATGATAAATTTCGTCGTGCCCTAAGGTTCCAATACTTGAAACCGCTTAAACCACACATCGTCTTTTTACAGGGGATGCATCTAGATGGTAATAGGATTCTCACTATGCAACGCTCCTGGATACAACGTGCAATACATGCTACCTATTCTACATACGCCAGAGGTGTGGCTGCTCTGATCAGCAAAGCGGTCCCTTGCACTGTTAACCAAGTTATCACAGATCCAGGGGGCCTTTATACAATTGTCGTGGCTGACATCCATGGGTATAGGATGGTACTAGCTAATGTATATGTTCCCCCACCGTTTTAAATTCAGGTGCTATACGATTTGCTAGGTAGTTTGGCTCCCTTCATGCACTTGCCTCTCATTGTGGCAGGCGATTTTAACGCTATATTGAATACTGCTCTGGACTCCTCTAACTCTAGGAGAGGGGCGTCGGTAGAATTGGCAGCGTGGGCGGTGACGGCTGCTCTCACAGAGTTATGGAGGTGGAAAAATCCCACCACAAAAAGTTACTCACATTTATCCAAAACACATAAGTCCTCATCCAGGATTGATCTAGCGTTTGCTAATGCCCCCATGTTGCAGTTGGTGAGGGGAGCTAATTACATTGCCGGGGGCCTGTCGGATCATACCCCCCTATGGGTTCATATTGGTATACCCCCGCAGGTTAGAGGGGGTGCATGGCGATTAAACCCAGGTTGGTTGGAAGTAGAATCAGTCTCTTCCCAAGTGGCATCAACTCAGCCCGGCTGCCGATGGTATGGGACGCCTTTAAGGCATGTATGCGAGGTCAGTACATCTCGGCAATCAAACAGGCACGTAAACAATTTAACCTCAAATCACAAGAACTACAAGATAAAGAGAGAGGGTGTGAGGCAGCACATGCGGCTGACCAGTCAGATGTTACATACACCGAATTGCTTGAGGCGCGCTGTCTTCTGACGTTGCACTTTACGGAATTAACCCACACGTGCTGGGCGAGGAGGGCTGAGTCCCTCTTCGAACAGGGAGATAAAAATGGGAAGCTTTTGGCTATGTTGGTTGCGGAGCAGCGAGTTCAGACCAGTATACCTTGTGTCACTAACTCTCAAGGTGCCCTATTGACGGACCCAAGTGATATCCTTGATACCTTTGTAGACTATTACAGTACCCTTTACTTGCCCATCCCGACATATAACAAACAGGAGCTTGAATCACTGCTTACTTCCATATCTATACCAAAACTGTCGGAGACAGATCAAAATAGTCTAGAAGTAGAGATCACCGAAAAGGAAATAGAAACTGCTATTAGATCTTTCCCACCACACAAATCACCAGTACCGGATGGTTTTTGCATTGAATGGTACAGGTCACACCTCGAGACTCTTGTACCTAGACATAAGACGTTATTTCATTTTTGCTTGGAACATAGGACACTACCAGACTCTCTCATAGAGGCTCAGGTGGTTCTATTGCCAAAACCAGGCAAGGATCCCCTGGGCTGCTCCTCATACAGACCTATAGCTCTCAATCAGGATATTAAAATTCTCACTAAAATCTTGGCTAAGAGATTATCGAAGGTAATAACCACACTGGTAGACACAGACCAAACAGGTTTCATACCCAAGAAGTCCACTGATACGAATCTCCACAGGCTGTTTGCGCACCTACAGATTGATCATACTAACCCCCGGAGTCAGGGTGATTGTGTCCTTGGACATGGCTAAAGCCTTTGATTCAGTGGACTGGCATTACATGTCCACTGTATTACGGCATATGGGGTTTGGAGAGGTGTTCCTTACTTGGATATCGCTCCTATACAGCTCACTCAAGGCAACAATAAAGATAGGCACTCAAGTTTCAGCACAGTTTTCGGTGGGGAGAGGAACGCGGCAAGGCTGCCCACTTTCTCCGGCTCTATTTGCTCTGGCCATAGAGCTGATAGCTATTGCTCTAAGAGCATCCACAGAAGTTAAAGCCCTCCAGGTAGGCGGCATTAGAGAATACCCGGCCCTATATGCAGATGATATGCTCCTCTTTCTAGAGGACCCAGGACCATCCTTGGAGGCAGTATTTGAGATCCTAAACATATTTGCAAATTTTTCTGGTCTACGGGTGAATTGGGAAAAGTCCAATATCATGGCTATTGATGATAGAGCACAGGCGCGGGCATCAACCTTGGTGCCTATCGCCTGGGTCCATGAAATAAAATATTTGGGTGTACGTGTGTCCCCTAAAGTTACAGTGTTCCTCTATTTTTTGCGTAATACCCCCATTTGGGTCCCCTGCTCTTTCTTTCGGTGCGTAAGCAGCCTGTTTAGTTCATTTCTGTGGGGCTCCGGACATCCTAGAGTGGGCCTTCATACATTACAAGAACCATATGGACAGGGAGGATTGGCATTACCTGACCCGTTCAAGTATTTTATTGCGGGGCAGATGGTATTTGCCAGACGTTGGTTAGCAAGAGACAGTGGGGATGCAGTGACAGTACTGGAGGCAGCTTTAATGGGATCTTATGAGAGTCTTTACTATTTAGTGTATAGAGGGCCACAGGTAGCGGCGCCTCTGACTGGCTCCATGCGCGTTACTATTTGCGCGTGGGACAGGGCGGGGTGCTAATGCATTCTGATACAGAAGCCTGGTCACCGGACACACCATTGTGGCTTAATCCCAGGCTATCCCATTTCAGCGAAATTCCAGATCCAGTAATATGGGCCAGAGTCTGCATCAAACAATTAAAGGACATAGTAGGGGAGGGGAAGTTGCTTTCCTTTAATCAATTGAAAGATAGACATGATCTACCAAATTGGTACTTTTTCCACTACTTGCAGCTGAGGCATGCATTTTTTTTGCACAGTTTGGCACAGATGCAGTGATACTTCATTCCTCACCTTTAGAGCAGTTGCTCTGTGATGAATCTGTGCGGGGGACGCTCTCAGAAACATATAAAGAGTTGTTTGCCGAAAGGCCTCTGGCACTTAGTAAATGTAAAGAGAAATGGAGCTCATTAGTCCCCAATTTCTGAGGGGACGACTGGGACAATATGTGGAACCACCCCTTTCAGGTTCTGGTGTCGGCCCGTGACAGGTACATACAATTCAAGATACTTCACAGGGTATATTATACACCACCAAGATTGGCCAGCATCTATGGCTTGGATGACGCCACCTGCTGGCGCTGTACCGCGGCAGGGGCAGATTTCGATCATGTATTCTGGCAATGTCTATCAATACAGGTATTTTGGACGGGGGTTACGGGGGTCATTCAGGGGCTGGTCTCGCTGCCTGTCCCCATGACAATATCGGTATGTATGCTGGGCCTGGTGGAGGAGGTAGCACCACAGGGCACAAAGAACTACTGTATGATCTCCCTCACTTTGTTTTATGCACGCAAAGCCATCCTTTTATGCTGGAAAAAACCTGAGGCCCCATCCTTAGCCTTCTGGAAAGGCATAGTAAATAAAGCTTTACCCCTATATAAAGCCACTTACTTAAGTAGAGGGTACCCAAAAAAATTCGAGAAGGTATGGCAGAGCTGGCTTTCTTCTGATGATACTGTATGAGTTACTGTATAACTGATGGGCTAAATGTTATATGAAAGAGAACATGCACTAATGGAAGAGACGAGACAGGCTTTATAGCTACCAGATAATTGTGGTCATTGTCTTAGATTTCACTTAAGCATGTATGGTTAGAATGACTCGAGTAGGCCGGAAAGGCATGTGATTACGTTTAAATGCCTGTTATGCTTGAACATTGCACAATAGGGAGGGGGGGGCGGTATTTTTGTGGGTGTATGTTATTGTTGTTCTTGTATTGAAAACTGTGAATAAAAAGGATGTTCCAAAACAAGAGGAAAGGAAATGCATACTGTGAAAAAACAATACATGTCATGCAGCACATTAAGTGAGACATAGGAACCTACTGGACCACTGGCACATAGCGTGAATATCTTAACATCTACATAGAGGTGGTTCAGAGTGAGGCTGGGTTCACATAGGTGCGCATTGGATGCGAGTTTCCCCACATTCATATCGCATGATATGCGAGTGTGCCCGGCTCGCAATGGAGCTGGTTTACACAGATCCAGGGTAGCCGCGGTGCGGATTGCAAAAGGGTCCTGTGTGTGTTTGGGTCCAATGCAGGCAAAAATTCAGGCCTGAATCACACCAGAACTTTTAAACACACACGCACCGGACACCAGGCAAGAACCTGTGGCCGCACATACAGTGCCTTGCAAAAGTATTCACCCCGCTTGGCTTTTTACTTCTTTTGTTACATTACAGCCTTTAGTTTAATATTTTTTTAAGCTGAATTATATGTGATGGATCAGAACACAATAGTCTAAGTTGGTGAAGTAAAAATTAGAAAATTATATAAATAAAACTATTTTTCAGAAATAAAAAAAACGATAATTGGCATGTGCGTATGTATTCACCCCCTTTCTTATGAAGCCCATAAAAAGCTCTGGTGCAACCAATTACCTTCAGAAGTCACATAATTTAGTGAAATGATGTCCACCTGTGTGCAACCTAAGTGTCACATGATCTGTCATTACATATACACACCTTTTTGAAAGGCCCCAGAGGCTGCAACACCTAAGCAAGAGGAACCACTAACCAAACACTGCCATGAAGACCAAGGAACTCTTCAAACAAGTAAAGGACAATGTTGTTGAGAAGTCAGGGTTAGGTTATAAAAAAATATCCAAATCTTTGATGATCCCTAGGAGCACCATCAAATCTATCATAACCAAATGGAAAGAACATGGCACAACAGCAAACCTGCCAAGAGACGGCCGCACAACAAAACTCACGGACCAGGCAAGGAGGGCATTAATCAGAGAGGCAGCACAGAGACCTAAGCTAACCCTGGGGGAGCTGCAGAGTTCCACAGCAGAGACTGGAGTATCTGTACATAGGACAACAATAAGCCATACTCTCCACAGAGTTGGGCTTTATGGCAGAATGGCCAGAAAAAAGCCACTACTTTCAGCAAAAAACAAAATGGCACATTTTGAGTTTGCAAAAAGGCATGTGGGAGACTCCTAAAATGTATGGAGGAAGGTGCTCTGGTCTGATGAGACTAAAATTAAACTTTTTGGCCATCAAAGAAAACGCTATGTCTGGTGCATACCCTACACATCACATCACCCAAAGAACACCATCCCCACAGTGAAACATGATGGTGTCAGCATCATGCTGTGTGGATGTTTTTCAGCAGTCAGGACTGGGAAACTGGTCTGAGTTGAGGGAAAGATGGGTGGTGCTAAATACAGGGATATTCTTGAGCAAAACCTGTACCACTCTGTGTGTGATTTGAGGCAAGGACAGAGGTTCACCTTCCAGCGGGACAATGACCCCAAACACACTACTAAAGCAACACTTGAGTGGTTTAAGGGGAAACATGTAAATGTGTTGGAATAGCCTAGTCAAAGCCCAGACCTCAATCCAATAGGAAATCTGTGGTCAGACTTAAAGATTGCTGTTTACAAGCGCAAACCATCCAACTTGAAGGAGCTGGAGCAGTTTTGCAATGAGGAAAGGGCAAAAATCCCAGTGGCAAGCTCATAGAGACTTATCCAAAGCGACTTGGAGCTGTGATAGCCGCAAAAAGTGGCTCTACAAAGTATTGACTTTAGGGGGGTGAATAGTTATGTACATTGACTTTTTCTGTTATTTTGTCCTATTTGTTGTTTGCTTCACAAAAAAAAAAAAAAAAAAAATCTTCAAAGTTGTGGGCATGTTCTGTAAATTAAATGATGCAAATCCTCAAACAATCCATTTTAATTCCTGTTAATTCCAGGTTGTGAGGCAACAAAACACAAAAGATGCCATGGGGGTGAATACTTTTGCAAGGCACTGTATGTGAATCATGCCTAAGAGTTTCCTTTCTGACCATTGAGGCAAAGCATATGGACAGTTGAATGACAAGGCATAACGTTGTAGATGAAGATAAAGATCAAAGAAGAGGATTTTGACGCTAATAAAATGAAAGCGGAGCCCTAGCCAAAATTGTTTTCTATTTTAGAGGGTGACAAAATTTCCCAGACTTATATTTCTGTCTATGTTTGGGAGATACATAATTAAAATTGCAGCTCTAAATAAATGAAGTTCAAAGTAAATCATTAAAAATAGACCATATAGTGCTTGAACACTAAAGTGCATTGTGACAAATGAAAAGAAAGCCCATTGAAGTAATATCCAAAGAAATGTGATTGTTTAAATGAATATCCACCTGGTGCACCTCCACTGTGATAATAAGCAGGATGTTACCAGATCTCTAGACTCCACATTATAGGAGTCTAGACAAGTGTTTAAATAATGATCCAGCGCTCAAGTCGAATCCATCAGTGGTTAGATCAGAAAGGGAGGTAACATTGCTGGCCAAACAAACCTTGGTGTTCCTCAGACGTGACCAATAAGGAAGAAAGAGGGGGTCCACATAGTGTAAAACCATGAAAACTTTTATTTTGAGAAAAGGTTACTAATCACTTACAGTAATCCATTGAATAGTCAGCGGTTAAAATGGTGGTTCCCAGGATAAAACCGAATTGTATACAAGCTCAGTTGGCTTGGTTAGTTCAGACATAGACTGCATCCATGCAGTCTATGTCTGAATTATGGCAATTGAGCTTGTACACAAGTCGTTTTTACCCTGAGAACTACCATTTTAACAGCTGACTATTTTTTAATGATTTACTTTGAACTTTATTTATTTTATTTATTTTTAATATCAGGTACTTATATATCGCCGTCAATTTACGCAGCGCTTTACATATACATTATACATTCACATCAGTCCCTACCCACAAGGAGCTTACAATCTAAGGTCCCTAACTCACATTCATACATACTAGGGACAATTTAGACAGGATCCAATTAACCTACCAGCATGTCTTTGGAGTGTGGGAGGAAACCGGCGTACCCGGAGGAAACCCACGCAGGCACAGGGAGAACATGCAAACTCCAGGCAGGTAGTGTCGTGGTTGGGATTTGAACCAGTGACCCTTCTTACTGCTAGGTGAGAGTGCTACCCACTACACCACTGTGCCACCAAATTCAGTGCTGCAATTTTTATTATGTATGTTTTTGCACAATTGGTTCTGTTTTGATATCGCAAGCAGCTTTATTTCACTTAGGCTATTGTCACCTGCACAGTATTTTTTTTTTTTTTTGCATCTGTTTGGGAGATGCATTCTCACTGTTTTGTCCCAGAGTCTGCTTTTAATAGGACAAGAAGTGAGGGATGTAAACAATTGTCACCAAAAAAATTAGAAGACATATCTAAGACCTTTCAGACAATTGTTAGGGTGTCAAACTGTTAAAGTTGGGGCATCCCTCAATTTGGGGAAGTCTTCTCACATTTAATGTTTTTTTCCCCCTGTTTTTCAATGAGGACAAGGACAGCAATAAAATCCTCGAAGAAAATATCTGCGAGGCACTGGAGATTCTATGCTTATTCACACAGACACAAAAAGTTTTCAGAAAAACTCAATATCTTTGGTAAGACAGCTCCAGAAATAATAAGGCTTCCCTCAAAAGGTTGCCAGCAATTGACTCAGATGTCATCATTAACAAATAGGCAATAAATCATGAAGTGAAAGAGTCTAGGAATAATTTATGAATTCCCAATTCGACCATAAAAAACACCCAACACCTTTCAGGGGAAACAACAACTCTCTTCATCATGGATTGAAGCAGTGAATGTAGACATGAAGGACACAAACTTCAAATTAAAACCAGAGAATGTCTTCTGCTGATCATGATGTAAGTCCACAGTTTTAAAAGAAGGATCTAAGTGAACACGGAGATTCCTAATATAGATATCTCTAGTTTAATTTGAAGTTTGAACCCTTTCAGGTTCGTATTCCTTTGCTTCAAGTCTTGATGAGGGGTGTTTGTTGTTTCCCCTGACACACATTGGCTGGTTTTTAATGATCAAATTGTGAACTTTTAAAAGTTTTGTGGATTCTTTCACGCCTTGATTTTGCATCCATTTATATATGAATACCATATGAGAATTAAAAAGAAAAAAAAGTTTCACTTTAATAGCAGGTTTCCTGCACCAGTATCAAACTGAAGTAATTTGATGTCTTTGTATAACCACACTACCCACTCCTAATCCACAGAATGAAGCTGATGGGTGTAGAGAAACAATGAAAGGAATGGGTCTCCTGTTCTATTCTGTATTCAAATCAAAATTTAAAAAATACCCCCCATTTTATATAATGTGGAATCTATTTTATCCAATCACCAGAAAAAAATAATCAACTGCATGCAATGAGCTTTAGTTTTAAAAATGTCTATGTTTATCCATGTGAGGTCTGTTCATACAGATGTATCTGATAGAGTATGTGCAGGTGGAGGACAGGAGGAAAATACTGAGAAGGTCAGGGGGGAAATCTCAGTCATTTTAAATATTATAATATCTTGTCCCTTCTAACATATCTGCTCTGCTTATTAAAAAAAGATTAATACAACTCTGAGTCTGTACTGTAACATCAAAAAGGAAAAAGTACCCAGTGAATATTTACCCTTAACAAAGACAAACCCATCTATTTATCTGCTGTGCAAGATGCCTTGCCCAGTATTGAGAGGTTTAGACAATCATTTTGTCTGATACTAATGCGAATATCAAAATAATAAGGTATGTATTATATTTTTAAGCACCAACAAACTTTTTCAAGGTAGTTTCAGGCTTTTAGAGGTAGGCTGTTATAGGTAGTTGTATAAATGATTAATAACTGTTTCTGATGCTTTTTATTCTTTGTAAATCTGTTCGAAATTAAAAGAGTTCTCCAAAATAAAAGACTATCTTTTGATTTATGTTATTTAAAATATTTGTTAATTGAGAGTTTAGAGTTCTGAGAATGCAAGGTTTTAAAGTATTTTTGTTTGTCTTTTGGTTGAACTTAATGAATATACACCTTTTTAACGTAATTAATTGTGGACATTATATATTTACAATTCTATATATTGTCTTGTACTAAACGTATACTGCTGAGACTTTTCTTTTCACTCATTATTTTCTTCTCTGCTCATTCAGTATTCCAACCTGCAATACTAATGCTTCTGTCATAGTCAAGAATATAGTTGGGTAAAGAGGAAACCAATGGAATGTCAAGGATTCAGGATCTACAACAAAGGAAACGTTTATTATGGCAGCCGACCAGCAAGGTTTATTAAGGCTCCATAGTTTTAAAAAATAACTATAAAAAGGGATAAATGCAAATAAAACAAAAAAAAACAAAAAAAAAACCTTAGGGTATCAACCATATAATGTAATGATTTATATGTGTATATCTAAAAAATATTTTTTTCAAAGTAAACACTTTGCGGTTAATTTACTAAAACTGGAGAGTGCAATATCTGGTGCAGCTGTGCATGGTAGTCAATCTGCTTCTAACTTCAGCTTGTTCAATTAAGCTTTGAGGGAAAAAAAAACCTGGAAGCTGATCGGTTTTTATGCAGAGCTGCACCAGATTTTGCACTTTCCAATTTTAGTAAATGAACTGTCAGCTATACTTGGATAGTGTGGCACCATTTCCGCTTGTGCTGCTCTGTACTCATCCTCCTGTAAGAGCCTGTGCTTTGCTAAAATAAACCTGTGTGGCAGTTTTACACTATGCTGGTTTCTTTGGCTTTCTTTGAGGCTATATGCATGGTTCTGTGATCCACTAACCCCCGAGTGTTTGATTGACTGGAACGGCAGAGGACTACATTGGCTCACAGGAGAGGCTCTTAAAGGCAAACACACATTGAGCACTTTTTGATCTCCATAACTAGAGATCAACATCTTTTGGCTAGAGGCAGAGTGTTCATGTGGTGGAGGAACTATTGTGAGGAACACTCCCTGCTCACCGGGTCTTAAAGTCTGAATCTATTTATGATGGGTTCGGCGCTTAGGATAGTGTGTGTTGCAGCCCCTCCTTATTGGGTTCCCAAAGGAACTTACAAGAGTAGGTATAAAAAATGGGGTAAATGGCGCTACCCTATAAAGCACTAAGTGGTTGTTAAGAAGTAATGTGGAGTATTAAGCTAGACTCCTTAAACTGCTCTTTGCCTACCTATTTTAATGCGGTTTCTCGCTCTTGCTTACCAGCGATTGTTTTTACACTATTTTAAATAAACTTCATTTTTAATACTGCACTATGGAAGCCCCTTGTTTTTTCCTGTGAGGATTGTGCCGCTTGTTGGTGTGGAGCGACTTGGGAAGCCCTGATTGGAGCACGCTCCGGAGTCTGATTGAACAGGTGGACAAGCCCGATGGAGGAACAGATGGCTTAGCATAGCTACCCAGGTGGAGATCCATTCACAGTTACCCACTTTATGCTTACTACCCCTGCAGGAGTAACTACGTCTGGTGAGTGGGGACCCACTGGGGGAGCACTACAGTCACACTACTTGCTGTGCACCGAAGTCACTAGATTTATTGGACACTTTGGGACTACATTTTTGTTTTTCTTTTTATTTATATGCATTTATATTTTTGATTAGGGACTTGGGTTATTATATTGAACACCTATCATATGTATGCATTAGCTGCGTACTTACTTGCACTTTATGATTAAGGGTACGCTTACACAATTAGCGCTTGTATGGTAGGGTGTGGATATTTCTGCACTCTATTATTCTGTATCCACATATTATATCATATATTTATAACGATTTGTTAATCCTATAGAACTGGGCTGGGTCACAAGGTTGGGTGGGTATGCATCTCATTAATCACTAATCTGAGCTGGATCCTAGCCTTATTTAGACATACTTTAACACATACTCACCTTTCAGGTATTCTGCATATATATTTTTTTCTCATATCATTTCTAGTTATGGATTGATATATTTTTCACAAACCCTCTTTTGCATATCACACTTTTATGTGGGAGTATGTTCACTTTTAATTTGCTTTAAGGAGTCTAGCTTAATACTCCACATTACTTCTTAACAACCACTTAGTGCTTTATAGGGTAGCGCCATTTACCCCATTTTTTATACAATACTTAAAGTCTGGATCTACCTCATGGACTTCAAGTGATTGTAAAGTCTTGTTTTTTTTTCTCTAAAAATAACAAACATGTCATACTTACAGTCTTGATCCTCCTCTTCTCTGGTCCCTCTTCGGCTCTCCTGGACCCTCCCCCTTGTCGAGTTCCCCCACAGCAAGCAACTTGCTATGGGGGCACCCAAGCCGAAACCCAAACCCTGCCCCCACTCTCCCCTGATTGGCTAACTGACTTTGATAGCATAGAATGCCTTAAGATAAAAAACCTTCTGACTTCACAACCACTTTAACATTTTGTATTTCAGCTTTTTCATGTGTGTGACATGTATTTGTTTGCACATTCATATGATATTATGGTTTGAGTATTTTTATTGTTTCACAGTTTCGTACATAAGGCTGGGTTCACACTGCTGCTACGTCAGATATCGCATGTGATTCGCACCACACTGATGTCTGTGCAATGCAAATTCAGCTGTACAGATTGCATTCGAACCAAAGTCGTGCAGGACCCTTTTTTGGTCCACACCAAAATCGAATTGCATGGGTGTTCACATCCATGTGATGCGATTCCTGTTCGAATCGACAGTTCGCACTGCGATGTGCAAACCGATTTGGGGGTTTCATTAACTTTGTATTGACACCCGCATCGGTTCGCATAAGGCAGTGTGAACTGCCTGCGATTTGTATGCGATGCGGGAACCCATACTGGATTTGCATGGGTTCTCGCACCGCAGCACTGTGAACCGAGCCTAAAGTAAGTGAATTTTCTGATTTTAGCTGAAATGTGCTGAACTACATCGGTAGCTCACTGATTGGTTTCATTTTTGCCAGTAATTGCTCATTAATCACATAGAACACTGACATTGCTTTAGTGTGATGTGTAGAGGTGGATGGTTTGATTGCAATTATAATTTTGTGAAACATAGGTAAAGAAATCAAAAGCTGAAACAAGGTAATTGCAGAGTTTATAACAATTTCAGATGTAGCCAGCAGACAGCTAGCATGATAGTTACTTTCAAACATGTTTTTCTTCTTTTCACTGGGAAAACATAATATGTTTCCTTATAATGTGTACAAAACTGGAGAAGAAAAGGGCAATGAGCAATCTAATTTGCTTTCAAATGGATTGTTTCCAAAAGCTCCAAAATAACAGTTGTTAGCAAAGAGAAAAACTATCATCCCAGTGTTATGGGGAATTAAGCAATTTACAACGCTTACATATTTTAAAGCTGGACTCCATCCTTATCTTATAAGTTATATAGGCTCCTTACATGTACTGAAATTGCTTACTTTAATTTATATGCACACTGTGAGCTGCTCACTGTGTGCATTAAAAACTGTAGCAAGTCAGGCAGAACCCACCTCATTTCTTGGCTGGAGGACATCCAGCATCATTTATTTCTTTCCCATCCAGCCTAGCTAGGGACAGGCAATTTCTTGTATTGGTTCACACAGCATCGGATACATGCCTTGCCATTTTCTATGTTTTGCTTTACAGATGCAATAGTGCTAATGTAAGTCTTCCAGCTATATGGTGGGCTCTCTGTTAATTGATTTGCCTGTTTGCTTTTGTGTCAGATTTAAATACTGTGTAGCTCACACCTGCAGAGCACTAAACTGAGAGACCCAGGGATTGTGGGATATGTAGTTTTTTTCACAGGGCATGTTAGTTCTCAGACCACAGATAGGGCTCATGTATTAACCTGTGCAGTGTCATTCGGTATGCCTCATGTTTGAATACTAACAGACACTTCTGATAAAGGAAGGGGAAGATTTATTTTACTAAATGCTCCCGATCAGCACTCTCAGCCAATGACAAAGAGTGCTGATTGGAGTGTTCTGGTGGGGGGGCCCGTCCCCCTTTCAGAACACTACAGCTCAACGGGGGAGATCACTGGACTAACTTTGCATGGTTATGACAGCGGCTCCCAACCAGAGCTGTCACCACAGTACAGTACAAACTGTAGTGTGTAGCAGGCTTTAGGAAGCTATATACATTTACATCACTATGCTGGCCCCTCACACCAGTCATGATCTGCCTGTATTGCATAAGGAAGAACAGAGACTCAGTGATGATGTGATGATGTCACGGGTCTAAAATAAGGGCAAGTAATAAAAAAAGTAATTTTTTTATTTAAAAATGTTATTAGTGTGTTTATAAGGGGGGAAGAGGTAGCAGGAAAGGCACAATCTAGGTAAAGCAAACTTTAGGGTTCAAAAGCAATTGCTAACTGAAGACACAGAAAATGGTACATTGACATTTCAGGTCACAGCATTAAAAGCTTACTCATGGTTTACATGGACCTTTTGCTGAAACCCCGCTATGCATCAGCTCGGTAACCTTCCCCATCTGAGACTGCAAGCTAAGATTTTCATATCTTGAAAACTGATACTGAATTTCTGCATGAATATCTGAGATATTCTCAGAGGCCATAGAATTTATAGAAAAAAATTGCACAGGAAGATCCCGGTACTGCATTTTTTGCAAGAAATGATAATTGAACATGTTTTTAGTTTTAAAAAATCAGGGTGATAATGAAAATGTCAGTGTAATTCTTAATAGCACTGAATTACAAAATGGCAATTATATTTTATATTTGCTTTTTACCAAAAGTGTCGTTTTCCTTGATCAGATGAAATTTCAGGGCTAGTATCCATCTTTTTGGTAATTAGCTTTATATAAACAAACTCTAAAAACAAAACATTTTCCAAAATTCCCATCTGTTCAGATTTCAAGTATTGGAAAATGGTGTTGCTTTACCCATTGAAAATATTCCTCAAATAGTCAATAATACATCTGGAGTAGGTAATCTTGAGTTTAGCATTTTCCATCGAATGGCAGCAGGCCACTAATAAAAATGCCCATTATGTACGCAGTGGATTATAGATGAATTTTTAAGCATTTGGTGCTGCAGCCTAATGGAATGTTCCTGATCAAGTCTGCAGAAGGTCAGTGTGGAATTCATTTTTTGCATTAAACATCTGCCAAATATTTTGGCACATTTCTAAAGCAGCAGTCAATTTTTAGGACAAAAATGTGATGTATACCGTTAAAGAATATATTTAAACTGTATGTAACTTCCAAAGAAGAACATTTTCTTTGATATCAATCAAGTTACCATTTAAAAGTCATTTAATATGGCAGTTTCACTTGCTTTTATCATTTTTGTACCTGTTGTGCAAAACTCTGTCTGTCTTTCTTTCATAAAACTGAATCGTTGCTTTTTGTATGACAGTAATAGAGATTATTTTTCAGCTGGCATATTAGATAACGAGTGCAGGGATCACAGCTCTGAAATGGATAATTCCCTAATAAACACTTACCGTAATGTTCCTTTCCTAATAGACTCCATGGCAGCAGTTTGGGTAGACTCCACCCTTACTCCTACCACATAAATTTTGAGGCTGATCTAGACCACACATTCCGTAATTAACTTACTCATGAAACTGGGAGAGAACCCATGCTGCCAAGAAGCCTATCAGGAAAATTACAGCAAGCATTTGATGGGTTTTCCTGACTGATTCCATGGCAGCATATGTTTGGGAAATAACTATAACAGTGGCAGCCCTTCCATTAGGGGCACACGGATGCGTGGATTCCAATAGGGAGGGGGTTGAAGCATATGATTAGAGCCAGAGGCTCTAATAGGCTTCAAAAAAGGGCGGGCTCAGGGCGCAGGGCACTGCGCCCTGAGCCCACCCAGTTGTGTGACAATCACGAATGCATATTCGCGATTGTCACACTGATTCTCCCTCTGGCCAATCAGGAAGCAGGTCCTGAGACTGTTTCCCGATTGGCCTGAAAGGAGATGCAAACCCATTGGCCTAGGAGGAGGAGGGTGAGGCCGGTATGGTGGCAGGCTCCTTCTGCTCTGTCCTTGGAGGATGTGTACAGCATGGCCATGGGCTACATCCTGGGCTCTGAGCTGCATAGCCTCACTGAGCAGTACTGCCTGGAGTCCGTATCCGGGGTGGTCCCGCAAGTGGTTTGGGTGCTGGAGCTGCTGGAGAGCCCACCCAGTTGTGTGAAAATAGCGAATGAATATTCGCTATTTTCACACTGATTCTCCTCCTGGCCAATCAGGAAGCAGGTCCTGAGACCCGTCACCCAATTAGCTGAAAGGACAGGCAATCCTATTGGATGCCTACGATGAGGAGGAAGAAGACGCACATGATCCAAAGGAGGAAGAGACGTGATGGAAGCCGCCGTGGCTCCTAGGATGTTCTGCCTGCCCGCTACCTAGATGGGGTAAGTGCAGGGCTTTGATGTCGGACCGACCGTTCTCCCGTGGGGGAAGGGGGGGTGCTGCAGGGGGAGTCGTTCTGCCGGCCGACCGACAGACTGAGGGGGGTGGTTGTTTGCCCCCCCCCATAAAAAACCACCAGCCACCCCTGAACTATAACATGGTGGGATATAGAAGCAATAAGATTCCAATTATAGGTCCAGTTAACATAAACTTTAAGGCCAAAATGAACAAGATAATGATGCTAACTCCACAATACAGTGAGCCAAAACAGTATTAGTGAAGGACCACATCATCAACCTACAATTATTTTCAGTGTCCTCTTCCAGGCATAAGTTTACAAACTTCTGGTGGAGTGTTTTGTCATTGCTTCCTTAGGAACCAAATAGGAAAAGAAATGGCTGAACATCGAAGAAAGTGGGTATAAACACTAACCTGACTAGACAGAAAGCCAAAAAAAGTTTACACCGCTCCGACATGGAAGTTGCACGACTTCTGATCTGATTTTGCACTGTGACTTCATGTCCGACTTCCATGCGACTTCAATGAATGGAATCTGACTTTGAGTCTGGTATGGATCTCGAGGGGAAACCCCACGCCAAAAAAAAACAGCGTGGGGTCCCCCCTAAGACCATACCAGACCCTTCAGGCTGGTATGGATTGTAAGGGAAACCCCCACCCCGTTTTTGGAAAACTGCTTTATTAATAATGAAGAATGTCCTGTCGTAGCTCCGTGTCTTCTCCCTCCGGTTCTTCTCCCTTTGGTTCTTGTTCCTCCGGATCTTCTCCCTCCGGATCTTCTCCCTCTGGATCTTCTCCCTCTGGATCTTCTTCCTCCAATCTTCTCCCTCCACCGATGACTTCTTACTCCGTCAACCCGGTCCTCCTCTGACACTGGCTCTCGCTGTTGTGTCTGGTCTGATGTCTGCCAGTTCTTATATAGCCATGGGGCGTTGCCATCCAGGGACATCACCCAGAGACCCCACCCCTCGTGACATCACACCTGAGGGTGGGGTCCCCGGGTGACGTCCCTGGATGGCCACGCCCCATGGCTATATAAGAACTGGCAGACGTCAGACCTGACACAACAGCGAGTGCCAGCTTTTGAGGACCGGGTCGGCAGAGGAAGAAATCATGAGAACATCATCCCCAGAAACTGAGGTAGCGGTAACTGCAGCAGAACAGCGGTGAACAGAAAATGAGAGGTGCTAGAAGGATTTATTTTCTGTTTTGTTTATTTTTTGTGCAAAATTTTAACCACTTGACCACTGGACACTTAAATACCGTTCCTAACCAGACCAATTTTCAACTTTCGATGCTCTCACATTTTGAATGACAATTACTCAGTCATGCAACACTGTACCTATATGAAATGTTTGTCCTTTTTTCACACAAATAGAGCTTTCTTTTGGTGGTATTTATTCACCACTGGGTATTTTATTTTTTGCGTTATAAAAAGAAAAAAGACAAAAAATTCTGTAAAAAAATTGCATTTTTCTTTGTTTCTGTTATAAAATTTTGCAAATTAGTAATAAAATTTATACTGCTACATATCTGGTAAAAATAAACCAAATTGGTGTATATTATTTGGTCTTTGTGGAAGTTATAGGGTCCACAAGCTATGGTGCCAATCTCTAAAAATTGGTCACATTGATGGAGCGATCACGTGGTAAATGGCGGCTATCAGTGGCCATTTACTGTGACATTCCCAGGTGCATGCCCCAGGGGAAGCACAGAGTCACGATTCTGGGAGGACATCTTCGTATGCCCCCCCCCCCAGAGTTATCAAGCCGGTCTGTAGCCATCATTCAGCTATGGCAGGGTCGTTAAGTGATTAAATAAAGCTGACTATGAGTCAGAATTTAAGGAAAAGACCTGCCATTGGACTACCTTTTTCCCAGGAAATTGATCCCCATTTGAGCTAACCCCCACATAGTCAGATTCTCCTACCCCCATTTTTTTTATTCACTTCACAGTCAAACTCATGTATAATTCTGAGAAACCACTCTCCGTGTTCTTGAAAAGGATCTCTGTCTTGATCTCTGTCTTGGGTCGGCAGAGGAAGAAATCATGAGAACATCATCCCCAGAAACTGAGGTAGCGGTAACTGCAGCAGAACAGCGGTGAACAGAAAATGAGAAGTGAGCATCAATAGAGATGTCGTCCCCCAAAAAATTACTGTGGTTATAATAAGTGCTGAATAGGGGCCCATGGGGCTTCTGTGGAAAAACTGTAAATAAAGTGTATCAGCAAAGTGACTACACAATAAATAGCCATCATTCAGCTATGGCGGGGTCGTTAAGTGATTAAATAAAGCTGACTATGAGTCAGAATTTAAGGAAAAGACCTGCCATTGGACTACCTTTTTCCCAGGAAATTGATCCCCATTTGAGCTAACCCCCACATAGTCAGGTTCTCCTACCCCCATTTTTTTTATTCACTTCACAGTCAAACTCATGTATAATTCTGAGAAACCACTCTCTGTGTTCTTGAAAAGGATCTCTGTCTTGAGAAAGAGCAGGTTGAGAGGACAATCAGCAGGCAAGCTGCCTAATGTCTTGGTCCAAAGAGAAACAGAGGAACTTCTGAAAAGAGAAAAATATTGGAAACTGAAAACAGGTGACCCTCTGAGCAACGAAAATACCTGTCTTAAAACCTCATTTGCTGGTATTGGAATTACCGTCCCATAAGATAATAAGCTCTAACATTGGTTAGGAAAACTTGAATCTTGTCGCTGAGGCAAGGGATTCTTTTGGCACAATCTGAGGCTTGAAGGATGACTGGTCATCCAAAAATGGCCTCAAGTGCTTTTACTGAGACCAAAGCTGTGCACTCATGTCAAAACAGAAGTAAACAAGTCCCCATAAAATATGTATGGGTGACATGATCTCAAAAAGACCAGCACCCTGTCTTTCTGAAGGGGAACTATTTGCTAACTTCTTGGATGAGGACTCCCTCTTTCCAGTACTTTCTGGACTCCAAGTCGGAAATGCATAAGGGAGCCTCTTTGGAGTGATTTATATACTGACTCTTGAACTGCGATCTTCTTTGGCTCAATAAACATTTACTCTGAAGGAGAAAACCAGACTAAATACAGTTACAAATCTTTGCTATCAATTAAGGCTGGGTTCACAACGCAGCAAGCTCCGGCTCACAGCAGGAGTCTGGTGTGTCTCCATTCATCATTTCAGGTCCGATTTCAGCCCAAATTTTGGGCTGAATTTGGATCTGAAATGGACCAAAAGATGCTCAGGGCTCCTGTGCAATTCACACCGGAGCCACTTCAGAGATATGTAAACTGGCTCCAAAGAGGGTCGGTCACAATCTCCTGCTATGCCAATTGGATGCAGGGAAATCCGAATACAATTTGCACTAGCATGAACCCAGCCTGAAGTTTGCCCTAAGAGAAAAAGAG
Source organism: Aquarana catesbeiana (assembly GCF_042186555.1). Classification (NCBI taxonomy): domain Eukaryota; kingdom Metazoa; phylum Chordata; class Amphibia; order Anura; family Ranidae; genus Aquarana; species Aquarana catesbeiana. The sequence goes on along the minus strand of NC_133331.1, from coordinate 129,348,285 downwards.
GACAGTTTCATCTGTTGTAATTTAGACAAGATCTCTCACTTGTAAATATTTTATAAGGTAGAATTATTATTCTCCATCCAAACATCCACTGCATTGGAAAAGAGGCAAGGGTTAAAGCAGGTTTATAGGCCACAACTGCAGACAGATATGCCTTCTATGATCAAGTTCAATGTGGTGATTGAATACGTTCTTGAAGGACGCAGCATCTTCTAATGGTAATATTACAGTATGTATCTGGCTAATCTCATTAGGGACTTGTCCACCAAACTGGTGACTTCTTATGCCTGACGTCCTCTAAAAGGGCCTAATTTTACATCCTGCTGTGTCCTTTGCTCAATTTTGATCCACTCCTCTAGAATGAACTTCTACTTCAGATAACAGGGAAATTGCAACATCCCCTTTTGAAGTTGCTAACAATTCCCACTGATAGCTAGGAACATGGTATGACACAGCCCCACCAATGGCTGAAAACACTGGGAAACCGCTGGATACGATCATCATTGTATGTTGCCGTTAATACCACCTCACTGAAAGCTGGGAATCCCTATATCATTCTGTAAAAGTGCCCTGCTAATAGCTGGGAATACTGTAAGACACATCTGGGAGCATCCCACTGTTAGCTGTCCCACAGTCCCACTTGCAATCCTGCCTGAGATCCATGACATGACATCCATCCGTAAACCAACAAAGGTAAGGAAAAAAATCTCACATATGTAGCACCCTCCTAGGTAGGTTCTAGAAGAGGGTATAGTGTTTGTTCTTTCTGCTTACCAGGAAGATTGTCAGCAAACTTAGAGTGCTTTCTGCCTACCAGGGAGCAGGATCTTTTGGTAAGGTCTGCTCATTGTGCTCAGGTGCAGCTCAGCTTGTCTGAATGTCTCACACTGATCCAACAGGGAGGCATATTGGACCATGGGAGGAGACCTGGCAAGTGAGGGCACCTGGCTATTGGCAGAGGAAAGTGCCTCAATGCATGCCGGGATACTGTATAAATGCCAAGGGCACATGTGCTTGGGGTCTTTCAGCTGGAGAGCGGGGAACTGGAGGGAGGGGGTGGCTGCCCCTCCTCTGTAGAAGTTGTCATGCGGCCTTGGGTAATCGACCAAGGGCTTGAAGTCAGAGAGGAGCTGAACCCAGAGGTCCCGCAGTGCTGACTGGAGGGGGGACACCAGCAAAAATCTGATTCTGCCTACAGTGAGTACAGCTAGAAGAGTCAGTGGATGGGTGTCAGTCAAGGGGATGCTAGAGAGTGTCCTGAAGATTATTATTATTTATTATAATACAGGATTTATATAGCGCCAACAGTTTGCGCAGCGCTTTACAACATAAGGGCAGACAGTACAGTTACAGTACAATTTAATACTCAGAATGAGAGGGCCCTGCTCATTAGTAAGTATAAGTATGGGGCTGGTTAGCTAGACATTGGCAAGTAGTTTATCAACCTCGTCTATAGGTGCTGGGGTTGAAAGAGGGAAGTAATGATTGTACTACAAGAAAAACAGAAATGGAAGGCATGCACACCTAGTGCATTACCAAAGATAATTTAATATTAAGAAATTTTTATATAAAAGTGGGTACTCACAAAATGCAACTGACAAAAGGCCATAAACACAGTGCATGGACATGCATAGAACACAGGGTAAAACAGAAAAAATGTGTATACCGCGCTACCTGATAAGGAAAAAATTGTAAAACAGCTGCAGCTCAAAAATGTGAGATATACACAAATAAAATAGTAATTATAAAAAAGTGAGCAGCGCTACAGAAAGTGAGTACAATATATGAAAATTATATAGCTAAATATAAGCCAAGGATCCGTGATGGACCCAAAGAATAAACAATATGAGTGCCAAAAAACAATAACATAAAAGGGTGATAAAAACATAAAAGGGTGGTAAAAATTAGTCCCAACAGTGAAAAATGTAGAAACGATGAAGAATCCGTAAATAGACTAATCCAAAAAGTGTTCAAAACAAATAAAAGTGAGGTTAATCGGTCACACAAATAGCGACTTGTGAGAAAATCCACCACCGTATGTGCTAAACGCTTACCAGACGGCAAGCTTTAGATAGCTTGTAGGTAGCCTGACAATCAATGGTAAGTAGCGTCACACCACAGCTTCTCAGTGAAGAGCCAGAAACACACAGGGTTGCTCCATCCAATAAGCGATCAGTAGGCAGGACCCAAAAAAATAATAAAACAACGGCTCTCCAGGACCAATCCTGGCCGGGGTGCACAGGGTGCACTGCGCCCCAGCGCTGTAATCTTTTTGCAGAAGAGGGGCGCCAAGCTAGAATCGCCGGCCGCCCGGCTGGCGTCTAGCTAGCGGACAGTGTTGTGAGTCAGGGATGCCGCGGCCGCCCCAGCATTCAGAGCGCGCCGCCTCCGTGGCTAATTAACAAGCTCCGCCCACCTCTGCCATCTTCACACAGCATGGCTAAGAGGGAGCGGAGGAAGAAATCGCGGGTCAGGCGGCTGCGGTGCCTTATGGCGCCAGCCGCCAGGCTAGGGGGCGGTGGCGCCTAAGACATCCCGGAACGCTATATCCCCAGCCTACAGTGCCGCCCTAGCAGCGGCAGTGAGGAGAGGAGAGAGCCGGGACAAGGAGCAGCCCGCTGGAAGTGCTGCATTGATCGTTGAAAGATGGAAGCCCTGCATGTGTATCTCCAGGCTTGCCACGATATCCCCCCCCTCCTCCTGGTCGTTTAGGGATCTGTTGAGGAACGGACAGGCAGGCAGCAGCGCCGCTCTCCCAGAGTAAAGCCATCACCGATGCTGGCTCAGGTATAGTGGAAGCACAGGCAGCATGCTCAGTGCTGCAGCCTGCACCCAGTAACAAGAAATAAAAAAATTTCTCTGCTGTCAAGTTTATAGTTCATTGCACTGTGTACAGAGGGGGAACTCATATATGTGTGAGTGTGTGGGAAGGGAACAGACGTGCAGGGGGGCACAGATATATGTGTGTGGGGGGAGGGGGAACAGATGTGCAGGGGGGGTACAGATATGTGTGTGTGTGGGTAGACAAATGTGCAGGGGGAACAGCTATGTGTGTGGGGGGAGGGGGAACAGACGTGCAGAGGGGGAACAGATATGTGTGTGGGGTGTACACTGTGCCCATCAAACACAGCCACTGTTGTGCTCATCTGATGCTGCCACTGTGCCATCAAACGCAGCCACTGTGCCATCAAACATTGCCTCTGTGCCCATCAAATGCAGCCACTGTGCCATCAAACGCAGCCACTCTGCCATCAAACACTGCCACTGTGCCCATCAAATGCAGCCACTGTGCCATCAAACACTGCCACTGTGCCCATCAAATGCAGCCACTGTGCCATCAAACGCTGCCCCTGTGCCCATCAAACGCTGCCACTGTGCCATCAAACGCAGCCACTGTGCCCATCAAACGCAGCCACTGTGCCCATCAAACGCAGCCACTGTGCCCATCAAAAGCAGCTACTGTGCCCATCAAACGTAGCCACTCTGCCCCACCTAAAAGCAGCCACTGTGCCCATTAAAAGCAGCCACTGTGCCCATCAAACGCTGCCACTGTGCCCATCAAACGCTGCCACTGTGCCAATTAAACACTGCCACTGTGCCCATCAAACACTGCCACTGTGCCATCAAACGCAGCCACTGTGCCATCAAACGCAGCCACTGTGCCCATTAAAAGCAGCTACTGTGCCCATCAAACGTAGCCACTGTGCCCCACGTAAAAGCAGCCACTGTGCCCATTAAAAGCAGCCACTGTGCCCATAAAACGCAGCCACTGTGCCCATTAAAAGCAGCTACTGTTCCCATCAAACATAGCCACTGTGCCCATCAAACTCAGCCACTGTGCCCCGCCTAAAAGCAGACACTGTGCCCCACCTAAAAGCAGACACTGTGCCCATCAAACGCAGCCACTGTGTCCATCAAACGCAGCCAAAGTGCCCATTAAAAGCAGCTACTGTGCCTATCAAACGCAGCCACTGTGCCCATCAAATGCAGCCACTGTGCCCATTAAAAGCAGCCACTGTGCCCATCAAATGCAGCCACTGTGCCCATCAAATGCAGCCACTGTGCCCATCAAACGCAGCCACTGTGCCCATCAAATGCAGCCAGTCTCTTACCATCTCATCATATCTGCAGTCTTTGACCATCTCCTGTAGTATGTTTGCAGTCTGACCATCTCTTGTACAATGTATTCAGGCTCTGACCATCTTTTGTACTATGTATGGAGTCTTTGACCATCTCTTGTACTATGTCTGCAGTCTCTGACCATCTCTTGTATCATAACTGCAGTCCCTGACCATCTTCTGTAGCATGTTTTCAGTCCCTGACCATTTCTTGTATCATGTCTGCAGTCTCTGACCATCTTCTGTAGTATGTCTGCAGTCTCTGACCATCTCTTGTATCATGTCTGCAGTCTCTGACCATCTCTTGTATCATGTCTCCAGTCTTTGACCATCTTCTGTAGTATGTCTGCAGTCTCTGACCATCTCTTGTACTATTCATGCAGTCTCTGACCATCTCTTGTACTATGTCTGCAGTCTCTGACCATCTCTTGTACTATGTTTGCAGTCTCTGACCTTCTCTTGTATCATAACTGCAGTCTCTGACCATCTCTTGTATCATGTCTGCAGTCTATGACCATCTCTTGTACTATTCATGCAGTCTCTGACCATCTCTTGTACTATTCATGCAGTCTCTGACCATCTCTTGTACTATGTCTGCAGTCTCTGACCATCTCTTGTACTATGTTTGCAGTCTCTGACCTTCTCTTGTATCATAACTGCAGTCTCTGACCATCTCCTGTAGTATGTCTGCAGTCTCTGACCAGCTCTTGTATCATGTCTACAGTCTCCAACCATCTCTTGTATCATGTCTTCAGTCTCTAACCATCTCTTGTATCATGTCTGCAGTCTTTGACCATCTTCTGTAGTATGTCTGCAGTCTCTGACCATCTCTTGTACTATGTTTGCAGTCTCTGACCATCTTTTGTACTATGTCTGCAGTCTCTGACCATCTCTTGCATTATGTCTGCAGTCTCTTACCATCTTTTGTATTATGTCTGCAGTCTTTGACCATCTTCTGTAGTATGTCTGCAGTCTCTGACCATCTCTTGTACTATGTTTGCAGTCTCTGACCATCTCTTGTACTATGTTTACAGTCTCTGACCATCTCTTGTATCATAACTGCAGCCTCTGATTATCTTCTGTAGCATGTTTGCAGTCTCTGACTATTTCGTGTATCATGTTTGCAGTCTCTGACCATTTCTTGTATCATGTCTGCAGTTTCTGACCATCTTATGTATCATGTCTGCAGTCTCTGACCATCTCTTGTATCATGTCTGCAGTCCCTGACCATCTCTTGTACTATGTCTGCAGTCTCTGACCATCTCTTGTACTATGTTTGCAGTCTCTGACCTTTTCTTGTATCATAACTGCAGTCTCTGACCATCTCCTGTAGTATGTCTGCAGTCTCTGACCAGCTCTTGTATCATGTCTACAGTCTCCAACCATCTCTTGTATCATGTCTTCAGTCTCTAACCATCTCTTGTATCATGTCTGCAGTCTTTGACCATCTTCTGTAGTATGTCTGCAGTCTCTGACCATCTCTTGTACTATGTTTGCAGTCTCTGACCATCTCTTGTACTATGTCTACAGTCTCTGACCATCTCTTGCATTATGTCTGCAGTCTCTTACCATCTTTTGTATTATGTCTGCAGTCTTTGACCATCTTCTGTAGTATGTCTGCAGTCTCTGACCATCTCTTGTACTATGTTTGCAGTCTCTGACCATCTCTTGTACTATGTCTGCAGTCTCTGACCATCTCTTGTACTATGTTTACAGTCTCTGACCATCTCTTGTATCATAACTGCAGCCTCTGATTATCTTCTGTAGCATGTTTGCAGTCTCTGACTATTTCTTGTATCATGTTTGCAGTCTCTGACCATTTCTTGTATCATGTCTGCAGTTTCTGACCATCTTATGTATCATGTCTGCAGTCTCTGACCATCTCTTGTATCATGTCTGCAGTCCCTGACCATCTCTTGTACTATGTCTGCAGTCTCTGACCATCTCTTGTACTATGTTTGCAGTCTCTGACCTTCTCTTGTATCATAACTGCAGTCTCTGACCATCTCCTGTAGTATGTCTGCAGTCTCTGACCAGCTCTTGTATCATGTCTACAGTCTCCAACCATCTCTTGTATCATGTCTTCAGTCTCTAACCATCTCTTGTATCATGTCTGCAGTCTTTGACCATCTTCTGTAGTATGTCTGCAGTCTCTGACCATCTCTTGTACTATGTTTGCATTCTCTGACCATCTCTTTTACTATGTCTACAGTCTCTGACCATCTCTTGCATTATGTCTGCAGTCTCTTACCATCTTTTGTATTATGTCTGCAGTCTTTGACCATCTTCTGTAGTATGTCTGCAGTCTCTGACCATCTCTTGTACTATGTTTGCAGTCTCTGACCATCTCTTGTACTATGTCTGCAGTCTCTGACCATCTCTTGTACTATGTTTACAGTCTCTGACCATCTCTTGTATCATAACTGCAGCCTCTGATTATCTTCTGTAGCATGTTTGCAGTCTCTGACTATTTCTTGTATCATGTTTGCAGTCTCTGACCATTTCTTGTATCATGTCTGCAGTTTCTGACCATCTTATGTATCATGTCTGCAGTCTCTGACCATCTCTTGTATCATGTCTGCAGTCCCTGACCATCTCTTGTACTATGTCTGCAGTCTCTGACCATCTCTTGTACTATGCCTGCCGTCTCTGACCATCTCTTGCATTATGTCTGCAGTCTCTGACCATCTATTGTACTATGCCTGCAGTCTCTGACCATCTCTTGCAGTATGCCTGCAGTCTCTGACCATTTCTTGTATCATATCTGCAGCCTCTGACCATCTCTTGTATCATGTCTGCAGTCTATGACCATCTTCTGTAGTATGTCTGCAGTCTCTGACCATCTTTTGTATTATGTCTGCAGTCTCTGACCATCTTTTGTATTATGTCTGCAGTCTCTAACCATCTCTTGTATTATGTCTGCAGTCTCTGACCATCTTATGTATCATGTCTGCAGTCTCTGACCATCTCTTGTATCATAACTGCAGCCTCTGACCATCTTCTGTAGCATGTTTGCAGTCTCTGACCATTTCTTGTATCATGTCTGCAGTCTCTGACCATCTCTTGTATCATGTCTGCAATCTTTGACCATCTTCTGTAGTATGTCTGCAGTCTATGACCATCTCTTGTACTATGTTTGCAGTCTGTGACCATCTTTTGTACTATGTCTGCAGTCTCTGACCATCTCTTGCATTATGTCTGCAGTCTCTGACCATCTTTTGTATTATGTCTGCAGTCTCAGACCATCTTTTGTATTATGTCTGCAGTCTCTGACCATCTCTTGTATTATGTCTGCAGTCTCTGACCATCTTATGTATCATGTCTGCAGTCTCTGACCATCTCTTGTATCATAACTGCAGCCTCTGATCATCTTCTGTAGCATGTTTGCAGTCTCTGACCATTTCTTGTATCATGTCTGCAGTCTCTGACCATCTCTTGTACTATGTCTGCAGTCTCTGACCATTTCTTGTATCATGTCTGCAGTATCTGACCATCCCCTGTAGTATGTTTGCAGTCTCTGACTATCTTGTTTTCTTTATTGTTAAGAGATCATGGGAGGATCCCAGGTTAACAAAGACTCCTTAGGGGAGCATATCTGTGTTTGAGTCGTTGCCATAGAAACATTTGCAAAGGGGAGGAGTTAGTAAGATGACCACGCCCCCGTGGGGGCGCCCAAAATATTTCTGCACCCAGGCGTCTGTGACTCTAGGATCGGCCCTGCGGCTCTCCATAGTGTAAATCGATAAAATCCACGTTTAATAATGTTTAAAAGTTGCACTTACATGCATGATGTAGGTAAAAGCATGAAAAAGAACAATAGCCGCAGCCGGCCGGCTTACAGACACCCGTTTGGGACGAGGTAGTCAGCGATGACATCAGCGCGTCAACCTTCTGACGTACGTTTCGTCTCACGAAGACATCGTCATGGGAACGGGCGACGTGCTGAGTCATCGCATATTTATAGGTAAACAGACCCACGCCTCCTTGTGAAACTTCAGCGGCGGAGCCTGATCTCCCAGGTAAAACCAGGAAATGATAGGAGACATAGTGATATATTACATTATGCTTGGGACTGAGTTGTAGTGAAAACAATATGTATCAGACACCTGACATAAAGAGAAAATATAAGGAACATATATGTCAAATTTACGATGATGTACGGCGACCATAATATATAGAGCCAGACATACTAAAACCCACTGCGCCATCTAGTGGGAAAAAGGAGAGAAGGATGTCTGCATGAATAACCACAAAGGGAAATTAAAGTGGTGTTCTGGCCGAAATTATACTTTTTAAATAAAAATACCCCTATAATACACAAGCTTAATGTATTCTAGTAAAGTTAGTCTGTAAACTAAGGTCTGTTTTGTTAGTTTATAGCAGTAGTTGTTATTTTATAAACTTGCAGCAGGTCGTGGCCATCTTAAGTGTGGGCATCTGAAGCCAGACTGTATTTCTTCCTGGATCTCATCCTTGCAGATCTCGCACATGCTCAGTGTAGCGCAAGCAGTGTAATAGGTTTCAGATCAGGTTTCCATAGCAACGGCAGTGTCAGAGGAAGTTGCCGCCCCTTCCCAGAAGGCATTGCAAACAGGAAATTATGCAATGGGCCACGGCCAGGGAGGAGGAAGTGAAAAATGAATACAGCAGATATACAGTAGGTGCTGAGAAATTTTTTTTTTAAATATCCAATTCGTTTACAGTGCACAGTTTAGTGAGGGATGCTGAAGAGTTGTAAAAGTGGGTGGAACTCCACTTTAACTTGAATGTGTATAAATATGAATAAAAATAAAAAGGAAAAATTGGATATATAAAAAATGGATGTATATATTATATAGATCCATGCAGAATGAACTAACAGGGAAACTAAAGGCTGAAAAATCTAATGATCCAATGAAACATTTTATTAATGTAAATAAAAAAATCTATTGATCTGATGAAAAAATTATTAATGTGAATAAAATAAAAACTGGATATGGGAAATTAATATACTTATTAAATGAATCCGTGCCGGATGAACCCACATGGAAACTAAAAAGCTAATACATATCTGAAAAATATATAAATCTAATGAAAAATGTGAATGATTGTATGAAGTATGAGTATTATGATATGGAATATAATAACATACCAAATATAGGCATGGCCACCGAGGGTTCACAACAAGTACACATATTGGGCAAATGGCAATTAGGAGTTGTCAATGAATGCATTAAGATCCACTTCTACATTGAGCCCAAAGGGTGTATAGCCTCTCAATTTATGTATCCATGCCATTTCTAGCCTTGAGATCCCACGTATCAAAGACCCACCCCTCCAATGGGGGGTGTACTTGTCAATCCCCAAGAAAATCATCTTGGCAGGATTTTGATTGTGGGCCTTAAGGTAATGTCTGGAGACTGGATGCTTGGGAAAACCAGTCCGAATGTTCGTCACATGCTCGTTCAACCTGACAGAGAGGGGGCGTTTGGTCCTACCAACATACTGTAGCCCACATGAACACTGAACTAGGTAGCCCACCCTCTCTGTCGAGCATGTGAGGAAGGTTTGATCTCAAACTCCACTGAGGTGCTGGTAGAAACAAATCTATGTGTTCCTCTATGTGTGCATCCACTAAGAGAACATACCCTACATTTCCTACATTGATAAAACCCTGTCAAATTCTCAAAGAATCTTTTCTTATTGGAGGGAGGGTCAAGGATATTAGGAGCCACTCTCCCTCTAAGGGAAGAGGCCCCCTTATAAATCACTTGTGGTCTGGCAGGAAGCACACTCCCTAGAGTATGATCATTAGTGAGAATATGCCAATGTTTCCTGATAAGTTTGGCCATGCTATTGTGTTGAATCAAATAAGTGGTTATGAAAGGAATGGAAGGTGTTCTGTCTTGATTGGGTGTTTTGGCCTTCAACAGGTCCTTTCTGTCAATTAGTGATACCTCCTCAAGAGTGTTCCTAAGAGAGAGGTCTCGAGGTAGCCCTTCTCTAGGAAGCGTTTAATGAGAATACCCGCCTGAAGTAAAAACTCTCCATGATTAGAGCAATTACACTTGAGGCATATGAATTGGTTCTTGGGCGCTCTCTTGTCCCCCCTCTTTTCCTGTGGCCTGCCAGGTTGTGTGCTCATATAAGGGTCTGGTATAGATTTTTGGGGGGACCCCACGCCATTTTTTAAAAAATTTTGGCCGGGGTTCCCCTTAATATCCATACCAGACCTGAAGGGCCTGGCATGGAATTTAGGCGGACCCCCACGTCATTTTTTTTTAAATTTTGGTTCGGGGTTCCCCTGTGGGGAATTCCCATGCCGTTTTTATCAGTGAATTTTTATGTGTATTGTCGGACCGGCAATTCATTAATAGCCGCGAGTAGTTTTAAATTCCTTTTTTTCCTTTGAAATGTCATTTTGCTGTCAGACTGTTCTAAACATGGGAAACATGCCCCCCTTTACAGGCATACTATAGACACCCCCCAGGTACGAAATTTAAAGAAATATTACACTTTTATTGTTTCACTTTAAGCATTTTTAAAATCACTGCTCCCGAAAAAACGGCCGTTTTTAAAACTTTTTTTGCATTGATCCATGTCCCCTGAGGCAGGACCCAGGTCCCCAAAAACTTTTTATGACAATAACTTGCATATAAGCTTTTAAAATTAGCACTTTTGATTATTCATGTTTGTGTCCCATAGACTTTAACGGTGTTCGCGCGTTCGAACAAATTTTTTGCCTGTTCACAAGTTCTGGTGCAAACTGAACAGGGGGGTTTTCGGCTCATCCCTATTGCCCACCATAAATCTCGGGTGGTGTTGTGGGCGCGTTATATAGAAGATATCCTCCTCCTATGGGATGGTAGCCAAGATGAACTGGATACTTTTATGGGTGAGCTAAACACCAATGAAAGAGGTATTTGCCTTAACTACGAAGCCAGCAAAACTGAGATAAATTTTTTGGATCTGAAAATTGGGGTCAAAGATGGTCAGTTCACTACGGCCACTTATTTTAAGAGTACTGATCGCAACTCTTATATATCCACTGATAGCTGCCACCAGGAAGCATGGCTGCGATCATTGCCCAAGAGCCAATTCATACGTCTCAAGCTTAATTTCTCTAATAATGGAGAGTTTTTACTTCAGGCGGATATGCTCATTAAATGCTTCCTAGAGAAGGGCTACCTCGAGAACTCTCTTAGGAACACTCTTGAGGAGGTATCACTAATTGACAGAAAGGACCTGTTGAAGGCCAAAACACCCAATCAAGACAGAACACCTTCTATTCCTTTCATAACCACTTATTCGATGCAACACAATAGCGTGGCCAAACTTATCAGGAAACATTGGCATATTCTCACTAATGATCATACTCTAGGGAGTGTGCTTCCTGCCAGACCACAAGTGATTTATAAAGGGGCCTCTTCCCTTAGAGGGAGAGTGGCTCCTAATATCCTTGACCCTCCCTCCAATAAGAAAGGATTCTTTGAGAATTTGACAGGGTTTTATCAATGTAGGAAATGTAGGGTATGTTCTCTTAGTTGATGCACACACAGAAGAACACATAGATTTGTTTCTACCAGCACCTTAGTGGAGTTCGAGATCAAACCGTTCATCACATGCTGGACAGAGAGGGTGGGCTACCTACTTCAGTGTCCATGTGGGCTACAGTATGTTGGTAGGACCAAACGCCCCCTCTCTGTCAGGTTGAACAAGCATGTGACAAACATTCTGACTGGTTTTCCCAAGCATCCAGTCTCCAGACATTACCTTGAGGCCCACAATCAAAATCCTGCCAAGACGATTTTCTTGGGGATTGACAAGTACACCCCCCATTGGAGGGTTGGGTCTTTGATACGTGGGATCTCAAGGCTAGAAATGGCATGGATACATAAATTGAGACGCTATACACCCTTTGGGCTCAATGTAGAAGTGGATCTTAATGCATTCATTGACAACTCCTAATTGCCATTTGCCCAATATGTGTACTTGTTGTGAACCCTCGGTGCCCATGCCTATATTTGGTATGTTATTATGTTCCATCTCAGGTCCCATTTACTCATAATTCATACAATCATTCACATTTTTCATTAGATTTATATATTTTTCAGATATGTATTAGCTTTTTTAGTTTCCATGTGGGTTCATCCGGCATGGATTCTTATAGTAAGAATGTTCATTTCCCATATCCACTTTTTATTTTATTCACATACACATAATACATTTTTCATCAGATCAATAGATTTTTTATTTACATTAATAACATTTTTCATTGGATCATTAGATTTTTCAGCCTTTAGTTTCCTTGTTTCCATTTTTTATATATCCAATTTTTCCTTTTTATTTTTATTCATATTTATAAACATTCAAGTTAATTTCTCTTTGTGGTTATTCATGCAGACATCCTTCTCTCTTTTTTCCCACTAGATGGCGCAGTAGGTTTTAGTATGTCTGGCTCTATATATTATGGTCGCCATACATCATCGTAAATATGAGATATATTTTCCTTATATTTTCTCTTTATGTCAGGTGTCTGCTACATATTGTTTTCACTACAACTCAATCCCAAGCATAATGTAATATATCACTATGTCTCCTATCATTTCCTGGTTTTACCTGGGAGATCAGGCTCCACCGCTGATGTTTCACAATGAGGCGTGGGTCTGTTTACCTATAAATATGCAATGACTCTTGGGGGGCGTGTCCGGATGTAGAGCGCACCAGACGTGTTGCTGTGGAGCTCCAGCAATCCTGACAAAATCCTTTGCCATCCTGACCCAAAAAAACCTTCCAGAGCCCCAGTACTTTCCCCACTCAATACGGGACATCACCCGCACTGGACCGGGTAAATTGTGGAGCTGGGCCGCGCTGACCAGTCATACTCGGCTGCGGCTGGCCCCACACAGTAACGGCCGCCGCCATCTTGAGGCCTGTGAGGCCTCCGACATATCCGAGCTGAGGCGCCGGGGTCCGGAGCGGGGAGCGGCCAATCTCCCTGTCCCCACGACGGTGGTTCCTGGAGGGGACTTTCTCAACATTGAGGGCCAGGGGACGGCTCCTCTCTGGGGGTTCCCGGACGCCGCGGCCGCCGCCACCTTGCAGCCTACAGATCCTCAGGCATCCCCGGGCTCGAGTGCCGCGGTCGGCGGAACGGGGAGCGGCATCTACCTCCGCGCCCCTAGCGGCGGCTCCCGGGGGCAGCGGGGCGGCGTGGACGACCAGAGCGGACCTGCCAGGAGGAATTCTGAGAGCCAGGACCAGCTGCTATCCAGAGACCTGTGGAGCCTGGCCCACCTTACATACTGAGGTACTGTGCCCTATAGAGGTTGTGCTACTTGCACTAAAACACCATCCAGCGGGGTCTGCCTTTACAGTGGGCCCCGGCCCTTTGCACCCTCTGTCCCGCTCGCTGTGCTCCCTGGTGCCTTCCTGCCCTCCCCCATAGAACATAAGCCGCCCCTCAGAGCAGAACACACTGCGGATGGGCCCACCCAGGACCCGCTGTACACACCCAAAAAAAAAGGTCTCCCACGCCGCTATTTCGGTGGCCGCGTCGTCCGGGCGCCAGCAGACGGCTACGATGGCGGCGAACGCACAGGCGGTGGCGGAGCCCGGGACCAAGGAGTCCCCAATGGGAGCAGAGATCCTGGCAGCCATCACAGCATGCAAAGAAACTCTTACTACCAAGATTGATTTCCTAACAGTAGATGTAAGTCTCATTCGTCATGACATGGATAAATTCCGATCACGTATATCCGAAGTAGAAGACAGGGTCTCCACAGTGGAGGATGCGATCCGGACGGATTCCAGAGAGGTGAGGGCCTTGCAACTTCAGGTGAAGGCGCTTCAGGAACGAGCCATTGATACCGAAAATCGCCTTAGGCGCAACAACATTCGTATAATTGGTTTACCTGAGAGAGTTGAGGGCTCCAAACCGGCGGAGTTTACCGAACAGCTATTGTCTACCTTGTTCAATCTGAGCAACATGCCACCCACTTTCGTGGTCGAAGCCCATAGAGTCCCACCGCTCCCTCCGAGACCCGGAGCTCCCCCACGCCCCTTCCTCCTACGCTTGCTAAACTACCGGGACCGTATCCTGGGGGCGGCCCGTTCCATGCCGGAAATCAAGTATGAGAATACTAGACTGTCCTTCTTTCCTGATTTCTCACAAGAGGTGCAGCAGCGTCGCAAATCCTTCACTGATGTCAGACGCCAACTCCGAGAGAGGGGAATACGTTTTGGTCTTCTATACCCCAGCAGATTGAGGATCACAGATGGTGACTCCACACGCTTCTTTGATACCCCCGAGGCCGCAGCGGCATGGTTGGATGCCCACTAGGGTCATATCAGCAACTGGAACATCTACGGCTTTATGACTTGTGAGACCCAGCTACATATCCTACCTCCATTCACGGACCCCCACATTCGTCCCCTCTGGTCTCCCAGCACAATTTATTTTCAGCTCCCACCCTCTCCTGCATTACTGCATTACTATACCCCAACAACATCCTAAATCTATACGGGGTACACTGGGATGTTGAACCTAATGCTAGCGCCTCCTGTCGGAGGAGCTCCAGCGGCACCCATACTGACTTTTTTGTTTTCCTTTTTCTCATTGTTTTTTGATTTTGTCCTCTTGATCACTGATTGGAGATCAACCCACAGGCGCTCTCATTTTCTCAGGATCCCCCCCCCTTTGATCCAGAGATCACCACTCACGCTCATGTTCACGTACCCCTCCCGCATACCCCTTCATCAGTTCCTAATCAAAGAAGGCTTATCACCCCATATTTTTAAGGAGGGTGAAAATAAGTCCCCACTTTTTCTTTTTTCTTTCCCTTTTTGTTGTTTTTGGGACTTTGTTATCAACTATAGATGGATCAAAGAACCACGGACTGATCTGCAGTAAGACTATTGCAGCGTGATAACCCTACTTAGGGGTACATCTACAGTTAGAAGTTTGTTTGTTTTTGGGTAAAACTATTCCCAATTCTCCTCTCTGGGTTATATTTCCCTTCCGGGAGAGGAGATGGGAATTAGTAGGATAAGCACCTTGTGCTTGGGCATGTTAGGTTTTAGTTTGTCTTGTTTAATTTTAGGTTATAGAAGGCTGCTGCAGGGGTCATTTGCTACTGCCCCATGGTGATTTGACGTGGGGTCCTTGCTGTCTGTGAGTTGCTCCCCCATAAGCCCCCCCAGCCATCCTGCTTTGCCTTGGTTTCCTTACTTCAGATGGCTACCACCCTAACTGATACGTTCACTGTCCTTTCATGGAACGTCAGAGGCCTAAATTCCAAATTTAAACGTGCGCTACTAACCAAATACCTTAAACTCCACTCCCCTCACATTATACTTTTATAAGAAACTCATCTCACAGGCAGCAAGGTTCTGACCCTTAAAAAACCCTGGATACAGAGGTCCTTTCATGCAACATACTCCTCATATTCAAGGGGGGTCTCAATTCTAATTGCTAAAAAATTTCCATGTACAATTGAAGAGGTATGCACGGACCCCCAGGGTAAATTTGCAATTTTGGTGTTTAGACATTGGTCTCAGAAATATATTGTTGTGAATATGTATGTCCCTCCACCCTTCTCCCCAGACCTTCTTTACGCAGTCCTTGAAAGGGCGGCCCCCTTTTGTCCCGGGAAACTCTTAGTAATGGGAGATTTTAATGCTATCATCTCCCCAGACATGGATAGACCTGTCCCTCCTAAGACACATAACTCTTACTTACTTTGCTGGGCACAGGCAATGGGACTGGAGGAGATTTGGAGATGGAGACATCCTGCCCTTAGGGCCTATTCGTGCTTCTCGGCTTCCCACAAGACTGCCTCTAGAATAGACTTGGCCTTCTCCAACCCATCGCTCTTGGCGGACGTGGTGGAGGCCTCATATCTCCCTAGTGGGTTATCTGACCACAGCCTGCTGGTTGTGGAATTCCGCTCGTCTGCATCCCGTGATGCGGCTTTGTGGAGGCTGGGGGCACGGTGGATCTCTCACCCGAGGTGGCGGATATTATTCCCCCCGGGTTGGTTGATTTTTGGGATCATAATAAGGACTCTTCATCTCCACAAATAGTTTGGGACACTTTCAAAGCCTATGCCAGAGGCCTCTACATTTCCACCATTGCCAGTGTCAAGAAACAACAAAGCCAACAAACTCAGTTACTTCAACAGTCAGTTGATGATCAGGCTGCGGTGTTCAGTGCAGACCCCTCGCCTTCTCATTTTGACTCGCTAAATGCAGCTCAGAGTGCATTGAACATACATATGTCGGAGGTCACTAGGCTAGACATACATACAGGTAGACAACGGTTCTTCGAGCAGGGTGACAAAAACGGTCGTTTTCTGGCTATGTTGGCTCAACATGACCATCCACTCACGGTAGTCTCTAGCCTGCGTTCCCCAGATGGAGAGACAGTGACGTCCCAATCTGACATACTGGAGATGTTTAGTGCCTTCTACGGAAGGCTTTATGCCTCCTCTCTCCCCTCCGATTTCAGACCAGAGTCACTACAAGATCTCTTAGATCCGCTGGCTCTTGGTTGGCTCTCGGACGCGGAGAGACAGTCACTGATCCAGCCTTTTACGACATTAGAAGTTTTAAACGTTATCCGCTCTTTCCCCACCGGTAAGGCTCCAGGGCCAGACGGACTTCCCATAGATTTCTATCGAACCCACTGCGATCTGCTGGCACCCATTCTGGCCCAGCTGTATAATACTTGCCTGTCTAGGGGTGACTTACCTCCATCAATGCACCAGGCATACCTTACCTTAATACACAAGCCCCCCAAAGACCCGGAACTATGCGCATCTTACAGACCGATCGCACTGTTAAACAACGATCTTAAAATCTTAACCAAACTGCTAGCCTCCCGTCTCTATCCATTGTTGCCATCAGTAATTGACCCCGACCAAACAGGTTTTATGCCCAAGAGGTCCACTGACGTAAATCTCAGGAGACTTTTCACAAACATCCATACTCAGCATAAAAACTCGGGGACAAGGGCCATAGCGCTATTGGACATAGAAAAGGCCTTCGACACAGTGGAGTGGCCCTTTCTGTGGGAGACCCTCCGTAGAATGGGCTTCCCATTAAAATTCATTGCGTGGTTACAGGTGATCTACAAGTGCCCGACCTCTTCGATTCGACTTGGCTCCAAATTATCATCTCCCTTCAAATTGTTTAGGGGAACTAGGCAGGGCTGCCCCCTCTCTCCGGCCTTGTTTGCCATAGCCATTGAGCCAGTTGCTGAAGCCCTACGTACATCGCCCCACATCAAGGGGCTGCATATTGGCCTGCTGGAGGAGAGGGTAGCCCTGTACGCTGATGATATGGTCCTTTTTCTCGCGGACGCTGGCCCGTCGCTCTGGGGTGCATTATCGGTCCTAGACACATTCTCTGAGGTGACGGGTCTTCGGGTCAACTGGTCAAAATCCACCCTATTCCCCATAGACCAGGAAGCAAAAAACACCTCTCCCCCTGACAGCCCGTTGAGATGGGTGGACACCTTCAAGTATCTTGGAGTCCAGATCTCTGCCCATGCCCAAGACTTCATTAAACTAAACCTTGACCCAGTGGTGGGAGATATGAAACTTAAACTCAAATCATGGAGCAATCTACCCTTATCGGTTTGGGGTAGAGTTAATCTCCTTAAAATGAAAATCATCCCCAAATTTACCTACCTCTTTCACCACTCCCCTCAGTGGATCCCCAAATCATTCTTCACCAAACTTAACCAAAAATTTTCTGACTTCTTGTGGGGCCCTACCCCTCCCAGATATAAACTGTCTACCCTGATGAGGCCCACATCACAGGGAGGCATGGCTTTCCCAGACTGCTACAAATATTTCCTGGCCTCTCAGTTAGTGACAGTGGTCTGGTGGTTGGTCCCGGACAAAACTAACGCGGCCTCAGCCCTGGAGGCTACGGTGGTGGGTTCCTGGGAGACCCTTCAATTTTTAATTCACAGAGGTCCACGCGCCCTGCACCCACTTACCCCCTCCATGCACACTACTCTGCGAGCATGGCGAATAGGTCTTAGTATTGGTAAATACAACCGCTCAGAACTTTCTCCCAACGCCCCGCTATGGTCAAACCCCAATTTACCACATATCTTTAAGCTCACAGACCCCCAGGCATGGACTAAATATGGTATCAAATTAATTTCACAAGTGGTGTCACAGACCTCACTGCTTTCTTTTGCCCAGTTATCTTCAATGTACAATCTTCCGAAACACTACCAGTTCCGTTATTTTCAACTAGCACACGCATTTGCGGATCAATTCCCCCACGCATCTTGCATCCTGACTCAATCCGAGCTGGAGAAGACGCTCAGGTCCGGCTGCGCTGAGAAGCCTACATCTTCTCTGTACGTGCACCTGGCCTTTGTGTCCCTGCCACCTCTGGAAGGGCTATGGTCCCGTTGGCAACGCGACATTCCTGCGTTGGATAATGATGACTGGGATGACGTCTGGGATTTCCCCTTCAGGTCACTTGTTTCCATAAGAGACAGAGTAGTACAATTTAAAATTGTTCATAGGGCTTACTTTACCCCACATAGACTACATTTGATGAACCCTCAGCATTCTTCGTAATGCTGGAGATGCGGTCTATCCCCAGAAGACTTCGCACACATCTTCTGGCGCTGCCCAAAAATACAGCAATATTGGGGAGAGGTACTCGACTTGACTAACAAGGTGGCTTCAACTAACTTACCACCGCTGATGGAGATTTGTATACTAGGTTTACTTGAAAATATTGTTCCAACCATAGCCAAACGCACGTTGACCAGTTTATTACTTTTCTATGCCAGGAAGTGCATCGCAATACAGTGGAAAAAACCTAACCCCCCATCAATCACACAGTGGAAACGTTTGGTCAATGAGAACCTCCCGCTATACAAAGACACATACGCTAACAGAGGTTGTCCTTTGAAATTCGACAGGGTCTGGTGTAAATGGATGGAGGTTCTGAATATCTCACATTGAACACAGACTCACAATAGTCCTTAGGTTAATAAACTGATTAAAATACTATGTCTCTAGGCCTCGATGTCTGAAATCTCAGGCGTAATTTGTTATGATACCTAACTAATTTAATTTCCTCTGAAGAGAACCATATACATACCTTGATTGCTATTAATTAACCTGGCAACTCACGCTGTCATATGTCCTACCAAATGTTTTACTTATTCTGACACAGTTTTGATGTACTGTAGCAGCCATGTGTTATTGTGTTGTTTGTTGTTTGTCTCAAAATCTTAATAAAAATATTTGTAAAAAAAAATATGCGATGACTCAGTGCGTCGCCCGTTCCCATGATGATGTCTTTGTGAGACGAAACGTACGTCGGAAGGTTGACACGCTGACGTCATCGCTGACTACCTCGTCCCGAACGGGTGTCTGTAAGCCGGCCGGCTGCTGCTATTGTTCATTTTCATGCTTTTACCTACATCATGCATGTAAGTGCAACTTTGAGCCCTGTTTCACACTTGTGCGGTGCGAATTGAAGCTCAGGTTTCACTGGGGAGATAACAATCTCCTGTTCAACGGATTCATTGCGTTTTTGCTCAGTATCAGAGAGCAGGGAGAGGGGGAGGGGGGGGGGGAGAGGGGGAGATGTAGTGAGGAGAAGTAGAAATTCCTTGTTCAGAACGCAATGCATCTGCGAATCAGATGCGTTCCCATAGGAGATAATAGGCTTGTAGTTCGCACCGCAATGCCCAAAAAACGCACACGTTTTTTGTGCAATGCGCAGTGCGAATGCAACGCACATATGTGAACCAGATGCATTCATATGAATGTATTTTAAAATGTCCTGCGAATTAGATGCGGTGTAAGCCGCATCTAATTCGCATAGGTGTGAACCCGGGCTGAAACATTATTAAACGTGGATTTTATCGATTTACACTATGGAGAGCCGTTGTTTTATTATTTTTTTGTGTCCTGCCTACTGATCGCCTATTGGATGGAGCAACCCTGTGTGTTTCTGGCTCTTCACCGAGAAGCCGTGGTGTGACGCTACTTACCATGGCTACCTACAAGCTATCCAAAGCTTGCCATCTGATAATCATTTAGCACATACGGTGGTGGATTTTCTCACAAGTCGCTATTTGTGTGACCGATTAACCTCACTTTTATTTGTTTTGAACACTTTTTGAATGAGTCTATTTATGGATTCTATATAATTTTCATATATTGTACTCACTTTCTGTAGTGCTGCTCACGTTTTTATAAATAGAACACAGGGTACAACTAACGCGTTTCGAGGGTTCACCCCCTTCCTCAGAGCTAGGCTAGAGCCACCCCCTCAAAGAAAAAAATATATATATCGTGATATACACAGGACTCAACATATATACACTCCGATATATACACCTCCTCTCTTCTCTCCAGCACTTCATTTGCTTGCAGACTATCACTCCTCACACCTCCAGCACATTACTTGTTTGTACTCCTCAGACCATCTAGAGCTGATTTGTAGGCCTGGCACTGACTCTACCAGGCCTAACCCCGCCTGGCACTGACTCCACCAGGCCTAAGGTGAATGCCTTTTGCACGCAGGGACCGCGGGCCCCTTTAGTGTAGCAAAAATGTGAGTAGATCCCAGTGCTAGCCATCTATGTGGCTACTGTTCCCAGTACCACCTCTTCAGGCCCTGCCAGCCCTCCAGGTTGCAGATGCCTCTCTCCACTGCCCATGCTTCCACAGTCCACACTTCTGGTTCTGCACCCATCCCAGACCGTACTCTCCCAATCCTCTCACATGTGCCTCCCCAGTGCTCCTGACTGTGCATCACTCACCAGCTCTCCTGGCTGTGACCTGTTGTTCCTCCCTGAGCCTGGCAGTGCTCTCTCCTGCTGTCCTCTCCTTGCTCCCTTGCCTCCAGTCCAGGACACCTCCATGTGTTCTTAGAGGGTCCCATCAGCAACCGAGCCCAGGCCCAAGGTCACTCCCCCAGACTGGGGAGCTCCCTCCAAGGCCCTGACAGCTTAGCACACCATCTCCAGCTTTCCACTTGAACAACTCCTCCCCAGCTGGGCTGACCCTAGGTATTTAAGGAGGCCTGCCCCCTGCCAAACCAAGTTGGGGATTGGTCAGGGCTCCCTAGAATACCCCAGACAGCTCCACCTCTCTTCTCATCCTTCCTTTCTAGAAGACACTAGAATGTTCTAGAAAGAAGTAGGAAGTCCCAGTGATGCTGCCTGTGAGTTACCAGCTCTATTCTGAGCCACTCCCAGCCCAGATCAAAACAAATAGGCCTGGCTGCCAGCCTGCCTAAATTTACCTACTCTACCAAAAAACCTATATACATCACTCTAGCAAACTAAAGGGTGCTACATAACTTTTACCCCTTAGGGACCAGAACAATTTTTACATTTCCACTATGGGCATATTCTGCAAGATTACAAAGTAATACATGCTTGTTTTATGGGGGGCAGCTTAGACTTTTTTGGCAATAATGGTTACAAAAATAATTGTATTTTCTATGTAATCTATGGATAAAGAGATGTAAAAAAAAAATTTAAATGTTTTTTATTTTTTTCAGTGTTGGCATAAAAAAGTAATTTAATTGTAAATATAAGGTATACATTGTATATGCCCTCATGGGACTATCTAACCTGTTGGTCTTCCGCCCAAATTTTTTGCCATTGCTAATTAAATTTGGAGAGCTTTTAGGCTGAGTCTGGGTACACCCAGGTCGAATATTAGCCGGTACAGTATAATAGAAATAGGCTGACAGTTGCTCAGTGTGTGCAGCTGTCTTTCCTACAGAAGTAGGTGTAACGACCAGAATACCAGCAACCAATCAACACTTGTAGCCAATGACTGTAGACGCTGATTAGTCTGTTCTGGCATTGGGTCAGTCCCCCTGTCAGAACACAAAGGCACAGTGGGGGAGATTACAGCACTAACATGGCTGTGAACAAAGTTGAACAAAAAAAACTTTATGCGTGTAACTAGTCTTACGCATCAACTTAACTAAATCCAAGGCCATGAACATTTCCCTGCTTGACTATACCATGCAATCCTTCCACACTTTTTGCTTTACATGGACTCTCCTATGTTACCCTACCTGTGAATCAGGGTTGCCAACTGTCCATAAATTTAAAGACAGTTTGTAAACTTCTGGAAATTTACAAACTGTCTGTAAATATCCATTCCGGACAGCGGCCACCCGTAAAAAATATGGCCATGGGCTCGATCAGGATCAGGCAAGGCTTGGGTGGGCTCAGATGGGGGGGGCGGGCACATGGTGATGTCATGGCACCATGCCACCATTTGGCACATTTTATGTATTACTGGAGGGGGAGCCAAGAAGAACTCAGGTGCAAGAGCGGAGCATCGCCACCCATCACCCGCTGCAGCTGCCAGTTGTTGTCACCTCATCTGCTGGCTGCCTGTAATCAGAAGGACAACAGTGTGTGTGTGGGGACTGGGGTAGCAAGCAAGTTGGAGAGCAAACACAGTATAAGAAGTAGGTGGATGAAATAGACAGGGGCATGTCACTCTGTCTGCAAGATGTGTTTTTTCAATATTTTAGGCAGCTCCAGCCTCCAAAAGCGTTCACCTTTAAATCAGTGTCCTAATAGTTCTCCTTTACATCAGAGTCTTCAGGATTCCCCCTTAGAGCGTAAGGAGGAACTCTGCAGACACTGACATAAAGGGGAACTCTGATGTAAGGGGTAATGCTGCAGACGCTGATGTTAGGGGGAATACTGCAGACTCTGATGTAAGGGAAAGCTTTGTGGACTGTGATGTAAAGGGGAACTCTGGACTCTGATGTAAGAGGAAGCTCTGTGGACTCTTGTGTAAGGAGAGGGCTCTGTTGAACAGAGACCCCCTTACATCAGAATTTCCTTTTACACCAGAGTCCACAGCATTCCCCCTTTACATCAGACTCCAAAGTTTTCTGCTTTTGTAAGGGGGAACTCTGTGCTGGGTTATAATACCCTGACCTTTATGTAAAAGGAGAAACATGTTGTTTGCCTTTTGATATACTGTAAACACATTGCTAATAACACTAGATACATGTTTGTAGCTTAAACATTGATATTCGCACTGTTTTTCACTGAAACAAGTCACTTTATATACTTTTTAGAAGAGTAAGTAAAATATTTGGCTCCAATGGCGACCCTAGGGGGCCAGAGGGGGCCCTGCCCCCCCCCCCAACATTATGCTGTGCCCCACCATGTGACAACCATTAAATTTTTTTTTTTTTTTTTTTACAAAAAGGCAATGTCTAATGCCCCGTACACACGGTCGGATTTTCTGATGGAAAATGTGTGATAGGACCTTGTTGTAGGAAATTCCGACCGTGTGTACGCTCCATCACACATTTTCCATCGGATTTTCCGACATACAAAGTTTGAGAGCAGGCTATAAAATTTTCCGACAACAAAATCCGTTGTCGGAATTTCCGATCGTGTGTACACAAATCCAACGCACAAAGTGCCACGCATGCGCAGAATAAATAAAGAGATGAAAGCTATTGGCTACTGCCCTGTTTATAGTCCCGACGTACGTGTTTTACGCCACCGCGTTCAGAATGATCGTATTTTCCGACAACTTTGTGTGACTGTGTGTATGCAAGACAAGTTTGAGCCAACATCCGTCGGAAAAAATCCATGGATTTTGTTGTCGGAATGTCCAATCAATGTCCGACCGTGTGTATGGGGCATAAGAGGGAGAGCGTCCCCAGTCAGCTCCTGCGGGTGATTCCTCCCCCCTCCCTCTGCTCGCTGACACTGCATAATGCGAGCGCTCACACAACCACGGCCGCCCGATCTGCTTCTTCCCCTGCATCCTCATTGGCAGGGAGAAGAGCGTGGCAGGAAGGACTCCACCAGGACTCTCAGTTACTGAAAAAACAGACTTATTTCTCCCATCCTTAGGTCAGGAGAACCAGCCTGTAAATTCCAAGAGATGCCAGACCAGCACTGTCAATAGCAGGGGCAGGACAGCAAGAGGAGGCTGGGGAACCCCACAGTGGCAGAACACCAGGGCCCGGTGGCAAGACAACCTTTGCAACCCTGATAGTTCTCCCACTGCTTTGGACCCTTATATTTTCTTGGTATGTTGGTGACATATATCTCTTGTTTTCTGCCACCCTGGGAGGGCCCCAATACACTAGGAAGGGAGCTCACTGCAGAATATGTGAAAGGGTCAATGTGGGATCGTAGTAAAGGGCCCCAGGATATATATATATATATATATATATATATATATATATATATATATATATACATACAGTATATACATATTTGCATATATATTTGCATTTTATAGTTGCCCCCCTACTTTTGTCCCTGTCTCCCCATGTGCCCCCCTAAATATGAAAGCTGGAGACGCCACTGTTTGGCTCTGTTAGTAAATTTGAAGAGTTAGTAAAAAATGGGTGTTGTCAGTACATTGTTGGTGTCCTGTCAGTAAATTTCACTTCAGGAGGTTGACAACACTGCTGGGAATTAACCTTATAGCCCCTTTCAAGTCATTATACCAAGTTCACTATGCCATACTATTTACCAAGATACTGTATTTTCCTTATTAGCTGGGAGAACCACAAAATTTCATGGCTAGGGTAGATAACGACTAAATTACCTTGTTACCGAAATTCCTATACTATGTTCAAGTCCTGACAATCCCTGTTACTTCTTTCCAGCTTTGTGTGCTACAGAGGTATAATTCTGCAGTTCATGTCGAAATCCCGCGGGAGTGAGAAATAAAGTAAGCATTCTGCCTTATTCAAATCCCCCTAGACAAAATGAAAAGGTAACCTTTGCAGTGCAGGGGGGGACGCACACTGAAATGGTAACTTTTTCTTTTGGCCAGATTTGTTTTAAATTAATAATTAACTACATAAAAAAAAAAATTATATCACTTTGTTACTTTGTTTTCATGGATAAATGATGCCCATAATAATCAATCACACAGGAAACTCCTGTGGCAAAGGTATACAGATGTAGAATAAATATCTCTATATGTAATCAATATTAAACCAATTTCAATAAAAAATATTGGCAGCATAAGATATACCATAACGTTTAATTTGTAAGTAAATCACAAGGCACTTTGGGATCATATTAATAGTCTAACACAAGATATGCTGAATATTGGAGCTCTACAGGTGTAATATACTTTATATGGGTTCTCCAGGATAAAAAGGTTGGTTCCTTAAAAAGGTAATCTGGACAAGGTCAACTGAGGCCTAAAGGATATTTAGATTTAACTCAAGAGCTTATAATGGG
The DNA here is from genome assembly GCF_042186555.1 of Aquarana catesbeiana. Classification (NCBI taxonomy): domain Eukaryota; kingdom Metazoa; phylum Chordata; class Amphibia; order Anura; family Ranidae; genus Aquarana; species Aquarana catesbeiana. Next base: position 129,322,935 of record NC_133331.1, on the reverse strand, counting down.
CCCAGTGAGGGCTTTGCCTTTTCATCCTTCACACATTAAAACTAGAGAACCTTTTGAAAAGCATTAAACTTCCTTTCTCATACATGGAATGGTACATACATACATACAGTACATAAAATTAAATTTAATGGGCATAAAGATAATGTACTTGTCATATAAGTAGTTTAATAACATTAGTGTAAATAAATAAAGACTATAGTAAAAAGTTAGATATGAAAAAGCTGATACAGTACATCCAATACTACCCTGCCAAATGTTTTGACAATGTGCATATAAAGCCATTCCAACTGGCAGATATAGGGGTAAATGGCTAAGAGGAGGAGTCCACTATATAGAGTAAACATGACTCCAGGCAGAATTTGGCCAGAAGCAAAGCGGTAGAAGAGACCCATGTGGGACATAATGGGGAGAAACCTCAAATGCCTATGGTAATATTTAGAAAATAGATATTTTTAATTTCACAATGAGTCATTAGAATAAAAAATTTGATTGGGGCTCAAATAGGAAGAAAAGTATACTGCACCGACTGTCTGCCAGAAAAAGGAGAAATAGTATTGCCCAATTACCTTCAATGTTACTAAACTAACACTAAATGGTGTGGGAATTGCAGATGAGTGATAAAAACGAACAAAGTCAACTAAAATTATTTTTTTATTGAGACTTAAAAAAAGTCAGTTTTAATGATCCAATGGGTAAGACATTAGAAGCATCTGCTTTTGGAAGCATGTTGTAATGCCTCTTTAAGGTAGGATGGATGAGTGTATGAAGGAAACAGGTCAACCCATTTGCCCTGAATTAGTGATGCAAGCAAAATTACTTCTTTCATAGCGGAGATCCCTGCACTCATTCTCTGATATGCCAGCTAAATCTTGTGCTCAGGAGATTAACTTAAAAAATCGAAATCCAAAAAAACGTTTTCTAACTAGACAAACTACAACTGTAACTATTATAAACACATTATATTACACTAATATTGTTACCTTAATGTCCTGATATAATATAAATGTCCTGATATAATAATATAAAGGTGTTAGCTAATGGTATAGGGAATTCTAATAACTTTTTTATATTAAAAAAATATATAAACTCTGAAATAAAATATGAAAATGATGCCTAGGCATGGTAAATGTAATGAACTTATGTCTCATTAGTTTCACAAAGAGATCTATATTCATAAATCACAGCAAAGTGTAAGAATCCAAAATTAGGAGCATTAGGAACGGCATCGAAAATGTTATTATGTAGAATAAAAGGCGTCTGGTACAAAGTAAATGAATTAAATTCCAGTCGAGTGCCATCACATTCAGGCTTGTTAACCTTAGTATAAATGTGCTCCAAAACAGTTCGCACACTGCTAAGCTCTGTGATGACATTGTATTATGCTTGCACATGTATTATTTCATATTGTCCCTAGAGATATCTATAAAAGAATTATTGAAGTCTCCATTGAAAATACTTTTTCTCTTAGGATTAAAGTTAATTATAGTCATTGACATTGTTAATGGATTAAAGAGCAAACACGTTAATGCCCTGATGGATTTAATCAACGGTTGTTTTGCATCAAACAAAGCTTAATAGTAAGATAGGGATTTAACTCCCCCCTGTTCAAAGGCAGTGTGCTTGGCATTTCTGGATCATATGGGATTTTTGGTTAATTAACATAAGACAAATAAGGATCATTACATGGCCTGCTTTAAAGTATGCCATGTACAATGCTGACATCGACCAGGTCAACCAATTCTATATATAAACTTGAAATATTATTGGTTTAAAAAAAGGCTTGTTTAAAAATGGTCCATGCCGTTGCTGTAGTGGAAATGACAAACCAGATATTGCTGTACATTCAACTGTATAGTCCAAAGTCAAAATTTGGGAGAATCATAAGGAGACTAATTTACTAAAGGAGTAGAGATTGCTCACTTAGAAGTGTCAATGTTTACTTAGTTTACTAAAAAGATGAAGCAGTGTTCACTTTGAATAACCAGTCATGTGCAAGGTGAAATTAGAAATATAGGATTTTATTTATTACACAAGATTGAATAATTGAAGCAAACACGTCACTTTATTCACTAATCTCAGTGAAGCATTGCTATTCCTTTATTAAATCAACCCTATTATATGGTCTCATTTTATTGCTTGTTATTTTTTAGGAAGAGCGGATGTTGACCTGGTAGGAAGTTGTGTTGGCTTCTTGCTCATGGAAGCATTGCTTTCTTAACAGTCATCAAGGATTGGGTTCTCTTCATTGCAATTATGTCCGGCAGCAAGAATAATTACAATTGCAGCAACATCGTTTATTTACTTTCTTCCCTGTGATACCGATATATAAACTTCAGCACTACAGCCCTAGACCCCCTTCGCTGGCAGCCACTGCTGCACCTACACTACACCTTCAGCCTCCATTGCACCTCCACTGAACCCACAGCCTCCACTGCATCTGTGGCCTCCATTACACCGCTGCTACACCCACAGCCTCTGTTCCACCTCCACTGCACTCTCATTCTCTGCTGCATCCACTATCCTAACCTTCTCTGCAGACTCAGCCTCCCATGTACCTACAGTTTCAGCCTTTGCTACCCCCACAGGTTTCGACCTGCTACAATGGCAGTCTGAAACCTCCACTGCATCTGCAACCAGGTCACCTCTGCAATTGAAGCCTATTCTTCACTGCATATGCAGCCAAGTCTTAAAGCACCCTCAGACAAGCCTTTGCAACCAGCCTCAGCTGCATCCACAGACTCAGCCTCCTCTGTATCACCTCTGAACCCCCAGCATCAAGCCTCTGCTGTGTCTCTTCTGCACCCACAGCCTAAAGCCTCAACAGCTGTTTCCAACTACCCAGTACCGCATGCCTCTCTCATGCTCCAGTCCTTTGTTAGCAGGCACCTACCCTCCTCAGTGGCTGTGAGTATCTGGTAAGTGACCTGAGGGTAGCCAGCAGCTAAGCCCAAACTTCTGTGAGGGGGTCCCTGGCAGAACACCAGCTAGATTTCATTCTCGGAGGAGTCAGCTGCACAGAAGAGAAGGATCCACATCTCTACTTGTGACATTTAGGGCTCGTTATGACATCCGGCAGCCCTTGCTGCCCCTCTGAAAAGCATTCTGATGTGGATTAAAGAGCATAAATGAAAAAATGACAATACTAATGATGAGACAAAACGATTAAAACTTCATCTACTGGCTGGATAAAAGATTATTGCATACAGTGGTTTAAAGAGATATTTCGGGGTTTTTTTTGACAAAAGAAATAAAATAAACAAAAAAACTATATACAAAACCATTCTACATTTCCTGTAAGGTAAAAATTACACTGATTTACTAAAGGACTCCACTCTCAATGTGAATTTAAGTAAATGAGGTGAAAAAAGTAGAAATTGACTTTGATAAAAATAGCCAATTATGTGCAAGGACATTTTAAAGCGGAACTATGGCCAAATTAAATAATTAAAAAAAGAATAACTTTTTAATAAAGCTTTTGCTGCAATATTCTGTTCCAGAGCAGAGATATTCCATGCAGTACTTTTTTAACCACTCAAGCCCCGGACCATATGGCTGGCCAAAGACCAGAGCACTTTTTGTGATTCGGCACTGCGTCGCTTTAACTGACAATTGCGCGGTCATGCGACATGGCTCCCAAACAAAATTGACGTCCTTTTTGCCCCACAAATAGAGCTTTCTTTTGGTGCTATTTGATCACCTCTGCAGTTTTTATTTTTTGCGCTATAAACAAAAAAAGAGCGACAATTTTGAAAAAAAGCAATATTTTTTACTTTTTGCTAAAATAAATATCCCCAAAAAATATATGGAAAAACATTTTTTTTCCTCAGTTTAGGCCGATACCTATTCTTCCACATATTTTTGGTTAAAAAAAATCGCAATAAGCTTTTATTGATTGGTTTGCGCAAAAGTTATAGCGTCTACAAAATAAAGGATAGTTTTTTGGCATTTTTATTAATTTTTTTTTATTTACTAGTAATGGCGGCGATCAGCGATTTTTATCATGACTGTGACATTATGGCGGACAAATCGGACACTTTTGGCGCTATTTTGGAACCATTCACATTTATACAGCGATCAATGCGATTAAAAATGCATTGATTACTGTGTAAATGTGACTGGCAGTGAAGGGGTTAACCAGGAGGGGCTGCTGCAGGGGTTAAGTGTGTCCTAGGGATGTGTTCTAACTGTGGGGGGAATGGGCTATGTGTGACATGACACTGATCACCGCTCCCGATTACAGGGAGCTGTGATCAGTGTCCTGTCACTAGGCAGAACGGGGAAATGCTTGTTTACATCGGCATTTCCCCATTCATACTTACACCACTTCCATTTAAAAAAAAAAAAAAATCATGATTATTTATGATTATGGATCTGCATTAATGTGAGTCTTTTATATTTGTTTGGGGTTTATCTTTAAAAAAAACAAGGGTTTTGCTTGCATGTGATTGGATGATTGAAGTCACCACAACTCATTCACTAGGATAAGTGAAAATTCAATAGGATCGAACATGCTTCACTTTTTTAGAAAAGCAACCCCATTGTTTACTTAAAAGATGTCTCCATTTTAGTGGAAAAAAATAACCAATTTTCAGCTTTCAGCGCTGACGCACTTTGAATGACAATTGCGCGGTCATACAACACTGTACCCATATGAAATTTTTACATTTTTTCACCACAAATAGAGCTTTCTTTTGGTGGTATTTGATCACCTCTGCAGTTTTTACTTTTTGTTAAAAAAATGTAAAAAACTGAATTTTTTTTTTAATTTTTAATTTTTTTATATTTTGTTATAAAAAAATTTAAAACAGGTAATTTTTCTCCTTCATTGATGTACGCTGATGAGGCGGCAGTGATGGGCACTGATCAGTTACACTGATAGGCAGCACTGCTAGGTGGCACTGATTGGCACTACTGGTGGGCATTGACAGGTGGCACTTGTGGGCACTGATAGGTGGCACTGTGGGCACTGTTAGGTGGCACTGTTAGGTGGCACTGTGGGCACTGTTAGGTGGCACTGTGGGCACTGTTAGGTGGCACTGTGGGCAGTGTTAGGTGGCACTATTAAGTAGCACTGATGAGGCAGATGTGCCTCTTCCACTTCGGGACTGATGTCCCTCACATCTGAGCCGGTGATCTGCCTTTTTTTCTACTCAAGCTGTCAGCGTGAGTAGAAAAAAAAACGATTACTGATCTTTTGTTTACATCATGTGATCAGCTGTCATTGGCTGACAGCTGATCACATGGTAAGGGGCCGGGACCGGCCCCTTCCTTAGATCGGTAAACACCCGAGCCTCAGTGACTCGGTGATCACAGTGCGCTCGGCGTGCGCCCTGCAGGGGGTGCGCAGAGCGCATGCACAGGGGAGGCTGTCATATGACGGCCTCCCGGGGAATCAGGTCCACGCTGTGGCCGTCACTTGGCCATAGCGCGGATCCTAAGTGGTTAAAAATGACCTTTCCTTTTTTTTAAATCTGCAGCTGCTGTAACTTTTTGTATCATTCAATGTAATATGGCAACCTGGAAGCACTAATTATGTACAGAGCTCCACCCAGAAATGTAATTTTCTTCTTGTGCGATTGGCTCACTGATTTCCCCAGAAGTCTACACTAAGATACAAGTAAAATTTTAGGCACCCGTGCAACAGGAAATTCAGTTTTGGTGAGCTACTCCACAAGGGTAAATACTTTTAAAGGTATGCTGACACTACAGTATTCCTCATCAGAACACTGAAAATGCAACAGGAGATAATAATGAAGCAGACCCTCCCATCAGATGTCAAAGGACATGGTAAAACAAACCGCTACTTTTTCAGAGTAGAAAAAGTAGGAATCCGCAACAAAGTTTAAAATCCTTGCAATTTGTTATAAATCACCCAGAGGGGATTGTTCTTTCTCAACAAAAGTGGAATTCGATTTTAAAGGAAATAGGCACTGTAAATTAAAAAAAAAAATGATTCTCTACCATAAAAAACAAAGAAAGAAAACATGTACAAAACTAGTATATATTTCACATAAGGTACAAAATGTTTACTTAAAGAAAAAGGCATTGCAGTTTAGGGCAAAACCATAGATCATAGAAAGGGGACAATGTTCATTTTAGTTGACAGATTTCTTCTAGATAAATCATGTGATAAATCTATTATTCATTTTCAATCAGAAACATTTCATGTCAACTAAATTTGTTTGCAAAGGTACGTCATGATAATATCTGTTTGTGATAAAAGCAATGCAGTCCACAGGTAAATCATGTTTCCTTTGTTCTTTTGGAGAGGATTTGACTTGTCATTATCAGCCAGGAAGAGTTTATATGGTTGTATTCTAAAAATAATGCATAATCTATCTCACTGCCTAAGGAAAGATTTATTTAAATTTTTCCCTTGCAATGGTATGACATTGGTTTATCTTAAGTATTTCAAAGCTCCAACAATATGTGTTAAGCTTAGTCTCTGCTTTAGTAAATTATTTTAATGAAGTGCTATGTACTTGTGTTTAGTACTTGACTAACTTGGCTTTAATAACACAATGTTAGGTTTGTATTAGTATTACTGAACATCAAAATAAATCGCAATAATCAGCTTACAGCATATTTATTTTTAGAGAAACGAAATGTATTTATTCTATCTTGAACAAACATGTCATGCTCCAGTTCTTTTATGTTTAGATACTTGTAGCACATTTGTGTTATTTTTATATTTTGTTGTGTATTATATCTGATGTAGACAGGAGGGAGAGAGGTGGTTTGACAGCTCTGGACCTGGGCTTCTAATCTCTTGGGTATTTTCCAGTTTGGCAGGTCTTAGATCTGTGGTCCATGAAACTGGTTCCCCGGTTATTTAAATTTTTACTTTAACTGTAATAAATTAGTTGAATGTTTGTGTGTGATGATGCAGGCTTGTTGGTAAGCTGTTATTCTTATTCATTGGTATATGGTTTGAGATTATTTTGTAAAGTGCTGGAAATATGCTGTAAAGAAACTAGAGCAAGCAAACATAAATTTTATTTACTGTAATTCAAGTTATTACAACAGGATCCATGTTCCTGTGAAATATCACCAATAAACTTAGTGCCGGTTCACACAGGGGCGACTTGTCAGGCGACCTAGCCGCCTGACAAGTTGCCTCCCGTTCTTTACAATGTAACCGTTCTAATAGGAGCGACGCAAGTCGCTCCAACTTAGAAAAAGGTTAATGTACTACTTTGGGGGCGACTTGGGGCGACTTGCATAGACTTCTATACAGAAGTCGTTTTGCAAGTCGCCGTGGCAGTCGTGTGCAGGTCGCCTCGGTGAGGCGACCTGCAAGTCGTGCTGCCCCTGTGTGAACCGGGGCTAAAAGTATACAGTTGTATGCAAAAGTTTAGGAACCCCTGACAATTCCCATGATTGTCATTTATAAATATTTGGGTGTTTGGATCAGCAATTTCATTTTGATCTATCAAATAACTGAAGGACACAGTAATATTTCAGTAGTGAAATGAGGTTTATTGGATTAACAGAAAATGCGCAATTTGCATCAAAACAAAATTAGACAGGTGCATAAATTTGGGCACACTTGTCATTTTGTTGATTTGAATACCTGTAACTACTTAGCACTGATTAATTGGAACACACAATTGGTTTGGTGAGCTCATTAAGCCTTGAACTTCATAGACAGGTGCATCCAATCATGAGAAAAGGTATTTAACCACTTCCCGCCCGCCCTATAGCGGATTGACGTCCGGGAAGTGGTTGTGTTATCCTGACTGGACGTCATATGACGTCCAGCAGGATAACATGCCGCAGCGCGCCCCCGGGGGCGCGCATCGCGGCGATCGGTGGAGCGGTGTGTCAGTCTGACACACCGCTACACTGATCGTGGTAAAAAGCCTCCGGCGGAGGCTCTTTACCACGTGATCAGCCGTGTCCAATCACGGCTGATCACGCTGTCAATAGGAAGAGCCGTTGATCGGCTCTTCCTCACTCGCGTCTGACAGACGCAAGTAGAGGAGAGCCGATCGGCGGCTCTCCTGGCAGGGGGGGTCTGCGCTGATTGTTTATCAGCGCAGCCCCCCCTCAGATCACCCCACTGGACTACCAGGGATGCCACTAGGACCACCAGGGAAGGGGCAACGTGGATGGCCAGGTATGTACCCCATGGCCATCCACATGTGCCCAATCTGTGCCAATTAGTGCCCACAAATGGGCACTGATTGGCACTATTATATCCATGATCTGCCCAGCAATGCCCAGATCTGCCCAGCAATGCTTTTTTCAGTGCCACCTGTCATTGCCCATCTGTGCCAACTGTCATTGCCCATCGGTGCCACCTGTCAGTGCCCATCTGTGCCCATCAGTGCCCACCTATCAGTGCCCATCAGTGCCACACATCAGTGCCACACATAAGTACCCATCAGTGCCACCCATATATACCAGTCAATGCCACCTACGAGTGCCCATCAGTGCCGCCTATGTGTGCCCATCGGTGCCACCTATGAGTGCCCATCAGTGCCACATACCAGTGCCACCTATCAGTGCCCATCAGTGCCACCTATCAGTGCCCATCAGTGCCGCCTATCAGTGCCCATCATCAGTGCCCGTTAGTGCCACCTCATCAGTGCCACCTCATTGGTGCCACCTCATCGGTGCCCATCAGTGCCGCCGTATCAGTGCCCATCAGTGCAGCCGTATCAGTGCCCATTATTGAAGGAGAAAGCGTACTTATTTACAAAAAAATTTAACAGAAACAAAGAAAAACTTGTTTTTTTTTCGAAATTTTCGGTCTTTTTTTATTTGTTGCGCAAAAAATAAAAACCGCAGAGGTGATCAAATACCACCAAAAGAAAGCTCTATTTGTGGGAACAAAATGATAAAAAATTTGTTTGGGTACAGTGTAGCATGACCGCACAATTGTCATTCAAATTGCAACAGCACTGAAAGGTGAAAATTGGGCTGGGCGGGAAGGTGTCTAAGTGCCTGGTATTGAAGTGGTTAAGGTGGCCGATTGCAAGTTGGTGTTCTCTTTAACTCTCCTCTAAAGAGTGGCAACATGGGGGCCTCAAAACAACTCTCAAATGACCTGAAAACAAAGATTGTTCTACATTATGGTTTAGGGGAAGGCTACAAAAAGTTATCGCAGAGATATAAGCTGTCAGTGTCCACTGTGAGAAACATAGTGAGGAAATGGAAGACCACAGGCACAGTTCTTGTTAAGGCCAGAAGTGGCAGGCCACATAAAATATTGGAGAGGCAAAGGCGTAAGATGGTGAGAACGGTCAAAAACAACCCACTGACCACCTCCAAAGACCTACAACATCAACTTGCTGCAGATGGTGTCACTGTGCATCCTTCAACAATTCAGTGCACTTTGCACAGAGAGAAGCTGTATGGGAGAGTGATGAGAAAGAAGCCTTTTCTGCACACACGCCACAAGCGCTCGAGTCGCTTGAGGTATGCAAACGCACATTTGGACAAGCCAGCTTCATTTTGGAATAAGGTGCTGTGGACTGATGAAACAAAGATTGAGTTATTTGGTCATAACAAGGGGTGTTATGCATGGCGGCAAAAGAACACAGCATTTCAAGAAAACACTTGCTACCCACAGTAAAATTTGGTGGAGGTTCCATCATACTGTGGGGCTGTGTGTGTCGGTACTGGGAATCTGGTTAAAGTTGAGGGTCGCATGGATTCCACTCAATATCAGCAGATTCTTGAGAATAATGTTGAAGAGTCAGTCACAAAGTTGAAGTTACGCCGGGGCTGGATATTTCAACAAGACAACGACACAAAACACTTCTCAAAATCTACTCTGGCATTTATGCAGAGGAACAAGTACAATGTTCTGGAATGGCCTTCCCAGTCCCCAGACCTGAATATCATTAAACATCTGTGGGGTGATTTGAGGTGGGCTGTCCGTGCTCGGCAACCATCAAACCTAACTGAACTGGAGATGTTTTGTAAGAAGGAATGGTCAAAAATACATTCATCCAGAATCCAGACACTCATTACAGGCTATAGGAAGCGTATAGAGGCTGTTATTTCTGCTAAAGGAGGCTCTACTAAATATTGATGTGATTTTTCTGTTGGGGTGCCCAAATTTATGCACCTGTCTAATTTCGTTTTGATGTATATTGCGCATTTACTGTTAATCCAATAAACCTCATTTCACTACTGAAATATTCAGTGCGCTACTCAAATATCAAGGACTTCATCACATGTGGAACTATAGGGGTAATATACCTCCTTAGTTGCCCATGTGGGTTCTAGTACATCGGTAGGACCACCCGTGCCCTTAGAACCAGAATAGACGAACACTTGTCCAACATCAGGATTTATTGTACACAGTGTTTCGTGGCATTTTCACCAAGTTTATACTTGAGATCCGTCCCTCCTAAAAGTCATTGCCATCGAGAAATATACCCCTCACTGGAGGGGAAATAATTTAAAACGCCATATCTCGTGTAGAGAAACTCGATGGATATTTGACATGCAGTGTTACAGCCCCTGGGGCCTCAATATCGAGTGGGACATAAACTGCTATATAAATAATAGTTAGGGGGGAAGCAGATGTCCCCTTGTTTTGAGGCATTTTTGAGGTACGAATTCACATAGATCCGAATGGTGCTGCTAACACTGCCACTATCCTCCAGTACAATATTTTTAATTGAAGTTTCGGCATCCCACCTTCCTTGGACGGAATTGGTAGGATATATGTCTGTGTGCTGCACCTGCCTATAACATGTTCCTGTGAGCGGCTGTAGCACATAATCATATATCAGGGAACCATTGTCTCCTTCCTTTCCTGTAATAAAGGAATTATATTAGTAGTCTTTTGGTTGCATGGGGATTGTTGGATTTTTGGGACAATCTGAATGGGGCTGCTAACACTGCCACTATCCTCCAGTACAATATTTTTAATTGAAGTTTCAGCATCCCACCTTCCTTGCACGGAATTGGTAGGACATATGTTAGTGTGCTGCACTTGCCTATAACATGTTCTTGTGAGCGGCTATAGCACATAATCATATGTCAGGGAACCATTGTCTCCTTCCTTTCCTGTAATAAAGGAATTATATTAGTAGTCTTTTGGTTGCATGGGGATTGTTGAATTTTTGGGACAATCCGAATGGGGCTGCTAACACTGCCACTATCCTCCAGTACAACATTTTCAATCGAAGTTTCGGCATCCCACCTTCCTTGCACGGAATTGGTAGGACATATGTTAGTGTGCTGCACCTGCCTATAGCATGTTCCTGTGAGCGGCTATAGCACATAATCATGTGTCAGGGAACCATTGTCTCCTTCCTTTCCTCTAACAAAGGACTTATATTAGTAATTTTTGGTTGCATGGGGATTGTTGGATTTTTGGGACAATTAATTTTAACACATATTCAGATGTTGTCCCTATTTCATAGTAAATTCCTTTGGATGACTTTGGCTCATAGACATAGGTTAAGGAATTTATAAATAATTTTCCTGTTTTGTTGGTTTTAGAATAAAGTAAATAATAATAATTTGTATATTTTTATATTTTTACCTATTTATTTCTATCAGCTTGTTTCCATGATAAATGTCAGATTTATATATGGTGATATATTTCCCAGTGGGGCGAATTCTATAGTGAATGCTTTACTGGAAAATGCTATAGTCGCTATGTTTTAGCAATAGGACTCTGAATATATCGCTTTGGTTGTAACATATTATGGTTTATGAAATTATATACACTATTTGTGATGTGCTTTAGCTAGTACATACTAATTTTTTGGCTGACAAGGAGGATGGTTGGTTTCATGTCCATGCACATAGTGGGCTGTGCAGGATGTGATCCCAAATCCATTTCCTGTGTCAACGATGCACTGAGGTATTTAAAGGTGTGGTGGGTGACGTCTGGCCATAGCCTCCTCTCCCAGTCGATGCCTGTTTAGGAGAAACGTACGTTGGGTGGAGCCAGAGGACCTGACGTCACCACACTCTCAGCTGATCGGCTTCGGCGTTGGCTGTGTTTTTTAATTGCTACGGTGTTTTACCCTGCCAGTGCTTTGATGTCAGTTGTCCATTCATGGATTAAAGCATTTTAAACTACTGCACAATGAAGCGCTTCTTTTTCTTTTAAAATATACTATTTCCTGCTACGAGTGGTCTTGCTGGAGCAGCTAATGGAGGAGAGCGTTCCTGATTGCTGCCTTTGAAATTTCAACTACCAGGCATGGAGGGAAGTCTGTCTCTACTCAAAGACCAGCTGTTCCTGACCCCGAGAGGAGTTTGTTCAGGCCCGCATGATCTCTGTGGTGGGGATCCATCAAATCTGGTAAGCAGCCCCCTTTTCCTATTTCTACACTGTCTTAGAAGATCCATAGAAGATTTACTGAAGATTTAAAGAGGAATCACACCTCCGATTTATGATACCATCATTTTCCATATGAACTATAATTTTTTCATTTCTTTATATTCACATTATTATTTGAGTAGCGCACTGAACTTTTTTCTTTATACTGTATAAAACCTCATGTTCAAGGTTTTTTAGTTTCATATATTTGCGATTTTGTGTGTTTTTATGCACTTTTAAAATAGATTTTCACAAATTTAAATTTCACATTGGTTTATCACAGTTGGGGGTAGCGCGGAACGTTTACCATATAATGTCCCATAGTTTTGAATATATCTTTCTTGCTGCTTCCCCCATCTGATACAGCTTAATCTGTTTATTTAAATAATTGTATCTGTTTGTAGAAAGATTCACTTTATTTTATCTTATTTTATTTTTTGACACACTCTTAGGTGGTCACATTGTAGCAATATGGATGTGTCTGATTTTTGTAATAGGAAAATTAACCCTGAAGAGGTGTTTGATCAAACCAATTTACCCACGGAAGGGATACGGGGCATTTTTATGCGACTTAAAAATGTGCTAATATCAGAGTTACATGCCACTTGGGATATTGTTTTTCTTGAGAGGTATCTCAAGGAGAAAATGATCCCGAGGAGCCTCAGATGGCATGTGCACCCAGACAAAGGTGACACCGAGCTTCAAGAATGGTTTTTATACTTTAATGATGCTGGTATAGCTTTCCTTGAATTTTTGGTCGCAAGAAAGAGAGCTAAAGTAGCTAAATTACAACAGGAAATAGGTACCATCAAAGAGAAATTAGCCCCCTTGAATAAAGAGGGATTATACCAAATTTAGACGAAAGAGCTGAAAGAAATTATGATAGAAGAAGAGGAAGAGCAGAAAATGAAAAAACGAAAGAAATACCTCAGGGATGTGGAGGATTATAAATCCCATAATGTATTTAAATGGCAGGAGAGCTGTCGTGACAGCTTTGTTAATGCATCTGATGTGTGCAATTCCAGTGAGGAGACAATGGCCGTCAGTGAACCAGCATTCTCCTCTATAGACTCATTAAGATCCTTGCCAGGTCCACCTACCCCCGCCCCAGAGGCCCAGGACCAGGCCCAATGGGGGGTAATGCAACTTCTAACCCTACCAAGAGTGGAAACTATAACACTAATAGACCTTCCAATAATGGATCACACAATTTCTATCCACCATATACCCACCAGTATACTAAAAATCCGGGGAGAGGTCACAATTCAGGTAGGAGGGGCAATAGACATCCACCCTCAACTAACCCACACTTTTCTGGCCCATACACACATCCCCGCACTAGACAATCAGATATGGACCATTGGGGATACTATGATGACCGATCACAGCGGAATCCCCCCAGGGACCCATATAGAGACGACCCCCCATATTCCCCACAAGCCCCTTGGGGGTATGACATACCCGTTAGGAACCAATATGGCCCATTACAGGGATATGGGGTAAACACAGAGGAGACAGGACAATATTCCAATACTGAACACAGACCATTGGGGAATTCACAGACACGTATTCAGGATATTCCCCCAAGGGCGGCCCCCCTGTGAAATAAGACAGACAATTTTTTAGGAAGGGGCCAAAACAGAAAAGGAAACCTAAGAGAGGATGCCGAGGAGGGAAGCGCAGCTACCCCCAAAAAATAGAGGAGATAAAATGTGAGGGTGTCTTTAATCTCAGTGGGGAAGAATTAACTAGATCTGAGAAATTAACGTTAAATCAAGGTTTAAAATATGCCCCCAAGAAGTAATTAAACACATTCCAGATGTTTTTGGACATAAAAAAATCAACAGAAAACTAAACATAAAACGGTATTTTCTCTCTAACCCCATTATGAGAAGTTATACTTCAAAAGATGGACCCCAAGTAAGAGGAACAGGACTAAGAAATGCATCCCTGTTCAACCCTCCTGGTAAACCAGCTCCCAGTATTACTGTAGTTAAGGAACTGGTTTTACAGGACTTGCAAGGGTGAATTTTAAGAAGGAATGTGTAAAAAAGAATGAAGAAGGGATTGCTTCCCTGTGTAAGAGGAAAGAGCTCATTATACGACCAGTGGACAAGGGGGGGGGATTCTTGTCCTGAAAAAGGATAATTACCTAAAGGAGATGGAGCTCCTATTATCGGATAGGAATACATACACTATCCTAAACAAAGATCCAGTAGACAAATATAAAAAATTCCTTAGAAATGTCCAGGATGGTCATAGGAAGGGGATTATTAATGATAAGGAATGTGAATTTTTAATTCCATTGGCACAGAGAACACCCATAATATATTATATTCCCCAAATTCATAAAAACCCTATACAGCCCCCAGGGCGCCCCATAGTAAGCGGCATAGACTCCCTGACATCAAGGGTAGGAAATTTTGTAGATCATTTTTTGCAGCCAGTTGTGAACAAAACCACGGCCTTTCTGAGGGACTCTATGCAGATCATAAAGGAAGTGTCTGAATACACAGTGGAGGGTGACGTTTTGCTGGTCACCGCAGACGTAGCCTCCCTGTACACTATTATACCCCATGAACTTGGTTATAAAGCCGCTGAATTTTTTCTTAAAAAAGACCTCTCGCTGAAATCCTCTAAGTTGGAATTTATTCTAAAACTGCTTAAGTTTGCGATGGAGCATAATTACTTCTTTTATGGGGGCCAGTTTTACCTCCAGAGCACCGGGGTAGCCATGGGGGCCAAATTTGACCCCAGCTTGGCTGGGCTGTTCATGGCCCTTTGGGAAAATGATCGACTTTTTTCCTTAAATGAGTCCTGCCTCCTACTATGGCGTCGTTACATAGACGACGCCTTCTTTCTATGGAAAGGGGATGTTAAATCACTCGAGGTATTCATGACACACATGTTCACATATGAATGCAGTACTACGTCGGTTACCTTTCTAGACCTGGTTACCTTTAACCACCTCAATACTGGGCACTTTCGCCCCCCTCCTTCCCAGACCAATTTTCAGCTTTCAGCGCTCTCACAATTTCAATGACAATTGCGCGGTCATGCTACGCTGTACCCAAATTAAATTTGTATCATTTTGTTCACACAAATAGAGCTTTTTTTTGGTGGTATTTATTCACAACTCCGTTTTTTATGTTTTGCGATATAAGCGAAAAAAGAGCGGAAATTTGGAAAAAAAAACAATATTTTCTTCTTTCTATTTTAAAACAAATCCAATAAAATCAAATTTTGTGCAAATGATCATGTACAGATGTGCGCAGGTGACATATGTGTGCAGATAATCATTGGGACATGTGATTTTACTGGGACATATGTGGGGGACATGTGTTTTTACTATGTGGGACATGTGTTTTGGGGACATGTGTTTTTGTGTGTTTACTTAGTGTTTGTTTTGTGTTTTTACATGTGTGGGGTTACTGGTGATCAGTGAGTAAAAAGCTGTAAAAAACAGCTCATACTCACTGATCACTAGCCGGCTGCAGCGATCCGCTCTCCTCTCCTCACTGACAACTTCCGTGTGAGGAGAGGAGAGCCGATTGCCTGGCAACTAGCTCTGTGTTTACATCACATGACAGCTGTGATTCGACAGGGCCGTCATGTGATCAGGAGGGCCAATCGCAGAGCCCTCCTGCCGTTCGGAGATGCGCCGTGTCCGGGTGACACGAGCGCAGCGGGATCGCGCCGCTGCACGGGCACGCGCGCGCGCGCAATCCCGCTCCTTCTGAGGGACGTTCCCGAACGTCCACTCAGAAGGAGAGATAGCCCTCCCGGCCGTTTATGTGCAGTGGCCGGGTGGGAAGTAGTTAAAGAACGAGGGTCTTTGTTGACCAAAACATTTTTCAAAAATACAGACCTCAATGGATATATATTAATAAATAGTGGTCATCACCCTAATTGGCTTAAAGCCATACCTAAAAGTCAGTTTTTACGTATAAGACGAAACCGTTCACATCATACAGATTTTGAAGCCCAGGCAGAAATTCTTAAAAACCGTTTTGTAGAAAAAGGATATGAACCCCTCCAATTGGATAAAGATTTACAAGAGGTCGCGTGTAGGGATAGATCCAACTTTCTGGTGCCTAAAATTTAAAATAGTGACCAAACCAAAAAGGATTTGGAATGGTCCTTTTTGACCACTTTCTCTTCCCATTTTTGGTGGGTAAATAAAATAATTCAAAAACACTGGCAGGTTCTAAAGTGCGATAAGGTTCTGGGCCCGGAGCTCCCTGATCATCCCAAAGTTCTGTACAGAAGAAATCAAAATCTAAAGGACCTTTTGGCACCCAGTGTTATTGACCCTCCCCCAAAGGTACAAATGTTTGGCCATTTGAAAGGCTTTTTTCCTTGCAAAGGCTGTGCGGTCTGTAGATCGTCACAAACCTTGAAAAGTTTTACCTTTACATCATTTGTTACTTCTAAGACCTACCATATCAAGGACTTCATCACATGTGGAACTATAGGGGTAATATACCTCCTTAGTTGCCCATGTGGGTTCCAGTACATCGGTAGGACCACCCGTGCCCTTAGAATCAGAATAGACGAACACTTGTCCAACATCAGGAGAGGATTTATTGGACATAGTGTTTCATGGCATTTTCGCCAAGTTCATAATTGAGATCCGTCCCTCCTAAAAGTCATTGCCATCGAGAAATATACCCCTCACTGGAGGGGAAATAATTTAAAACGCCATATCTCGCGTAGAGAAACTCGATGGATATTTGACATGCAGTGCTACAGCCCCTGGGGCCTCAACATCGAGTGGGACATAAACTGCTATATAAATAATAGTTAAGGAGGGAAGCAGATGTCCCCTTGTTTTGAGGCATTTTTGAGGTACGATTTCACATAGACCTGAATGGGGCTGCTAACACTGCCATTATCCTCCAGTACAATATTTTTAATTGAAGTTTCAGCATCCCACCTTCCTTGCACGGAATTGGTAGGATATATGTCTGTGTGCTGCACCTGCCTATAACATGTTCCTGTAAGCAGCTGTAGCACATAATCATATGTCAGGGAACCATTGTCTCCTTCCTTTTCTGTAATAAAGGAATTATATTAGTAGTTTTTGGTTGCATGGGGATTGTTGGATTTTTGGGACAATTCGAATGGGGCTGCTAACACTGCCACTATCCACCAGTACAATATTTTTAATTGAAGTTTCAGCATCTCACCTTCCTTGCACGGAATTGGTAGGACATATGTTAGTGTGCTGCACTTGCCTATAACATGTGCTTGTGAGCGGCTATAGCACATAATCATATGTCAGGGAACCATTGTCTCCTTCCTTTCCTGTAATAAAGGAATTATATTAGTAGTTTTTTGGTTGCATGGGGATTGTTGGATTTTTGGGACAATTCCTTTGGATGACTTTGGCTCATAGACATGGGTTAAGGAATTTATAAATAATTTTCCTGTTTTGTAGGTTTTAGAATAAAGTAAATAATAATTTGTATATTTTTATATTTTTACCTATTTATTTCTATCAGCTTGTTTCCATGATAAATGTCAGATTTATATATGGTGATATATTTCCCAGTAGGGCGAATTCTATAGGGAATGCTTCACTGGAAAATGCTATATTCGCTATGTTTTAGCAATAGGACTCTGAATATCTGAATCGCTTTGGTTGTAACATATTATGGTTTATGAAATTATATACACTATTTGTGATGTGCTTTAGCTAATACATACTAATTTTTTGGCTGACAAGGAGGATGGTTGGTTTCATGTCCATGCACATAGTGGGCTGTGCAGGATGTGATCCCAAATCCATTTCCTGTGTCAACGATGCACTGAGGTATTTAAAGGTGTGATGGGTGACGTCTGGCCATAGCCTCCTCTCCCAGTCGATGCCTGTTTAGGAGAAACGTACGTTGGGCGGAGCCAGAGGACCTGACGTCACCACACTCTCAGCTGATCAGCTTCGGCGTCGGCTGTGTTTTTTAATTGCTACGGTGTTTTACCCTGCCAATGCTTTGATGTCAGTTGTCCATTCATGGATTGAAGCATTTTAAACTACTGCACAATGAAGCGCTTCTTTTTCTTTTAAAATATACTATTTCCTGCTACGAGTGGTCTTGCTGGAGCAGCTAATGGAGGAGAGCGTTCCTGATTGCCACCTCTGAAATTTCAACTACCAGGCGTGGAGGGAAGTCTGTCTCTACTCAAAGACCAGCTGTTCCTGACCCAGAGAGGTGTTTGTTCAGGCCCGCATGATCTCTGTGGTGGGGATCCATCAAATCTGGTAAGCAGCCCCCTTTTCCTATTTCTGCACTGTCTTAGAAGATCCATAGAAGATTTACTGAAGATTTAAAGAGGAATCACACCTCCGGTTTATGATACCATCATTTTCCAAATGAACTATAATTTTTTAATTTCTTTATATTCACATTATTATTTGAGTAGCGCGCTGAACTATAAAACCTCATGTTCAAGGTTTTTTAGTTACAGCACTCAGGATTATTTATGTTTCATATATTTGCGATTTTGTGTGTTTTTTATGCACTTTTAAAATAGATTTTCACTAATTTAAATTTTACATTGGTTTATCACAGTTGGGGGTAGCACGGAACGTTTACCATATATTACACTACTGAAATATTACTGTGTCCTTCAGTTATTTGATAGATCAAGATAAAATTGCTGATCCAAACACCCAAATGTTTATAAATGACAATCATGGAAATTGTCAGGGGTTCCTAAACTTTTGCATCCAACTGTATCTAAATCCTTATTTAGTCTTATTTATTTTGAATAGAGAAGGACATGATTAAAACCCCCATCAGGTGTCTTTTGCTATCTTGCTTCAGTGGGGGGAAACTACCTTTACTTCCTGTTCTGTAGACAAAGTGAGAGTGAGAGGAAATCTCTCTGTCCCCATCATAACATTTCTATTCCCGATATGGTGAAAATATTGTCCTTGCCATTACTCACTGTTGGGTTCACAGACAGCATTAGAATCCTGTTTGTGGTTCTAAATCTTCCTTACTCTATCCAAAACCCTTTCCTTTTAGACACACTTTAACCACTGGACCTCCGTAAGACTTACCCCCCTTCATGACTAGGCCATTTTTTGCTATACGGCGGTCATGCAATGCTGTACATAAATGAAATTTATGTCATTTTTTTCCCACAAATAGAGCTTTCTTTTGGTGGTATTTGATCACCAGTGGGTTTTTTATTTTTTGCGCTATAAACAAAAAAAGACCGACAATTTTGAAAAAAGAAAAAAACAATATTTTTTACTTTCTGCTATAAAACATATCCAATAAAAAAATGTTTACGCAAATGTTATAGCGTCTACAAACTATGGGATTTATTTATGGATTTTTAAATTTATTTTTATACTAGGAATGGCGGTGATCAGTGACTTATAGCGAGACTGCGATATTGCGGCAGACAATGTGAAACTAACTGACACTTTTGACACTTTGTGTGAACAAGTGACACTAATACAGTGGTCAGTGGTAAAATTTTACACTGTCACTGCACTAATGACACTGGCTGGGAAGGGGTTAAATATCTTGGGAGATCAAAGGGTTAAATGTGTGCCTAACCAATGTTTTTGTGTTTACTGTGCTTTCACTAAGGCATATGCTGGATTTTTTTCCCTTTGCAGGGAAACAAAATCTAGCACATCCCCACTGACAGGACAGAGCTCTACTCTGTTTACATAGGCAGAACACCGTTCTGTCTTTCTTCTCACCCATCAGCAGTTGCCGGCACATGCTGATTGGCTTGTGCTGTGATTATTCACAGCACAAGCGGCACGCCGGTGAAGTGATGGGCGCCCCTACCCAGAAGAGCAGAATTATGTATATATACATGATTCTGGGCAGACGGCCTGCACTGTAGCAGTAAAACTACAGTGTGCGGTCAGCAACTGGTTAAAACTGGTTAAAGTATTACTAAACTCACAACAGTAAAAAAAAAGTCTGTATATGCAGTAAAGCATGCTTGTTATACTCACTGTGCAACCTAAGTGGTTAATCCTCTGCACTGTGTAAAAAGGCTGTTTGATCCTGTCTTCTCTGATCCTCCCCTTTTTCCACAGTTCCCAATCTGATAGAACAGAGCCTTGGGTGCAAGCTTAGGGTTGCCACCTGTCCAGGATTCACCCGGACAGTTCGGGTTTGGAATCATGCGTGCGGGTTTCAGACTGCCTGAAACCCGGACACATTATTCAGACTGGACTATGGCTTCCCAGCAAGGTTGCTGGATGCAGTTGTCTAAGCTGAGAGTGTCTGTTACTCTTTCACAACACCTAAAGTCAGCATTAACAAACCCCGCCCCCCCCCCAAACACACACACAGATGGGAGAGGAGAGAGGGCTCAATCTGCACCTCTTCCCCCCTACCGCTACTGCTCTGTGGATGCCCACACTCCAAATTTCCAGCCCCATCTTTCCTTTTCTGAGGCAAAGCACTGGGGATTGAAGTCCAACAGCCTCAGATACATCTAGATGAGAGGCGCTGACTACCAAGGGGTGAGTGAGCTCACCATCCATCCCTGTCTGTGACTGAAGTCGCCCCTCTTCTCTCTCCTGCCTCTGAGTAAGTTCACTAACGCAAATCAGGGTTCTCAGAGCACTCATCACATCAGAGTTCCCCTTTACACCAGAGGCCACAATGTTTCCCTTACATCAGAGTCTTCTCCGTACATCAGAGTCCTCAGTGTTCCCCCATAAATCAAGGTTCGTAGAGCATCCCTTATATTAGAGGCCCCAGAGTTCTCCCTTACATCAGAGTCTGCAGAGTCCCCTCTTACAGTGAAAGGGAATTCTGTGAGTTCAGATGTAAAGGGGGACTCTTGTTATTAACTTCATATGATTAGAAATGTTATTTAATAGCAAAATATATGTATAGTTTATACTATGAAAAAAAAAATGCTGTGCGCCAATAAAGTGTTGGGGTTTGAATTGAAAAAAAGGTGGCAACCCTATGCAAGCTGCACATGCTCAGCTTGGTGTGTATTGCTAGAGAGTTGTTTTTTTTTTTTTTGAGGGTGCATGTGATCAGCACAGGGTCAATCAGCACTGTCCAGACAGATAGGCAGGGGTCCTGCAGCCTCATAGGACAATCAGGGGAAAACTTCTCCTACAAGCTTTAACCAGACACTGATAGAAGTCACAAGACTGCTATATACTGCTGATGAGAAAAGGTATTTAGCACTTTATATTTACTAAAATGATTGCATTGCCATGTTCTGTGTACTGTGGTTGACCAGATATAGTGAATACAAGGTCCTGAGTTTAGTAACACTTTAAGGTTATATAGGCATTAGTGGTTAACTAAAGTTGTAATTTTTACCTGGGCTTGACATGAGGATTGAAGTGAAGGTAACGAAAGCAAACTGAACCTGTCCTGATTTTTTAAAATGTAAACTAAAGTCCACCAGTCTGGACTTCAAACGTTTGATCAGAGATAATATGCCACCTTTTTACTGCCTGTGTTAATCATTAAAAGCCTGAATTACATGCAGTTGCACCCCGGCCCCATGAACTTGATTTGGTCGCATATGACTGTGGTACTGCTTGCCAATACAACTTGTGGTATAAACTTTGCCGCACCACAGCAGTGTGAACAAACATGGCTGTTGGCCATGTTAACTATGGCTTAACCACCATAGTTCTGATTGAAATACTTTAATAATCTTTGAAAAGTTTGATTTTCTATCTGCAATCATTTCATTTGCTATAATCATGTGGTAAACAAATAAAACAATTTTACCTAAATTATACTTATTATATACATTATACAGTGATCCTTCCTTCATGACATTCTAAACAATGACTTTCTTTTTTACATTTTTACATTTTTTAGATTGCAAATTTCTAATATGAGTAAGAAAATGCAATGGTTTTGGAAAGTAGTTTTAGATGTATTTTCAACACATAGTGTATTATAATCTGTGCTATTAAGATGATGACTGTATCTCAGTTTATTTTTTAGGAATAAAAGACTGTCCTAGATTCGGCTCAATAATATATGTCATGGAACAACAGATGTAAATAATTGGCCATAGAAAGTCAAAAAATATATTGGTGCGCTCAATGCTTGGCTTATAAAAGTCTAGAATAATGAGAATGTGTAATAATGGGTAAAAGCAAAGCTACAACTGACAGGCTGACACAAAGTGGGCAAACATTCATTTTCCTGCATTCAGCAAAATAAATCTATATACTTGCCGAATGTGTGTAAAATCAACCCTGAGGCACAATTACTGAGTATTTATATGTTCTTTTGGATTTTAAACTTTTGTCAGCATTTCACTTTTCCAGAGAGAAAACGTTGTGATTGGTATATAGAAGCTTGGTTTGATTGTATCAGAAAATCAGACAACTACAGCTTGCCTAATGACAGATTGAGTTAAAGGAACACTGATACTACATTATTTCTGAACACATATATTCTATATCAAGCTAGCCTTGTTTAACTAAACATTGAAAAAAAGCCAAAACTTTTTTGGGGTGTTTTGGATAGTGTTAAGCGTTTAGAACTCCTGTCAAGAATTTGTTTTACTGAAGCATCTTCATGGCAGCTAACGCTGGGTTGTGGCTCCACCCCCCCCCCCCGCAACCTGATAGCACTGGTTAGCTATACGTTTTGAGAAGGATCCCACTGCAGCATTTTCCTTTTTGTCCTCACCTGATTATGGCCTCTTTCACACGGACTGTCCGTTCGGGTCCGCCTGTCAGTTTTTTAGGCGGACCTGAACGGACGCTCCATAGACCTCTATGGAGCGTCGGATGTCAGCGGTGACATGTCCGCTGACATCCGACCCACTCCGATCCAAAAAAGTGTGACGGAGGAATAGCCTACTTTTCCATCCGTCTGTGGATCGGATCGGGTGACGACGGACTCTACGGTCCGTCGTCATCCAATCCCCCATAGGGGAGAGCGGCACTCTGACAGGTCCGTCGCTGCACACTGTGCAGCGATGGACCTATCATCTGCCTGCTTAGCGGGGATCGACGGAGCGTTTCCCCACTGAGCAGAGCGGGCTCCATGCACGAACACATCCGTGTGAAGGAGCCCTAAGATGGATAGCTCGGCACCCCATACTGCCTTCACCCCAGCCAGGTTCAGCCTCTCCTGAGTTGAAATCATTGCCTGTACAGTCTCTAAATGAGCTAGAAGGAAGAAACCCCAGTCTGGTGTTCTCAGGGGGGGTATTTCTGGCCATCATTATATAAGCTTCAAATAGGCTTATTATGTTTGCAGCGATCTCCTTCATTCCCTTTCTTATCCTTGTATTACATTAATTTTCTCCTCTGGGCCTTGTAGTCTTTCGGTTTTCTTTCCCAAGATAGCATCTGCAATCTCTATCACTTCCACGCCTGTGCAACCTGATGTGATTGTGTCAGGTAGCTGCCAGTTTCCGGGGGTCTCAAGTGCGCATGCACGGGCAGTGATGTCATTTCTGCCAGTTCAGTGGGTTGTTTAAAAGTGGTTTCTTCTTCTCATGAGCAATATAAGAAAATGTTATTAGGGTCCTCCTTACGTCATCACCTCTCCCGCCATAGAAGATCTCCATCCCTCATCACTGTCCTTCTTCCTGCAGTCATCATACCCGTCCTGTGACCTGCTGGGTATGCGGGGCTCCAGCACTTCCAGACAAATTGGCCTGCCATTCATGCTTTGAGGAAGCAACCAAAGAAAAAGAATCAGATGCTAGAGAAGTAATGGATCTCATAAGAGAATCAGTGCAGAAGTCAATCCTGGAAGCATCAGTCCCTGATTCAGACAGGGCAGTTCAGAGTATGTCTACTGAAACTCCCAACATGCTGCAGAAGTCTGATAGCCTGTCAGAAAGCAAATAAATAGAGGGTTCCGTGGGATTTGACTTCACACTAGAACCCTTTGTGAAGTCAGTAAAAGAGGCGATTGGTTGGGAGGGGGAGAAGGAAACACCATGTAAAGTCAGAAATATTTCCTAAATCTTAAGAAAAAAACTGAATCTTTTCCATTCATAGATGAATTAGAAGAACTCATTCGGAAGAAGTGGCAAAAACCAGATAAGAAAACACTCTTTAATAACAGGCTAGAAAAATTATATCCGTTAAAAGAATCCTCGCAGTGAAGTGGGATTCAAGGAAAGTTTTCTTTTTTTCCTCCCTTCATGCAGATACGACAGTCAAAATTCCAATGGCAACTGGTGTTGTGGAGAAACCCCTCTGTGTCCATGAATACAACCTTAATATGAGAGGGGTGGACCTCAACAACCAGTTGATGTTGCTGTACTTAATTGTCCGTAGAGCCAGACGCTGGTACAAAAAAGTGTCTGTTTACCCAGGGCTTTTTTTTTTAGACAATGGCTGCAGGAACTCCTCCCTTCTGAGTCACCCCTTGACTCCGCCCCTACCCACCTCCAAGCACCATTCCTTTGTTCCACACCTTACCCACCTCCCAGTACCACCCCTTTTAGAAAATAGAGAACCAAGTATCATTTTGTGGTGCTAACTATTTTGTATGGAATTAATGATAACAAGAAAGGCAGTAAAATAGTAATCTAGCAACAATAGACCCCCCCAGCAAAAATAGATTCCCTCCAGAAACTATAGATTCCCCAGCAGCCAGCATCAATAGACCTTCCCTTAACAGAAGATCCCTCCCAGCAACGACATACCTCCAACAACATAAGATACACCCCAGCCACAATAGATCCCCCCTTCCTCTGCAAAATCAGATCCTCTCAGCATCAATAGACCAGCACACCCCAGCACCCCTTTCCATTAGATACATTCAGTTCTGGAGGTGCCGACACTGCGTTCCCCCGCGTTCCTGCTGAAAAAAAGCCCTGTGTATACCTATTTCAATTGGCTCTGCTGAACCCTTATGTGATATACAAAGCATCAGGACGAACTGGATCCTTCCTTAAATTCCAGGAAGAGGTCATCCCAGCCCTTCTGTTTCCAGGCAGTGCTGTGCCCCAACTTCCCAATGCAAATGCAGTGAGCCGGCTGCATGAGAGGCATTTTCTGTATGTCCTCCGTGGTACCCCTACCCAACGAACCCCCCAAAGAAGATGCCATGTTTGTAGGAAACGCGGATACAGGTGTGACACCCACTTTTATTATCCCTCCTGTCCTGACCAATCTGGTCTCTGCATCTGTGAATGTTTCCAAGGCTACCACACAGTAGTGGAGTATTAGCGTAGGGTACAGCACTGCACAGTCCTAGGACACACTTTCACAGGGTCTCCAAAGATGCTATCGCATTTTTAGAGACCCAAACCTGGAACCTTTACAGTTACAAAAAAAAGTGTAAAAAAATTAAAAATAAAAATAAAATATATATATATACCGCCTTCAGGATTTCTAAGGACGTAAAACTGTGATTTTACTTCTAACTACCTATCACAGTTTCAGAGGCCCTGAAATGTCAAAATAGCACAAACCCGCCTTAAATGACCCCATTTTGGAAAGTAGACACCCCAAGGTATTTGCTAAGAGGCATGGTGAGTATTTTGCAGCTCTCATTTGTTTTTGAAAATGAATAAAGAAAAGGAAAATGTATTTTTTTTTTCTTTTTTCAAATTTCAAAACTTTGTGACAAAAAGCGAGATCTGCAAAATACTCAACATGCCTCTCAACAAATAGCTTGGGGTGTCTACTTTCCAAAATGGGGTCATTTTGGGGGGTTTTGTGCTATCTGGGCATTTCATGGCCTCCGAAACTGTGATAGGTAGTGAGGAGTGAAATCACCATTTTACGCCCTTAGAAAGCCTGAAGGCGGGGCTTGGTTTTCGGGGTCCTGTATGCGGCTAATCTCCCAAAAAGTCTCACACATGTGGTATCCCTGTACTCAGGAGAAGCAGCAGAATGTATTTTGGGGTGTAATTACACATATGCCCATGGCATGTTTGACCAATATATCATTTCAGTGACAACTTTGTGTATAAAAATATTTTTTTGTCATTTTTCAATCACTTAAAAAAAAAAATTAAAAATAAAAAATTCAATGTGCTCAATATGCCTCTCAGCAAATTCCTTGGGGTGTCTACTTTCCAAAATGGGGTAATTTGGGGGGGGGGGGTTTGTACTGCCCTGACATTATAGCACCTCAAGAAATGAGATAGGCAGTCATAAACTAAAAGTTGCGTAAATTCCAGAAAATGTACCCTAGTTTGTGGACACTATAACTATTGAGCAAAGCAATAAATATACGCTTATTAAATTTTTTTTAGACATGTGGCAGAATGCATTTTGGCCTAAATGTACCACTAAAATTTTGATTATTATATTTTTTTTATAACAAAAAGTAGAAAATATATATTTTTTTTCAAAAGTTTCTGTTTTTTTTCGTTTATAGCGTAAAAAATAAAAACCGCAGAGGTGATCAAATACCACCAAAAGAAAGCTCTATTTGTGGGAAAAAAAGGAAGCAAATTGTGTTTGGGTACAGCATTTCACGACCGCGCAATTACCAGTTAAAGCAGCGCAGTGCCAAATTGTAAAAAGTGCTCTGGTCAGGAAGGGAGCAAATCCTTCCAAGGCTGAAGTGTATATTATGTTAAAAATTACCTTTCATTTTCAGTTAGCAACCACTGTAATTCTCTGTAAAATTCAATGAAATATGGCAGCCTTTTCCACTTGTGTGATAACTTTCCCAGAAGTCTGCACAAAGATATAAGTAACATTTTAGGCATCCTCTACAAAAATAATATTTTTGGTGAGATACTCCCTATGGGTTAATTACTTCTAAAGGGATGCAGACAATGCAACTTTCCTCATTAGAAGTCTGCAAGTGCACCAGCTGATTAGATTGAACTCAGACACTCCCGTTCAGGAATCAGATTTCTAAGGACATACAGTATCTCATAAAAGTCTTTTCATGTGACAACACTGAATAAATTACACTTTGCTACAATGTAAAGTAGTGAGTGTACAGCTTGTATAACAGTGTAAATTTGTTGTCCCCTCAAAATAACTCAACACACAGCCATTAATGTCTAAACCACTGGCAACAAAAGTGAGTACACCCCTAAGTGAAAATGTCCAAATTGGGCCCAATTAACTATTGTCCCTCCCCGGTGTCATGTGACTCGTTAGCGTTACAGGGTCTCAGGTGTGAATGGGGAGCAGGTGTGTTAAATTTGGTGTTATCACTCTTATGCCCTGTACACACGGTCGGATTTTCCGATGGAAAATGTCCGATCGGAGCGTGTTGTCGGACATTCCGACCATGTGTGGGCTCCATCGGACATTTTCCATAGGATTTTCCGACACACAATGTTTGAGAGCAGGCTATAAAATTTTCCGACAACAAAATCCGATCGCGTCAATTCCGACCGTGTGTGGCCAGTTCCGACGCACAAAGTGCCACGCATGCTCAGAAGAAATTCCGAGACGGAACAGCTCGGTCTGGTAAAATTAGCGTTCAGAATGGATAAAGCACTTTCTTCACGCTGCAATGTAAAAAGTGGTTTAATACAGCGCACTCTCTTCTTCTTTATAATGTGAGAAGAATGAAGTAGTTTTGCTGCTTATATTCACACAGACTTCTCACAAACTTCTTTCTTTATTATTTATCGGGATTCCCTCAATATATTTTGATTTGTCACATCTGACCAATTTTTTTTTTTGTTTGTTTTTAATTGTAAAAAATGTATTTTCAAGGCTGTTTTTGTTTAAAATGTTGTATTCTTTTTAATAAAGAATATTTTTGTGTGTGTTTTGTGTGTCAAGTTACCACAACACCATTGATATCTTGTATTATTTAATCTCAATGAGATTGTTTGGTGTTGGTGTCCCTTGTTAATTTCACATTGTATTTTTGAAATGTACCTGACTCCTCACCAACAAACTGTCCTTTTTGAAGGAAAACACACATAGGCTAGTATAATTGAAACAAAAATTCCTTTATTAAGGGCTCAGAACCAAACAAAGAGGGAGGCAATGCTGGAGAAACAGCAGAAATTGGTGAAGCCTTGGACCCCGAGGCAGACATCAACTATTTTACTGCAAAATTGGTGGCCTGAGGAGTCCATATCTAAGGGAGTGCAGTCTGGTCTAGAAGTCCCAGAGATCATGAAAGCAACAGATGACATCTGTGTCCCCAGGCTGTGGTCATACAAGAGACTGCATCTTTGGCCAGACCAGACTGAACCCAGGGTCATCACTCTCTGGTCTTCCTTCCATGCTTCCTTCCATGCTGTGGCTCTGGTGATGGAGTTGTGGCAGGAGGAGGAGGAGGATGGTCCAACTCAATCACGTCGGTCTTGGGTGTGATTTCGCCACTCACCCCCTTAGTTAGGACTTTATAAATAAGTTTCTCACACATGAGGCGTTGACCCTCCTGCATGCCCTTCATTTTGGTGGCAGCCATGCAGGCAAAGGCCTCTTCAGGAGTGGGTAAGGCTCTGAGGGACGCAGAAGCCTCCTGAATGAGCCTGAGCGCAGAATCCTGCATGTGAGTTGCCTTCCTCGCTCTTTTGTATGGAAGGCGGAGGGGAGAAACCTGTGATTCTGTCAGGCTGCGACTGGTCCCAGGCTTCTCCTGGCTGCAACTTAGCCCCGCCTCCTCCTGGCTGCCACATTCCACAGCCTCCTCCTGGCTGAGGTCTTCCTGTGTATGAAAAAGGGATAGTTTTGGTTTTTTATTTATTAATCACACACAATTGTCACCTCATGACTGTTGCAAATTGAATGTTAAGAAATATAACTGATGATCATTCTGAGCTCAGCATTTTTCATGCTTGTCCCAAATATTTTTGCACACTACTGTCTATTGATATGTAAAACACTTTATTAAATCAGCAATTAGTGATCAATATTAACATCTAGTAAAGATCATTTATTTATTGACCAGAAATCTGTACAAGAATGCTATACCTGGCTCCATATGGGCTCCTCCACTTCATCCTGGCTGGAAGTCCCAGGTTGGACATCGGAAGCCTCAGCTGGGGTGGAAGGAAGAGTGGAAGGAAGGGTTGAGAGGGATTCCCTGACTTCAGTCTGGTCTGACGGAAATCGCAGTCTCTCATAGTACCACAGTCTGGGGACATAAACGTCACCTGCTCCAGCTCCGGATCTCTGGGAATCCGTGACCTTCTTGCGCTCCCTAAGATAAGTGCTCCTCAGGCCACCAATTTTGGCTTTTAAATAGGGGATGGTTGCCGTGGGGACCACCAGCGTCACCAACTCCAGCAGTTTCTCCAGCGCTGCCTGCCTCTTTTGTTTATGATTATAATGCGGGTGTTTCACCTGCCACAGACAGGGCTGCTCCCTGTACTTGTCTATGAACAGGGGGAGGAAGTTGTGGTCATTGAAGCCATCCATTTTATCTGCAAGACACAACACAAGACAAACCCTAATGTCAGGCAAAACTCTCCTAATCTTGTTACAATATAGGCCTCAATCTAGAAGCAGTATAGGCCCAAGTTTAGATCTTACCTTCGTTATCACAACGCCTCCTATACTCCTTCCTCCGCTCACAGATCGTACGTACTATGCACGCGTGTTACGCTTTATACACACTGCACATGCGTGTAACTCCGCCCACCCCGACG
Source organism: Aquarana catesbeiana (assembly GCF_042186555.1). Classification (NCBI taxonomy): domain Eukaryota; kingdom Metazoa; phylum Chordata; class Amphibia; order Anura; family Ranidae; genus Aquarana; species Aquarana catesbeiana. The sequence goes on along the minus strand of NC_133331.1, from coordinate 129,293,108 downwards.
TTCTTTCTAGTCTATTCCCCACCCCTTTTCGTTCAGCGCAGTGGGGGAAGAGCACATGGCGGAGACACAGCAGGTGCGTGCTAATTATAGCAACGAGGAGGAGGAGGAAGAAAGCCTGGAGCCGGAAATGTCTGGATCCAGAAGGAGAAGATTTAAGGCATCAAATATGTCCTTTGGGGAGATGTTGGAGATGGTCGACATCCTGAAGAAGGCCGACTATGATGGAAAGTATGGACCTTACCCCAACCCCAATGTCAGAAAGGCCAAGATAATGGCGAAAGTGGTCAAGAGTCTGCACCGGAATTTCGGGGTACATCGATCGAAAGATCAGCTCAGGAAGCGGTGGTCGGACCTAAAATTAAGAGAACACGAGCAGTACAGAAAGATCCGGAGAGTGCTGCAAAAAAGTAAGTAGTTGTGCTGTGTTCCGATTCTTTTTGTGTTTATTACATTCGTGCTGCTCCATGTGCTTTTCTGAACTGTTGTACAGTTTAAAATGGCAACTTTCATGTTCATGGGCACATTATTCGTTCGTATCAAACATTTTTATTTCAGCCTATAAAACACCATTGTTTTGGCCATATGCATTTGACTACATTTTTTAGGGCCTACTTGTATGAAAATAATTTGGTTGTGTAGATGGGTTTGTTACTAGAATGAAATGCAAACTAGATTCTGTGTAAGGAGAGGACACTCAGCAGCTGTTTACACATCTGGACACTGGAGCACTAGTGTGGGACACAAGAACACCCTTTTTATTAGGGGGCCCACACAGGTTCTCCAGTGTATACTATAGGGGGGTCTCCATCTGTGAAACTTGTACAAAACAGGTAAAGTATTGAAGTTTGACAAAGGACAATACAAATTCTACAACTTGGAACTCTGCCAAAATAGACAACTGTACCCCACTTCCAAGCAAAGTTTCATATTTATAGTTCTGCCATCCAATATCTGTGTGCTAAGTATACCATTTTTTTTTTACATAGGGGAGAAAAGACTCGGAGGACACCCCTCATCCGAGAAGACCAGAGACCCCCCACCTCTGGAAGAAGGGGAAATCTCCCAAAGACAAGAAGAGCAGGAGGAGGAAGACGTGGTGGAAATTGGCACCACAACAGGTGAGTGTCTGCGACCACAGGCTCAGGTAAGAGATGGATGCCGGCATATTTATAATACATGTTTTCTTTTTGTTTCTATCTTTTTAGGTGATCGTGATGTTGTGGATCCAGGGCATTTCACCTCGGAAAGTGCACAGATCCTGATTGGGGAGACCATGGGGTGTAATGTTGCATTGGAAAACATCCAGAAAAACATCAATGATGTTATTCAAAAAAATAATAACATCATTGATGTTTTGGGGAGAGTTTAAAACCCCTCCAAAGCCCTTTCTTTTATGATGTGCTACAATTTAAAAAATTTTTGTCGAATTGTAGAAAAGCCAAATTTTGAAGAGGCACACAGTGTGTCAACATGTGCTATCTAATAAAGTAGCTGAGAGGAAGGGGTTGCTCCCCCAAAACACGTCCCTTGATCCCCCGTGATGGCAGCTAGCACATGTTGACATTCGTAAATTGGTGTGCATCTTCAAAATTTGGCTTTTCCTGGGGTGACTTCATCCCATCTGAACGCAATATCAAACACAGATCCTAAATACTCATGTCTGATATTGCCTTCAAGTTCTAACAAATGTGAACTTTGTAAGTTCAAGATTTGTGTCTTTCTTGTTGGTTTGAAACATGCTTGTTTTATCTTAAATGGACATTTCAACTTTTTTTAATGCCACCCCAAAAATTGTTATACAACAAACATGTTGGTTTGTTTTAAAAACCTTGTCAAAATGCACATGTGATTGTGCAGGTATTAAAAAGATTGTTAATCAAGATTGTGTGGATTATTGTCTCAACGCTCCAAAACTGATGTTGTGCTCTAATTGCTGCTTTCTGTGACAATGGGGGTTATTTCCTAAAAGGGCAAATACACTTTGCACTACAAGTGCAGTTTCAAGTGCACTTGTAGTGTAAAGTGTCTTTGCCTTTAGTAAATAACACCCAACAGTGCTTTTGTAAGGTTACACAATCACGCTATTTTCAGGACTCACCACATTTCTGTCAGGGTCAGCTAAAACAAACACAAGCAGTAAATGTCACCAAAGATTTGCTTAATTAATTTTTTTTATTTGATAAAGGTTTCACACATTGTCTGGCATATTGATAGCCCCCCTACCCGCAAAGAATTCAAGGTATCTTAGCCGGACATCACGGGCACTCAGGGAGGGCAAGCCAGGACGGCCACTTTCAAGCGCCGTCAGGGTTGGTTCATTTTGAATTCTGGCTTCAGGCCCAACTGAGCCAGCATAGTTGTCAGAATGTAAAAAGTTGTGTAGAACACAGCACGCCAGGATAATATGATTCAGTTTGTACTCCGCCATATGTATGGGTGTAAGAAATAGGCGGAACCGGCTGGCCATGATTCCAAACGTGTTCTCCACCACTCTTCTGGCTCTGGCCAGCCGGTAATTAAAAACCCTCTGGTCCGGGTTGAGGGTCCTCATCAGGAATGGCCGCATAAGATGGTTCCCCAGCGCAAATGCTTCATCCACAATGAAGACGAATGGGAGTCCTTCCACATTGTCTTCTGGAGGTGGCAAGTCCAAGCTGCCATTCTGGAGACCCCTGTAGAACTCCGTCTGGGCGATGACTCCACCATCGGACATCCGGCCATTCTTCCCCATGTCCACATACAGGAACTCATAAGTAGCCGACACCACCGCCAACATCACAATACTATTGAACCCCTTATAATTATAATAGTACGAACCCGAGTTGGGTGGTGGGATGAAGTGGATGTGTTTCCCATCAATTGCCCCTCCGCAGTTAGGAATGTCCCTCCGCTGGGCAAAGTGGGAGGCCACAATCTGCCATTCCTGTGGCGTGGAAGGAAACTGTTATGGAAAACAAAAAAAAATTAGTCTTTTTGCACATTAAAACATGGAAAGCAGATTAGACACAAACATTCTTGGCCAATATCAAGATAACATTTATTAATGGGAATTTTTAAACACCAAAGTATAAGGTACAACTATCATATTCCCCCTCCCCCCCTCTCCTGGGCCATTTGTAACATTATAGGGGGGGAGCTCTTGGACAGGTAACCCTTTCCACTTCATTAAGAGATGAATGCCTAAATAATGGGTATTACTTTGAACAGCCCCTCCTTAGTTACACTATTGGCAGCCCACTGGACAGGTAAGAAGTGTCATAATACAAAGATATAAATACACACTGTACACATTTGAGCACATTTGGACATTCTGCTATTACCTATCAAGATAATAATAGGATACAAAAACTTTAAACAGTACCATCTGAAATTATACAGGCAGGCCCTTGCACTACATGCTTTGGGGAATTCATCCATAAATCTGACCACAAAAGAGATGGGTATAGTGTGTATGGGTTTGGCAAAGTCAGCAGATAGATGATTGAGGATAGCTAGAGAATTGTTATTAGCTGACTTAGCAGTTGGGGGAAGGGAGGGTTCCAAATGATTTGGGGACCCCCCAAAAAAACCTCTGGCACTCTGCCTGATTTTACATTACAAATCACATTTAATAACATTTTAGGGGTGTTTGGGGTAAAGCACTACTATGGAGCTGATAAAATACATTGTTAAGTGACTACATGAGGTGAATATAGGGCCAGGAGAGCATGCTGGGGAGGTAAGTGAAGGCAAATATGTATGAAGGACAAAAAAAATAATTACATAAAAATCCAGCATGCATGAGAACAAAGGGGACATTCACAGCATATTACAATTATAGTAATTAGGGAATGAGGAAAGAAATACAATATATTATCAAACATTAAATACAATAAAATGTGATGTTAAAGGATAAAAATCTTACCTTAATATACTCCTTCTGCAGGACCTGTATGATGGCAGAACAGGTCTCTGGGATAATGATTCCCAGAGCCTGGGGGGAGATGCCTGTTGAGAACTTCAAGTCCTGCAGACTTCTCCCCGTCGACAAGTACTGCAGGGTGGTGACGAGCCTCTGCTCTGGAGTGATGGCTTGCCTCATGCAGGTATCCTGGCTGCTAACATAAGGGGTCAGCAAAGCCAACAAACGGTGAAATACGGGGTCCGTCATCTGGAGAAAGTTCCTGAAATCATCAGGATTATTCTCACGGATCTCAAGGAACAAAGGCATATGACAAAACTGGTCACGCTGAAGCAACCAATTCTTGGTCCATGAACTCCTCCCCACCCTGTTCATGGACTGGACTTGTGTCAAGGTCAGGACCCCAACACCAAGCCCCCGCACAGCACGAATTCTACGAGGAGTATGTATACGCAACATGGCTAGAAAACGGTTGGCTGCTCAGAACGAAGTAACAGAACGCACTGAAGAACAGCAAGGCCTCTGAAGAGCGACCTGAAAAACAGTAACGAACGAACAAGAACACAATGACAAGTCAATGGTACTCGCTGCACGCACTGAAGAGCAGATACAAACTCAAAAGCACAAACTGAACAGCAGAAAACGATCTGAAAACCACAAGTCTAAAAAAGCGCGAATCGTCTCTCACCAAACTTTTACTAACACGAGATTAGCAAAAGGAGCCTAAAGGGTGCCACGCTTGGTTCTGATTTGGCCTTTTCTAGTCTCGTCGTACGTGGTTTACGTCACTGCGTTCTTGCCGATTGGAAATTCCGACAACTTTGTGTGACCATGTGTACGCAAAACAAGTTTGAGCCAACATCCTAGGATTTTGTTGTCGGAATGTCTGATCAATGTCCGACCGTGTGTACGGGGCATTACTCTCTCATACTGGTCACTGGAAGTTCAACATGGCACCTCATGGCAAAGATTTCTCTCGGGATCTGAAAAAAAGAATTGTTGCTCTACATAAAGATGGCCTAAGCTATAAGAAGATTGCCAAGACCCTGAAACTAAGCTGCAGCATGGTGGCCAAAACCATACAGCGGTTTTACAGGACAGGTTCCCCTCAGAACAGGCCTCGCCATGGTCGACCAAAGAAGTTGAGTGCACATGCTCAGTGTCATATCCAGAGGTTGTCTTTGGGAAATAGACATATAAGTGCTGCCAGCATTGCTGTAGAGGTTGAAGGGGTGGGGGGTCAGCCTGTCAGTGCTCAGACTCAGGCACACTGCATTAAATTAGTCTGCACGGCTGTTGTCCCAGAAGGAAGCCTCTTCTAAAGATGATGCACAAGAAAGCCTGAAAACAGTTTGCTGAAGACAAGCAGACTAAGGACATGGAACCATGTACTGTGGTCTGATGAAACCAAGATAAACTTATTTGGTTCAGATGGTGTAAAGCGTGTGTGGCGGCAACCAGGTGAGAAGTACAAAGATAAGTGTGTCTTGCCTACAGTCAAGCATGGTGGTGGGAGTGTCGTGGTCTGGGGCTGCTTGAGTGCTGACAGCACTGGGGAGCTACAGTTCATTGAGGGAACCATGAATGCCAACATGTACTGTGACATACTGAAGCAGAGCATGATTCCAACATAACGACCCCAAACGCACCTCCAAGATGACCACTGCCTTGCTAAAGAAGCTGAGGGTAAAAGTGATGGACGGGCCAAGCATGTCTCCAGAACTAAACCCTATTGAGCATCTGTAGGGCATCCTCAAACGGAAGGTGGAGGAGTGCAAGGTCTCTAACATCCGCCAGCTCCGTTATGTTGTCATGGAGGAGTGGAAGAGGACTCCAGTGGCAACCAGTGAAGCTCTGGTGAACTCAGTGCTGGAAAATAATGGCGCCCACACAAATATTGACACTTTAGGCCCAATTTGGACATTTACACTTAGGGGTGTACTCACTTTTGTTGCCATCAGTTTAGACATTAATAGCTGTGTGTTGAGTTATTTTGAGGGGAAAGCAAATTTACACTGTGAGAGCCGGTTCACACTGAGGCAGCACAACTTGCAGCATGACTGCCTCAGGCGACCTGCACATGACAGCAGCGGCGATTTGCAAAACGACTTCTATATAGAAGTCAATGCAAGTCGCCTTAAGTTGCCCCCAAAGTAGTACAGGAACCTTTTTCTAAGTCGGAGCGACTTGCGTTGCTCCTATTAGAATGGTTCCATTGTACAGAACGGGACGCGACTTGTCAGTCGGCTAGGTCGCCTGACAAGTCGTCCCAGTGTGAACCGGCTCTTATTCCAGCTGTACACTTACTACTTTTCATTGTAGCAAAGGGTAATTTCTTCAGTGTTCTCACATAAAAAGATATAATAAAATATTTACAAAAATGTGAGGGGTGTACTCCCTTTTGTGAGATACTGTATTTGAATCTACAGCTTTTTCTTAAAAAACAGAAACAAGTAGTGCTGCTAGATTGTTAAAATCTTTGCAATGTACATAGATCACCCAGAGGAGAAATGACACATTTAGCAGTGGTAAATGCCAGCATCCTAACAACCAGTGAGTCATCCCTGCACTGCACATTCAGTGGATTCCCGACTGACAGGTTAATGTAAACAAAAGAACAGGAACGTGTTTAAGAAAAAAAAAAAAACAGTGTGGGGGTTTCCTTACAATCCATGCCAGGTCCTCTGGGTCTGATATGAATTTTAAGGGGGGACCCAATGCCAAAAATGGAAATCAATATTGCATAAGGCCCCCCCAAGTTCCTTACCAGACCCTTATCCGAGCACACAGCCTGGCAGGTCAGGAAGGGGGGTGGGAATGAGTGTGGGCCACCCCCTCTCCTGAAAAATACAAGGCCACATTCCCTCAACCTGGGCAAAGAACCTGATCTCCATGTTGATGGGGACAAGGGCCTCTTCCCCACAACCCTGGTCCAGTGGTTGTGGGGGTCTGCGAGCAGAGGGGCTTACTCATATACAAAAAAAAACTATATACCCTAGGAATAAAAAAAAAACCTGAATGTTTGGAAGTCCTTTATTATAACAATTTTTAAAATGTCTCATGTTGCATATCTATTGTCAATCACATTGTCCAGCGTTGCAAGTCTACACCAATTACGATGAACGTCAGCCACCAATCCACCCAGAAGAAATAACCTGGTGCCCATAAAGATACTTACCCCCATTGCTTTCCTGGCACACCGAATGACATTTCAGTTCCCCCACCGCTAAGGTAAACAAAAGGGTGATGTAATTGACCAAATATGGACATGGCCATATTTGGTCAATGATGTCACCTGGTGACCCTACCCCTTTGTTTCCTGTGGCAGCAGGGGGCGAATCTGAGATGTCATTTGGTGCCAAGAAAGCAACAGGATCAGAGATGCATCTCCAAGTAAACAAAGAGGCAGGGTCACCCCAGTGAGACCATTGATGTCACTCTGGTGACCCTGCCTCTTTGTTTACTTTAGCGAGGGGGACCCAGAGAGGTACCTCCAATCCCATTGCCCATTGCATTTTCTCTGACTGTGACTGTTTCTTTGAAGTGTTACTAAACCCAGGACCCTGCATTCACTATATCTGGCCTCGCACAGTACTAAGAACATGGAAATGTAATTATTTTAGTAAATATAAACTGCTGAATACCTTTTCTCATCAGCAGAATATAGTCTTGTGACTTCTATCAGTGTCCGGCCGAGCACTGGTTAAAGCTTGTAATGCCGTGTACACACGGGCGGACCTTTCGACCGGACTGGGGACGGACTGGATTCGACGGGACGAATCGGTCGGACAATCCAACCGTGTGTGGGCTTCATCGGACCTGCAGCAGACTTTTTCGGGTGAAAATCAGACGGACTTTAGATTTGAAACATGTTTCATATCTTTCCGACGGACTCGAGTCCGGTCGAAAAATCCGCTCGTCTGTATGCTAGTCCGACGGACGAAAACTGACGCTAGGGCAGCTATAGGCAACTATTGGCAACTGGCTATCAACTTCCTTATTTTAGTCCGGTCGTACGTCATCACTTACAAATCCGTTGGACTTTGGTGTGATTGTGTGTAGGCAAGTCCGTTCGTTCGAAAGTCCATTGGAAGTCCGTCAAAAGTCCGTCGAAAGTCTGTTGGAAAGACCGTCGGACCTTTGATGCCGAAAAGATATAAGATGACGTTTCATTCTCCCCTCACTGTCCTATGAGGCTGAAGGACCCCTGACTCTCTGTCTGGACAGTGCTGATTGGCCCTGTGCCAATCACATGCACCCTCCCAAAAAAAAAAAAAAAAAAGCTCTTTAGCAATACACACAAACCTGAGCATGTGCAGAGTGCCCCCAAAGCTCTGTACTATCAGATGGATTGTGAACTGTGGAAGAAGGGGATTATCAGAGAAGACAGGATCAAACAGCGTTTTTACACAATGCGCAGGATTAACTTCTTAGGTTCCACAGTCAGTATAACAAGCGTGTTTTACTGAAAATACAGACTGATTTTACTGCTGTGGGTTACATAACACTTTAAAACTTTCATGCCCTCTTATCTCCTTTGTATATGATCTGTACATGAACCCCTTCACTTCTTCCTCCTTCTGTGTATAACCTGTACAATAATGTATCTAGTGCACCATTACCAAGCTTTTAACCACCTACAGTAAATACCAGCACATCTCTTCATTTCCAAAAAATTGTGGCAAAAAATTAGACCACCTTGAGGTGTCTACTTTACAAAAAGGGGTCATTTCAGAGATTTTTGTACTGTCCTGGCATATTTATTTTAACAGAAAGTAAGGAGAACATTTTTTTTTCTTTTTTCTTTTTTTTAGTCTTTTTTTTGTTAAATATTAAAAATGTTTCAATATTTATATACCACCAAAAAAAGCTTTACATGTCTCAAAAAATGTGGACAAACAAATAAAATGTAACTGTCAGTCAAACAATTACATTGCTAAAAACTGAAAAATAGCTTGGTTATGAAGGGGAACTGTTTACAGGCCGTTATTCAAGTAGTAAATCACTTGTTGATTTGTAAACAAAGCTTGATTAAATGTTACAGGATAATATAGCAAATTGCTTTATGTGTTCAGTGTCAGATTACATTCAGTATATCCCATTGAGGTTTTTATGAAGAATTGATTGTGCACAAATTATCTGCAAGGCAAACAGAAATAACTCAGCTGTAGCTAAACTTTAAGTCTATAAAAAAAAAGTCAATAATAACTGCATTGTAAAGCATCCCAGCCTCGATTGCTGTATGTCTTATTATATGTTTACAGCAGCCCATTGTTGCACTTCTTGTTGTGTATGTTATTATTATTCCTGTGTGGGTGGTGAAAAGTACTAAAGACTAGTGATGATTGGCCAACAGCAATTTTTTTTTATTTTCCTAAATATGTGCTCATATATTCATTTACTCTGCATAGGGTCCTACAATTCATGAACCACAATTGCCTGGATTTCTGCTTTCTGCTTAGAGGTCATTCAGTTTGCAATGTGTATGCTCACTTTACAAAGAAAATGTTGCTAATAAGGTGAGACTATTCACTTTGAATAAACAATCATGTGCAAGGGAATTAAAAAAAAAAAAAAACAATTTTTGCTAGCACCCGATTGGTTGATTTAGGTGAACACAGTTTTTCCTGCCAATGAAATAGCAGTGCCCAGTGCCCACTCCCTCTGGGTGAGAGTCCTTAAAGTGTTTGTAACCCTAAAAAAAAAAAATAAATAAAAATAACCTGCTATAAGGGAACAGGATATCTTTTAAACAGCACAGTGCTTATGCTGTCTAACTTGCCCCTCTGGAAGCTGTTAAATACCCGGCTGATCCTGCCAGTTTCTGCCCTTCCCCCTGTAAACTGACCACAGTTTATCATGGCTGCTGAGCCCTGACACGGTGGTCAGTTTAAGTGCCTTCGTCATCCTGCTTTGTCTCCCCTGTGCTCCTCTGTGCTCTCCCTACTAAAATGTTTTAAAAAATTACTGCCAGCCCCTCTCTTTTAAGCATCTATCCTGCACTGTGTTGTTTATTAAAAGCCTCTAAATACCTTTTTGTGAAGTATCTTCAGGCCGGTCTTCCCGGCCACTCTGATATTCCGATCCAGAGCTACAGAGGGAGGAGTCGAATGGCCAGCTCAGCGGTCACGTGACTCCCTGCTGACGTCAGAGGGAGATCTCGGCTCTTCCTGCTGTAGCCTTGGATCGAAGTATCAGAGCCGCCTGGAGTCAGATGACCGGCCTGAAGATACCTCACAAAAAGGTACTTAGAGGCTTTGTTTTTAATAAACAATGACACAGTGCAGGGTGGATGCTTAAAAGAGAGGGGCTGGCAGAAAATCATAATGTAGGGTTACAAACCCTTTAAATAGCATTACAGCAATCTCACTTACCAGACAGTGTTGAACTTTTAGGTGATCAAATTGCCTTTAAATGCACACTTAATTTATTTGGCTCCAATCCAACTAGTGGACTGGCATGAGGGTGGTGGCAAGCTTTTGTTATCACGTGTGTGTTTGTATTGGTCCAGCAATGCACCAACACCTTTTCAGCCATTGTTCTATTGCTGGGTGTTTGGTGTGCTCCTGTACCTTTAAGGAGGGGTGGGCCCCCCTTCAGTTCATTTTTACGGTGGAACACGTGACATATTCCAACATCTGCAGCCCCCCTGATCCTCCCTCCCTGTGACAGCAGAGGGGGATCCCCCCCACATCCACAGTCACAATTTGAAAACTGTGAGTTAATACCTACAAGTACCCTCAGCCATTGCGTCAGTTGGCTTGTAGTTATCAATGAGCTGTGTGGGTGCTAGTGAGCACTATCATAGTCCATTGATCTTCCAGCTTTTGGGTAACTGCTTGCCTGTTTTGAGGTATGAGCAGACAGCTATACTGAGAGTCTGCAGGAGCCTAAGATTGCACCCACGATCTGCTGAGGAATGTTTTATCAAGATATAAAAGTTAGAGTGTAATATTTCACAAAAAATAGCCAGAAATGTGTACTTAATGTACAATATAAGAGCAGATTTATTAGGACTCAATATTGATGGGAAATACAAGACATGTTTTATTATGAAATAAAAATCTGAGTGTACTATTTCAGAGAAAATAGCCAGAAATATTGTACACAGTCCATGCACAGTATTTAAGCCCTTTTATGGGCCACATTTTGAACAGGAGAGACACCATCCAGCTTTTTAACTTTTACTAGGTTGCATTTTCTGAGTAAGAGACCAGCCAGGATTTACTCAAAAAAAAAAAAAAAACAGTACATTGTTTCTCAGAACAAAGCCAGGAATTGCACATACTTGATGCACACTATATAAGTGGCCAGTTTTATTATGAAATAAAAATTGGAGTGTACTATGTAAGCTATAGCCAGTGACCCAGCATGACGCTGTCAAGTCTGTAGTGTGAGGCCGGATTGCTGAGAGGGCGCCCCTTGCGGCTGAGTGCAGCGCGTCCCTGGATTTGGGTACAGGGAATGCGATGCACAGAGGTGCATGGGTTGGCAGGGATACTGCAAGCTGGCTGGTTGGCTGTAAGTAGCTTGAGTGCGTTGTGGCAGCTGTGCGGAGAGAAGTCTTGAACAGTAACAGCAGAGTAAACCAGGAACAGGGTCCTCAGCCAGGCCAGGGGTCAGATACCAAAAGACAGTCCGAGAGAGGTACAGGAACAAGCCGGGTCATACACAGAGGGCAGAAGATCGGAGAGTAGTCAGCCAAACCGGGGTCAGAGCGAGGAGATAAACAGGAACACAGGTCAAGCCGAGCAGAGATCAAGCAGGGGTCTTCAGAGTATACAAGGCACAGGAACACAGGAGTTGTTTGATAATCCAGCAAACTGCAAGTGTCAGTGGCAGGTTTAAATAGGCCGGGGGGGTGTTCCCACAAGATCAGGGCGTGCTCACTAGACTCGCCTGCCACCATGACGGTTACTGGTGGAATTGCCCACAACACGGCCATTTCCCTGACAGTGCCCCCCCCCCAAGGGGCAACCTCCGGATGTCCAACCGGGCCCATCTTTCGTGGTAATGAACTCGGAATCTCTGCAAAAGTCTAGGAGCATGTATATTGGCTGCAGGTTCCCAAGAACTTTCTTCTGCTGGGTAACCCTTCCATTTTATAAGAAATTGAATGATCCTACCTCTCCGGCGGCAGTCCAGGATGGCCTCAACTTCATACTCTGTTTCATCTCCCACAGAAACTGGAGGCGGAGGATCTTCTTTCCTTCCTGAAAAAGGACTAGAGATAACAGCTTTAAGTAAGGAGACATGAAACACAGGGTGCACTTTATAAGAACTCGGGAGTGACAATTCAAAAGCTACTGGCTTAATCTCCTGTCTAATCTTAAATGGACCAATAAATCTTGGTCCCAACTTCCGGAGAGGAGAGCTGAGGAGAGCCAAACCTCATCTCCATCCTTAAAGCTAGGGCTCTCCCCCCACTTTTTGTCATATTGTTCCTTGTAGTCCTCTTGGGCCTTTTGTATGGTTAACCGGAGAGTTTGAAAGTTAGTCTGAATGGATTTTATCCTGTCTTGAACTGCTGGAACTGAGGTCTCTGGAATGACATTAGGTAGAAATGAAGGATGGAACCCATAGTTGGCCCAAAACGGTGATTGATCGGTGGTTGAGTGTACTGAGTTATTGTATGCGGACTCCACACAGGGGAGTAACAAGGACCAGTCATCCTGGAAAGTGGAGCAAAAACAGCATAAATATTGTTCTAAGGTCTGATTAGTCCTTTCAGTCTGACCGTTGCTCTGGGGGTGATAGGCAGAGGATAGGCAAACTTCAATAGACAAAACTTTGCAGAGCTCTTTCCAAAATCGGGAAGTAAATTGGACCTCTCTATCCGACACAATGCTGTCAGGAAGGCCGTGAAGTCTGACTATCTCTCTTATGAAGGCCTTTGCTGTGTCTGCAGCGGAAGGAGTACCTATTATAGGCACGAAGTGTGACATCTTGGACAGACGGTCTACAACAACTAGAATCGTTGTGAATCTTTCAGAGGGTGGCAGCTCTACTATGAAGTCCATAGATATATTCCTCCATGGTTGTTCTGGTACCGGCAAAGGACGTAGCAGACCCCAAGACTTAATGTTGGACCCCTTGTTTCGCTGGCAGGTAGTACAGGAGCTTACATACTTTTTGCAATCAGTTTTCAAGGTAGGCCACCAAAAGGATCGCTGAATAAGATCCATAGTTTTCCGTACACCGAAGTGGCCAGCAAGTTGATGATCATGTAAAGTTTGTAAGACCTGGATTCTGGCTTGTTGTGGGACAAAGATCTTGTCCTGATACCAGAGATACCCCCCCTGGCTTCTTAAAGAGGAAGTTTCTGGTTCCTGGCATTGGAGGGAGGCCTGTTTAAGAGAAGAGCTTAGATCAGGTTGAATCAAAAGAAAGTTCTGTGGAGACAAGATCGTACTGGATGTTGTTTCTTCTGGGGTATCAGGAAACATTCGGGATAAAGCATCGGCCTTGCCGTTCTTGGAGCCAGGTCGGTAGATGATGTGAAAGTTGAATCGTGAAAAGAACAGAGCCCAGGCGTTTGGTAGTGCGGAGGTACTCAAGGTTTCTGTGATCGGTGAATATCATTATTGGGTGCGTGGCTCCCTCAAAAAGGTATCTCCACTCTTCTAAGGCTGTCTTAATGGCCAGAAGCTCACGATCACCTACGTCGTAATTCCTCTCGGCCTGGCTCATTTTCCGGGAGGAGAAGGCCACAGGGTGAAGCAGAGACTTGGGTCCCAGGCGCTGTGAAAGTACTGCTCCTGTAGCTACCTCTGAGGCATCGACCTCTAAAATATAGGGCAGGGCAGGATCAGGGTGTCGAAGAATTGGTTCAGAAGTAAACAAAGACTTCAGTTTCTCAAAGGCAGATTGGGCTTCGGAGGACCACAGGAAGCGAACATGTAGGCGGGTTACTTGGGTTATGGGCGAGATGATGGAAGAAAAGTTCCTTATAAACCTTCTATAGAAGTTTGCAAACCCTACAAACCTTTGTACACCCTTCTTGTCTGACGGAGTTGGCCAGTCTAGGATTGCCTGCACTTTCTGTGGATCCATAGCTACACCACCAGTAGAGATGATGAGCCCTAGGAATTGTATGGATTTCTTTTCAAATTCACACTTTTTGCTTTTGCGTAAAGTCCGTGTTTTCTTAGTGTGAGTAAAACAGTCTTTACGTGAGTCCGATGGAGCTCCAAGGTGGTTGAGAAGATAAGGATGTCATCCAGATAGATGATGACGAAGTAGTCAAGATATTCCTGGAAGATGTTGTTTACGAAGTGCTGAAAAGTAGCCGGGGCATTACAGAGCCCAAACGGCATCACCAAATACTCAAAGTGCCCGAACCTCGTTCTGAATGCCGTCTTCCACTCATCGCCCTCACGGATGCAAACGAGGTTGTAGGCACCCCGGAGGTCGAGTTTGGTGAACACTTGGGCTGAACGAAGTGTCTGGAAGAGTTCAGGGACCAGTGGGAGTGGATATCGGTTCTTTATGGTGATTTTATTTAATTCCCTATAGTCCACACATGGTCTTAGAGTCTTATCTTTTTTTTTCGACAAAGAAAATGCCGGCACCGGCAGGAGAAGAAGGACGGATGCCAAATTTTCGTCTATGTACGGTCGTAGTGTCCCCAATTCCACTTCAGAGAGGGGAATATACGTCCAAATGGAACTTCGGCCCCTGGAAGCAGCTCGATAGGACAATCATATGGCCGATGTGGTGGTAGAACATCGGCCTTTCTCTTATCAAAAACGTCCAGGAATTCATGGTACCCCCGGGGTACATCCTGATTGGTGGAGGATACCGACTGGACTGTCAGACAACTGGTGGTATCTCTGGATGCAGGGATGAGGCAATGTTGTTGGCAATAGGGGGAAGTGAACAGGACTTCCTTCTTGATCCAATCGATCTGGGGGTTATGGGCTTGGAGCCATGGGATACCCAAGATAATTGGAGACATAGGTGAACTCAAAACGTCAAAAGGTATGAATTCCCGATGGCCATCGGGAGAGGTAATAAGGAGAGGAGAAGTCTCTAGAGTAACAAGGCCGGAGTTAGGTAGGGTGCCATCTGCTAAACGGACTTCCAGACCCCGTTTCTTGTGGAGGAGGGGCAACATAAGGTTCCTTGCCAGGTTTAAGTCCATGAAGCAACTGCATGCTCCAGAGTCGATTATAGCCTGGAGCCGGATCTCTTCTTCTCCCAACTGCAGTGAAATGGGAAGGACGAGTTGTGAAGAGAAGTCCCGGAAACCTGGAAATATGCTGGAGAGTAGGTAGGTGGCTTCTTGAACTTCCTGGGACAGTCGCATAGAAAATGTCCATTTCCTCCACAATAGAGGCAGAGATTGGCTAGGATACGACGACATCTTTTATTAGGAGTTAGTGCGGAATGTAACAGGCCAATCTGCTTGGGAACTGATCCAAAGGTGGGTGTACTGGCGGGTCTGCAGGTTCGTGATCGTTCGGACTGTCTCTCCCGCAAACGTCGATCCAGTTGGATGGATAATTGGATGAGACCCTCGAGTGTAGTGGGAATCTCGATCCTGGCCAACTCGTCCTTGAGGGATTCGGAGAGTGCTAGGCGGAACTGGTGTAGTAAAGCTGCCTCATTCCAGGCTTTGTCTGCGGACCACCGCTGGAAGTCCAGGGTATAGTCCTCTACTGGTTGCCTACCCTGCTGCAGAGAGTGCAGAGCGGCTTCAGCGGTGGCAGTACGCTGGGGATCCTCGTAAAGTTGTGCCATAGCTGCCAGGAATGCGTCCACCGTGCAAATGACTGGACCCTTTTGTTCCCATAAGTTATGGACCCAGGCCTGAGGTTCATTGGACAGCAAAGAGATGAGGAACCCGACTTTAACAGTCTCTAAAGCAAAAGTCCGGGGTTACAAGGTTAGGTACAATAGGCAGGCAGTCTTGAAGGATCTGAACTTTTTCCGGTCTCTGGAGAATCACTCCGGAATGGGAACTCGGGGTTCTGGAGGCAGGAACATCATCAAGGGAGCCGCAGAGATTGTTCGTGAGCAGATGACTCTGACAGGTGTTGCAACTTATCCGTTAGTTGCAGATAACCTTCCTGTAATTTCTGAACTGCTTGGGTCAGAGTGGTGGCTTGTTGGTACAAAGTCTCTAATGGGGACAAACCTCCACCGGCCTCAGTCATGGCTGGATTATACTGTCAAGTCTGTAGTGTTAGGCTGCTGAGAGGGTGCCCCTTGCGGTTGAGTGCAGCGTGTCCCTGGATTTGGGTACAGGGAATGCGATGCACAGAGGTGCACGGGTTGCCAGGGATACTGCAAGCTGGCTGGTTGGCTGTAAGTAGCTAGAGTGCGTTGTGGCAGCCATGCGGAGAGAAGTCTTGAACGGTAACAGCAGGGTAAACCAGGAACAGGGTCCTCAGCCAGGCCAGGGGTCAGATACCAAAAGACAGTCCGAGAGAGGTACAGGAACAAGCTGGGTCATACACAGAGGGCAGAAGATCGG